>NC_064646.1:532108720-532733720 GCF_023864345.2 Schistocerca serialis cubense | reverse complement strand
TCTATTCAAAACCTCCTCATTAGTTATGTGATCTACCCATCTAATCTTCAGCATTTCTCTGTAGCACCACATTTCGAAAGCTTCTATTCTCTTCTTGTCTAAACTATTTATTGTCCACGTTTCACTTCCACACATGGCTACACTCCATACAAATACTTTCAGAAACGACTTCCTGACATTTAAATCTATACTTGATGTTAACAAATTTCTCTTCTTCAGAAACGCTTTCCTTGCCATTGCCAGTCTACATTTTATATCCTCTCTACTTCGACCATCATCAGTTATTTTGCTCCCCAAATAGCAAAACTCCTTTACTACTTTAAGTGTCTCATTTCCTAATCCAATTCCCTCAGCATCACCCGACTTAATTCGACTACATTCCATTATCCTCGTTTTGCTTTTGTTGATGTTCATCTTATACCCTCCTTTCAAGACACTGTCCATTCCGTTCAACTGCTCTTCCAGGTCCTTTGCTGTCTCTGACAGAATTACAACAATATCAGCGAACCTCAAAGTTTTTATTTCTTCTCCATGGATTTTAATACCTACTCCGAACTTTTCCTTTGTTTCCTTTATTGCTTGCTCTATATACAGATTGAATAACATCGGGGATAGGCTACAACCCTGTTTCACTCACTTCCCAACCACTGCTTCTCTTTCATACCCCTCGACTCTTATAAGTGTCATCTGCTTTCTGTACAAATTGTAAATAGCCTTTCGCTCCCTGTATTTTACCCCTGCCACCTTCAGAGCTCCAAAGCGAGGAGTTGAGCTTTTTTGAGGGGGTGGCTGATATTTTGTCCTGTGAGATTGTCTGTAGTGATGGGTGCCGGCGATGTGCCCGCAGGGCCCGACGTGGGAGTGGAGCGGCGAGCTGCCGCATGTGGCGCAGACGATCCTGCACCAACACGCGATCCAGGGCGACGTGACGGAGCTGCAGCTGGCCGCCGTGCGCTGGACGTCCTACTGCCGGCAGGCGCTGTCTTCGCTGCTGGACACTCGCATCCTGCTGCGCCTGCTGCAGGACCTGGACGCGCGCTGGCCACACGAGACGCTGTCCCGCGAGGAGGTAAGCGCTAAGTGGCCCGCGCGCGCCCGCATAGCTTGCCGGATACCGGAGGCCCATTTTCACTATCATATTCACACATTGTCTCATTCGGCTCTGCTATTCCGATCAAACATCGGTTTTCTGAGCGTCAGTTGTTATACACCATGGTCGGCCAGGGCTTTTTTTATTTCTGAGCTTGCAATACCAAAAGGGAACAAATGTTGCTTTCATGTTAACGTGTGTGTCCTCGAAATGACCTTGCACGTATTTCCGTGAAACTCACTATGTGGCAAGGCTGTGCTTAGCAACACCCTGTCTGGATTCTTGGCGCATTAGTTTTGGTGACACAATCGATGCTGATCGTGAGCAAAGAGTGAACAATAAGATATGCGTTAAGCTGGGAAAACCCTAGTGAAATGTGGACGATGATTAAGCAACTGCAGCGAGGCCCTTTCAAGAATGCAACTGAAAGAAAAGCTCCATCAAGATATCACATACATACGACAGCCTGTGACAAATGAGCTTACAAGCATAGAAGTTGAAAATTTCCCTGCTTTCTTTCAAGACCTCCAGAAATGTTGGTAACTGAAGTACAATTTTCTATATTTTTTTTAATCTGTCCTGTAACATTTCTGACAAAGGGAGTATATTCAGGATGAGTCATGCACGACGTAATACCCCTTTTATTTCGTGAATGATTTTAGATACCGAAGCTAGGTTTTGGGCCAATGATAGCACGCTAAGGGACACGTAATTTGGTGTGTAATACAGAATCTTCGCTTTTGTATCGATCGTGATAATGAAGCAAGTATAATTTTTTAAAGAGAATGATATACTTTCTTAACGGCATCCGAAAGCGCATGAGAAGAAGACTGCAGTGATACAATGCTTGTTAATTTTGTAGTAGAAACTCTTTGCAAAAGAATGAGAGAAATATTCTAAAACTGAGTCATCCGGAATCAGATATTACATTGTAAACATGGTCATGCCAGTCTACATCGTTGTATTAAGCTTTTTGACTGTTTACTTCTCTGTGCCCCAGAACTAACAAAACTGTGTTGTCTGTCAGCAGATCATTTATGCTTCATAATTTCTTGCATGCTGACATGTACACCAATGTGGAAAAGTTAGACACGCTATTATGAGACGAATGTCAAGAAAATTCTGTGAAAATAGTAATGAAAAACTGCTCGAAGAAACTGTAGGTGTTCCTACAAAAACCTGGAAAAGTACGTACAATTGAAACAGCTTTCCTTAGTCCCATCTGATACGCCAGAAACTAGCATATGCCATAGTCTCACAAAAAAAATCGTAGGTGTTTCTATGTCGTATACAAAATGACGTTTTATTTTAGTAGCGAAGGCGTGCCTTGCTGCATCGGCATATAACGGCTGAGTCTGGTCTGAGAGCTTGGTGTTATTTCACAGCAATGGCCTACTCTCACCTCATTGCTTCCCAGTTTTAGTGCATTTCTCGGATTCTCTTGCGAAAGGCTTCAGTGTCAGTAATAAAAGCGCTATATCATCGTAATTGGCTTTCCAAGACCTACTGAATATAGTTATGAAAAGTATACGTTTCCATTAAAAAAAATCATACTTGTATCAACATCTCGGTTGATGCCTGATATCAGGGCATTATCCATACGAAACAGTGCCCCTCAGGGTACTATCAATTGCACGAAACCTCGTTTCGATATCTGTAACCGTTCAGGAAATAAAAGGGGTGTCAGGTCTTTTGTAACTGAGCTATATTATTTCAAAGTACGTTGGTTAAGTCAAGGGGCATGCCTGAAACGATTTTTCAAATTGAAACCCGCTATTGTTAAATTTATGAAAGAAAAATGAAAGGAGGAAAGAAAATTGGAACACCCAGGATGGGCTGAAGACTTTGCATTTTACGTGGATTTGACTGCACACTGCCCACAGTAAGATATTGCAAGGTGAGAAATAATCTATTTTTGATATGACGGGGATATGTTTAAAAAAATAGCATTGTGCGGGTGATAAATTATGAAAAAAAACACCGTCCATTTCCCTAAACTCACTGGTGTTAAAGAAAACGTGAATTTGAACAAACTTCTGTCTCGTTAAAAGAATTACAGAAATAGTTTTCCAAACATTTGAGCGCACTGCCAGTTCTATATTTCCTTGTGATCTCTTTTAGAGACCATTTTGCATTTCATTTTAAAGCGCCCCTGGGCAACTGCAGATGGAGCTTATCGATCTGCAACGTATTTCCCGTTTATAAGCCAAATCCTTCTGTGTTGAAACTGTCCCGAAGCTCGACATTCCACGTTCATACAATGAGATTGCAAACGTGATAACAATGTTTCGATCAACATAAATGCATGAAAGACTGCTTTCGATTATGAAACTAAATAAGTCACGATTATGTGGCAGCCTGTGATGTAATGTAGAGCTGAATATAACACCAAATATGCAACGAACATTTTATGAAGGTTTGAAACCCGCAATTCAATGGTGTGTTCCTGTAAAAACCGTGTGCCAGTGCCGAAGAGTATCAAACATTAGTATCATCAGTGGACTTGAGTATCGACAAAGCATTCTACCACAGACGTGGTATGGAAACGAATAAGGGCATTGGAGACTTACGTTGAATCCATTCAATTGCCTCAGAATGCTGACAGCGTGAGCTTGGTTCAACCACTGAAACATGTGGATTATGAGAGGAACAAATGCCTGGGCCATAAATGATGAACCTCCTCACCACAGTATCAATGGTTCCACTATGCACAAGCCTCAGCACACCATGTTCCAGCAAAGGGATGAACACTTTTATTGACTTTGGTAAACAAGTGAAACTGTAGCACATTCATGGACAGTTCAACTTAACAGCAGCATTAACAAACTCAAGTGCGCCTGCACCATATTTCATGTGAGGTGAGCACTCTGGACGATGCCGCAATAGCAGAAGTTAAATTCCAATAATCAAACTACAGACTCTGAATTCAAATGTGCCTGTTGATGCAACCTTTATTTATTCATTTATTATTTTGTAAATAGCAGTAGTAATAATGTGTAAAGTGTACATTAAACAAAATTAGATACAAACATTATGTAATGGCATGTTCTGAGAGTACATGAGGTAAACTTGGGCACAAATGAAGGTCTCAGTACAATGGCAGGCCAAGAGTTTAAAGTACAGAAAAGTTAAATAGTGTTAATGCAACACCACTGCATACTGACATCCAGCGACCAGTGATATGGATCACTCCAGTATACAATAAACGGGGAGGGGTAAGGGGTAAGGGGTGGCAAGGGGTGGGGGGGGGGGGGGGTTGCAATTGTGTAAGTTCTTTAAATGACCTACACATATCAATAAATTGTCGCACCATCCCCACGTGGCAGAGATATCATAGGGAGGTATGATTACATCTACGTTGACAGAAAATTTAAAAACAAAACTATCGATTTTTATGTACCTCTTTATGTATATATGTCTGCTTGTGTCTGTATATGTGCGGATGGATATGTGTGTGTGCGAGTGTATACCTGTCTCTTTTTCCCCCTAAGGTAAGTCTTTCCGCTCCCGGGATTGGAATGACTCCTTACCCTCTCCCTTAAAACCGACATCCTTTTGTCTTTCCCTCTCCTTCCCTCTTTCCTGATGAAGCAACTGTGGGTTGCAAAAGCTTGAATTTTGTGTGTGTGTTTGTTAATGTGTCTATCAACATACCAACACTTTCGTTTGGTAAGTTACATCATCTTTGTTTATATATATATACGAGGGCAATTCAGAAAGTAACCTCCGGTTGATTTAAAAAAATACACCAAGTTAAATAAAAATATTTTAATATATACATCTTACAACTACATCTTTGCACTATTTCTCTACATAGTCTCCATAGCGATTGAGGCACTTATCGTATCTCTTCACAAGCTTTGAAATTCCTTGTGCATAAAAATCACCCGCTTGTGCCTTGAGCCAGCCTGTGACCGCATCTTTGAGCTCTTCGTCGTCATCAAACCGCTGTGACCCGAGCCATTTCTTCAAATGCATGAAGAGGTGATAATCACTTGGCGCCAGGTCTGGGCTGTAAGGTGCATGGTTGATAACGTCCCACTTGAAGGACTCAAGAAGGGCCGTTGTTCTGCGAGCAGAGTGAGGACGGGCGTTATCGTGCAAAAAAACGATACCGGAAGTCAGCATACCACGGCGTTTGTTCTGTATAGCCCGTCGTAACTTTTTTATTGTTTCACAGTACACGTCTTGATTAATGGTCGTACCATGTTCCATGAATTCAACCAACAACACCCCTTTGGCATCCCAAAACACCGTTGCCATCAGTTTTCTGGCAGAAAAATCTTGCGAGGCTTTTCTTGGTTTGGGAGGCGAATTTGAATGTGCCCACATCTTTGATTGTTCTTTTGTCTCAGGGTTCACGTACTTAATCCAGGTTTCGTCACCGGTCACGATTCTGTTTAACAAAGGTTCTCCTTCGTCCTCATAACGTGACAGAAAGTCTAATGCAGAGGCCATTCTTTGAGTTTTGTGGTGGTCGGTAAGAATTTTGGGCACCCATCGTGCACAGAACTTACGGTAACCCAATCTTGCTGTCACTATCTCGTACAAGAGAGTGTTAGAAATCTGTGGAAAACCAGTAGACAACTCCGACATTGAGAAACGTCGATTTTCACGAACTTTTGCATCAACTGTCTGAATGAGTTCGTCAGTCACCAATGATGGTCTACCACTCCTCTCTTCATCATGAACGTTTTCTCGTCCACTTTTAAATAAACGTACCCATTCACGGACAACTCCTTCACTCATAACTTTTGGTCCGTACACGGCACAAAGCTCACGATGAATAGCTGCTGCAGAATATCCTTTGGCTGTAAAAAACCTTATGACAGCACGCACTTCACATTTGGCGGGGTTTTCTATTGCAGCACACATTTCAAACTGCCACAAAAACTAAACTAGCGCAGGTACGACGTTCACTCGACCACGGCTTGATGCCGACTGACCTGTTGAGTGCGTGAACGCACAGATGGCGTCGCTACTCCCCCCACAACCCGCACTGTGACCAATCGGAGGTTACTTTCTGAACCGCCCTCGTATATATATCTCGGTGTCTTGTTGGTCTTTTGAGCTGGTGCAATAAAGACGTATGTAATTGCACTCTACCAGTATTCTTTTAATTAAAAGTTACAATATGCAGAAGACACAAGTTTTCATTCTCGTACCTAGCTACACCGTATTTTCTACTTCCCAATGTGACAAGGGCTTGCATTTTTAAATGGACCTTTTTGGAGATGAAGTCAACCTGAAGAGAGAATAGCCGCCGCAGCCATGTTGTTGTACATCGTTGGGGAGAAAAGGTAAATACCACGCCGCGCACCCAAACTAACAGGAATTAACATTTATTCAATGCCACAATGTTCTTAACATGTACGCATCTATACCTGTGCGCATTTATGGACAAGTTTTGCTGCGGCTAAATGATAATTACTTCAGATCTGGAGAATTCACATCATCTCTCCCCCAACCACTATAATTATAAAGAATTGTGATAAGTAATTCTTTTTTACACACAGTGATTTACATTCAACTACAGTAAAACACACACACACACACACACACACACACAAAATATAAACTTACATTTTTTTTTTAATTCTATGTAGTAGAAGCAGTTGTCAATCAAGTATAGCAATTTTGGTTTCTGCTTGAAGTTAATCTGGTTGTTACTACATTTTTTACTAATAATATTGTTCAGTTTTTACTAAAATGATAAACACTGTAACCAATTTTGATGATCGTATCGTTAGACGATCATTTTTTTGAGAAAAATTGTACTTAAAAAGTCTTCACAAAGCCGCATCAGCTGTTTTCACCTTCTGCCGTCACACAGGTTATAGCTGAGGAGCAACATACACAACATCGTCAGCTCATGTCTCGTGTAGACGACTAATGGAAAGAAATTACTAGCCGAAAAAATATGTACTCGCATCTCAAAGAAGAGTGAAGAAAAAAGTATAAGTGACAAACAAACGGAGATTAAGAAGTGCTTTAGACAAGTTACAAGCTGTGCCATCTGCCAAACAGTGTGGTTTAAACCGATTAGGTGAGAAACAAACAATCAAGTCATCAGCCAAACGAAAATTACGAAATGATTTAAACTGAAGAGGTCAGATGTGGATGAAGCAAAACTTATACAAGCTCCAGAAGTTAACTCACCTACTGATTGCCACCAGAAAACAGAAGCCATACACAAGAAAGGTACTGAAAATTTTTAGGGTAAGTGCTGTATTAGAAATGCCATTGGATAAAGAATCAGAAACCATTTCCACTAAAGTTACTAAATACCCAGGGTTTGCTATACTACACCATAATGTTCAGTCACTCACAAATAAAATTTCCATGTTGGAAGCACTACTCTAGTATGCACTAAATGTAGATACAATTTGCATTACTGAACACTGGCTATGAAATGCCGAAGTAAAATTAACCTCAATCTCAGGATATAGATTAGCAAGTCATTTTAGCCGAGAGTTTTCCAAACAAGCTGGCTCTGCTATCTTTGTGAAAAAACAAATAAAGTTCTGTGATGTCAGTAAAAGTTATATTGACCCGATTGAAAAAGACTTTGAACTTTCCATTACTAAACTGACGGCACTTAATTTCATAGTTATTAACATATATAGAGAGTGCCAAGTGGAAACTTGCCAGTCTTCATGAATAAACTAGAGGTTCTGCTGAACAGGATCAATACACTAAATATGAAGATAGTGCTTTTGTGGGGATTTCAATATTGATTTTTACAAAGACAGCAGCACCAGAGATGCTTTGATAAATATGACCAACACATTCAATATGATTCCCACAATACACTGCCCAACAAAATTAACAGAATGCACAAATTCCATTATTGACCAAATATTCATATCTGACACAATTTCCAGTTTCACAAGCAGAGTACTGAGCATGGGTTATAGTGATCATGAGGCACAGCTGCTGTGTATAGAAATGCTAACAAGTAGTAGTAGTTCCAAAAAAGTAGTTCAAAAGAGAACCTTTCCTGAAGCTAACATTAAATCTTTCAATCTTTTACTGGCGAAGAAAAACTAGGAAAGCATCGCCACTCAGAACAATGTTGATAGCATGTACATGAGATTTCAGAGCATCTTTCTTCACTATTTTAATGTAGCATTTCCAAAAGTAGTAAAAACAGTAAAACCTAACAATAATAAGCAATGGGTAACTAAAGGCATAAAAATTTCCAGTGAGAGAAACAGATTTCTGCAGTACTGTTGTAAAAAGTATAGAGTAACCCAAGAAAGCCTACAAAAGCCTACAAAAGAATCTATGGTAGAGCAGTCAAAGAGGCAAAAATTATGTGGAATGACAATTTGATAAGAAACTCATCTAACAAAATGAGATCCACGTGGAGAGTTATAAAGAAAGAAACTTGTAGTTCAGCTCCAAAGAAAAAGAATGTATCATTAACACTAGAAGACTCAAAAGTCACAGACCCAAATTTGATAGTGGAAAAATTCAGTGAATACTTCACTTCACTAGCTGAAGACCTCATTCAAGTACACTGTCAAGGACAAGTCCAAAGTTTCTCCAGCAAGTCAGTGATCTTGACTGCTTCTATGTATGTTTATGAAACAAACCCCAATGAAATTATAAGTAAAATTAAATCATTAAGCAATAAAATGTCAAGTGGTCTTGATGAAGTACCTGATTTCATATTAAAAACATGTGCTCACCACATAGAAAACCCCTTGGCAAAAATTTTCAACCTCTCTTTAAAAACTGGTGTATTTCCAGATGTTTTTAAAATAGCAAAAGTTACACCAATGCTAAAAAAAGGTTCTTCGGAAAAAAATATCAAACTACCGACCCGTGTCACAGTTAAGTTTCTACTTTAAAATTCTAGAAAAACTCTTCTATGACAGGCTTCTAAGTTTCATAAATAAATATGCACCACTTACAGTACAACAACACGGTTTTAGAAAGTCTAAATCTACACAGACACCAATTTTCGAATTCTTAGACTGCATTTTAATCCCTTGATCAACATAAATTAGCTGCAGGTATTTTTCTACATCTATCAAAAGCCTTTGATATCCTGGACCATAACATTCTGCTCGAAAAATTAGAAAGACAAGGAGTAAGAGGTGTAGCACATAGCTGGTTGTTTTCATACCTAAAAAACTGCAGGCAGAAAGTATCACTTCAGCATGAATTCGACAAAATTAATAAAATAAGAATCAACTCCTTTCTTTCTAGCGAATTAACAATAAAACTTGGTGTACTGCAGGGCTCAATCTTAGGTCCATTACTCTGCTTGATTTATGTGGATGGCTTAGTTGAATATACGAGTCCCACAAAAACCATCCTGTTTGCCGATGACACCAGCATATTGCTCACTGGATCCAATCCAGAAACTTTGCAGTCCACAGCAGAAAGTTCTATGGAAAGACTTTCTGAGTGGTTAACAAAAAAAAAAAAAAAAAAAAAACAACTCATTATAAATACTGAAAAAACTGTGTGTGTCGATTTTCATTTAATTCCTCCAACTAATCAAATGTCTATTCAAGCACAATTAAAAAATGATCCCCTAGAAAATGTAAGTGTCACAAAATTTTTGGGTCTATTGGTTCAGCAGGACTTAAAGTGGGGCACACATATAAATAACTTGTCTAGAAAACTATAATCTGTGTGCTATGGCCTAAGAATTTTAAAGGCTACAACAAGCAAAACAACAGTACTGCAGGCATACTATGCACAGTTCCACTCACTAGTCCAATATGGGATCGTTTTCTGGGGATACTCAATTCATAGTGTAAAGGTTTTTAGAATGCAACAAGGGCTCTAAGAATAATTTGTGGCCTTAAAAAGATGGACTCCTGTAAATCCCATTTTACTGAGCTTAGTGTTCTAAATGTTCCAAGTTTATTCATTTATGAAACTGTCTTGTTCACTAGGGACTACCTCCTGAAAACAAGCAAACTGCTACAGAACAAAAATGTACACAACTATGGTACCAGAGGGCAATCAAATATACATCAAAAATATCACAGAACAACCACCTATTAGAGGAGCATAATTAACATTGGTGTAATACTACATAATAAGATAACAGAGGAAATAAAAAATGCTACTCATCCAATATTTAAAGCTAAACTAAAGGCATTTCTAATAAAGCACTGTTTCTATTCTGCCAGAGAATTTCTGAATACGTAACAAAATTAATTGTAATAGGTACCTATTTTTAATTTGCCTACTATTTTGCTTATACTATGTATTATTGTAACTTATATTTGACCTGTCCAATATCAATTGTACAATTTGTGCTGTATGATAAAACTGGACCAATAAAAAATCAAATCAAATCAAATCAGATTTTAAAATTTGTTGTTCCCCTCACAGATTTGAACACATCATCAGTTTTACTCGCTATCTGAGGCAATGTAGGAAGGGTCTCACCCAGATGTAGTTGAATGTAGGTTGAAGCAGAATATTAGCTTAAAGGAAAAAACAGGTTGGGATTAAATTAGAATAGGAAAAGAAGAATCCTGCTTCTAGGTAGCAGTCATGGGAGGGGTGTAGGCCAGCGGCTTCAGGACGAATTAGGCGCAGGGTAACAGGTCACAAGTTTTGTGAAACCATGTGCTAGCCTTAGCCAGGTGACAGAAAACTTAGGTCAGTTATGCAGGAACTCTGAGAAGGAACATCAGGTTATTGTAATTGGAGGAGCAGGAGACAGCCTGGCTATGAATCCAAGATAAATCATTAGGAGTGACCTGGATAAAACAGGAGCAGAAAATGGGCACACAAATGTGGGGTTTGTGGAGCTCTTTCTATGTCATGATCGGCTCTGGATAAACACTGCTATAAGGCACGACTGGACAGGATGCCCCAGACACCGGCAAAATCTCATGTAAGTGTTGTTCCAGTTGATGCTATTGGTAAGTGGGAATACACCTGCACCTAAATATGAAGGGGAAAGACAAGGTCGCTTCTCTATTAGTAGATACTGTAAGGAGGGCCACAGTTACACATGGGACGATCCCTGTGGTTAATGGGACCAGGCAAACAGGTTCTTTAGATTAAAGCCAAAGTCCAGACAGACAACAATCAAGAAAAATAGTACAAATGAAGCCATATGTACAGCAAATAGAGATAAAGCTATGGGTACTATCAACTTACTTCACCAAAATATCAGGGAAACAAAAAATAAAGTAGATGACCTATTAGTGTGTTTAGATGATCTCAAAAATAAGAATGTGATTGATATACTTTGTCTGTCTGAACACCATGTAACTGTGGGGATGGAAAGTGTCAGTACAAATGGGTATAATTCAGCATCTTACACTTGCAGATCTAGCATGGATAAAGGAGGAATTGCCATTTACACAAAACAAGGGTACAAATACAAAACTGTAGAAGTAAGCAAATTTTGTGTTGATCAGCACTCTGAAGTTTGTGCATGTGAACTACAGCTAGCTAGTGAATGTTGATATTAGCAACAGTGCATAGGTCCCCATTAGGAGAATGGGAGCTATTCATAAAAAACGTTTGACTTCCTATTATGCTGTCCGTCATACAGATAGAAGAAGTTATTAATCTGTGGTGATTTCAATATAAACTTTCTAAGCAATTCTGATAGGAAAAGTGAACTAGAAGTGTTATTAATGACATGTAACTTAGAATCAATGATCAATTTCCCTACACATATAGCTCAAGACAGTACCACTCTAATAGATAATGTATTTGTAAAGCAAGAGGATGCAGAACTAACACATGCTTTCCCTGTGACAAATGGATTATCAGACCATGATGCACAATTGATTAATTTACAAAACCTAGCAGGGTGTACAGTTCAGAAACCATTAAGTAACAATGTAAGGTTGCTCAGCCCAATACCTATAGAGCACTTCAAAGAAAGTTTAAGAAATGTTAATTGGGGAGATGTACCTATACAATGAGCCAAATGCTAATGATAAATGCAACATATATCTTGATAGGTTTATATCCCCTTCTGAACATTGTTGCCCAAAAAAATTACTAAATGTAACACCATTTTTCAAAGAAACCTTGGATTGCTAAAAGTATTAAAATGTCTTCAGAAAGTAAAAGAAAACTGTATGAGATAGCAAGAATTAGTAAAGACCCAGGAGTAATTTTACACTATAAAGTTATTGTAACATACTGAAAGAAGTTGTCAGAAAATAAAGAGATACATATGTTAGAGATGAAATTAACAACTCGGGCAATAAAATCAAATCAATATGGTATGTTGTTAGAAGGGAGATAGGAAAAGTAACCGCGGGGGTATTTAGTATTACTATTAAGGGGAATGAGACTATTTTAACCAACAGTACACAAGCAGTTAATGTATTTAACAACTACACACGCAGCTAATGTATTTAACAACCATTTCTTAAGTGTAGATAAAAAACTTGGTGAGAACAGTTCAAGAGAAAAAAACAAGCAGCACGTGGAAGAGTCAGTTTGGAGAAATCTTAAATTAATTTTCACCTAACAACCTCTTATGAAATAAGGAAAATCATTAAATCTTTGAAAAATAAATGTTCAGTTGGAGTAGATGACATCTCTAACAAGATATTAAAACAATGTGGAAAATTTACAACTGATGTTCTGAGTCACATATGTAATGCATCACTAACTCAAGGTATTTTCCCAGACAGTTTAAAATATGTCATTGTCATAGCCTCTCTAGGAAAAATGGGACACCACATATGTCAATAATTACCGGTCAGTATCCTTGCTTACAGCATTTTCAAAAATCACCAAGAATGTAATGTACTCAAGAGTGGTTAGCCATCTCAACAGTAATGGGATACTTAGTAAATCACAGTTCGGATTTCAAAAACGCTGTTCTACTGAGACAGCTATATACAATTTCACTGTCCATGTAATAGAGTCTTTAAATAGTAAAATATCGCCAATAGGAATTTTCTGTGACTTATCCTAAGCATCTGATTGTGTGAACCATGACATTATATTACAGAACTAGCAATTCTACGGTATAAATGGAACAGCATATGAATGGTTTAAGCCATATCTACAAAAGAGGAAACAAAAAAGTTTCTTTCTATGGTTTAGATGATTTAAGGAAGTTTGCCACTTCATGTAACTGGAGTGAAATTACGTTAGGTGTTCCACAGGGTTTGATCCCGGGTCTCCTTCTGTTCTTGATATAAATGAATGACCTTCCTAACTTCTGTGAAACAAGAAACTAACCCGACACTATTTGCTGATTCTGCAAGCATCATTATTTATACAATAAAAGAAACTCCAATAGAAAATGATACACATAATGAATTTGCAAAAGTTGTTCATCGCTTTTCTGCGAATGGGCTTGCTCTGAACTTAAAAAAAACACAGTACATCCAATTTTCTGCCACAAGGAATACAGTTCCTTCAATAAAAATAACACATCAACAGAAGTCAGTAGACAGTAGCATACTAAGTTTGTAGGTAGACGTATAGATGAGATTCTTAATTGGAAAAATTCATATTTTGGATCTCCTAAAGCGACTAGGTTCAGGAACTTTGCAATCAGAATAATTGCCAATTCTGAGGATATAGAAATTAGTAGGCTAACATACTTAGCACAATTTCACTCTCTGATGTCATACGGAATTATATTTTGGGGTAACTCAACACTTAGGCAAATGTATTCACTGTTCAGAAGAAAGAGGTTAGAATAATTTGTGGGACTCATAGTCGCACATCTAGGAATCTGTTTAAAAGGTTAGGAATTCTTACAACAGCCTCATAGTACATTTACTCACTAATGAAATTTGTTCTCAATGACATGGACCATTTTAAAAACAACAGTGACATTCATGATTATGATACTAGAAGGAAGAAAGACTTACACTCTCCTCTTCTTTACCTATATTTGGCACAGGAAGGGGTAAAATATGCTGCTGTAAAACTTTTTGATAAATTACCAGATGAAATAAAATGTTTGACAGACCATACATGAATTCTTGAATAGGAATAAATAAATTTATAGGTATAATATATGAGTTTTGTGCCATTTAATGATATGGGGTACATGATACAAATTTTAAGCATAAAAAAATTGATTCATGTATGCATTTATTATGCACTTGACACATTCCACATCATAATGGTTACTGTGAGAATGATCAATGGAACACATAACCAACAAATGAAACTGATTGTTGCCCACAGCAACAAGGCCTTGCAATGCAGACTTTGACTGCCCACTCTCTACTGCCTTTCTTACGTAAATCTTGTCCCCTCCACACTTCTCTACTGCTCCACTTCTCTGTGTGATAACACCTTCCTACATGGGCTATAGTTTTTGCAAAAATACTTAACAGCTATTTAAGAAGCATAAAAAAATCGAAAAATTGTGTAATTTAAGACAGAAATATAGTGAATACACATCTTTTATGAGTTTTTATTGTTTTTAAAAATTTAAGTGAAGGTACTCTATTTTGCAGAAACATACAGACAGAATAAAAACATTCTTGTATTCAGATTTGGGTCTGTTCGCTACTTAATAAATTCATGAATTTCATTTACAGTTTGGCACTGGAATAGACATTCCGGACATTTCTTTTGAAATCTGCCATTAACGTTAAGGACTTCTGAATCACAGAAATTATTCAATACTCGAGATGAGAGTGAACTCAAGCACAGTTTTATAAAAAATGTCAATAATCCACTCACTCTGCTATGGTCTGCTATAGGAGGAGATCAGTACAAGGAATCAGCTTCAGTTATATATTTGGCAGGATCTAATATAGCTTAAGGCATGCATGGCAGTTAAAGTTGAAAAAGTAAATTTGTTTTCACATTGAAACAATAAGAGGAATTTATAACCCACTGCCTGCCATATTGCCATATAACAACAATGGAAATTTCTGGATGAACTGAAACATAAAATAAGGACTGTAGAGGACTGATGTATCACACATGTAAACACGCAACAGAAAACATTATTCACACTAGTTTTTGAGCTCGTTACCTTCCTCCAGCAAAAATGCACATATTCACACACACAACCACACAAACTCCCAAGCACACTCTCCCACAACTATAGAAAGGTTGACTAATGATTATTGAGAGCAGTTGCCTGCACAGCTGCAGGTGCTGAGGATGTAGAGAAGGACACACAAGGCAAGGAGGGATAGTGGGATTAATGTGGGGAAGATCTTTCGACAGATGACTCAGTGGCTGCACACCAAGACAAAAGTAGTGCAGAAGATAGAGGGGAAAGGAAAGGGGGGACAGGGGTGAGAGAGAGGGGTGAAGGGGGAAGATGGGGAGGGGTGAGAGAGGGGAGGATATAGGAGGGGGAGGGAGTGAGAGAAGAGGGATAGGGGCAAGAGAGGGAGGGGTTGGGAGGGGAAGGGGGAGTGGGGAGGGGAAGGGGAGTGAGGAGGGAAGTGGAGAGGGTGCGGGTAAGAGGAGGGGAGGGGAGGAAGAGTGGCAGATGGGGGGAGGTAGACTGGGAGGAGAGGGGGAGGGAGAGGTGGGAGTGAGAGAAGGGGAGGGGAAGAGAGGGGGAGGGGAGAGAAGAGGGGGAGAGGGGAGGGGAGAGAAGAAGGGGAGGGAGGGAGGGGAGAGGGAAAAAGAGAGGGGGAGAGAGAGAGAGCCCACTTGACACGACACGAGGCAGGAGGAGGGAGCAGCAGGACATAATCTGGACAGGAAACGAATGCTGTAGACAGATGAGAGAAGGGAAAAGGTCAGGTGAGGCAGTGGTAGACAGTTAAATGGAGGTTTAGGCCAAGGGGACTGTACAAGTGCAGGATATGGTGGAGAGACAATTCCCACCTGTGTAGTTATAAGAAACTAGTGCTGCCAGGGAGTATCCAAATGGCTCCCTTAGTGAAATAGTTGTGGGAGTCACCTGTGTTGTGGTGCACAAAATGTTCGCCAACTGGTTGGTCATATTTGCAGTTTGCCATAGTTTGGAGGTAACTATTCATGCGAGTAGATGGTTGATTACTTGTCATGCCCACATAGAACACTGGGTAGTAACTGCAGCATAGCTGACACAAAACATGGTTGCTTTTAAATGTGGCCCTGCCTTTTATTGGCTAGGAAATGCCAGTGAGTGGACTGTGATAGGAGATGGTTAGGTGTGTGGGACATATTTTGCACTGGAGTTAACCACAAGGGAATGACCCATGGGGTGCATTCGCAGTAGGTTTGGAATAGGGACGGATACGGATATTCTGTAAACTGCGTGGGCAGTAGAACACTGCACGATGTGAACAGGATACTGTCTGTCAATAAGGTTTTATCGAGCTAGTCCACAGACAGATCTGCTGTGTCATCTCCTGAAACACCAGTAAACCTGTTAACCAGCCACCGACCAGCACTCCTCTGATCTGCTAGTATCACCTTGGCCTTGAAAAGATCAACAAAAAGCTCAACCACACCCTTCACCAGATTTTCAACTACCTCTCATTACACCCTGAGATGAGGGACATTGTACCTTAAATCATACCCACATCAACCAAAGTAGTGGTTTGCCAAGCACCAGACCAACAGAATATCCTTGCCATACAGCTCCCAATCCTGCACCCCATGGGTCATTTCCTTCTGGTCAACACAGGAGCAAGACACTTCCATACACCAACCCACCATCCACCACCTCGTACTGCAGTCAAGTCATATGCATTGTAATGTTCTGATATAGGCTAGATGAAGTGTATGAGAACTTTAGGGGAGTTTCAGGTGAGACATAGTTTTCGAGCAGTCAGGAGCAAATGCCGAAAGACAAACATCCAGTGATAGCAGGTAGCTGCTTGGGTCAGCACCAAACACTGTCACAGGGAGCACCTAGAAGTGGCGTGGATTTTGGGACTCTTGGAGGATACTTGTAGGAGACTCAAACAATCGAAAAGTCAGGATGGAATGATGACAATATTATGAAAAGGATAATTGCTACTCACCATATAGCAATGATGCTGGGTCAAAGATGTGGACAACAAAACAACTTTGCGACAGTCTTTTTGTTGTGCCTATCTGACTCGGCATCTCCACTATATGGTGAGTAGCAACTATCCTTTCACAATATTATAGGAGACTCAAGGAATTCTAGAGTTTCATAACAATCAATTACTTGATTCCAACTTAACTACTACACTGAAGACCATTTATAAACATAGATGAGAGAGAACAGAAGAAGAATCACCCAGTGCTTCATTAAGTACAAACATTTGAGAGCAACATTAAAAGTGAGAAAACAGACTTAAATTGGACATTACCCAAGGTTGGTGTTGAGCGACACGTAATCCCAACACTCTGACTGAGAAATACTTGGAATACGAAAACCTGAGGCTTTAGAAAGTATTCTGACAGCACAATGTTTCTGCAGCCACCCCACTAACACTACTGGAATGTCACAGTCATTTGCCAGTCTAACATGGGGCTTTTCTCCTTCATGGTGCCTCCAACCAACTCCATTTTGCATCCTTCCCCTTCTTCTTCTCTGCTGGATGACTGCTTCTAGCATTCAGACTAACAAGCTGTACATTTGGTAGCAACAGCATCCAGCTGAAAGCTAAACATCACTGCCCTTCTTAGTACGGTAAGGAACAACAGTGTTTTACATCGCCATGCTTCACCCTGCAGACGCAGGCTTCTATCTCATGAGCAGAGGCCTCTACTTCAGCAGTTTTCTTCATTTTCCCTCTCAATCTAACTTCTGAGAAACTACTGATGCGGCTGTTCTTAGGTATAATGGTCATTCTTGCTGCATGTGCTAAGAAACTGTTTATGATTATCGCCTACTTACAACAACATGTAGATGGTTGTGGAGATACTAATTAGTTCTCTTTATCATGGCTTATACCCTGGGACAGTTGTCCAAGCATTTGCAGTTCGTAAGTTTCTTCCATTACTATTTCCCTAGAGTAACCTAAAAGCTACGATTTACGCTTGTACCTACAGTGTGTCTCTGGTTTCTTGCCTCGGAGCACTCTTGCTGACTCCCAACAGTCTCAAGCTTAACAGTGAATGATTCAATAAGTTGTTAATATATGACAGCATTTCCTTTCCAATGGCCAATGGCCTTGCCACACTGATAATACTGGTTCCCATCAGATGACTGAAGTTAAGTGCTGTCAGGCTTGGCTAGCACTTGGGATGTTGGTAAGCGGGATGCACTCAGCCGTTGAGACAACCACGTAAGGAGCTACTTCATTGAGAAGTAGTAGTTACGGTCACGAAAACTAACAATGGCCAGAACAGCAGTGGGCTGACCACATGCCCCTCCACAACCACATCCCGTGACACCTATAACCTGCTGTGGCAATCACTCGATACCATTTGGGCCCCCCAGGGCCCGTCCAGACAGAGAATTTCCTACCCAATAAAAGGCAAGGTCATGTGCAAAATCCGAAAAGTTATACATCAGCTATGCTGCAATTACTCTGCAGCATGCTATGTGGGCATGACAAGTAACCAATTGTCTACTTGCATGAGTGGCCATCGTCAAACTGTGGCAGTCTGCAAACTTGATCATCCAGTTCCCAAACATGCTGTGTACCACAGCACAAATGACTTCAACAGCTGCTTCAGTAACTGAGCAAATGGATTCCCCTACCAGAATAGTTTCTCCGAACTACATAGGTGGGACTTCCCTCTCCAACACATCCTGCACTCACGCAATTCCTGTGATCTAAACCTCCGTTAATCAGTTCCTCATTACCTTTTCCCTTCTCTCTTCTGTCCTCACCACTCCTTTTCCCTCCAGATCATGTACTGTCTTCTCCCAGCACTCTCCCCCCACCCCCAGAGGTGGCATGCATTCTCTCTCTCCCCCCCCCCCCCCCCCCCTCCTTTCTACCCTTTTCCACCCTTCCTCCTTCCTTCCTGTCTCCCTCTTCATCTCTACCTTCCTCTCCCTCCCTCCCATCCCTTTCAACCCCACTTCCTTTCTCTATCTCTTACAAACTCTACCCTCTGAATTTCTTTTGTCTTGTTGTGCAGACACTGAGTCATCTGTCGAAAGACCTCCTTCACACTATCCTACTAACCCCTCAGTTCTAGTGCATTCTTCTCTCCTCCCTTCCCACCACCATCTGCACAGGCAACTGCTCTCAATAAGCGATAATCAACAGCCAGTCTCACTGCAGGAATGTAGTTGGGTGTCTGTGTGCCTAAATATGTGTACTTTTTCTAGAGAAAGTGTAAGAGCTCGAAAGCTAATATGAATACTGTTTTCTACTGCATGTTTCTATATGCCACACCTCACTCCACTGGTTTCTCTTATATTATACTGTTGTTTAGATCTAGCAAGTACATATTAAAAAGGGTTTGAGCCTATTCCTCGAGCCAATATGACATTTAAAGTTACATGCAGCAGTTTAAATAATAAAATGTGTATTAAATAAAACACTCATACTCAAATGTTTACAAGAAAGTAATCAGTTTATTTTAACTTCGAGTCTCTACTTTACATAACTTACCCCACCATCTATTATGTATAATCCTTTGTCTTTCTTCACAATATTGCAGTGAGACCTTGACACATACATTGATAGGCAATTGATTTCATTATATCGTGCCCTTCCAACTCTGTACTGTAAACAGAATTTCAAACTGTTATCATATCTGTGTTACATGATATGGAGTATGTGAACTTACACTACATCTTACTTGTTGAACATGTTATACTTGTTGGATAATAGATGAGAAGCAAATATGCCTAAAATGATTGGAGTTATAAATAAAGATGTTTTTGGTTAAAATGAAAGCATGTACTGGAGATGTTATGGTAATAAAACAGTGAGACCACATGACCTAGAGAGAGACGTAAACAAATAAGACTTGTTTCTTCTCTGTAACATCTGAGATTTATAACGAGGTGCACATTTATAAGGAACTATTATAACATCTATTATTTTTGCTTATATAAGGTTCCAACTGTTTGAAGAATAAATTATGACTTCTCAATTAGATATTTTAGCTGTTGTTCTTGTTGTTGTTGTTATCTTCATTCTGAAATATGTCACAATTTTGTACAATAATAGAGAAGCAGATGTGCCTAAACAGAATGGAGCTTTAAATGAGGATACATTTGCTGAAAATAAAACCATATTTACAGAACTTGCTAATAGTGATAAAAGGGCAGGATCATGTGACACACAGAGCTATGTAAACAAATACGAACTGTTTCTTCTCTGTAACATTGGGGATTTATATTGTTACAGCTATTATTTTTGCTCATGTATAAGGCTCCCAACTGTTTCAAGAAAATTCCAATTTGACAATTAGGAGCAGCTGCAAAAGTTACAAAGTGTAACATAAAACAAACAAGGTATCTGGCCTTGTAAGTAAGATATGGACATAATGTTGAAGGAAACCACGAGTTTACACAGCACACAACATTGTCTTCACTGATAATGATAAAATATTTTGATAAGCTAGATGTTAAAATAATTAAAATAAACAAATACGCCAGGATGTAAAGATCACAATAAAAAGAAAAAGCTTAGCATTGCGTGAAACTCTCTCTCTCTGTCTTGTAAATTCTTGATTGCCTTCATCATGGTGTCCATATTCTACCTACTAGGTCCAATGGCCTATTTGTTTTTTCTTATACTTCTTAACTTTTGTTGCTGCTGATTGTGAAGTTAGGATTATTTTTTGAAACAATTGGAGCCTTAAGTGAGCAAAAATAATGAGTGCAATAATGGTTCCCTATAAACATCCCCCATGTTATAAGTCCCCGATGTCAATGAGAAGAAACAGTTCTTATTTCTTTACAAATCTCTCGGAGTCACAAGGTCTCACTCTTTTATCCCTACAGCATGTCCTGCAAACACATTCTCATTTTTAGCAAAAACACCCTAATTTAGAATTCCAACCTGTATACATTTGTATGTGTGGCAATGAACATCAGACAAAACAGAGATGAGCTAAGCACACTGAAAAACATTAAAGCATCAGCTTTGAAAGACTGAGAAATCAATCAGGCAAAATACAATTTTAAAAAGAGATCCACAGCAGCTGCATCAACCATAAAAAAAAGAAAAATATAAAGAAAGAAAGAAAGAAAAATAAAGAAAGAAAGAAAGAAAGAAAGAAAAATAAATAAAGAAAGAAAAGATGTGATCTCCGTTTATCACTATTCCCTTGTCTGTTGTCTGAAAACAGAATGCACCCAGTAAAATGTAATGCACTAACTGTAGAGGGAGAACAAGGCTTGTATACAGTAAGCAGATTAAAGTGGATATAGGTTGCAGTGGTAATGCAAAGATGAAGAGGCTTGCACAAGGTGGTCCATGTGGAGAGCTACATCAAGCCAGTCTGAAGATACCATCATCTTCATCAAATCATCATCATTGTCAACAACAATTAAAACATAAAGAGACAGACCAAGGCTACTGTATTTTCTCTGTCTGAGTGTGCAGATGATATTACATCATGGCAGCAGTATATCTACATGCACACCATAAGCTGGGTGTTCCCAAGTTAGATGACAACCAGCATCCATGTGAAAGTGGAAGTGTCTTTTTCATGACAAGTTATGCAGATTATCATCATCTTGCCTTTCGCTGCTGTGGGTGTGTATACATGCCCTGCTACATTGCTGCTCAGGTGAATAAAGAGCTAGTTGTGTTTCACAGGAATGATGTTTTCTGAACTGTGTGTGAATAGGCATAGTGTTGTGGAAAACGGTGGACAGCATACTGCACATGTTTTGCGCCAGTCACATGGAAATTAATAATACGATTTGATTTTTATTGATGCTTTTTACGTGCTTTTTTGCTTCTGGACAATTAAAAACCGATGTGATTGATCCTTTTTATGCGGTTTTTGGCTTCAGGACAGTTAAAAAAACGATGTGACTGATACTTTTTATGTGGTTTTATGCCTCAGAACAATTAAAAACCAATGTGAGTGATGCTTTTTATGCGGTTTTGACCTCAGGACATTAAAAATCGATTTTTCCCATCTTATGTGATATGACCTTGCCATGGTGGATGGGCTTACTTAACTAACAGTATCAAAACTGTACACCCATGCACACTGAGTAGTACAGTTTGTTTAAAGTCAAACATACACCTTAGGTATCGTTGTATGATTCATCCTTCATTTTTAGTCGATCACTATTAAATCATGATGCTTACAGCGCCCTCTTTTGCTACATTTTGTAACTATTTGTTTTTCTTCTGCCATACGTTTTCCCCCTTCTCCGATAATATTCCATATCAATTTGAAGTTATTCTGACCAGTGGTGTTATTTCTATAGTGGTTTGAAAGTTGAACTTTAATTATAATGTTTCTGTATTTTTAATTATTTCTAGTTCATATTCCACATCATGGTCTCTATCCCATCTCCTTGGATTATCATTAACATAAAATTAGGTAGAAGCAGAAAGTGTGAAAAAGCTATCTATGATGTTAATGTTACTTAACACAAATTTAATCTTTCATTTTGTTGTCACAATGCTACAAAGGCCAGTTCCCCTGCCCTTGGTAATCAGAAGTCCATACCTGGCTCTAAAGCTGGGTTTCTACTGGCATGAATTTCTTACAAGTAGATCCCCTGCTACCACTCCCATAATTCAACATACGTGTGGAAACATGCAATTTGCATGTTGTTATACCAACTTACACCTAACTTTTGAAAGTTAAGTGGCGTTCTACCTCCTCCACCATCATCCACAAGTTTCAGCAACTATGATTAGTGGATCTGCTCTCATTCTACTCTGATTCATTCAACAGCACAGATCTAGAATCGTTTGTTTATTTACGTGAAAAGTTAGCGTCATACCAAAATAATGTGCTTGCTCTTCAACTAAGTAAATGAATACCTTCTAAAGTGACAAAATATTCTTAAACTATGTGACAGGGACATCTTTTTAACATTCAACAACTCTTTATAATCATTTATTTGTATCAGAGTAACATATCATCTTTCAAAGCGACGAAATGATTAAACAGTATCGTTACTGGCAGAATGGACTTGTCGAAGTTCATATTACAGCAGAACACTCAATACTGTAAAGGTATTTTTTATTTCAGTATAGTGATAATAAGGTCTTGCTTTAGTCATTGAGTGTAAGTATTATGGTGAAATAGAAGTTTATTTTTAACTTTAGAGAATTAAAACTACTCTTGTCCATCATTAAAATCCTATGCAAATATGACAGTGTTCATATTGGCGCTGTTACTGAGTGATTACTTTTCTCCACAGCTTTATAAATTCTGATTACAAAATAAGTGCTGCACCAGTGAAACAAACATATACAAATATTGCAGTGACATCAGTTTGCCAGATGTTTCAGTGTTACTTCTAATTTAATGTGAGGTGGCATGACAGCTTGCATACGTGTACTAGATCTTGCTACAGAGCCACAAATATAGCTCAAAAAAGATTTCAAAATTGATGTTACTCATTCAAAAATGATTTTAAAATGAATGCTGTCTCAAGCAGATAACTTCCTCATTAGCATACTGGATGTTCCCAAGTGATTGCTACAAGATGTTCACTTCCATACCCAACTTTAATAAAAAAATATGACCTTTTAAGTCGAAAAAACTTTTTGAGTATCCCATTCATCAAAAAACAAAGTTCATTGTATATTTTATTTTTAGTTTCAGAAATGTTGATGTGCGAAATCAGATGATTGTTTTTATACACACTGTTTATAATTCACTAGGTCTCAGTGTGGTTTCAGGCCCCAATGGTTCATATTCAAAGATGTGAAAATGTTATTTCTTTCGTGCAAGCTTCTTTTGAATCAAAAACATCTACTGAAGGCACTCTAGCTGATCTGAGTAATGTATTTGATTTAGTAAACTGGAGATACCAAGGCATTATGGCATCCACGACTTGGAACCTTTGCCTAAGGATCAATTCTTCAGTCACTGTCATTTGCAATGTTTGTTAATGATCTTCAGAGTAATTTGTCATGTATATCTGTACATGATGCAGATGACACAATGACTGCAAATTCTGGAAAAGATGTGAACAAACTGAAACTACAAAACGGTGAGTCCTTCAAGTTATCAAATACTTGGTTTAATGCCAATGAATATCTGGAAAACTACTTGGCATGTAGATTGTATTTTATTGGTCCTGTTGTCTACATAGCAGCTTATGCATAAGACATTGGACAAGTCAAGTTATAAATATACAGGCTGAAAGTAATTTCAAGGCATACATATTTAAGCTTACAATAATACACTTTACACACAAGTATTTATATAACACATTTCATAAATTTAAATATTCTTCAATGGAATAAAAGCAGTGATGCTGTAAATATGACTTTAGAGATTTTCCAAATGTATTGACCTCAGTGATAGCTTTTATGTTTTCAGGAAGTTTGTTATAAAGCTTAACTCCCATGTGAAAAGTACCTTTTTGGCACAGTGCTGTGCTGATTTGAGTCATATGTAAGTTCCTGTTTTGTCTGGTAAAGTGCTCATGTATATCACAGTTTTTTTGTAGCCTCTGGTCCTTGCCTATTACATTTAATTTAAAGAACAAAAGGGTTTCCATAATGTATACACACGGTAATGAGGGAATACCAGATTTCTTAAACAGGGGTTTACAAGAGTCTCTAGGCTTGCACCCAAACAAGATTCTAATGGCCCTTTTTTGTAGTTTAAAAGTGCTATTAGCTATTTTAGAGTTTCCCCAGAAGGTGACCTCATATCTAAGACGAGAATGAAAATACGCATGATATGCATTCAATACTGTTTTCTCACTACAGCATGATTTTAATGAACAAAGAAGATAACATGTTTTGCTCAGTTCAGCATTGAGACATTCAATATGCTTATTCCATCTGATGTTACTCTGCAGCCAAAGTCCTAAGAATTTGGTTTCAGTACTGTTACCAACTGGTTCGTCATTGATAGAGACTGATGGGATAAACATGTCCTTGTTAGGAACATTGTGGAATTTTAGAGCAACGGTTTTCTTACTGTTTATTACAAGCTGATTACTCTCTGCCCAGCTGCTAAGTTGTTTCGTGACCGTGTTTACTGTCTGCTGTAACTGTTCATCGTCGTCTCCTTTTAGTAGAATCGTGGTGTCATCTGCAAATATGATTGATTTGTGTGCATCAATATTTAAGCTTAGATCATTTATGTACAGAAGAAACAGAAGGGGTCCCAATACGGATCCTTGGGGTACACCACATTTTATTTGTTTATAGTCAGATAAGTGATTAGATACAGTTTTTAGTTCAATATTTGTGTGCTTGACGCACACTGCCTGCATACGATTTGTCAGGAAGGAACTGATCCACTTGTTGGACAGACCTCGAATACCATATCTTTCTAGCTTTGATAGCAGAATTTTATGGTCCACCATGTCAAAAGCTTTTGACAAGTCAATAAAGATTCCTATTGTTTCCTGTTTTTTGTCCATCAGGTTTAGGATGGAATTGATGCACTCATAGACAGCAGTTGTCGTTGACCTCTTATTTCTGAATCCATGTTGTTCATTACATAGGATGCTGTTTTTATTTATAAATTTCATAAGTTTCTCATACATAACTTTTTCCAGCACTTTAGAGATGCAGGAGGAAATTGTGATGGGTCTGTAGTTATTTACATTGTCTTTATCCCCTTTTTTATATACAGGAATAACTTTTGATGTTTTTAACACATCAGGGAAAGTGCCTGCCTGAAGTGAGCAGTCGCATAAATGTGTGAGTACTTCAATTAGGTTTGATGCGCTCTTCTTTAACATTGTTGCAGGTATACCATCAATACCTGCCGATTTGGAATTTTTTAGTCCTTTTATTGCTTTAGCTACTTCATCTTGTGAAACAGAACTGATGTACATTGATCCTCTACATGTACTTATTTTATATTCATTTGCCTGGATGCTGTTAAAGTTTGATTGTAACATTTTTTCAGCAACACCTGTGAAAAAGTTGTTAAATGTGTTAGCTACTTCTAAGGGGTTTGTTACTTTTTTATTTTTATGTGATAGTGTTATATTTTTCCAAGGTTGTCTGTATTCTCCACATTCTTTTTTTTATAACACTCCACATAGCCTTTGATTTATTAGCTGAATTATAAATGATTTCATCATTATGCATTATTTTTGCTGCTTTTATTACTTTTCTTAATATTGTGGAGTATTTTTTATAGTATGCGCGTACTACAGGTGAGGAATTTTTCGAGTTACATATTTCATGAAGTAGTCTTTTGTTCTGGCATGAAACCCTTATTCCCTTTGTGATCCAGCTGTTTGTTCTAGAGTTTCCCCGTATGGTTAATGTTTTCAGTGGGAATGCAAGTTCAAAGAAATGGGTTAATGTATCAATGAAAGTGTCGAATTTTTCATTTATATCGTTCATTTTGTACACTCCTAGCCATTTTTCTTTCTGTAATAAGTTGTTGAAGTAGTTCACATTATGCTGATTATAGCTTCGATATGCTGTTCTAAAAGACATGTTGTTAATAATACTGCCTTGTACTTTTATGCTTAATATTTGAGCAAGATGATCACTAAAACCTGCATTGAAAATTTTTAGTGAGGTGTTGTGTAAACTCTTCTTTACTAGAAACTGATCAAGAGCTGTTTGACAAGTTTCTGATACTCGGGTAGCTGCTTTTACTTTAGCCTTTAAATTGTAGGACGTTGCAAGGTTCAAGATGGTCTCCCTATTTCCACTATTCGTGAGGAAGTCAATATTGAAGTCACCACAGATTATCAATTCACATTCCATTTTATTTACTTTATTTAGCAATGACTCCATTTTGTTTAAGAAAAGTTCAAAATTCCCGGACGGTGATCGGTAAACTGTAGCAATAACCAGGTTGAAGTGAGTAATTTTTATAGCTGCAATTTCATAATCCTTTTCGACATTTGCCCTAGTTAAGTCAGGTAGTGTAATAAAATCTACATTATCCTTTGTGTAAATTGCTACCCCACCCTGTTTGCTGTTTTTCCTGCAATAGTAAGCAGCCAAGACAAATTTGTTTATTTTCGTATTCTGGATTAATTCTGGGTTAAGCCAGTGCTCTGAAATGCATAACACTGAGATATCATTAAGTTCATGTGTTAATAGAACATTAATTTCATCGATCTTATTACGCAGGGATTGCACATTATGGTGATAAATTTTTAGTTCGGGCGTATTCACGATTTGGTAATTGGCAATCATATTTACAGCATCACATACCTCTAGTTTAAATTAGGAACGTCAGCAGCGTTGTATTTTCGTTCTTCTTTCTTGTTTATTTTGTTTTCCTCGCTGTTGGGAGGATGTTCAGGAAGCTGATAAATTGTTCTATCCCTTACAAGTCTTTCTTTGATTATTTCACTAACACGATCACAAACAAATCTTTTCCCATCATAGTTCAAATGCATTCCATGCTTCGTGTGCAGATTTCCATGTAGCTTGCTTATATCCAGTACATCGCACTTAGTGTATTGAGAACACAGTTTCCTTATTTTAATGTTTGTTTTCCGAATTTCTTTGTTTACGCAATGTATATGGATGCAGATTTTATCTGTTGCGTAAACTACATAAATGTCTTTCTGAAAAACTGTACCTTTGTTCATATTGTGCATTCTTTCACTTTTATATAAGATTTGGTTTTGTTGGGTGGGGTGATTCTCCTGGAGAAAAAAAAATGTAGCAGAAGTAGAGCATTAGCTGTTTCCATAACTGAAACATCTTGTGGGCCTTATTCCAAACAGTAAATTGTATTAATAGTTACATGTCTCTTCATACACAGTTGTCCCTTGCTTTAAAAGAAAACCACCACCAGTATAGCCTAAGGCAGCTTGTGCACAAACATAATACTTATCAAATATTAAAAACAGATACATAAACAACTAGAGAAAACGCAGTGTAGTTACAAGTGTCTAGTTACAAGACGTTTTAGTATATTACCTTCATAGGTACCACAGGTCTCACTAAAGTGGCTGAAAGAGAAGGTCTATCTTAAACTAGAAGAATATGAGAATTGTGTAGAGGTTGATCTTAATTAATAATTAATTAACAAAGTTTACAGCTTCCATCACCTGAGGAGGTGCAGTGGGGAATTAGTCCACATTAAAGAAGAATTACATGATTGTCAGAACACTCAATAAAGAAGTAGATCAGAAATTGAAATAATGGCCGTAATCTAAACATACTGTCTCACAAAAGGGAAAACACTTCATCCTGACAACTCATTGAAGAGCCCAGACTACTTCTGTGCTGTAAATCTGAATAAGAAAAATAAACAGAAACCCAGGAAAAAATAACGATTATGAAGGGGGTTTCATCGAAAAATATTGTTGTTGTTGTTCTTAACTATGTGACCAATAGTTGAGATTACAGTAGCACACGAGCCATTACCAGCAATTCAATAAAGAAACTTTGGAATACCTGCTTGGTTGATGAGTAATTATTAAAGCCATCAACTCTGCTGTTGAAGAATGAGTGGGAAGATCGTCAATCACAATTTCTAAGGATTAAAACTGTTTCATTGGTTCCACAACTATGTCATAGAATTGAGAAGCAATGGAGTCCACCTGGCACAGTGATCCAGCTCGCCATCAGTGTCCGCTACACATCATGCTGCACAGCAACTGTGGTGAGCTGTACTTAATTCATACTACTTTTTTGTGACAGTAGTACCTACTGTGAAATAATTTAAAAGTGTCTACATCCAAAAACAGAGACGTTGAACGAAATATATATACACCAGCTTGACAGTTCATGGGGTCGCGGGTAAATATTCAAATGGTCATTTCTTTTGTTATGTAGTTATGAATAAGCACTTAAATTTTGTGTGCATGCTTTACACCTTCCTTTGATATTTACAAGAGCCTGGAAACTACTTTTGCAGTCTGGCAGAAAGTAGTGGAGAACATACTGAGCATAATTTCCAGTCTGCAAGTCCAGATTCCTCTTTATGCTCACTGAAAGAAAATATGCCTCTTTGCTGTTTACTCAGCAGGATCAGGAACTACGGCTATTAGTAAAACTTTTGAGTTTTAACTGATTGCTATATTCTGTAAAAGTTCACATGTACAAAATATAATAATATCCCTGATAATAATAATAATAATAATAATAATAATGGTAACGACACTGCTAGCCAACTAGAAAATGATTTAAATCCAAATAGAGGTGTTTTGCAGGATATGCTTCCTGCAACCACCCTAGAAGGAAAACAAAGACAGGAGATGAGATGGTCAGATGAAGTTAATCGACACCTCATGTTCTGTTATTACCAAGCAACAAACCTAGGAACCAACACAACTGGATACAGATCACAAGTATACACAACATTTATTACCGGATACCCAGAATTAAAATTTTTAACAGAACAACGACTAGCTGATCAGATCCGTGTAATAATAAAAAATAACAGGATACCCCAGTCAGAATTAGAAAACATCAAACAACAAGTACAACAAATACTGGAACAAAATAATGTGCAATCAGAAGAAGAAGAAAATACAGTAATGGACTCAAACATCCCAGAGCAAACAAACAAAGAACAACACGCACCAATTAAAAAATCAGAGGAAAACGAAATCTTAAGACAGCCACCAGAACAAGCACAAATAGAACACGAAGTGACACAGATGTTAGATATAGAAGAAAAATTTCAGCTAACATATATAGAATACAAAGACACAAATACAGACATTAGACCATTCTTGCATAGATCACCAAATAACCCACAAGTCGAAACAACAATAAAAACTATCAACACAATCATACACAACAAAATAAATGAAAACATAACTATGGAAGAGTTACAACTACTGGTTTATATAGGAGCACTCACTACACTAAATATACACACTAGGCAGAGATCAGAACCAACCAACACACAGAAGAAACCCACAAAACCAGCATGGCAACACAGGCTACAGATCAAAATAGAAAAACTGAGAAAAGACATCGGACAGCTAACACAATTTATAAGAAATGAAATCTCGGAAAAAAAAACGAAAAAGGTTAGGTAAAATCTCACAACAAGAAGCGACAGAGCAATTAGACGAAAAGAAGCAGAAATTACAAGCATTAGCCAAACGACTCAGAAGATACAAAAAAAGTGAAAATAGAAGGAAACAAAACCAAACATTCAACACAAACCAAAAGAAATGTTACCAGACAATAGATAACACACACATTAAAATAAACAATCCACCAAACATAACAGACATGGAACACTTCTGGAGCAACATATGGTCAAACCCGGTACAACATAACAGGCATGCATGATGGATACAAGCAGAAACAGACACATACAAGATGATACCACAAATGCCTGAAATGATAATTTTGCAACATGAAGTCACACAAGCAATTAATTCTACTCACAATTGGAAAGCCCCTGGAAATAATAAAATAGCAAATTTCTGGTTAAAGAAGTTCACCTCAACACATTCACATCTAACTCAATTATTTAACAGTTACATTGCAGACCCATACACATTCCCTGATACAGTTACACACGGAATAACATATCTGAAACCTAAAGATCAAGCAGACACAGCGAACCCAGCTAAATATCGCCCCATAACATGCCTACCAACAATATACAAAATATTAACTTCAGTCATTAAACAGAAATTAATGACACATACAACACAGAACAAAATTATTAATGAACAAAAAGGCTGTTGCAAAGGAGCACGAGGATGTAAAGAGCAACTGATAATAGATGCAGAGGTGACATATCAAGCTAAAACTAAACAAAGGTCGCTACACTACGCATACATTGATTACCAAAAAGCTTTTGATAGTGTACCCCATTCATGGTTACTACAAATATTGGAAATATACAAAGTAGATCCTAAATTGATACAGTTCCTAAACATGGTAATGAAAAATTGGAAAACCACACTTAATATCCAAACAAATTCAAATAATATCACATCACAGCCAATACAGATTAAGCGTGGAATATACCAAGGAGACTCATTAAGTCCTTTCTGGTTCTGCCTTGCTCTAAACCCACTATCCAACATGCTAAATAATACAAATTATGGATACAATATTACTGGAACATACCCACACAAAATCACACATTTGCTATACATGGATGATCTAAAACTACTGGCAGCAACAAATCAACAACTCAACCAATTACTAAAGATAACAGAAGGATTCAGCAATGATATAAGTATGACTTTTGGAACAGACAAATGTAAGAAAAATAGCATAGTCAAGGGAAAACACACTAAACAAGAAGATTACATATTGGATAACCACAGCGACTGCATAGAAGCGATGGAAAAAACGGATGCCTATAAATATCTAGGATACAGACAAAAAATAGGAATAGATAATACAAATATTAAAGAAGAACTAAAAGAAAAATATAGACAAAGACTAACAAAAATACTGAAAACAGAATTGACAGCAAGAAACAAGACAAAAGCTATAAATACTTATGCCATACCAATATTGACCTACTCATTTGGAGTAGTGAAATGGAGTAACACAGGCCTAGAAGCACTCAATACACTTACACGATCACAATGCCACAAATATAGAATACATCACATACATTCAGCAACAGAAAGATTCACATTAAGCAGAAAGGAAGGAGGAAGGGGATTTATCGACATAAAAAACCTACATTATGGACAGGTAGACAATTTAAGAAATTTCTTCCTAGAACGAGCAGAAACTAGCAAAATACACAAGGCAATCACTCATATAAATACATCGGCTACACCACTGCAATTTCATAACCACTTCTACAACCCTTTAGATCACATAACATCAACAGATACGAAGAAAGTAAATTGGAAAAAGAAAACACATCATGGCAAGCACCCGTATCATCTAACACAGCCACACATCGATCAAGACGCATCCAACACATAGCTAAGAAAAGGCAATATATATACAGTGAGACAGAAGGATTCATGATTGCAATACAGGATCAAACAATAAACACCAGGTATTACAGCAAGCATATTATTAAAGATCCCAATACCACAACGGATAAATGCAGACTTTGTAAACAACAAATAGAAACAGTAGATCACATCACAAGCGGATGTACAATACTAGCAAATAAAGAATACCCCAGAAGACATGACAATGTCGCAAAAATAATACATCAACAGCTTGCATTACAACATAAACTTTTAAAACAACACGTTCCTACATACAAGTATACACCACAAAATGTACTGGAGAATGATGAATACAAATTATACTGGAACAGAACCATTATAACAGATAAAACAACGTCACATAACAAACCTGACATCATACTCACCAATAAAAAGAAGAAATTAACACAACTAATCGAAATATCCATACCCAATACAACAAATATACAAAAGAAAACAGGAGAAAAAATTGAAAAATACATCCAACTGGCTGAGGAAGTCAAAGACATGTGGCATCAGGATAAAGTTGACATCATACCAATTATACTATCAACTACAGGAGACATACCACACAATATCCACCAGTACATCAATGCAATACAGCTACATCCAAACATATATATACAAATACAGAAATCCGTAATTATTGATACATGTTCAATTACCCGAAAGTTCCTAAATGCAATATAACACATACCGTACAGTTAAAAGGAAGTGACGCTTGATCAAGGTCCGCGTCACTCCATTTTTAACCGGACTTAACGTCTGAGAAAGTGAAGGAAATAAATAATAATAATCGTTTCAGAAACAGCACTATTAACAGTGCAGAGATGACCACTGTGGGAACTTCCAAGTAAAATGGTATATCATCCTGATTTCTAATCACCAAAAGTTACTTCCTTGCCAATATAGCGGAAAAATAATTTCCTCACTTGCCACGTGGTTTTGTCAGCATTGTGGGCGACACACAGTTACTTCTGTGAAATTTAAGGGAACCAGGACAGTGGAATATCTTCACAGGTTCACTTCCAGCTTTTATGGAAAATCGCATTCAACTCTGCCAAGCTCTGACGTCGTCCAAGACACCAGGCAAGCAGGCATTTGACTGACATGAACATATTGATATCCTGGTTCAAAGTGTCTCTCCTAACTGCCTCTCTGGCCATATTTATATATGGCCACAGTGGACCACCAAAGGGAACATCTGCTATCAGTCGTCCTAGGAACAGGGTCAGAATCTAAAAGGCCCATTTCTCGGACACGTATTAATTAATAATAATTGTTTAACAATTTGTAATCTTCTCAATTTGTATATAAATAGAATTAAGTTTGGTTTAGTTATTAAAATGTTTTAGCTGGCTACAATTTTTTAAAGCGGAATCGACAGTAGAACAAGACCTCTGAACAGCCTTTTTAAGATTCCTTGTTCTCATAGTTATTTATGAACTGTCTCGAAACTTGCTATAGCTGTATTACTGCACTATTGCAATCGCGTACTGTAGGTACAACTTTCTATTACAAATACAAATGATAATCAATTATGAGTAAGGACTTCATTTCAAATTTGGTTTTTAGTAAATAATTTGAAAACCAAAAGAGGTAACTTATTGGTGCTACATATAGAAGATGTTTACATCTTACTGAGGATGTTTCTAAGTCTAGTATTTAGAACCTTTAATTTTTCATAAAAACCCAAATAACTTTTGATTGTGATGTACATGGTGTGCATTTGTATATTATGACCAGTTTTAAGCTCTCTAGTTCTATTATTTAGTGCCACTATTTTTTCTTAAGGTCGTATATTTTGCCTGACATATGAAGGGCTTATTTCAATAGTATAATTGAATATTTCTGGTATCTCAACTGCAGATTTTTCAGCGCTCATTTAATTTTAGGACTCTGTATCTCAGAATGAACAAAAATGGACTTGTACGACTATTGAAATAAGCCCTTCATATTCATTTGATCATTCTGAGAGCTTAAAATGTTAAAAATAATATACTTAAGCCTACACTGATGAAGTTTGGAGCATTTAATTTAGATTTAATATCACAATTATATTATGGTGTAATCCTTTGTATGTTAAGCACAGATGTTATGATGATGTGACATTGGTAGTAGTGAATTGGAGTAAACCCCTGCACACTAGCTTTCCCCTGTGCCTCTTATAACGATACAGCACTTGTTTAGCCTCAAGTTAGCAGCAGTAGAATATTAGGTGCAAACTCGTTATGGTTTTACCATATGCCAATATGAGATGGAAGAGCTATTCAAGGTTTTTGCAGAATTAAAATCTGACTTTAATAATAAATTGGATACTACTTATGCAAATATTGAAACTGGAGGTATTAAGTTAAACCCAGAGGCAGATATACATTCTACATGTTTTTAAAGATATTTTATAAGTCCCTGCTTAAGTGTTGTGATGAATCCAAAAAACTGATTTTTCCCCGAGTTATTTGGAAGAGGATGATGCTAAATGAGGAACTGGTCATTCGCAGAATTCCCTTCTTGGAATGATTTTCAGGAAATGTTTAAGAAGTACTGGTTGTCCAGCACACAGGAAAAGTTAATGCTAGAGTTATTTGGCCCAAAATATTATAGTAATAGTTGGCATCCTGGTAGTTATAAGAAATACAGAATGTCCCAAAATAATGTATACATTCTTTGAAACTGAACATCTCTTTAATGAAAGGGGTTAGAAATACAATTTTAGTGGTACTAGGTGCCTCATGGCCCGACTTAAGATGGTAAATGTTCAAAGTGGTGTCTGTTCATCGCAATACACTGTCGACAAAGACTAACAACTGAGCGACATGCCAATGTTATTGTTTCCAATGGAATAGCAGGACAGACTTGTTTAATTTGCTCTCTAAGGTCATCCAGTGTGTGTGGTCTCACAGTGTAAACTGTATTCTTGAGAGTACCCCAAAGAAAGAAGTCTAGAGGAGTTAAATCTGGAGATTGAGCGGGATACTCCACACTCCATCTTCGTCCTATCCATCTGGTACGGAATGTATGATTGAGAAATGCCTTCACATCCAGGTGAAAGTGAGGTGGCACCCCATCCTGTTGAAAGTAATAATCTTCCATTCCAGACACAACGCTAAGACCAGGAGTTATCATTTACAACATTTCCAAGTACGAGTCACCCGTGACAGTGTTGTTGAAGAAGTACGGCCTGATTAACCCTCTAGAAGACAGACCACACCAGACTGTTACTCCTAGTAGATTAACATGCCTTTGCTCAGTTACATATGGATTCTCCCTGGCCCAGTACACGCAATTATGGTTGTTAATTGCTCCATCAAGTTCAAACGTCGCTTCATCTGACCAAATAATTCGATCTTGGAAACATTGCTCTTCTTCACATCTGTTAATGTGCCACTCACAAAATTCGCTTCGCCTATCAGGATCATCCTCGTTAAGAGCATGGAGAAGTCTTGGAATGTAAGGCTTAAAGTTCTGAGATGGCAAAATTGTATGACCCCTGCTTCTGCAGATCCCAGTCCCATGAGAGCATTGCCTCACATATTTCTTCGGGGATCGTGTGTATGCCTGGATTACTGCATCAAAACCCTCGTTGTCTGTTGAACTTCTCTTTCGTCCGCTATGTCTCTTCTTCTCATTGTGCACTGTTTCTTCGATTTCAAACTTATCTCTGATTATTAGAATTGTTACTCTTGTTGGTGGTGGTATTCCAAATTCAGCTCTCCAATGTCTCCAATTTTTCCCGAGAACATGCAGGTTTACTGTATGATTAAATGATGATGGCGTCCTCTTGGGTAAAATATTCCAGAGGTAAAATAGTCCCCCATTCAGATCTCCAGGCGGGGACTACTCAAGAGGACGTCGTTATCAGGAGAAAGAAAACTGGCGGTCTACGGATCGGAGCGTGGAATGTCAAATCCCTTAATCGGGCAGGCAGGTTAGAAAATTTAAAAAGGGAAATGGATAGATTAAAGTTAGATATAGTGGGAATTAGTGAAGTTCGGTGGCAGGAGGAACAAGACTTTTGGACAGGGTTATAAATGCAAAATCAAATAGGGGTAATGCAGGAGTAGGTTTAATAATGAATAAAAAAATAGGAATGCAAATTAGCTACTACAAACAGCATAGTGAACGCATTATTGTCGCCAAGATAGACACAAAGCCCATGCCTACTACAGTAGTAGAAGTTTATACGCCAACTAGCTCTGCAGATGATGAAGAAATAGATGAAACGTATGACGAGATAAAAGAAATTATTCAGGTAGTGAAGGGAAACGAAAATTTAATAGTCATGGGTGACTGGAATTCGTCAGTAGGAAAAGGGAGAGAAGGAAACATAGTAGGTGAATATGGATTGGGGGGAAGAAATGAAAGAGGAAGCCGCCTTGTAGAATTTTGCACAGAGCATGACTTAATCATAGCCAACACTTGGTTCAAGAATCATAAAAGAAGGTTGTATACCTGGAAAAATCGCGGAGATACTAAAAGGTATCAGATAGATTATATAATGGTAAGACAGAGATTTAGGAACCAGGTTTTAAATTGTAAGACATTTCCAGGGGCAGATGTGGATTCTGACCACAATCTATTGGTTATGAACTGCAGATTGAAACTGAAGAAACTGCAAACAGGTGGGAATTTAAGGAGATGGGACCTGGATAAACTGAAAGAACCAGAGGTTGTAGAGAGTTTCAGAGCATAAGGGAACAATTGACAGGAATGGGGGAAAGAAATACAGTAGAAGAAGAATGGGTAGCTCTGAGGGATGAAGTAGTGAAGGCAGCAGACGATCAAGTAGGTAAAAAGACGAGGGCTAATAGAAATCCTTGGGTAACAGAAGAAATATTGAATTTAATTGATGAAAGGAGAAAATATAAAAATGCAGTAAATGAAGCAGGCAAAAAGGAATACAAACGTCTCAAAAATGAGATCGACAGGAAGTGCAAAATGGCGAAGCAGGGATGGCTAGAGGACAAATGTAAGGATGTAGAGGCTTGTCTCACTAGGGGTAAGATAGATACTGCCTACAAGAAAATTCAAGAGACCTTTGGAGAGAAGAGAACCACTTGTATGAATATCAAGAGCTCAGATGGCAATCCAGTTCTAAGCAAAGAAGGGAAGGCAGAAAGGTGGAAGGAGTATATAGAGGGTTTATACAAGGGCGATGTACTTGAGGACAATACTATGGAAATGGAAGAGGATGTACATGAAGATGAAATGGGAGATATGATATTGCGTGAAGAGTTTGACAGAGCACTGAAAGACCTGAGTTGAAACAAGGACCCCGGTGTAGACAACATTCCATTAGAACTACTGACAACCTTGGGAGAGCCAGTCCTGACAAAACTCTACCATCTGGTGAGCAAGATGTATGAGACAGGCGAAATACCCTCAGACTTCAAGAAGAATATAATAATTCCAATCCCAAAGAAAGCAGGTGTTGACAGATGTGAAAATTACCGAACTATCAGTTTAATAAGCCACAGCTGCAAAATACTAACGCGAATTCTTTACAGACGAATGGAAAAACTGGTAGAAGCAGACCTCGGGGAAGATCAGTTTGGATTCCGTAGAAACGTTGGAACACGCGAGGCAATACTAACCTTACGACTTATCTTAGAAGAAAGATTAAGAAAAGGCAAACCTACATTTCTAGCATTTGTAGACTTAGAGAAGGCTTTTGACAATGTTAACTGGAATACTCTCTTTCAAATTCTGAAGGTGGCAGGGGTAAAATACAGGGAGCGAAGGGCTATTTACAATTTGTACAGAAACCAGATGGCAGTTATAAGAGTCGAGGGGCATGAAAGGGAAGCAGTGGTTGGGAAAGGAGTGAGACAGGGTTGTAGCCTCTCCCCAATGTTATTCAATCTGTATATTGAGCAAGCAGTAAAGGAAACAAAAGAAAAATTCGGGGAAGGTATTAAAATTCATGGAGAAGAAGTAAAAACTTTGAGGTTCGCCGATGACATTGTAATTCTGTCAGAGACAGCAAAGGACTTGGAAGAGCAGTTGAACAGAATGGACAGTGTCTTGAAAGGAGGATATAAGATGAACATCAACAAAAGCAAAACGAGGATAATGGAATGTAGTCAAATTAAATCGGGTGATGCTGAGGGAATTAGATTAGGAAATAAGACACTTAAAGTAGTAAAGGAGTTTTGCTATTTGGGGAGTAAAATAACTGATGATGGCCGAAGTAGAGAGGATATAAAATGTAGACTGGCAATGGCAAGGAAATCGTTTCTGAAGAAGAGAAATTTGTTAACGTCGAGTATAGATTTAAGTGTCAGGAAGTCGTTTCTGAAAGTATTTGTATGGACTATAGCCATGTATGGAAGTGAAACATGGACAATAACTAGTTTGGACAACAAGAGAATAGAAGCTTTCGAGATGTGGTGCTACAGAAGAATGCTAAAGATAAGGTGGGTAGATCACGTAACTAATGAGGAGGTATTGAATAGGATTGGGGAGAAGAGAAGTTTGTGGCACAACTTGACTAGAAGAAGGGATCGGTTGGTAGGACATGTTTTGAGGCATGAAGGGATCACAAATTTAGCATTGGAGGGCAGTGTGGAGGGTAAAAATCGTAGAGGGAGACCAAGAAATGAATACGTTAAGCAGATTCAGAAGGATGTAGGTTGCAGTAGGTACTGGGAGATGAAGAAGCTTGCACATGATAGAGTAGCATGGAGAGCTGCATCAACTAGTCTCAGAACTGAAAACAACAACAACAACAACATGTCAGCATACAACACTCACATTCTCTGTTTTCCAGTAACACTTTAGCATCCATTTCCTTTGTTCAAACGATAACGCCATGTTCGCTGACAATCCTGAAACAGAAGAAATCATTGTTATGTTTTTCACCGCCTTCTTAATTATTACCCATAAAAATTGTATTTCTGTCTCCTTTAATTAACGATATTCTCTGTTTCAAAGAGCGTATACATTATTTTGGGACACCCTGTATATTGAGTGGTAGCTAAAAAGCTGGGACACCCTGTATATTGAGTGGTAGCTAAAAAGCTCAAAATACGTGGACAATCCTATAGAGGACAGCCTGTAATTAAAGTGTTGGTGCAGAGGATACCTTACTATGTCAAGAAAGATATATAATATTTTAGCAGATGACGGCAAACTGTTTATTGACATTTATCAAAGGTATTGATATACTGAACAAAGAATGAGGAGACTACGCACAAGGTGACAACTGCCAACCAGACAATAATGAAGAGAAAGGTATCCACACACATTTTAACGAAAAAGTAATACGAAGTATTGTGAAGTAAGGATGTGGAATAATAATAGGAGAAATAATCAAGGAAGTAACGAGGCATAGACAATTCATTCTGGTAATGTAAACAACATCATCAGAAACTAGGTTGACACTTAGTGTGGTGGCTGATGTGAAGGTGGCTGATGTGAAGGTATCTCCAGCAGCTGTCGCTCCCATCAGCCACCGTGCCGAGTGTCAAATTGTTGTGTGAACAGTAATGTAAGTACTAATATGCTGATTGACTGGAGAACACCTTGCAGTTTGTTGTTCACTTTACTGATCAGATGAACACGAGCTCAATGCAACTCACTTTGCTTGTGTTGCACAATAGACAGGGCATCACACAGTTGAGTACCATCAGCTTACAGTCATGTGATGCCTTTTGATACCACTGGAAAGTTGGCGTTGTTTTGTAAACTCACGTCACCAGTTTTGTAAAGGGCTCATCGATACTGCTGTGGAGGCCGAGTTGCCACCGTGTTACGGTAGGCCGGGTTTGAGAGTTTGTGGAATGGCTTCTGGTGCAGTACACCGCTAAGACAATTTGTCCCTGGCATTATTACACAACTGCGCCCCAGGGTCAGGTGACAGGATAGGTGAATGAAGATTCAACAACACTCCAACAAATTAGCAACAAAGTCACACAAATGAATTAAAAAGGTTTACTTGTCTTTGTGACTTGTTGAATGATTAAGTCTGCAATACTGCATGTAATATAAGACAAAAGAGGCCCTCAATGGCTAAGTGCAAATGATTGAAGGTAAACTTCACAGTACATAGCAAATGAAATTTTTACAAGAACTGTCTGTTCACTTTTAAGAGTTCACTAAATGAAGTTCCCTGTCCAAGTCAGCTCTGGACGATGATCTATAAACAAGTGGGCGAGAGCTGCTCTTCTATCGTCCGAGCAGGCTTCTTTCCGTTGTCGTCTGGTCATTGGCGGACTGTAATCGGTCAGCAAGTGGCTGAGGCGAGGTCGATATCTTTACCCTCAGCGCCATGGAGGTAAGAATAAGGGGAGATGGCGCTACGAATCCCAGCCGTACTACGTTTTGAAGCCATGGGGGCGTGGCTCGCTGCCATGACACTCTGACCAAAACATTGTCAGTGTGCTATAGCGCTGCGTGTATTACAGTTGCTAATTGCACCATATTCACATGTAACGTCATCAGATTGGTTGTTTCAAAGTTTTTGTTTGAAATAAAATCTCGTAAAGGTGAAATTCCACATTTCTTCTGATTAAAAATAGTTTTTAATGTAATATTACGAACAGCTAGCCTTCAATATAAACGATACAATGTTGTTAATTCAGTAATAAACGTGTATCACAAACTGAATAATAGAAACTGAAAACTAAGTTAGCTATACCCTCCCTCCAAAGACCCATAAATACATCTTGTTTGTAATACATGCTGGGACATTTCAGTTACGTTACACTACTGGGAAACACTCTTCATTACCACCAACATTTACTGAAATGTGGTACATAGAATGGCAAATCTAAACAGTGTCCTGTTTAGGCCAGTTAATGTAGTGTTAGCTTTTAATTTGGTACATGATGAAGACAAAGTGAGTTACTCAACACTTCGATTATCGACGATACGTACGTATTATACTGAAACGTGAACTTGAAAACTAAGAATTTAATTCTTTGAATTAACATACCTTTTGCAAATGTTTTGGGTGTGTAGGGAAAACTGATGGTACAGCATTTTCTCGGAGCCTTACTGTTGAAACGGAAGTTCAGTCTATGTCCTCTTCTCGGAAATGCTGAGAACATATAGTGCTCCATTTAGACGCACACCAATTCTTCCTCCTCACGGCATTCTCCCACAGAGCTTTCCGACTTTCATTTTTAGGAAATCTACAGGAGAAAAACACGCTATAGTACAAGTACCGATGTAGCACACGTTCATTCACAATGAAGTTGTAAAATCACACTTAACGAGACAACTTACACATGAAATGTTATTCCCTTCGATTTCGCATCACAATCAGAAAGATTCGTACATCCGAACACCACACAAGTCACCATAATAGCGCAAAATCCTTCCAAAAGTGAGCGACAAGCCTATGCACACAAGCTTACAGCAGCAATGTTTTGGTCGGATTGAGATGGCTACCCTCGGCTTCACATAGCTTCACAGCTGTGACATCACGGCGTCTCCCTCTATTCTTACCTCCATGCTCAGCGCCGACGTGGCGCAGGTGGAACTCGCGCAAGTGGAGAGTCTCTATGGCACTGGCACCAGCTCGCATCTTTGCACCTGTGTCTTGTTCGGATGACACAGCGCGTTGATGTATGTCAAGTTTAGAGACAACGTATCTGTAAAGAACTCTTTGGCAGTTCTGATAGCACTTTATTAATCACTATCAGGCTCAGAAAAGATCGTCTTGTTTTGGTGTAATAGGTACAGTAATACTCAACAACATTAACCCAAGAACCTCATTGTGTAAGTACAAGCTGAGGGGGAAATGGAGGGAAGCTCCCTGTTCTTTAATTTTTGTACTCTTAGTGGAGCTTTCACATAGATTTTCTTGCTAGAGGAGATCGGTTGGCTTACATCAGTGCAATTTAATTTCACCTCTTCTACAGCTCTGTACAATGCGTGTGCAAGGCAAGTGATGTGTGCCACACTGGGATAGAGACTCTGAAGTCTGTAGGCTGCTACAGCCATGTATGAAGCACCATTAATCGTCTCTATTCACACCAACTAGTGACAGTAGCTTCATTGAGTTGTCAAACGCAAAGGCGGTTGTCAAGCTGTTTATTCTGCTGAGAGCTTCACACCCTTAGGAGAAACATTTCTCCAGGTCCGTCAACTTTAAGGACACCAACAAAAGTATTTACAATTTAACCCCTATCCAAATTGGTGATTTCCGATAGACGCCCTAATCTCTTGGTCAACAACTTTAGTTCGTATTTTGTCGAGCATTTCCTCGTAGCACACAGATAAATAGTCGTTTCTCAGTGTAGCTTCATCTGGAACTGGATTTATTTTGTACTTCAAGAACTGTCTGAAGCGGGGATTCTTCAGCTTCTCCAATAGGACATTGCAAGACACCACCATCTTAAACAAGTTCTTGCACCTCTGAAGATGGACATGTCTACTCAAATAACAGCGTTCGTCTGCTGTCCTTTTCAGCACTTATCTTCGTGCAGCTACTGTGTTTGGAGGTGTTGCAGTGTTTTTACACGTTAAAGCCATTTCCCCCATTAACCTTAACTTCATATAGTTTATAAAATAATATTTCCTTGTCATTGCTGAAGAATTTCTCCCCTGGTTTCATCGAAAAGGACTAAGTTTGTATTCAAACTGAATGGGGCGACTACTTGTGCTACGTTTATAACGCCAGAAGCCACCCTTGTTGGCTTCGAGAATGTTTTGTAGACTCTGTGCAACAATCTTTATATCAGTGAACGGACTACATAATGTGTTACACTGCTTGTCTACTATAAACCCGATAAATAAATCTTTGTAGTAATTGTGTTTAATTGTGACAACATTACATCAAACATTGTCATGTGAGTAAAATTTTCGTGTTTATATTCTTGTGTACTTAAAAATACGACAAACATTTGGATTTCTGGAAAAAAATTTGGTCGAAATATGATTCATTATGGAAAAAGTTGTCCGAAATTTGACCTATTACTAAAAAAGATATAAACATAATTTTTGCTACATTAAAGCTTTGTGGATGAATTGCTGTAAAATTCACCCTAAAGTTCAGGAAAAAGATTTGACACTAAGATCCATGCCAAACTAATAATAGAATAGTAGGCCCTCATTCAGAGAAGACAGTAATCCTCACATGGCTGAGACCTATTCTTGAGTAGTTGTTTAAAGAAGGAAAAGTAAAAGCTAAGGGAGAACATTGTAAACCAATAGTAGTGAGTGACATTTTTGGAAAGAAAGTTGATGTTCACCTATATTCTGTGCATAAAATATCATTAATCTTACACCATGGCTAGCGCTAATGAGGAAGAAATATTGTTGCCTCCTAGTACCAGTAATGGGAGTGTGTGTTACCGGAACCACCTGTAATAAAGGGAAGCAAATTAAAAAAGAAACATGACTACCAGTTACGATTAAAAAGTGGAATTTCCATCAAACATTGTTGCTGGTGCCATAGATATCCTGTTAGGATAAGATTGGTTACTTGATAATTATTATCGATTGGATTTCAACCAGAAAATATTTGTGTGGAAAATAGGTAAAAAGGTAGCTAGCATAGCTTTCCAAAGCAATCCATTGAAATCCAAGCAAGGCCCATCATCAGAGGAGCATATTCATTTAGTTGTGTTTACTGATATTATTGCAACAGATGAAAATAAACAACAAAAAGAAGGGAAGTATTAAATCAAGAGGAGTTGGCATTAAATCGATAGCAAGAGAATCACCTGTAGTGTCAGAAGAACGGAAATCTTAATTAGAAGGTATTCTGTTAAAACATAAAGATGTGGTCAAAGATAACTTGGGACTAATGAAGGAATACTTCTGTAAGTTAAAGTAAAATATGACACAGTTTTTTTCCTTTTGCAAGTCATATCCACTACCAATAAACCTTCGAATTGCAGTGAGAGATGAAATATGAAAGGAGATAGACAGCAACATAACTCAATGTATTTTTAGGGTCTGTTGTGGGTACTTAAGAGACTTGTGGTAGGTGTTCATTTAGTTTTAGATTCATGATCACTCCATAAACACAAAGAGACAGAAAGGGTTAGAACCCTGAGTACAGAAGAGATGTTATCTAACTTTGATGAAGCAGAATTTCATATTTCCATAGATTTCATGGAAGGATACTGGCAGGTAGCATTACATGACCACTCAAGGCCATACACAGCCTTCTTATTCGAAAGAAAATCTTTTCAGTTTAAAGTAAATGCCATGGAAGTATTACAATTCGCCTTGGGTTGTGAGCTGTACCAAGGAGAATGGAATCCAGGAGAGGGTGATCACAGAACAATAGCTTTCATTAGTTGAAGTCTTGGCAAGCATGATTGAATTACTCCATTACCGAATTGGACATTCCTGTGTCAGTTTTCATTCCTGCTCAATATTTATTAGGGAGGGAATTAGTGCAAGAATTAATAATGTATGTCAATGATTTATTAATAGTCTACAAGACTTGGGAAGACTGTTGACAATTATTGATATTTATTTTGAGGTGACTGGAAGCAAAAGGGTTACTAATAAAAGTACTTTTGGTGACAAGAGTTGACTTTTTGGGACACAGTGTGGGAATAATGGGAATACAACCATGTCCAGAAAGAATGCAAGTTATAGAAGACTGTCCAGAGACTAGAAATATTAAGCATCTATGATCACTTTTAGATTTGGCTGGATTCTATAGGAGCTTTGTAAGAGGCTAGGCTGTGAAAGATGCTCATTTATCGAACTTATTGAAATAGAAAACTATCTGGAACTGTGATGAAAGTACAAAAGAAGACTTTAGCAATATTAAGCAATCTACAGCAAAAGCATCATCCTAAAGTGAATCAGGTGTTCAAACTAGCCATTGATGTACAATAATTCAACTTGGGTTGTGAGCTGTACCAAGGAGAATCGAATCCAGTAGAGGGAGCTCACAGAAAAACAGCTTTCATTACCTGAAATATTGGCAAGCATGAGTTGAATTACTCAATTACCGAACACTTTGGAAGCAAGACAAGTCACTATTTTACACTGACTGTGAACTTCACTACATAATAGATGAGAATAAATATTTTATGAGTATATAGCGTCCCCAGTGCTATATTACGAAAATACTTAAAAAACAGTATTTATAAAGAAGAGACATTTAAAAATTGAATGATATATTTTTATCATGTAGCCGTAAAACAATAATTCCTCTGTCGAGAAATGCAAACAAATGCAATGCAGAGAAATACAACAAACTGATCTAAAGAGACGACAAGATACGCTCTTTTGTTAATTTTTTTAGTAGTCTTCACTTCTTCTCTTGTCTTGATTGTGTATAGACGGACATCTTGCGAGTGCTGGCAAATGTAAGCATCTTTGTATGAGTTATATATATATTGATTTAATATTATTGTGCACTTTTAATTTGTAAGAGGTGATCCCGATTTCATGTCCGCCTTCCTTGAATTAACCTGCATTCAAGTAATTTACAGTTCAACAATCGCAGCGGCCGATGCAGCCAATGACGCCATTACGTGGCGATATTATCTTATGAAAAATTAGCGGAAGCGAAATACTCGCCCGCTATTAACATAATATTAATTTTTCTACACGGTCGCATGAAGTTGCAGAAATACGTAGCTTTAAGATTCTTATTTTCAGTCCCATAGCCGAGAGCCAGAGCCAGGACTCTGACTACAATACAATGGTTAATGGAGGTAAGAAAAAATACTTTCGCACGTGTGTGGGTCGCAATTGTAATTAATAACTAAAGATCTTTTGCTTTAAAGTGAGCTGACTAGCAGAGGAAATTAATATGAAAAGTTTATTACATTGTTCAGCTTATATGCTCATGTTTTAAGATTCAGCGAGTCTAACATTCATTAACGTAACAAATAATTTGAGATTAATATTGCTAAAAAGGAGAACTTCAGGAAATCATTTAATCGTAAATCAAAATTAAATGAAATATCATTTTTATTAAGGCCCACCACGTAAGTCGGCAACAATAAAAAAATAATAATAACAATAATAACAAGACTAGGAGCTTTTACAGAACTTTTAAACAAAAAATAACCAAGTACAGCCCACCGACACTCCAATTACAAGATAAAAATGGTAATATTGCACACAACAACAGGGATAATTGCAAAATTTTGAGGGAATATTTCAGAAACCTTCTCAACTGTAAAGAACCAATTGAAAAAATGGATTTCAGCAACTCAACTTCAACAAGTCCTAACTCAGAACCACCCACCGTCGAGGAACTACAATCAATCATTTTGAATCTCAAAAACTACAAGGCTTCGGGAGAGAACCAAATTACAGCTGAACTGTGGAAAAATGTCAATAGAAATGCCATAGAATCTCTCCAAAACATATTTGAAGAAATATGGAAAACAGAAAGAATTCCGGATGAATGGAAGATGGCCCTCATTCACCCAATTCATAAGAGGGGATCCAGAACAGACCCCAACAATTACAGAGGGATTTCGCTCCTTGACGTAACATACAAAATACTGTCTAAAGTCCTTTTGAACAGAGCAGAACCCCAGCTAGATTGTCAACTTGGAGAATACCAGGCAGGCTTCAGGAAGGGAAGATCCTGCCCAGAACAAATTCTAAACCTCAAAAATCTTATGGCCTACCAAAAATCGAGAGCAAAAGCGTATGTCATCACATTCATTGACTTTCAAAAGGCGTACGACTCCATAGACAGGGAATCTCTAACCTCCATATTAAAAGAATTGAACCTAGACAATAGAACTACAAACCTAATTAGAGAAACCATCACCAACACATACTCCAAAATTAAATTTATGGGAGAACTCTCAGACCTATTTGAGATAAAAACTGGAGTACGACAAGGTGATGGACTCTCTCCATTGTTATTTAACTGTGCCCTAGAAAAAATAGTAAGAGAATGGAACAAGAAAATCAATAGTGGAATCCGACTAGGAACAAAAAACAAAGGCATCAAGGTTAATTGCCTAGCATTTGCAGATGATATGGCCCTACTAGCTGAAACATGGGAAGAAGCCAAAGAACAGATCCTCGAATTACAGAAACAAGCAGAGAAAATAGGCCTTAAAATTTCTTTTGAAAAAACCAAAATAATCACAAATATAAAAAAGCCAATGAAATATCTTAAAGTAAGAGACCAAAAGATCGAAATTGTTAAAGAATTCAAATATCTTGGTGAATGGATTAGCTGGAACGCCCTTGAGAAAAAAGCAATAGAATTAAGAAGAAACAAAGTTGAACTAGCCTTTCAGCTTACTAAAAATACTTATAATAAAAAGTCCCTCTCATGGAATTCAAAAATAAAACATTACAACACTGTCATTAAACCAGAAGCACTATATGCAGCCGAGACATTATCTATCACTAACCATGGCCCAATTGAAAGGCTAGAGATCAAAGAAAGAAAAATATTGAGAAAAATTTTAGGCCCCAAATTTCATAACGACAAACTAATTCATACCAAAAATGAAACACTCTACAAAACCACAGAAAAACTTTCGGATACAATGAGGAAAAGAAGAATTGAGTTTTATGGGCACATACTCTGAATGAACCCAAATAGACTTACAAAAAGAATGTTTGACTACTTCAGGAATAAAAAATCCAAACCAAATTGGTTATCCAAACAGAGAAAGACTTAAGAGAACTACACATCACAGAAGAAATGCTCACAGACAGGACCGCAAAAATGATAAGCAAAGACAGAAAAGAGTGATTCCAGCTCCAAAATAGAAAGAAAAGAACGATTGTCATCTCTGATGAGGAAAGAAAAGCAAGATCAGAAAGAATGAAGCAGTACTGGGCGAAAAGAAAGGCACAGAACACACAGAAGTGATTGATTCAACGTACCCCAAAGTTGGGTGAAACGAAGAAGAAGAAGAAGAATAATAATAATATATTAAATTACGACGGCCGACGGACGCGAGACCAGAAAGAATGCAAGTTATAAAAGACTGTCCAGAGACTAGAAATATTAAGCATCTATGATCACTTTTAGATTTGGCTGGATTCTATAGGAGCTTTATAAGAGGCTAGTCTGTGAAAGATGCTCATTTATCGAACATATTGAAATAGGAAACTATCTGGAACTGTGATGAAAGTACAAAAGAAGACTTTAGCAATATTAAGCAACCTACAGCAAAAGCATCACCCTAAAGTGAATCAGGTGTTCAAACTAGCCATTGATGTATAATAATTCAACTTGGATTGTGAGCTGTACCAAGGAGAATCGAATCCAGGAGAGAGAGCTCACAGAAAAATAGCTTTCATTACCTGAAATATTGGCAAGCATGAGTTGAATTACTCAATTACCGAACAATTTGGAAGCAAGACAAGTCACTATTTCACACTGACTATGAACTTCACTACATAATAGATGAGAATAAATATTTTATGAGTAATATCTAGATAAGTATGCATGAGAAGATAGCATTTACTATTAAGGAATTACTCATTACTCACAGAAGTCACCATAATTTACCACAGCCCACATTTAAAAAGAACAAGAGATCAGAAGAGACATCAGAACTGAATAGATTCTCTCTTACATGCATAGCCATCACCACATAGAGAGATAAATGGCAAGAATATCCAGATTACATTCTAAGTCCAAAAAGGCTACTCTGTAAAAGGAACAAAATATATTTTGTCAAGGACAACCTTGTTCTGTAAGTTCTAAGCTTTTCGATCTCTGATAGTGGCAGGAGCTGAAGTGGTGTAATAAATGAAGAAAATTTTAATATCGGTCTAGATGACTTTACTCAAAATAATGTTTCTTGCTCATGCTGAGTTGAACAAAGAGTAGTATATTTAAGAGACAGGCGTATATTTAAGAGACAGTAGTATATTTAAGAGGAAGCTCAGTAATAAGGTATGGGTTCAAAATACAATAGAATTAAGGTAACTAAAGTTATAATAGGAAGACGAGAAAGTAGCGGTTTAATGGGAGTGATGTAATAATGAACAGGCCATGATACGCATATATACATGAATTATATTATGAATAGTGCAGGTGGGATAAAGGGAGTATTACTTAAGTTTAAATGGAGGAAAAATGGAGGCATATATATAGGGCCAATATAGCTATAAAATTTGAATGGTCTTTATGAAGGATTTTTCTGTAGGAGGAGGAGTATTTATGGGTTTCTGCAGAAGTAGGATACTATTAGCTTTGAGGATTACTCCAAAGTTGCAAAATACAGGAACGAACCTGAGTTTTGTGGTCTAATTCTTATACTCATTTCAGAAATGGATAACTAGGACAGAATTGTCTTAACTTTGTGTGCTGCTCTTAACACAGAAAGTAGGAAGTTAACGAGTTCACTACACTAGTTGTTCTCAACATTTATTACATTTCATTGTTTGGAATTGACAGATTAATATATAAACTCCGAAAAGCTCGAAGTGTCTATGGAAAACTATAATTTGCTGTCAGAACTGAATGGATACATCCAACGACTTGGGATGTTTGCATGTTTCACAACTATTCCTTAGAATTTTTTGTACTTTTCTCATGGTTAGCAATACCTTTGTTTGCTAGCTTTTTACGAGGGGAATTTTTACTTATTTTGGATGGTTAAATCACATGATTTAGTTTATACACATTTTTAGGGAATGTTAGCTTAACTTAGAATAAGTAGGTTAACTGCCTGCTTACCTTATCCTACTTGAAGGAAGTGTAGAGGAAATAAGAAATGAGGCTCCTAAGCCTATGTTTCCTCACAAGTTTAGTTGGTAATCCAGATGAAGATACAACTATGATCAATTCATAATAGGAATTAATAATTACTCCATGTCCAGTCAGCATGACTAGGCTACGAATACTCACTGTGTCTGAATAGACCATTGATAATTAAAACAGAGGTACAGCTGGTTTACCAGCCACCATTGTGGCTGGTCCACATACATAGAGAAATAGAGACAATGAAAAAATAATATATGGTCATAACATTTTAAGACTATAACTTACTTCAAGAATTCAAATTCCTATTGAAGAATGGTTACTTTGCACCAGTGTTTATCCGACCTCAAGCAAAGTATTTGAGATCAGATACATTGAAATGATAAATTTTTACTGAGTCTTTGTAAGTAATCCACAAGTAATCATTAAGTAAGGTTAGGGCTATGTCATGAGTAAAGATGTTTTGAAATAGAATTATATGAAATATTACTTAGTTCAAATACCATAAGTAAAGGGTTTTTATTTTACAAAGTTTTAACAATTTTCGTTTCTGAAGACAAATGTACAATCTGAACTAGCAGTATTATTTATTTCTCTATGTCCTGTGGTTGTGATGACATCATTTACATACACAAAAAGGTGACATACAGTATAACATACCACTTGGGTAAGGTAATGTGTTGCACAATGTCTACCAGGCCGACAAATGATGAGTATCATAGTGAGCATACCGGTTTTTTATAAGTTTGTTGTTCTAGAATAGCATGTTGTTTGGAAGTTTATGACTGTCTGTGCATGTACATGGGTAAGGATGGGCGCCACATGTCTGCACTGCCATCCGACCAGTAAGGCATGGTGTAGATTTGCTGTTTCCTGACCCACCAGATGATTTAAATTCTGTTCTAACAGAAGTATTTTCTGATGCACAATGTGATTTAGATGAACCAGACGATGATGAATTCCAATGTAATACAGAAAGTCTAGAGCCCAAATTGTTTACTGAGACCGAGCTTAACGATTTGGTTAGGGATCTGGGCTTAATGAAAGAAAAAGTTGAATTGCTTGGCTTTCGATTAAAAGAAAAGAACTTATTGGCAGTTGAAACCAGCATATACATGCACAGAAAGAGTGAGCAGCAATTTTCCAACTTTTTTCAACAAGAAGGTGATTTAGTGCACTGCTCAGACATTCCAGGTCTGATGAATGAGTTTGGTACTGAATACAACAAGGAAGACTGGAGGATGTTTATTGATTCATCCAAAACTAGTTTTAAGGCTGTTTTATTAGACAATTGTAACATGTATGCATCTATACCTGTTGGACATTCTGTACACATGAAAAAAAGCTATGAAAATCTAGAAATAATGTTAAATAAAATAGGCTATTCTGCTCATGGTTGGATGATATGTGGCGATCTAAAAGTAACATGCATGCTCCTTGGTCAGCAAGGTGGCTTTACCAAATTTCCATGTTTCTTGTGTGAATGGGACAGTAGGACTAGGGATGAACACTGGTACGGAAAGAACCCGTCTGTGAGGAAGTCTTTAAAACCTGGTGAGAAGAACATTCTACACAAAACCTAGTAGATCCAAATAATGTCCTCCTGCCACCTCTACATATAAAGTTAGGCATAATGAAATAGTTTGTAAAGGCTTTGCCTAAAGATGGACTACTTCTTTTTCTCGATCAGTCGATAATAGCTGACGTCGAGAGATTGTGAGTAAGATATTGGCCACGCCTTCTTTGCCAGCCTCCTCCACTTTCGTCTCGCACGCCGCTGCTACGTAAGACCACCATGCAGCAACGAATACTCGATCGCTGCTGCCCTTCGTTTTACAACTTATTGTTAAACCTAAATCGCACTACACTGACTTGTGTCCGCTTTGAGTTTCCTGTCGTTTCGCCTCAGACGAAACTCACACACAGGAGTGGGTATGATGACAGTTTTTCATACCGGAAATTATCAGATTTCTAAATTACCACGATTAGTCGTAATTTTTTCATCATACTTTGTGTTTCTTCACTCATGCCCTAACCACGGCTATAATGATTCTGCAAACAAATATGCTGCATGAGTGTGGAAAACCACAGGATGGTTGTTATTTGTCATGATTAACATTTTTTTAAAAAACTTTCGAGAAATCGTGTTTTCACTAATAGAAGCAATAGATTTCTTTTATGTTGCCTCATTTGGTAAGAGGGTTTGAGTTGATTGGGGGTGAGGGGACCAAATAGCGAGATCATCGGTGGTCGCATCGGATTAGGGAAGGACGGGGAAGGTAGTCGGCCGTGCCCTTTCAAAGCTGTCACCCCGGCATTTGCCTGAAGCGATTTAGGGAGATCACAGAAACTTCAATCAGGAAGACCGAACACGGGTTTAAACCGTCGTCCTCCCAAATGCGAGTACAGTGAGCTAACCAATGCGTCAGCTTGCCCAGTCGTATGGCAAGAGTATTGCGCAAAAGAAACAGGAAGGACAAAGTCCCGTAGGCTGCCGTCATTCCGTCGGTCACATGGCGACGTGCTGACACGGGACTGGCTGCCTTGAAGTGGCGTGATACTCTCATAGCAGTACAGAGCAGGGTGTGGTCGCATCCACGTCATCTCAGCACACAGATCGTTGGAAAGAGTGATATTGTATTTCTCTAAATACAATTTTAATAACATTCTCGGATTAAAACATCAATTCAAAAATGCAAAATTAGCCTCTCAGACAGTGCAATCTTTATGGTTAAAGCCTAACACAACTGTGAAGCTAGTAGCGGTATCCATTCCCTTTGTTTCCAGCGTCTCAAGCATAGTAATAAGGAAAATATAATAATAATAATAATGCTACCAATAAAACGTGATGTAGTTGTTGATGTGGTCTTGAATCAAAGACTGGTTTGTGCAGCTCTCCACCTTACTGTATCCTGTGCAAGCCTCCTCATGTTGGCTAAATACAGCAACCTCTATTTGAATCTGCTTAACTGTATTCATCGCTTGGCCTCCCTCTACAATTTTTACTCAGCACACTTCCCTCTACTATCAAACTACCGCTACCTTCATGCCTTAGGACATGTAGTACCAAATGGTCCCTCCTTCTGGTCAAATTCTTCTATAAATTTCTTTTCTCCCCAATTAGATTCAGTACCACCTCATTAGATACTCGATCTACCTATCTAATGTTCAGCATTATTCTGTAGTACCACATTTGGAAAACTTTTATTCTCTTCTTATTTGAACTGCTTGTAATGCACATTTCATTTCTGTAGAAGGCTACACTCCACACAAATAGCTTCAGAGAACACTTCCTGACACTGAAATTTGTATTAGATGTTAACAAATTCTGCTTCTTGAGAAATGTGTTTCTAGCTACAACCAGTCTGCATTTTATATCCTCTCTCCTTCCGCCATCCTCAGTTACTTTGCTGTCAAAACAGCAAAAATCAACTAAAACTTTTACGTGCCTCATCAGTAAACCCATCACCCGATTCTTTAAAGATTCAAACTCATATGTATGAAACACTTTCAAATGTCTGATTAATATGAGAATGAGGTAAGGTGTTAAATATTCGACACTAACCATGTAAGGGAGAAAAAATTTAACAAAGATTTAAAATTACGTTTAAAGTTATGTTTCATGCTCTTCGATTTCATAACTGCAATACGGTCTGTTCGCTAGAAGTACATAACCTTCTGCTCTCTGTATTTTATCCCAGCTACCTTTAGAATTTAAAAGACTGTATTCCAATCAACATTGTTGAAAGCTTTCTGTGGGTCTACAAAATTATAAATGTAGGTTTATCTTCATTTAAACTGTCTTCTAAGATAATTCGTAGTCTCAGTATTGCTTTGTGTGTACCTTCATACTCCAGAACCCAAACACATATTCCCCAATATCAGCTTTAATGGCTTTTTCCATTCTTCTGTGAATATTAGTGTCTGTATTTTGCAACCATGACTAAATAATTGATGGTTCGGTAATATTCGGACTTATCTGCAGCCGCCTCTTTTGAAACTGGAATTAATACATTCTTCTTGAATTCTCAAGGTATTTCGCCTGTCTCTTACATCTTGCACATCAGGTAAAATAGTTTGTCATGGTTGGCTCTCTACAGTGTCCAATAATCCACACTGAATGTTGTCCACTACAAGGCCCTTGTTTCCACTTAAGTCCTCAGTGTTCTGCCAAAATTCTTCTTCCAGTGTTATATTTTCAGCTCATCTTCATCTAATTTCTTTTCCCTTTCCATAACATTACCTTCAACATACACTCCTGGAAATGGAAAAAAGAACACATTGACACCGGTGTGTCAGACCCACCATACTTGCTCCGGACACTGCGAGAAGGCTGTACAAGCAATGATCACACGCACGGCACAGCGGACACACCAGGAACTGCGGTGTTGGCCGTCGAATGGCGCTAGCTGCGCAGCATTTGTGCACCGCCGCCGTCAGTGTCAGCCAGTTTGCCGTGGCATACGGAGCTCCATCGCAGTCTTTAACACTGGTAGCATGCCGCGACAGCGTGGACGTGAACCGTATGTGCAGTTGACGGACTTTGAGCGAGGTCGTATAGTGGGCATGCGGGAGGCCGGGTGGACGGACCGCCGAATTGCTCAACACGTGGGGCGTGAGGTCTCCACAGTACATCGATGTTGTCGCCAGTGGTCGGCGGAAGGTGCACGTGCCCGTCGACCTGGGACCGGACCGCAGCGACGCACGGATGCACGCCAATACCGTAGGATCCTACGCAGTGCCGTAGGGGACCGCACCGCCACTTCCCAGCAAATTAGGGACACTGTTGCTCCTGGGGTATCGGCGAGGACCATTCGCAACCGTCTCCATGAAGCTGGGCTACGGTCCCGCACACCGTTAGGCCGTCTTCCGCTCACGCCCCAACATCGTGCAGCCCGCCTCCAGTGGTGTCGCGACAGGCGTGAATGGAGGGACGAATGGAGACGTGTCGTCTTCAGCGATGAGAGTCGCTTCTGCCTTGGTGCCAATGATGGTCGTATGCGTGTTTGGCGCCGTGCAGGTGAGCGCCACAATCAGGACTGCATATGACCGAGGCACACAGGGCCAACACCCGGCATCATGGTGTGGGGAGCGATCTCCTACACTGGCCGTACACCACTGGTGATCGTCGAGGGGACACTGAATAGTGCACGGTACATCCAAACCGTCATCGAACCCATCGTTCAACCATTCCTAGACCGGCAAGGGAACTTGCTGTTCCAACAGGACAATGCACGTCCGCATGTATCCCGTGCCACCCAACATGCTCTAGAAGGTGTAAGTCAACTACCCTGGCCAGCAAGATCTCCGGATCTGTCCCCCATTGAGCATGTTTGGGACTGGATGAAGCGTCCTCTCACGCGGTCTGCACGTCCAGCACGAACGCTGGTCCAACTGAGGCGCCAGGTGGAAATGGCATGGCAAGCCGTTCCACAGGACTACATCCAGCATCTCTACGATCGTCTCCATGGGAGAATAGCAGCCTGCATTGCTGCGAAAGGTGGATATACACTGTACTAGTGCTGACATTGTGCATGCTCTGTTGCCTGTGTCTATGTGCCTGTGGTTCTGTCAGTGTGATCATGTGATGTATCTGACCCCAGGAATGTGTCAATAAAGTTTCCCCTTCCTGGGACAATGAATTCACGGTGTTCTTATTTCAATTTCCAGGAGTGTAATTTACAATGCATTGCTCTTCTGTGTATATCTTCCACCTCTCAACTTTGCCTTCTTTGATTAGTACTGGCTTGCCATTGAAGTTCTTGACATTTATACAGCAGCTTCCCTTTCTCCAAAGGACTCTTTAATTTTCTGTGGGCGGAATTTATCTTTGCCTAGTTATACATGCTTCTTCATCCTTGCATTTCTCATATAGCAGGTTCTGCTTAGCCATTTTGCACTTGCTGTCAATCTCTCTTTTTGGACATCTGTATTTCCTTTTCACGGCTGCTGTTGCCGTATTTTTATATTTTCTTCTTCGTCAATCATTTCAATATCTCGTGCATTATCCAGCTATTTCTACTGGTCCTTTTCTTTTTACTTGTTTGATACTCTACTATATTCACCATTTTATTTCTCAGTGTTACCCATTTGCCTTCTGTTGGGTTTCTTAAGCTTCTTTCAGTCGATAGTTGCCTACTTCTTCCTTGAAATTCTCATCAACCTCTGCTTATTTCGACTTATCTGTGTCCCATCACGTTAATTTCTTACCTTTCTGCAGTTTCCTCTGTTTTAATGTGCAATTCATAACCAATAAAAATATTTGCAGAATCCATATCTGCACCTGGAAATTTTTTGAGTTTAATATCTGGTTTCGAGATCTCTGTCCTACCATCAGGTAATGTATTTGAAATCTTTCTTGTGTCTGCAGGTCTTTGCCATGTGTACAGCCTTATTTCATGATTTTTAAACCATCTATTAGTGATGATTAAATTATGATCCATGCAGAATCTACCAGAATTTTTCATTCTTTCCCCCAGTCCTTGTCCTGATACTCTTTTCCCTTCTTTTCGTTTTCCTGCTACCTAATTCCAATCCTCATCAAAGTTAAATTTTACTCTCCCTCAACTATCAGAATAATTTATTTTATCTCATCATAAATTATTTCAATCTGTACGTCATGTGCAAAGCTAGTTGGGATATAAACATGTAATTTTGTGGTGGATGTTGGTTTCATTTTTTTCTTGACTACGATGATGTGTATGCTGTTCATAGAAACTTAACCTACACCCTTATTTTCTTCTTCATCATTGGACATATCCCAGCATGATCCCCAATTGATTTCATATTTATAACCCCGTACAGACCTGACCAGAAGTCCTGTTCTTTCTGCCACTGCACTTCACTAATTTCAAATATATCAATCTTCATATTTGTTTCCCTTTTTAAATTCTCCAAACTACCTGCTCGATGCACCCCACTTGCAAACAGCACTTGGCAGACAGGGATAGTGACACATTCGAGTGCTAGCCAAGCTCTACAACGCTTAACTTGGGTCACACAATGGGGATCGGTGTTACCACTGTGGCAAAACCATTGCCTACATGTAGCTATAGAGTTATGAACCCTGAAGTGCAGTAGGCATGTTGCACAATATTGTGACAACCTGGGGTTAGAGTATCATCTTGTTTCTTCAGTTCTAGGCTGTTAAGTCAGTTCTACTGGTTAACTTGAGTTTTTTTGGGAGCTTAGAATGCTGACTGTGGGTTGCACATTATCCAAACAAACCAGAAAAGAAGCTTCATTTTACTTTAATTATGCAGGCCAGCCCTAAACACTGGATGGTGTGAAAATAATCTAATAAATCCATTCACATGATCAGACTTTACATTTTGTAAGCCAGATGACTTCAAAGTTACTATTTTAATCAGTCACTTTTTATTGTTAGTTTTGTGATATTCAACAAGGTTTATGTAGCCTGTCTGACTTTTTCGTTCTATTGCAGTATTCAGTGACAATCTAAACATTATAACTATATGAATGAAAATATCTTTAGTGAATATTGTCTGCCATAATTTCCCGATTTGTTGAATCATATGCAGATGTCATTTTCGATCGTTTAATTGAAAAGAATGTATCCATATTCATTATTACTAGTACAAAAAGATTTACTTTGCATTTATTTATGACATATGCTTGCCTTTTGGGTTATGAAAGTAGTGTGTTCTTCAAAATATACTGAGTCAACTACCAATACTTTGAGATACAATAAAACTGATAATACCATATTACAATTTATTCTTAGGGTATAATTGCCTGCTGAGGACCATATCAAATACGAAAATTTTAAAACCTTGACCACTCCTGAATAAATTTCTGCAAACATCCACGTTTGCTGCATTTAAATATGGCTGCCATCAATGTTTGCACCATATCATAGCTCAGAAAAGAAAATACACACTGTCATCTGAAGCTGTCAAACCAAACAAATGTGTCCCTTATTAGTTGGTTAGTAGATAACTGCCTATAACAGCTAATTTTAAAATGGTGATGTGTAATGTCGTTCTTATGGCGTCAGGTTAGAATTACACAATGACTTTTCAATCGAATTATCGTTTAAACAATTTCAAAGACAACCAAAATGATGTTCAGGTATCCTTACACTCTGTCTCTGTTGTTTGGAGGCAAATCGTGTTTGTAATATATTGACTAAACTGGTTTGGTGTGGGGACAGAAGGGCTAAAAGTTACAAAAACAATAATTACTACAAAATCAAAATTATACATAATTTAATTGGTATATTAAAAGACTGTATCTGATTAGCACATTACGTATTAGGCGTCGGATTTTGTAAGGTTGAGTTATCTTGAAATTTGCTGCTACATCCTTATTTCTGCTTTAGTTAATTAATAATGACTAAAACATCTTCTTTTAGATTAACCAGATCTCTTCCATCACGGCATTTTGACCTCACAGTTTGATCAATCTATCTCATATGTTTAAAAGCTATATTTAACGAAAGTACCAAAAAGCAAAGTGAAACACACTTTCGTATCAGAGTTAGTGGGATTAGTCCATAGAAGCCATCCTCCACACACATAATGTTACTGTGGGTGGTTCTGATTTCCACTAGGTGTTAGTAATGCTGATGATAGTTTCTAAATAAGAAAACTTAAATTACAAAGTGAAAGCTGATAAAGTAGATATAAGTGAAAAGATTTATATGAAAAGACACAATAACTTGATAGCATTTTTATGTTGTATTAGGGACTGTTTCTTATGCTATGAGTGACTGAAATCAGGAAGTACCACAGTGTGTGACTGGCATTTGCATGAAATCAGACTGTGACATGATATCTTTCTCCCACAGTGTAATGTGCTCTTTGTCTTGACTACCACATTTATGAAAGCGCTGCTAAAGATTCGATCATAACTAAATATTTATGACAAAACGTTCAAATATGTGTGAAATCTTATGGGACGTAACTGCTAAGGTCATCAGTCCCTAAGCTTACACACTACTTAACTTAAATTATCCTAAGGACAAACACACACACCCATGCCCGAGGGAGGACTCGGACCTCCGCCAGGATCAGCCGCACAGTCCTTGACTGCAGCGCCTTAGACCGCTCGGCTAATCCCACGCAGCATTTATGACAAGCAAAACTACAAATATGATTGCTGTTTATTTCATTTGCACCAATTTAAGCTGTGCTCTTAGGTTTGTGTATAACCACACTCTCAAAAATCCTGGCTTATTTCAAAGAAACCACAAAGTATTGGTAACAAGCAAGACTATACATATGATTGCTGCTCGTTTCACTCGCAGTAACTTAAGCTTTACTTGTAGGTTCCCACCTAACCACACCCTCAGGAATCATGACATATTAAAAAAAAAGTCAATTATTTGTGATAAGAAAAAATATAAATTTCATATGATGTAAATGTCTTTTTGTTTCACTAGCAGCAGTTTCATCGTTCATTTTTTAAGCTTGAAGCCATGAAAGAGAAGAAACTCATTTCATGTAAATAACATCAAATATTGTGGGACATGCTTCTATTACATAAATAAGAAGACCCAGAATGTGTTACAAAAGCAAAGCTGGAGAGAAAAGGTATTAGTGTGTTCTAGGATATTATCCTACTTCTTTCAGTTCTGTAACAATACGTCTCTAACCACAGTGAATGCATTTCATCTTGAAATCTCTTAAGGACTGATGTGTCTAAGGGATATTTAATTATAACAAACTGTATATAGAGTGATGTGTTTGTGATAAATCTTCTTTTTGACGTTGCCTTCAAATTGCATACTGTCAAAAAATCCAAGTTATAACATGGAAACAATGAAATATGATGAATACAATACTGTGTCTCAAAATTAGTGAGTGAGGAATGTCACATGACCGATTTCTGATTTCAACCAAACACTAGCCACTAATTTCTGATTTCAGCCAAATGCCAGCTACATAACATAATACTTCCTAATTTTAGTGACTCACGATACGTTATGTCATAGCCAGTGATTAGTATGTGAAAATTTATGTTATGATGGTACCACTTTTGTTCCAGCTGGTAAAAATTGAGGAGCATTAAAGCAGTAAAGTAGGGATCATTTCAGAGCAGCCAGTAAGTGGTTCCATCTCACTGAATTTTGTATTAATACTGACAAACTGTAAATATTCTCTTTACCTTATCAATTAAAGAGGATGGCAATAACTGCTTCAGCTAAACTTCTTGACTTCTGTCTTCACACAAAATTAACATGGAAGAATTATACCAAATATATCTCTACTAACTTAGTATGTGTTACATATTTGTTAGGTAAACTAAGGTCATGTGTTAATGATAAGCTATTGCTAAATGCATACTATACCTTTTTCCAAGCACAATTGACATGCCATTGTGTTATTGAGTAATTTCCCTGGAGCAAAAAAAGATCACATTTGGCAAAAATAAGGAGTTCAGATGCATTTGTGGGGCTGTAAATAATGAGTCTTGGAAACCCTATTTAAAAAAAAAATAAATAAATAAAAATACCAACAGCTACATTTCTCTTCATATTAAGTTGTCTAATAGGCCTACATACAAAAAAAAACTAGCATTATTACAAACTAAAACACTCTATCCATTGATGTTATTTTGGAAATTTGTGGTACGTTCCTATTGGGACAAACTGCTGAGGTCATTGGTTTACACACTACTTAATCTAAAACTATCTCACGCTAAGGATAACACACCCATCCATGCCCGAGGGAGGATCCGAACCTCTGAAGGGGGGGAGGACTGCAGGAACTGTGGCAAGGTGCCTCGACCCCGCGGTGGTGTAGCCACGTGGCCCGTCAATATAATACACACCTAAAACAGAAGACAGACATCACAGTCGCTAGACTTAAGGAAACTCTAGACAGTTACAAATACATGAGGGTAAAACAGTTTAATATGTTGTCACTACAGGTACACAATGTGTCACCAATATGTTTAAAGACGTCGCACAAATGTGGCTTTGAGAGAAAAAGCATTTTATACAATAGAAGAGTTCAAAACAGGCTTTAAAAATTATCTCAGACAGTAATATAGTTTCATTACATTAAACTTATGTATGTGATTCTACAGAATACATCATGTGCAGTATGATGGACAATTTAATGTCGAACAGTAATTACGTAAAATATTTTTTAGTCTGTGTATGTTATTTATGTGATTGTATTGCTATGTCTGTGTACACAAAAGATTATGTTGGTTGCATTTTTAAAGGTGTATAATAAATAAATAAATGAAACATCCTTCATCTGAAGCACTTGATTAGATAGAAAGTGTGTATTTGTAATTGACCTTGATCTTTTTTCCTTTCAGATGATTTTGCAGTTACAGTCATCTCGAATACAGGCTGCAGTGGCAGACTTATATCCATTTATGGTATTTACCAAACTATTCTATTCGTTATGTTCGGCTGACATAGAGACCCATAAATCTTCCTGTCTATTCCAGAAATTGGGAATCTAGCACTTTCTGCAGTGTTTGCTTATTTTTACATGACATCCATTTTCTCACTGTCGTTTCTTGGGGTGGTAGGTTTTATATTTCCACAATATTATTTTCCAACTAATGAGAACTAATCAAGTAGATATATATGCAAAACAGAACTAACAGCCCCTTGGTTTCCAGAGCTCTTACTTCCATAACATAAGGTGTGCAAAGTTAACGTATCTATAGAAATACCAGTAACTTGATGTTTTTAATATCTGGATCTGCGTCGTTTACCAGTCATGATTGGACAGACTGTGTGAAGATTAAATATGCAAGAGTTATTTATCATTTTTCATATATATAAGGAAATATATATGATACACACACTGAAGAGCCAAAGAAACTGGTTGTTGTTGTTATGGTCTTCAGTCCTGGGACTGGTTTGATGCAGCTCTCCATGCTACTCTATCCTGTGCAAGCTTTTTCATCTCCCAGTACCTACTGCAACCTACATCCTTCTGAATCTGCTTAGTGTATTCATCTCTTGGTCTCCCTCTACGATTTTTACCCTCCACGCTGCCCTCCAATACTAAATTGGTGATCCCTTGATGCCTCAGAACATGTCCTACCAACCGATCCCTTCTTCTGGTCAAGTTGTGCCACAAACTTCTCTCCTCCCCAATCCTATTCAATACCTCCTCATTAGTTATGTGATCTACCCATCTAATCTTCAGCATTCTTCTGTAGCACCACATTTCGAAAGCTTCTATTCTCTTCTTGTCCAAACTATTTATCGTCCATGTTTCACTTCCATACACGGCTACACTCCATACGAATACTTTCAGAAATGACTTCCTGACACTTAAATCAATACTGGATGTTAACAAATTTCTCTTCTTCAGAAACGTTTTCCTTGCCACTGCCAGCCTACATTTTATATCCTCTCTACTTCGACCATCATCAGTTATTTTGCTCCCCAAATAGCAAAACTCCTTTACTACTTTAAGTGCCTCATTTCCTAATCTAATTCCCTCAGCATCACCCGACTTAATTAGACTACATTCCATTATCCTTGTTTTGCTTTTGTTGATGTTCATCTTATATCCTCCTTTCAAGACACTGTCCATTCCATTCAACTGCTCTTCCAAGTCCTTTGCTGTCTCTGACAGAATTACAATGTCATCGGCGAACCTCAAAGTTTTTATTTCTTCTCCATGAATTTTAATGCCTACCCCGAATTTTTCTTTTGTTTCCTTTACTGCTTGCTCAATATACAGATTGAACAACATCGGGGAGAGGCTACAACCCTGTCTTACTCCCTTCCCAACCACTGCTTCCCTTTCATGCCCCTCGACTCTTATAACTGCCATCTGGTTTCTGTACAAATTGTAAATAGCCTTTCGCTCCCTGTATTTTACCCCTGCCATCTTTAGAATTTGAAAGAGAGTATTCCAGTCAACATTGTCAAAAGCTTTCTCTAAGTCTACAAATGCTAGAAACGTAGGTTTGCCTTTCCTTAATCTTTCTTCTAAGATAAGTCGTAAGGTCAGTATTGCCTCACGTGTTCCAGTGTTTCTACGGAATCCAAACTGATCTTCCCCGAGGTTGGCTTCTACTAGTTTTTCCATTCGTCTGTAAAGAATTCGTGTTAGTATTTTGCAGCTGTGGCTTATTAAGCTGATAGTTCGGTAATTTTCACATCTGTCAACACCTGCTTTCTTTGGGATTGGAATTATCATATTCTTCTTGAAGTCTGAGGGTATTTCGCCTGTTTCATACATCTTGCTCACCAGATGGTAGAGTTTTGTCAGGACTGGCTCTCCCACGGCCGTCAGTAGTTCCAATGGAATATTGTCTACTCCGGGGGCCTTGTTTCGACTCAGGTCTTTCAGTGCTCTGTCAAACTCTTCACGCAGTATCGTATCTCCCATTTCATCTTCATCTACATCCTCTTCCATTTCCATAATATTGTCCTCAAGTACATCGCCCTTGTATAGACCCTCTATATACTCCTTCCACCTTTCTGCTTTCCCTTCTTTGCTTAGAACTGGGTTTCCATCTGAGCTTTTGATATTCATACAAGTCGTTCTCTTATCTCCAAAGGTCTCTTTAATTTTCCTGTAGGCAGTATCTATCTTACCCCTAGTGAGATAGGCCTCTACATCCTTACATTTGTCCTCTAGCCATCCCTGCTTAGCCATTTTGCACTTCCTGTCGATCTCATTTTTGAGACGTTTGTATTCCTTTTTGCCTGTTTCACTTACTGCATTTTTATATTTTCTCCTTTCATCAATTAAATTCAATATTTCTTCTGTTACCCAAGGATTTCTACTAGCCCTCGTCTTTTTACCTACTTGATCCTCTGCTGCCTTCACTACTTCATCCCTCAAAGCTACCCATTCTTCTTCTACTGTATTTATTTCCCCCATTCCCGTCAATTGCTCCCTTATGCTCTCCCTGAATCTCTGTACAACCTCTGGTTCTTTTAGTTTATCCAGGTCCCATCTCCTTAAATTCCCACCTTTTTGCAGTTTCTTCAGTTTTAATCTACAGGTCATAACCAATAGATTGTGGTCAGAGTCCACATCTGCCCCTGGAAATGTCTTACAATTTAAAACCTGGTTCCTAAATCTCTGTCTTACCATTATATAATCTATCTGATACCTTTTAGTATCTCCAGGGTTCTTCCATGTATACAACCTTCTTTCATGATTCTTAAACCAAGTGTTAGTTATGATTATGTTGTGCTCTGTGCAAAATTCTACCAGGCGGCTTCCTCTTTCATTTCTGTCCCCCAATCCATATTCACCTACTATGTTTCCTTCTCTCCCTTTTCCTACACTCGAATTCCAGTCGCCCATGACTATTAAATTTTCGTCTCCCTTCACAATCTGAATAATTTCTTTTATTTCATCATACATTTCTTCAATTTCTTCGTCATCTGCAGAGCTAGTTGGCATATAAACTTGTACTACTGTAGTAGGTGTGGGCTTCGTGTCTATCTTGGCCACAATAATGCGTTCACTATGCTGTTTGTAGTAGCTTACCCGCATTCCTATTTTCCTATTCATTATTAAACCTACTCCTGCATTACCCCTATTTGATTTTGTGTTTATAACCCTGTAGTCACCTGACCAGAAGTCTTGTTCCTCCTGCCACCGAACTTCACTAATTCCCACTATATCTAACTTTAACCTATCCATTTCCCTTTTTAAATTTTCTAACCTACCTGCCCGATTAAGGGATCTGACATTCCACGCTCCGATCCGTAGAACGCCACTGGTACACCTGCCTAATATCGGGTAGGGCCCCCGCGAGTATGCAGAAGTTTTGCAGCATGACGTGGCATGGACTCAACTAATGTCTAAAGTAGTCATGGAAGGAATGACACCATGAATCCTGCAGTGCTGCCCATCAATCTGCTAGAGTAGAAGGGGGTCGAATCTGTTCTGAACAGCTTGTTGCAAGGCATCCCAGGTATGCCCAAACATGTTCATGTCTGGAGAGATGGAGGCCAGCGGAAGTGCTGGACGTGTGGGGTGTCGGATTGACCTGCTGGATTTTTCCAAGTCTGTCGGAATGCACAATGGACATGAATGGAGGCAGGTAGACATGATGTTTACATATGTGTCACCTGTCAGAATCGTATCTAGAAGTATAAGGGGTCCCATTTAATTCCAACTGCACACGTCCCACACCATTACAGAGCCTCCACCAGGTCGAACAGTCGCCTGCTGACATGCAGGGTCCATGAATTCATGAGGTTGTCTCCACACTCATACATGTCCATCCGTTCGATACAATTTGAAAAGAGGCAACATGGTATCAGTCATTGTTGACGGGCCCTGGTGAGGTGTAAATCTTTGTGTTGTGCAGTTGTCAATGATACACAAGTGGGCCTTCGACTGCAAAAGCCCATATTGATGCTGTTTCATTGAATGGTTTGCACACTGATGGCCCAGCATTGAAATCTGCAGCAATTTGCAGAAGGGTTGCACTTCTGTCACACTGAAAGCTTCTCTTCAGTCGTCGTTTCTCCCATTCTTGTAAGATTTTTTCCAGCTACAGCGAAGTCGTAAATTTGATGTTTTACTGGATTTCTTATATTCACCATATGCTCGAGAAATGGTCATATGGGGAAATCACTACTTCATCGCTACCTCAGAGCTGCTGTATTCCATCTCTCTTGCACTGACTATAACACCATGTTCAAACTCACTTAAATCTTGATAACCTGCCACTGTAGCAGTAGGTACCGATCTGATAACTGCTCCAGACACGTCTTGTCTTACATAGGCATTGCCATATTCTGTCTATTTATATATCTCTGTATTTGAAGTCACATGCCTATGCCAGTTTCCTTGGCGCTTCGGTGTTTGTGCGTGTGTGTGCGTGTGTGTGTGTGTGTGTGTGTGTGTGAGAGAGAGAGAGAGAGAGAAGATTACTCTTTCATATCTTGTGCAGTTGTCCTTTTGAATGGTCCTGGTGACAGGAACTACACTTCTGGGGCAATGAGTTGAATATTTTTAAAGCAACCATTGTATCAATGTTCCTTTCATGATTATGCATGTCCTGCCTCATGCAGATAACAACTTGGTTTTCTTTTACTCAGATGTGACATAAAAACACGTACTGGATGTAGATTTCATTATTCCTAATTGGGTGAACATAGGCTTGCAGTGCTGCAGTCTTTAGCTTGATGCAAAGATTCTGATTGCTTTTTTTATGTAGCACTGCCACATTCTTGCAGCCTTCAGAATATCCCCATAACAGTAGGCCATGATTGATGTGGCTATTAAATATTGCATAATGCACTGTTATAAGGTATGGGTCAGCTAATACACCTTCTGTTCTCCTCAGAAGGTATATTACTGTACACACAAACTAAGTTGACACTCGGCACGGTGGCTGAAGCGAGTGACAGTGGAGGCATCTCCCATTTACAGTCATTCCCATAAGCCACGGCGCCGAGTGTCAACTTACTTTCTGCAGACAGTACATCAGAGAGCTGGGAGCACACATACACTGTTTGTTCATTCATTATTAATTTGCTGTCAATCAGGAATCCCAGCAGTTTGATAGCCTCCATATTATCGGGGTATGCAACATTTGTAAGGCTACATGTAAGATTTTGTTGTGTTATTTCTTCATTCGTTTTCATTTTATTGTCGAAGAACCATTGTTTGGTGTTTTGTAAGATCACATTTGTTGTTTGCAGAGCTTGTGCAGCAGTTTTTGTTTTCACAGATACTAACAGTGCACTGGCAAAAAATAAGTTAAAATCTATGTGAATGATCATTGCTCCGGTATGTCTGTACAAACAAAACACAGAAGGAAACGTATACTGGAGACTGCCCAACTGAATGAACTGCTGGACAAGGAAATATGCATGTGTGGTTGGACATTTAAAAAAGTAAAATTCGTAATGTCCTGTCGGTGCCGAATTCACTGAAGACATGATACATGCGCGGATTGGAGAAGGATAGAACTGTCTCTGTTATTTTCCTTGAGTTATTTAGTGAGATTACAGAATGCATAAATCTGGCAAATGAGTCAAGGATTATACACTTCAGAAAAGTTGCAGTAACATTTTCAGGGATCAGACCACCGCTATGGTCGCAGGTTCGAATCCTGCCTCGAGCACGGGTGTGTGTGATGTCCTTAGGTTAAATAGGTTTAAGTAGTTCTACGGGACTGATGACCTCAGAAGTTAAGTCCCATAGTGCTCAGAGCATTTTGAACCATTTTTTGAAACTAGTAAAGAGTATAGGAAGGTGTTTTGTACTGAGTGACTAAATCAGTCAAACAACACTTCGAAAATGTGCCTCTGTTTAATGGTTTTGTTCAAATTTAAATAAGAAACTCTCGTATTACAACGAGCCAATAATAGCAACCAAAGCATTAAGCCGTAAAAATCATATGCAAAATTTACGATAAAGATAGTGACATTTATAATAAGTATCCTTTACTTCCAAAGCAATTCGTATTTTCTCCTTGAGTTTCATTCTTCTACACATTTTTCTAACGCACACTGTGGACATTTTTATAAGCGGAGGTAAGTTTCTGGAAATTTCTTGTTTAGTTATTAGTGTAAGATCTACGGTCTCTATTGGATTGGATTGGCTTTGTCAATAATGATTTTTAATTCTGTCATCAAATGCCCCCACTTTCGAAGTCAGTACTTTAATATAAAAAGCCATGGATTCATGTCAGCAAATAACAACTCTGCTTTTTCCTTCACATTTTAAATTAATCAAATAAACTGGCTTGTTCTAGTGCGTAGTTCTGTTGCTTTGTTGTCTTTGGTTGTTGGTATTATTAAAATCCACTGCTCCGGTATGTCTTCATTTACTGAAATACAATTTCTGAAAAGTAGTTTGTTTGGAGGCGTACGAAAACCGGTGCTGTGTTTATCTAGGTTTGTTATTTTGAGTATGCGTTTGGTGTCCATTGTCATGTAATCGTATCGTGTTAAGAAGTTATTTGTGTGTTCGAAGTTTGGTTGCGCGTTGCGCGATTACTTGCTAGTTGCAAGCAGTTATTTTTATCGGTGTACTGCTACAAATTATTCGATTGTTGTAAAAGACGTCTCCAGGGCTATTACGAGTCATAACGTCTCAAAATTGATGAAAATACGTCCTAAAATAATCTCCCTTCGTTGTCTCATACCATTATTATATATACTGTCTGATGTTTTGGATTCCGGGGGAGAAAAACCGGCAAATTAACTTTGTAATCATTTATTTGATGGTTTCAGGAGCATTAGTAACATACAGTACCGGTATGTAATTTCACTGATAAAATAAAACCATTACCGTCACACCCCTCCAGTTCTGTAGGACTACGGTTTTGTTGAATACACATTTTTAATATTGAACTGTATTAATCATCCCTTTTATGTGTAATCATGCTTATTTCTAGACCTCGGTATATTTATTTTATTACGCATTTTATCGCAGTCATGTTTTACGTGAAGTTTCATTGCTCACATCGAAATAATTGTGATGCATTGGCATTATATCACCTAAACCAAGTATGTAAAGATCTGTATTTACGAATACCGGTACATGAAATGTGTAGCTATTGTAATTGGAATTGTGAATAAGTTTTGTTTTAATTGTAGCGTAAATCATTGGTAAGGTTGAAATATGGCATCCCGGCTAAGACACAAGTTGAAAATATGATCACTATTTTTTATTTACTTAAATTTGCCATATTTCGTGACAGTACCTTTTCCGTTAGACATTTGCAAGGCGATATTAGTCTTGGCTTCAGTTGTCTAAGTATGATTCCACAATGCATCGTTGTCGGCTGCAGAAAAGACGTGGTTCAACGTGTTTCTCTCATTTTGGTGTTTCAAATACAGTTTCTTCAAATGTAGTTTCTTCTTTTTAGTTAATACAAAAATAATAGTAACATAATTCAAAATTATTTATGACGGCGACCTTCGCATTGTTCTTCCGTCAACACACACCAAGAGTTAGCTGCCGACTAACTATAGTCAAAGACGACTCCAACGTCAAAGATATTTTACACAATTCACAAGTTTCCACTTGTAATCAGTCTCTTTGCTATTCTTTGATACATTTTCTAATAGTAATCAATATGCTTTTACTCTCAAAAACAGAAGTAAATTAACATATAATAAGACAAATTATAATAAATTCTGACAAAAATATAAGAAAACATTTACAATTCGGTATCGACAAATACGGTAAAAAAATAACATCTCCCAGATCCATTACAACTGCTCCCCAGGGCTTTTGTTGTTATGGACATATACAACAAAATCCCGACAACACTCAGTGATGGATCTATATTACACAATTAGTACATTAATGATGCAGTCTGATAACCTCTTCCAAATTTGGACTCTTTGAATCTGTGGACTTGTTACTGGCTGTTGTTGCAATGATACCTCCCCATCAATCCCATACACAAAAATTTCAAGTAAAGAAATTATTTAACATGACAAATATACATGGTATAAAACATACATGAGAAATATTCTAACATACAGCATACAGATTGAAAATAATAGAAAGGTAAAACTCATTTCCTAGAATAAGATTTAATTTTTTTTTTTAAATATTAATGTTAATTTCATTATGCTTACATATTGTACAGTAAAAATGATATTGGACATATATAGTGTAATGTGTTTTTCTCTATATTTGCCTTTTATATATATATTTTTTAACTTCTGATTTTTTTAAATTTTTATATTTTTTTTATTAGTCATGGGTTTTTGTTTTTTGTATATTTTTTTGCTTATGATTTTCTTTTTAAATTTTTTACTTAGGTTTTTTTATTTTGTATTTTTTTTCTTATGATTTTCTTCTTTTAGTACAGCTAAAGATACATCAGTATTATCTAAATTTTTTGCAATTATTTATGTACACTTTCCTCTCTACTACAATATTACTACAAGTCACATTCTTGTGAAGAGTACTTTTGCTCCACACAACATCAGTATAAACAACAATCAACTGCTCATATATCATGAGGCTTTATCTAAAATTGGTTTTGAAACTTATACCTTTGCATGCATGTCCTCACATGCATGCCTTCACCCACAGGGAAGACTTAGCTTCCAAAAATTAGAAAAATTCAGAAATGCTCACTATGGAGACTTTTTTTTGTAAAAAAGTAAAAATAAATCTTTCTCTCATTCTTTGTTACAACAGTGTTTTTTCATCAGTTTCAATTAATATGTGACTTCAAATTATTAATTTATACATGCAAATATACACACTTGGTTGTACAGGCAGTTTTGTTCTAACAAGTGTATTCCAGTGGAGGACTTTTGTTTTAGATGATAATAGGTTATTTAAATTTTGAAATTATGATTTCTGTTTATACAGTTTTAAAGAGACAACATTCCTGAGACCAAATAATTTCTTTGACTTAGGATACACCAAACGATAAGCATTAGGGTGTGGATTTTCTATGACTTCAACAGGCCCAATATAGATATCAAAGAATTTTTTAATTTCTGAAGTTAACATTTTTGATTTTTCATGAGATTTGACCAGAACAAGATCCCCAATTTTAAAAGTGGTTAATCTTACCCTATTGTTATGTCTTTTATTCCTCTTTTCCCCTTGTTTCCTCATAGTTTCCCTGAAAATATCTTCTCTCTCTTGCATAGTTAAAGGTGTACATTTAGGAAATTCAATAAGTTCTGATATAAGATTTGGAGGTCTAATATTAAACATAATCTCATACGGTGAAAATCCTGTGGAACTATGTTGTAGGCTATTCATAATATATTCAAAATTTCGAATGTGCCCAAAACAAGGTTGGATGTTTATGGCTACAATAGGTTCTACAAAGTCTCCCAATTTCCCTCATATATCTTTCTGCAGGATTGGTGGACGGAGAATAAACAGATATAAGTATATGCTTCAATTTTGATCTTTCAATAAACTTTTTCCAAATTTTAGAGGTGAACTGTGAACCATTATCTGATAATATAGCTTTTGGTTTACCCACCTGTTCGAAATAATCTCTTTCAATTTTTATTATAATTTCATGGCAAGTAGCTTTTTTCACTGGATATAGTTTAATTAATTTTGAAAATACATCTACCATAACAAATACGTAACAGTAACCACCTTTACTCTTTGGTAACATTCCATATAAGTCCACTGCGATAAGATCTAAAGGTTTTTCCGGAATAATGTTTTGCATCTCTCCACCACATCTTTGATTGCTCACTTTAACTCTCTGCCATTTGTCACAGGTTGCCAATTCTTTTCTTACCTTCTTTCCAATATTGTAAAAATAAACATTTTCTTGTATCTTTTGAATACACTTCTGTATCCCACAATGACCAAAACTTTCATGTATGTAAATGATCAGCTTATCAGCATCTGCCTCTGGCCAACACAGTTTCCAATTATCAGAATCTACATCTGTTCTCCGAAATAAAATCCCCTTATGCAATTTGTAAAATTTATCAAGTTTCTCATACCCCTTCTTGCCTAAACATTCTTTGATTAATTTCCAACTCTGATCTAAATTTTGATTTTTTCTAATTTTGTTACACATAGCTCTAATTGTTTTTTCATTTTCCACCCCTTTCAAGTATCTAATTTTAAATTGCTTTTCCTCCTCTTGTTCAAAAATCTCCCTTTCTCCCCCAATTGGTAACCTTGAAAGTGAATCAGCTACTACATTCTCAGAACCTTTTATGTGTTTGATTTCAAAGTCAAACTGTTGCAGTAAAATTGCCCATCTGGTCAATCTACTGTGGTATAATTTGCACTCTTGTAAGTAACTCAAAGCTTTGTGATCCGAAAATACTATGGTTTTATGTCCAACAAGGTAAATTCTAAATTTTGTAAAAGCCCAATGAATTGCCAAAAGTTCCTTCTCTGTGACTGTATAATTTTTCTCACGCTTGAGCAACATTCTGCTTGAAAATGCTATGGTACAATGTATCTTAACTCCATTCTCTACTCTTTCTTGAAATAACTCTGCTCCAAGCCCATAATTACAGCTATCCGTGTTCAAACAAAATGGTAAATTAAAATCTGGTCTGTGTAATAAGTGTTGCTTCCTCAACTCTTGCTTAATTTTATCAAACTCTTCCTGACAACTTTTATACCAAACCCAAACAGTGTTTTTCTTAAGTCATTGACTTAAACATGGTGCATTCAGACTCTGATCACTTATATGTTTTCGGTAATAACTGCATAACCCAAAGAACGACTTTAATTGTTTTTTAGTCTTACGAATAGGAATTTCTGAAATTGCTTTAATTTTTTCTGGATCTGCCAAAATTCCCTTGTCTGTGACAACATGACCCAAAAATTTTAATTCAGAAACTGCAAATTTACATTTCTCTAATTTCAGTGTCATCCCCCCTTTTCTAAGTTTTTCACAAACTGACTTCAAAATCAAAAAATGTTCCTCCCAATTTTGCCCTGTAACCAAAATGTCATCTACATAAATTATCGGTTTAGACGCAAGTTCTTGCCCCAGTACATGATCCAAAGCTCTTATAAATTCAGAAACAGAAGAATTTAACCCAAATGGCACAACACAATATTGGTAACTCTTACCATTGTACAAGAAAGCAGTATATTTTCTAGGATTAACCGAAAGTGGTACCTGATGAAAACCCGAAGTTAGATCCAAACTTGACATATATTTTAAATCTGTAAATTTATAGAGTAACTCATCAATATTTTCAGGATGGTCTGTCTGTCTGAACAAAATTTTGTTTAAGTGTGTAGAGTCCAAAACCAATGTTACTCCACCATCTTTTTTCGAAACTACTACTAGAGGATTATTATATGCACTGATACTCCTTTCCATTACATTACATCCTTCCATCTTTTTCAGCTCTTTCTCAACAGCAGGTCTTTTTGATATTGCAATACTGTATGGTTTTATGAAAAATGGTTCATGAGGTTTTACCTGAAGCTCACACTGATAACCCTTTACCCTTCCAGGTATGTCACTGAAAACATCACTGTATTCCCACAGCAGATTTTCTAACTGTTGTTTTTGCTCCCCAGATAAATTTTGTGTTTCTGAAATTTTCAAATTTACTAAATTCCCAAATTCAACTTCATCAGTATCAAATCTATGAGTTTCAATATTCTCCAATCTATTTTCTTTTAGTAAATTGATACTGTCAAAATTTCCATTACTCCGATCACCAAGTGTGTTCACAAAATTTGTCTGAATGTATTCCCTTTCACTAGTTTCTACAAAAGTTATTTTCCAACCCAATCAAATGCTGTATTTACTTCTACTATCCAATTCATACCCAAAAGAAAATCCTCATTAAATTCCTGAATTACAAAACATCCATGTGTGAACAACTTGCCTTCAATTAAAAATGTCACTAAAGCCTGGCTTTTTACCAATTTACTGCTCTTCCCAGTAGCACCTTTTATCTTTACCCCAACAACTGGCATTTCAACATAATCTTTCCCCACTTTCAATTTCTTGCTTAACCTTTCAGATATTCCCGAGATCTCGCTTCCTGTATCAATTAAACATTTACCAATCCATGACCCAATTTGAACTTTTATATAAGGACTGCAAAATTTTCTCAGAACCTGTATCCTCATGTAATAAATCACTTTCAATTTCCCCAAACCCATACTTATCAGAATCATATGGCATATCATTACATGTATTAATTGTCACAGTTATAAAATTTGCACAAGAGACAAAAGTGTCATGAGTACTCTCTATTATCTCAAATAGCCAAGAATTTTCATACAAATCACATTGTATACTATTGAAGTACTTATCCTTCAGCTTTTCAAAAATAAAATATCTCATCTTTTTCCACCACTCAGGACATACAGTTTCACATACATTAATAAGCATCTTTCTAAAGTTCTTGTCAAAAGAAATAGTTTCACTGTTCAGCCATATATTCATAAGAAATGTGTGTGTATCATTAGTATCTGTAAAAGTTTCACTTAGGTTACAAGATATACATGTGTCATCGTTATTTGTGTAGTCAGATTCTTTACCAACAACATCAAAATTCACACTTTCACATACATCCAGCTTGTGAGCTTTATTCATCCTGGTAACATCCCTGGGAATTTCTATAATATTCTCACTATTTAATCCATTTTCAACCATGTGTATACCCAACTCCCTATTTAAACTAATGAAATACCTTTCCTCAACATCATCATCAATACCATTACCATCATTATCAACTTTATCAACAACATCATTATCATTACACATATTCAGGTCATACACATTCAAATTATTCCCCAAAATATTATTTCCCCTTTCTAAAATTACCAGATCAATTTCACCAACATTTTCATTCTCACAGCATGCATTCTCTCTTTCATTCACACACATCTCTGAACTACTACAAATTACATCATCTGACAAAGTGTTGTTCTTTTCTGCCCGAGTGTAAAACTCTGTTAAATTAAATGAATCACAATTACTTTTATCCACTGTATGTTCTTGTGTACTGAAAATTTTATCTTTATCAATATTATTTTCCTCTTGAAATTTTTTCAATAAGTAACAACTAATAACCTCATGTGATAGCTTAGGTTTGGAACTGTCATGTTTGGGTTTATGATAGTCACATCCATTGGTCCTTTCATCATGCTCACCTTCTGCCTCAACCTTGCGGACCTTCAAGGGGGTGTCTACTCGTTTATTATTTCTGGTTCCTGTATGAACTGCTGATTGTGGTTCTGCCAATGTCTCTGATCAACATTTCTGATCCCATTCCTATGCCAAACATTACCTGATTGTTGGTAGTTCCTATTGCACTGACCTCTATAAAAATTTCTGTGATTTTGATCCCTAAAGTGTTCTCTATTTTATTGATTATTAATGTGAAAATGTTGTTCTTCTTTTGGATAAAAATTATGGTCCTTCTTTTCAAAATTGTTATATCCCCCTGAATTTTGACTGACGCCATGATAATTGTTTTGTTCCCTTTTTTGAAAGTTGTCATTTCCCCAATTTTGACCATTACCTTTCTGAGTAAACCCACTGTGTGTTCGTGTTGTTACCCTATCTAACTTATCAATATAATTGAGAAACTGCTCTACATTACTATCAGGACAATGAACTAAACTCAACTGCATTGCTGATGGCAATCTTCTCTTTAAGGTATCAATTTTGATCAAGTCATCCAAAGGTTTTGTTAAATGAATAAGTTTTTGAAGTTCACTTTTGCAAAATTGTTTCATGCTCCCATCTGATTCTCTATAGTTTCGCCCATTCAAAAATTCACTTTTGATTCTAGTTTGTTTAAGATCATCCCAAAATTTTTCCAGAGTTACAATCTGGTTTGCCCAAGTCAAAGCTTCCCCTTCCAAGAATTTTTTCACAAATTTAATTTTTATTTCATCTGGTGAGTGAGGTAAAAAACAATCCTTACAATACAGCATAAAATCAACGGGATGTAAGGGTCCCTCTACCGAAAAGTGCTTCAATGGAATATTAGATACAAGATTACATGTGTTGACATTGTAATTTTTGCTTTGAAATTCAATGCTAAAACTTTCAATTTTTTCGCTAAGTTCTTTGACAGATGTTTTGTTTTCTAAATCATTGCATTCTACTTTTTCTTCTAGAGTAACCAAACGATTGTCAGTTTTTTGTTCTACATTTTTTACTAAAACTTTTGAGAAATACGGAAGCGTCCGATCCCACCCGTCTGCTTTGACCCATGACGTCACAAATATGGCGGAAACAAAAACAAACACACACACTTTCCACAAGAAGCCTAATGACACTAACGGGACAAGCGCGGGAAATGGGGTGTTTTGGGTGGGGGGCAAACTAAATATAAACAAATTTAGACGCCTTGCGTACCTACAACGTGTAAGAGAAGACAGCCATGCATGAATACCGACCCACCTCCCCAGGGGTCGTAACCCCTGCAACCCATAGAAGATAAAAGGTGCTTCAGTAGCTGATTAGTGTTTTTTGTCTTTTTAAAAAAAAAAAAATCTCACGGGATAGAACGAACAGATCAAAGATAAATATAATAAACTAAAACAGAAACTCGAGGAAACAGATAATTAAAATAAGTAATAAGTGTTTTTAAATTTAAAAAAATCTTACGAGATAGAACGAACAGATCAGAAAAGTAAATAAAATAAGATAAAACGGAACTGGAGACAGCCACACTCAAACCAAACTCCGCGCCGTCATGACGTCACACACAACACCCTTACGTCACGGGTCAAAGCCGACGCGTTGAATCGGACGCTTCTGTCGACCCAACTTTTTGTGTTCTCATCCAAATTTTTAATATCCCCTTTTATCTCATTAAAACCCATTAAATTTCGTTCCCTATCTACCAGTAACTCATTTTTTACAGTATTAATTTCACCGCTCAATTTAGCATCAATTTCATTTACTTTTGCTTCCACAGATTCAATTTTTTCCTCAACACTGCCAACTCTGTTCGAAAGCTCACCCACTTGGGTATTGACTGCTTGGACTTGCAACAAAATGTTATCAATTTTTTCATCCCAGTAAGTCTCATTGTCGTCAACTGATTGTTTAATTTCTTTCGTAAAATTTACAAGAAAACTTTTTAAATCAAATTTATCGGTTCTTTCTCTTTCATTTGACCTGTCCTGATGTTCGAAGTCTATTAAATTACTACTTTCTACTTTAGGCACAATACTCTCGAAAATCTCATAAGTCATTGTGAAGAACAAAAATTTATACACAACAATATAAAACAAGATAAAAATATTGTTTTAACAAAATACGAGGGTTTCGTGACTTATCTGGAACACTCTTCTACTGTTGCAGAACCACGTTTTCCATCCATGTTATTGTTGACCAAAATTCTTGAAGTATTTTCTTCTGTCGAAAATTAATTTTTTGCCGAAACATTTCTTCTCCAAAACTTTTACTTCCCGATGAACACAAACACTGCAACACACATTCTGAAGAAACTGGTATTAACACACAAAACTGTTCTTCCTCGTAGCACTGTTGAAAATCTCGTGAACGCAATATCCCGGCTACAGTCAACGCCACCTAGGAACAAGGCCTCACATCGTGAGTCTAAGGAGCCTGTGACGTCACGGGTAGGGGTCTGAGAAGCTAGGAACCGACACACGTGATTCGTAGCGTTTCCATGTTGTACTTTGTGCTGTTCGTGAGTGGTTATTTGATCTATACTCAGTTACGATGCCCCGAAGGTGTTGTATGCCGAATTGCAGGGGCAATTACGATAATGGACCTAAAGTCAGTGTATTTTATTTTCCATCTGACGAGAATTTAAGACGAAAATGGTTATCGGCTGTTCACAGACAGGACTGGACACCGAGTAAGCACTCTGTTGTAAGTATCAGTGTATTTGTTTGGTTAGTGTGTCGTAGTTACTTGAAATGTAGTACAGCTGAACAAAATACAGTAAACAGAAGAACATATTTATAATCTCATACCTCATTAATTTTCGTTATATGATTTAAAGAGAACTGTATGCTTGTTTTTAGATATGTGAACTGCATTTCAACAAGGACGACATTTTAAGCAGTACCAGCATGTATGACCCGAAAACTGGTATACTCTTGACAGCACCGTTGGATCGTCGACGCTTGAGAAAAGGTGAGTTACGAAACACGCTCTTAGTAAAGTACAGTGGCATAAGAACTATCTTTATTTCACTTATATGCTGTGAGATCGGTTTCATACCTCGTTATTAATTTTTTCAGATGCTATCCCATCGAAGTTGCCTGGATGCCCATCTTACTTGTCGAGTCATCAAACTGCAGTACGAGAGGACCCAGAAATTCGTAGGGGGCGTTTAGAAAATCGTGCTCTTCAAATTGCTATCCAAGAAAGTGTGGACACACATGCGAAAATGATTGATGCGATATCGTTCGATAGTTTAGAACAAATGAAAACAAAGTTGAGTGAATGTGAAAAGCACAGTGACTGGGTAGTGATAAACAAATCTGACAGTGTGAGACTAGTGTTACTAAAGCATAATCCTTACCCAAGAATTTTTTGCCACGTAGTTATAAGCAGTGGTTTATTACTCAGTGTCTTCAATAATGATATTGAAGTGAAATGTATTGGAAACATGAAATTTCCCATGAAAGTAAACAACATACAGGTGGTAAGTGATGTTCTTAAGAACATTTATCTTCTGTATAATAGTTCTGAGGCTCCTGTAGATAACATTTTGTCTTTAATTGACCAGTTATTGCAAAATTTATTAGAAAAGTTGCCAGGAAACGAAACTAAAATTACATTTTTGAAGGAACAGATTTCATTTTTGAAGTGCAGAAGTTCAACTCAATTTAGGTATGATACTAACTCTATGATAATGTGGTCATTAGTACATTCTATAAGCCCACATGCTTACAAATTTTTGAGGAACACTGACAGTTTTTCTATGCCTAGTCCTAACACCCTTTCAAGGCTTTGTAGTAAACTCTCAACAAATCCTGTCATTGAGCAACAGGGTCATCAGTTTATGAGCTACATCACAAATAAAGTAGGTACTTTATCCTCAGATGATAAAACTGTGCTCCTGTTGATGGATGAAATTCATCTGAAGTCTCAGCTTGATTACAAAGCTGGAAATGTTGTAGGATGTGCCTTTAACACTGAAAAATTTTTGTGTGCAACCAGCGCCTATGTTTTTATGGTTCAGAGCATGGAATCACCTTACAAGGATGTGGTATCTATTCTGCCAGTTCATACTATTCAGGGTGATGTTCTGTTCTCTTACATTAAAGCAGTCATTGTTAAATTAGAAGCAGTTGGATTTGAGGTGGTTGGTATAGTAGCAGACAATAACGCAATTAATAAGAAAGCAATGTCTAAGTTTTCTACTCCTCCAGATGGAAAAATAAAGTATGATCACCCTGTACAGTCTTCTCCAAATCGCCCATTGTATTATTTTGTGGATACTGTCCATATTTTGAAGTGTATCCGCAATAACTAGTTTAACCAAAAGGAGCAGATCTTGTGTTTTCCTGACTTCAGTGACAGTTTGAAGGGCGGTTTGTCTTCTGTTGAAGCACTGAAAGAATTGCACTTGATAGAAAAAGATGAACTATTGCAATATGGCAGTTCCTTAACTTTGAAGTCTCTATTTCCTAACTCAATTGAGCGCCAAAATGTCAAGTTAGTGTTGCGTATTTTCAGTGATACGACAGTTGTTGCTTTGGACACATTTGGTTCAAAGAAAGCAATTAGCAACTGGGAAAGTACTGCAACATTCATAAAAATAATAAATCGTTGGTGGGATATTGTAAATGTAAAAACACTACTCAAGGGACAGAGGTTAAGAAATATTTTCCAAGAACCTGTGACTAGTAAATCCCATCACATACAAGAATTCTTACAGTGCTTCATCTCATGGTTATGTTCTTGGGAAGAGTGTAGTGATGAAAGAAAACTTACTCGAGAGACACATAGCGCTTTGAAACACACAACTGCTGCTTTGATAGACTTCAGTGACTACTGGCTTTCTGAGAAAAACAGATCATATTTGCTGTTAGGAAAAGTACAGACACTTGCTGTGACAGTGCGAGAGAGAGACAAAGATATTGTTTATTACTCTGTGGCGGACAGCGCTCACATAATTATTCTTAGGATATAGTTTTTGTTTGTTCTGGTTAAGAGTAATTTTAGTAGAGGAGAGCCATTCTTGTGATGTAAAAAAATCGACGCCATTGCGAGTTTTGATTCACATTGTAAAATATAAGTGCATATGGAAGGAAATCAGTTAATAGAACAATAAAATATTGTTCATTTCAAGAAGGTACGTCTTATTATACACCCAGCGATGTACTGCTATTGTGACTTACTAATAAACACCAGTTGAGAACAGTTCCGACGGGAGCGTTCAGTTCTAGTGAAATAGTTCGATGTTTTCTTCGGAAAAGAAGTCACTTCATGGATCATTCAAAACCACAATAGTAACTGGACATTTCTCAGAACTGAAAGCAATCTGATTGCTATGCAACAGAGCCCCGAAGAATATTTCTCCGTACTTTGGTTACCACTTTCAGCTCAACACGGTATTTGCAGCATCTGGAGCAGATTTCTACAACAGCGGAAGCGTGTAATCGCCATCAGTTTCACACACCGCCCTGTGTACGCTGTATGTATTTACCCACAACAGTGAACATACAGTTACTCACACAAATAGAAAGACAATACTAGGTGGTGTGGGGAAACATTTCAGTATAATGGCCCTGTAGAGCTAAACAGTAATTAACCTTGTAAGAAAAGGAGTCGTTATAAATGTCTACCGTTAGACAGGACACGATCCTGATACAACACTCATAGTGAACCTGCAATATAAATATGTTCGTAATTTAGTAAGTAATGTTTCATTGTGTGTATATATGTCTAGTTTTATAGAGTAACTACATTATGGTCCTTTTGTATGTTTCATGCTAACTGAACGTGCGGGAGTATCTTGTGAAGAGAACGAGTGCGCCTTCCCAGCAGCCGAGCAGAAACTGGAAAAAGGCCAGAACATTTGAATTACTAGCTTTCTTGAGCATTTATGCATTGTAGTGACCCCTCATGTAGAAATTTTCTAAGTATAAATAGAGTTGCTATATTACTTTTACTAGAATTCCAGTATTTCAGTAGATATAGTAAGACAACATTTTATGTGTTATCTATGCACTGTTTTTGTGTCACATTGTAAAGTGTACATTAACAGCATTAGGACATTAACATTTTTGCGTGTGTAAAAGTTCAATAGTCACTTTTGTAGGACTTATTTAGAGGAGAAACTGTCAATTGCTCATTTACATGGTGATAACTAGATCTATGTTCAAAGCTAATAAGCAAGCAGGCATCACAATGCCACAAAATGAATTAAATAGTGTGAATGCATCGTCAACTAGTGCCACAGAATTTAATACCGCCGTAGTTAGCGATATGTCGATTATGGCTGAGCAACCGGCAATAATTAATGCGCTCATGCCGTCGACACAAACGGTTGCTAGTTCCGACATTCATATGTCGAAAGAAGTCCAGAGAAATATGCAGCAACCAACAAACAACATGAATTTCATCTCTGACATAGACGCGTGCGAAAACGAAATGACTGTACCGAAAATTGTGTCGGTACAATCCTCGTTAAGCCCAGTGCAATCGCCAATTGCTGAGAATACCGATTTGTTATCCCAGCTGATGTCAAGTTTGACTGTCATAACACAAGGGATTAAGGCATTGGAAACATCGCAATCTAATCTTGCAACGGCACAATCCACGTTTGCAAACGACATGAATCGTAGATTCCAGGCATTGGAGAGTGCGCAATTTAATTTGGCTCAGGAGCAATCTAATAAACTAAAAGAAATAAATGATAAGATTACTGAAAAATTCCAGAGTTTGGAAACAAAGCAGAGTCACTTGATTACCAGTCAGGCACAACTCATAGTTACACAAGAACAACAGTATCAGGAATTAACAAACAAATACAAAGACATCTTATGTCGTCAAGATACACTAAATCATCAAGTGCAAGAAGTTATTCATGTACAGAACACTATTGCGCAAGACGTGAATACAATTAAGCACGATAACGAGCAAGCTGTCATTGAGCTTACTCGGAGGATAGACACTCTCAGTCTCGAAGGCGAGAAACACATAGAGAAACTTTTCAATGAACAAAAGATCGCATTCTCTAAGGACATTGAAGATTGGGCGAAAGAGCAAACCGAGACAGTGCGAAATTATGTTGACAAAACCTTGAAAGAAACGGTTTCTAACGTGCAAGTTAACAACAAAGCTGCACAAGAACAACTTAAAGCAGAAGTTAAAGAGATTAAGGAGAATATAGGAGATGCATTTCCTGCTTGGAAAGCAAAGATAGAAAATACATTAGAAGCATGCCAGCAAGGTCTAGTTAATACTAGAGGGGCACATACTACTTGCAGTTTATCAAAAGCAGACATTATTCCTGATGAAACCAGTGAAACCGAATCCATGCAGCAATATCCATGTATTGGTGCATATTTACGTAATCAACCAGAAACAAATTATCGAGATTATCATTCACCGCGTAGTAGCCACCAGAATACACCTGTGACTATGAATGAAGAAAAAATGCTTAAATATCGTCAATTCCAGATATTTATTCCCGAAAGGAAGTCGATCCATCCCGTGGTATTTATCAAGCAATTTAAAGGGATATTGCCGCGAATGTGGACTGAGCAACAAAAAATTATGTACGTTGCAGGATTCATACATGGAGATGGATCGATGTGGGCGTCAGAAGCATCCGATTGGTGTCAAGATTATGACCAATTTGAACGCGCTTTCTTCCACAAATACTGGAATAAAGGTGTACAAGAAAGACTACGTAAGGAAGTTTTTGACCCACAATCTTTTTCTTTCAAAAATGGATCTTTAAGAAAGTATTTCGAGAAGTATATAAATAAAAGTAAATACTGGAATGAGCCAATCCCGACGCAGGATATCATTCGAATATAAAAGGGCAAACTTCCACTTGAAGTTAAGGAAAAACTTCTACATGTGCCTGAACAACATGTGGAAGATTTTCTAGCCACATTGGATTCAATAGACATTCTGTTCGAAGAATCTCGTATGCGCTATAACCAACCAAGTTACCAACCTAACAAATACAATAGTTACAACAAACAGTATGGAAACAAACCTTTTGCACACAATTCACCAAACCCACAGGTGAATTATTTCCAGAAAAACGTGAAATTTGGTAACGAAAATCCCGACAAGTGTAATCATGACCAACAATGTGAACAAACATATAAACGGAAATGGAGGAAGAATAATAAGAAGAGGAAAGGATACTATCAAGAAGTGAATTATCAGCAAAAACGCCGATATCAGCAACCAACCCAAGAATATCACAACCAGCCACAAACTTCAGGTTGGGTACCAAATGAAAATGCAAATGAATGGAGAAATCAACCACCAATAATAACCGACGTAACGGAGCAGACATCTACTAATAATGGACAATCGTCAAACTAAACTCGACTGTCAGAAGCCCCGACGGTGCAGTCGAGGAAGTTTTCAGGGGCGAAAATTCGAGCGTCAAATTTTTCCGGTACAATGAAGGCAGATTATTAATAGAAGAACTTCAGCACGATATGATGCCTTGTCAAGAGGAACATATCACTGTACCTATTGCGAAAATTCAGGCGGCGATTGAAGGCATTACTGTGCAAGTTACTTTAGATACAGGAGCAGCAGTAAATGTCGTTTCTGAGAAGTTATTTCAAAGAATACTTCAGAAAGCAACTCCACCGATTTTTCCTGTTCAATGTTGTAGAATTGTAGGTCCTACTGGTCATAAGTCTTCTCAGGTTAAAGTGCAGACTCAACTCCAGTTAGATATAGGAAATGTAGCTATAAATTGCACGTTCCTTGTAATAAAAAAATTGGTTGAGGACTGTATCCTGGGTATAGATGAATTTAGAGAGAGAAATTAGCATATCGATTTTTCTCTAGGCCGTGCCAGTTTTACAACAATGGATCAGAAACATCAACTGAATCTTCTCAGGGAATATAGTACCCATGGAAAGTATTGTCATGGACGAAAGCTGCAAATAAAGTGGATACATAGCAAACCTGTAAGGTATTACAAAATTAATTACTTGCAACCAGTTTTAAACCCTGAAGATATGGTATATGAAAAGATACAAGAACCTGAATATTTGCAACAACATCAAAGAAAGCAATTATATGATCTTCTACAGGAATATCATGAAGTCTTTCAAGAAAGACCTGGTGTAATCAAGGGATACACATGCCATTTAGATGTGATACCACACCAAGTTTTCTGCCGTATTTTTTATCCAGTACCGTGGCACCAACGAAAGGCAGTTGATGCGGAAATCCACCAGATGCTTGAATGGGATCTGATCGAACCTTCGACGAGTCCATACTGTAGTCCGCTTCATGTTGTCTCGAAAAAGGGAGGAAAAGTTCGTCTCGTGCTAGACGCACGGCAGATAAATAAGATTATCGTGCCCGTGCGAACTCACCCGGAAAACATCGATGAGCTAATTCAAAGGTTCGAGGGGATGAAATACTTAACAAATATTGATTTGAGAAGTTCATTTTGGCAGGTGGCTCTAGACGAACCATCAAAAAAGTACACCGCATTTGTACATGCAGGTAGAAGCTATCAATTTAAGGTTTTACCTTTTGGGCTAAACGTGAGCTCAGGAGTTTTTATAAATGCTCTAGATCATGCATTGGGACCTGCACTTCGAAGCAATTTAACTTTATTTGTGGACGACATGCTCATAGCTACGAGCACATGGGAGGAGCACGTTGATTTATTGAGAAGAGTGTTAGAACGTTTCAAGGAAGCAGGCATAACCGCAAATCTGCAAAAGTCCCATTTTGCTCGAGATAAAATCAAATTTTTGGGTCATCTTATAAATGAAAAAGGCATCTTACCGGACTCCGAGAAACTAAAGGCAATCAAGAACTTTGCAGTTCCAACAACAAAAAGACAGTTAAAGGGCTTCCTCGGAGTTGTCTCTTTTTTCAGGCGTTTCATTCACGACCACTCTATTAATGCAGAACCGTTGTACAGCTTGTTGCGCAAAAAATACTCCGTGGGTGTGGACGCAACAATGTCAGAATGCATTTGAAGCAATAAAACATGCCTTAGTCAATTCACAAATATTATATCATCCGGATATGAGCCAAGAATTCGGTTTAATGGCAGATGCTTCGGAAATTGGAATAGGTTCATGCCTCTTCCAAGTAAAGATGATAGATAGGAAATCAACTTTCTGTCCAATAGCTTTTGCTAGCCGACTCTTAACTGCTTGTGAAAGAACATATACGACTACCGAAAGGGAAGCATTGGCCGTAGTCTGGTCATTTAAGAAATTTTACTATTACTTATATGGAGCGAAGACAACAGTATACTGTGACCACAAAGCGTTAAGTTTTTTTGCAAACATGTAAATTATTACATCCAAGATTAGCAAGATGGACGCTCTCACTCCAAGAGTTTCAATTTGAAATTAAATACCTAAGCGGACAGGATAATTTCATCGCTGATGCACTGTCTAGAATGCCAGATGGAGATTTGTCAACTATCAACATCACCGGCAATCCGTCCGAATTTAATGTTCTTATAATGACTGATAGAATATATAGGAAACATTTTCTTGACATGTTTAAGAACATGGAAAAACTACAGAATGAAGATCCTCGTTGGCATTCAATAAAGGAAACTTTAGCAAAGCCTGGAAACGATGATCTGAAGAGACTGTACAAAGTTGAGGACGATGTCTTATTTTTCAAAGGGCATCTTGATTCAGATAATTGGAAGGTGTGTATTCCCGAGAAGAATGAGAATGACTTAATTTTGCACACGCACATCACTTGGGGACATTTTGGAGTATTAAAGTGTGCTCGGAAGATTCAAGCATATTGCTACTTCCCAAACATTCGCAGGAAAGTGCACAGACAGCTAAGGAAATGTAAAATTTGTCAGCTAGCCAAACCAGGAAATTTTTGTGTGAAAGATTTCCTACATCCTATTATACCCACTAAACCGCTGTCAATCATTTCGGTCGACGTCTGTGGTCCTCTACCATCATCAAGGGGAGGATGCAAATATATTGTAGCTTTTCTTGATATATTCACTAAGTATGTCAAACTTTATCCATTAAAATCAGCTACTGCTGCATCCATAGCCAAGAAGCTGGTCAAAGATTATATAGTCAAAGTAGGCAAACCAGAGGCTATTCTTTCTGACAATGGGTCAATGTTCACTGGATTTCGTTGGAGGCAAACATTAGCCAGTTGTGGTATAAAACAAATTCTAACATCAGTGTACCACCCTTCGGCGAATCCCGTGGAACGAATTTTTCGTGAATTAAACCGGTTCATGAGAACATATTGCCACAACCAGCAACCAAAATGGATCGACTATCTTCACGATTTTCAGGAAATTGTAAACAATATGCCACATACTACGACAGAATACACCCCATACGAACTGATGTTTGGAAAACAGGAACAGAATGACTGGATTCGACCAATTCCTAAAGTAGCTATTAACAAAATAGACCTACAAAATAAAGTACGACAATCCTTACTTAATATAATGGACAAGGCAAGAAAAAGGAAAATATATTTTGACAATCGACTTGGAAAAATAAAAACATATAAAGTGAAAGACCAAGTTTTAGTAAAAACTCATCCTAAGGCTTCACTTATACAGAGGAAGAACACAAAATGGCAATAATTGTATCAAGGACCATTTGTGATTACCAAAATACCCCATCCAGGAACTTATGTTTTGAAGGATGTGAAGAATGGAAAGGTGAAAGGAATGTATCCTCATCACTTGTTAAAGCAATTTCATGATGACTGAAGATTATGAATATTGAAAATACTATTCTTATCAAATAATATTGATTAGAGAATTTTCATTAAACCTATGAATCATACTTAGGATAGTTTCTTTTTTTTTTGCAATTTAGTAGTTAGTTTTCCTTTTCAGGCATACTGTACGAGAGATATGCAGACATTATGTATAGGTTTTCCACTGTAAGGATAAGTTTTCTTTTCAGTATGCAGAGAATTTAGCTATAGTATGAATGATTTCTTTTAAAAAAATTTTATTTAGTAGATAGTAATTTCAATCAGGTTTCACAATGCATAATGACCATGGGTTAGTGACTCAAATGAATCTGGTCTATGGCAAGATACTTTTTCTTATGTCAACTTAACAATCTCAATGTATGTTTGTATTTGCTTTTTTACTCGCTGAGCTGAAGTCATGCTGTTCGGAAGGGGTAACCCGTTCTCAGTTTTAAAAGGACGCCTATTACTTTGTTTCAATCTTTTGTGATGAACACTGTCTTTAGAATTGTACTATTGTTGTAACATACCTGTGTATGTAAATTATGTTATATCAACTGTTGCTCGCGAAGTTACCAACTGAGCGAATGCCTTTCAGTTATAAGCCCATTAACAAGTGTTAAAGTCCATCTGAAAGATGACGAGCATAAGTTGACACGGCAGCACCAGTTGGATTTGTGTATAGTGCATTATAGGGTTGTTGATAGAAATGAAGAACACCTTACGACTTCCGAATATTTCGAATTCAGGACAGACAATTAGAAAGAACTTTAGATTAGATTCTATTTCAGCTCAGCATAGATCAAATACCTTTTCCACGGAACTTACACTGACTCTTATTTTCATGTTAACCATATGCGGAAAACCATAATACCCACGAGGAGACGGTGAAATGGGAATAGAATTCCATCAGTTACCAGGAGATGACAGATAGAAGGGAATCGTAGATGGACGTAAACCAACGAGTCGACGGTTCACCTCAAGACACAGAAGATTAACAGTGTTGTGTTTCTTTTGTGAACAGTGTTTAAATTCATTTAAAAAAAATCCATATTGTAAATTTTTTTTTTATTTTCCATTGTAATTCAATTAATTTTCTTTGCAAATGAGAAATATGAGGATGGTAAATCTACCCCGAGGTTTTCCTTGGTTTTCCTTTGTGGGGCTTGGCCGAATGGCTAGATTATCCGTTTGAGACATCCCAAGGCGAGTGACAGAAGCTTTGAGTGATGATGAAAAAGGTTTCTGATCACATCTCATGCCATCCTCGACAAATGAATAAAAGCAAGCATGTAAGCTATGCATATATGTTGCATCAGGAATTCACCACAGCCTTTGTCAGCAGTATATGCACCCAAATCAATAATTTACATTTAGATAGTCATTCACTAATACCAAAATATCATAAGAAATACAGTGGACATTAATACTCTAGTGGACTTTAATACAGCGTCATAAACAATCACCGATATAGTGTTGTGTGAACGCTCGTGTTTGTTTTTGCCCAAAAACGTTCGTCCACAAGAGGGGCATATATGATGTATCATGCAGCGTAACTTGCTGTGACAGTGCGAGAGAGAGACAAAGATATTGTTTATTACTCTGTGGCGGACAGCGCTCACATAATTATTCTTAGGATATAGTTTTTGTTTGTTCTGGTTAAGAGTAATTTTAGTAGAGGAGAGCCATTCTTGTGATGTAAAAAAATCGACGCCATTGCGAGTTTTGATTCACATTGTAAAATATAAGTGCATATGGAAGGAAATCAGTTAATAGAACAATAAAATATTGTTCATTTCAAGAAGGTACGTCTTATTATACACCCAGCGATGTACTGCTATTGTGACTTACTAATAAACACCAGTTGAGAACAGTTCCGACGGGAGCGTTCAGTTCTAGTGAAATAGTTCGATGTTTTCTTCGGAAAAGAAGTCACTTCATGGATCATTCAAAACCACAATAGTAACTGGACATTTCTCAGAACTGAAAGCAATCTGATTGCTATGCAACAGAGCCCCGAAGAATATTTCTCCGTACTTTGGTTACCACTTTCAGCTCAACACGGTATTTGCAGCATCTGGAGCAGATTTCTACAACAGCGGAAGCGTGTAATCGCCATCAGTTTCACACACCGCCCTGTGTACGCTGTATGTATTTACCCACAACAGTGAACATACAGTTACTCACACAAATAGAAAGACAATACTAGGTGGTGTGGGGAAACATTTCAGTATAATGGCCCTGTAGAGCTAAACAGTAATTAACCTTGTAAGAAAAGGAGTCGTTATAGCGGTTTGTCTTCTGTTGAAGCACTGAAAGAATTGCACTTGATAGAAAAAGATGAACTATTGCAATATGGCAGTTCCTTAACTTTGAAGTCTCTATTTCCTAACTCAATTGAGCGCCAAAATGTCAAGTTAGTGTTGCGTATTTTCAGTGATACGACAGTTGTTGCTTTGGACACATTTGGTTCAAAGAAAGCAATTAGCAACTGGGAAAGTACTGCAACATTCATAAAAATAATAAATCGTTGGTGGGATATTGTAAATGTAAAAACACTACTCAAGGGACAGAGGTTAAGAAATATTTTCCAAGAACCTGTGACTAGTAAATCCCATCACATACAAGAATTCTTACAGTGCTTCATCTCATGGTTATGTTCTTGGGAAGAGTGTAGTGATGAAAGAAAACTTACTCGAGAGACACATAGCGCTTTGAAACACACAACTGCTGCTTTGATAGACTTCAGTGACTACTGGCTTTCTGAGAAAAACAGATCATATTTGCTGTTAGGAAAAGTACAGACAGACAGTTTAGAAGACAGGTTCGGCAAATACCGCCAGCTATGTGGGGGAAATTATCATGTTTCTCTAAGACAAGTTTTTGAAACTGAACAAAAACTAAGGGCACAGTCTATGTTTTCCCTTGTGCTTCGGTCGAAAGTAGTTGGGGATGTTGTTATTAAGACCACTGATATTTTTTCTACTCATACTCAAATTCAGGGATTAAAAGAAACATCAATACCAGAATTTTTAAATGTAGCAGTAGATGAAAATGATGTTGATGGAATAGATGAGAATACTTGGCCACAGTTGCATTACATAGCAGGTTACTGCTCACACCAAGCTATTAAAAAAAACCATTGTGAATACTGTAAGGTATTCCTTACTACAGATGAAATGAAGCAGGGTGGTGATGATTTGATTATGGTAAAAGACAGAGGAGGGTTGGCATATCCTGCAGATGATGTAGTAGTGTGTGTGACATATGTCTATTTAACTCTACAGAAAATTCTGAAAGATCAGGAAATTTTATTTTTAGAACAGGCAAATCAGAGAAATGTACTTGTGAAGGTAGCATCCCACAACATTCCCAGCAATCTTTTTTATGGGTTTCACTGTAAAAATAAACACTCAATTGATTCAGTCATGAATTGCATACTGTTTTGCTGTGCAAATATTTTGCTAAACAATTACACCAAGAGGAGAAATGATGTAACTACTGTTAAAATGTAACTGTGTACAAAAGATTGAAAAAATATTAAATTATACTGTTTGGGGCTTGGGAAGATGATGTGAAATAAATGTTTATTTCTATTTTCTGTTTTTATTTCATGCACAGTATCCCATACATCTTGTTGGTAAATGTTATGTATTGGACCCCTTCTGCTCTCTTCGAAATGGTGCAGCCGTTAACATGAGGCTTTGCTACAGATTAATTTGTTACCACAAATTCTCTGTGAAACCCCAATCTCATAGAATTAGGGGAATAGTCTTTTCTGTTCATCAGTAAATATATAATTAATGCTGCTCCTGCTCTGTGGTTGACAAGTTTTTGTATATATTTTTGTCCAGTCAGTAAATTAATTATTCTCACAAGGAGAACAATTCATTGCTAGTATTAGCATGCTAGTCTGCCATCACCATAAGTAAATATTAATCTGCAGAACAGGTCCAGTCTGTCAATACAACCAATATTTCGGGGAGGGGGGAGGACAATACATAACTTAAGCCATTCTTCATTTGAGAGAAATTGATAATGTTTTTGGAGTTTGGAATAGCAGTGCTTTTTTTCCTCTGGGACAACATTAAATAGTGAATAGTAAAAGAATTTAATTGTCATTTAGCTATTGTAGCAATAGAGAGTCAAATTACAAATGTTTAAAAAGTATACAGCATGTATACAAAAATTACTTTACACAAATTAAAAAACAATGTTACAACAGATTTTCCATAAAGTAAAATATTCAAGCTAAAACGATTTGTGTAGTACATCTTAAATTGAAATCATTAAGGAAATTATGGTACACTCACCGAGCAGTTATCACTGTGATATTTACACTCATACATTCAAGTGAGTAGGGAGGATTTACTGATAACCAACTGTACTACTTGTGCTTGAATAAATCAAATAAAGCTTCTACCCATTCTAGAGGCAGTCTGTCAAACAGCTTCATACTCACTACATTGCTGTTCTATGATTTAGATAATCTGCAGTAAGGTATGTGAAGATGCACACTATTTCTAGTTCTGGCATTACTGAAGATTGGCATACCACTCATCTGCTTTCACAAATGGCACTATAGATGACATTTTAAATTTTTACAATGCTGTAATACCCATTGCCAATGATCAGTGTATCAAATGACAAGTATTTTAATTAAAAGATGGGGATCAGTATGTGGATGGGTGAATATAAATGGATCAGTTTGTACAGTAAAAAGTAATAACAGGTTCTTAAGATATCTCATTACATGAAGCTGATGGGTGGTGTCCCATTCTTCAGTTAAACCTCAGTTCCATGAGAGTGTAAATCCTGCCTAAGCTGGTATTCTGTTAAGTTAGTCTTTGTATACAGTAGAACAGTGAAAATGTGCAAATTTATAACAATCAATATTTTCAAGCTGATAAACAATGGCTTACAGTGGGCAAGTTTGTCAGAGTTTGTAATGATTCTAATGTGTGATTCCCATGTCAATTTATAATACCTAATAACTTAACACTACCTAGTCTTCTACTGGCAAATCTCTTAAACTAAGTAGTATGTAAAAGGTTCAGTGAAGTTTACACAAGTTTCTGTACGGTAATGTTTTCTTAAGTATAAAACTGTAGATGACTGCCAAATGAGGTATCTGTCATACGAAACTAGAATTTGACATAGATACAAGTCCCAGAGTACCTGCTTCGATTGATTGTCAGTCTTTCCAATTGCGGTACCTCATTTTCAATTAAATTATGCAAGGTGACTTACACGGTGAAAATAGTGCTGTCAGGGTTATGGAATTAGAAATTCGCATTTTCAAAACGCGAGTGACGGAAATTAAAAAGTATTTTCACCTTTGGAGCTATAGTTTACGAAATTTGAACAATGTAATTCTCCTGTGAGAATGATTAGCGTTTGTTTACAGATTTGTGTATAAAACAGTGAGTAGTCTACCAGGAAACTGTTTAATGTTTTCATATGCGTGGCGTAGAGCCTAACAAGCCGCTCGGTATTTCGGACCCCTAGTCGTGACGTCACGAGTCGCGCTGTGAGGCCTTGTTCCTAGGTGGCGTTGCTACAGTCCCCAGTTGAAATATGGCATCCCGGCTAAGAGACAAGTTGAAAATATGATCACTATCTTTTATTTACTTAAATTTGCCATATTTCGTGACAGTACCTTTTCCGTTAGACGTTTGCAAGGCGATATTAGTCTTGGCTTCAGTTGTCTAAGTATGATTCCACAATGCATCGTTGTCGGCTGCAGAAAAGACGTGGTTCAACGTGTTTCTCTCATTTTGGTGTTTCAAATACAGTTTCTTCAAATGTAGTTTCTTCTTTTTAGTTAATACAAAAATAATAGTAACATAATTCAAAATTATTTATGACGGCGACCTTCTCATTGTTCTTCCGTCAACACACACCACGACAATAGTCAAAGACGACTCCAACGTCAAAGATATTTTACACAATTCACAAATTTTCACTTGTAATCAGTCTCTTTGCTATTCTTCGATACATCACAGTCTATTGTCTAATATAACAGTCGCGACACTTCGCCTCGATTTTGTTGCCAGCAGCGCCCCAAGAGGCTGGTAGGTTACACTGTGAATTCGGCGCGATCGTGAAAGAGAATAGTGGTTGTTTATTTTGATTTATACAATGGCTTTTACTGGCGGGAGCGTTTGTAGCGCAATACATTGCACCAACAACAGGAAGAAGACACCACAGCTGTCTTTTTTTAGGTTTCCTAAGGATCCTGAGAGGTATATACCATCATGTTACTAAACTGTATCGTCAGGATTCACTTGCAAACTATATGTGTATAAATGATGAATGTTTCGTTTTAGGAGCAGAAAATGGCTTGTTAATAGCAGGCGAGAAGACCTCATTAAGAAAGAACCAGTGTACCTGTATAATAATATTAGGTTTTGTTCGCTACATTTCGAACAAAACCTGTTCATGAACGCAGACAACAACAAACTCGTGTGGAATGCAGTACCCACACTGTTTGACATTCCAAATAAGCCACCTCAGCTGACGATGAAGAGGAAACTGCCACAAAGATTCGACAGTCAATCTAAAGCAGTAAAACAGTCCTATGACACAGAAGCAGCCGGTTCAACTCTGCATGTATCAGTGCCAGATTCGTGTGAATTGTCAACACAGACTTGCTTTGACGATGAAGTGGTTAGATTAAGTGCAGCTGTTCGTGTCTTACAAAAGCGTGTGAAGTGTTAGAATGTGCAAATCGCTAGACTTCGAGCGAAACTATTACGGGACAAGGAAAGTGCCTACAGACAGCGACAGAAACTGTATCAGAAGGAGCAAGTGAACAAGGACAAACGAATGTTAAAGACCATAGGATCCCCATATTTAAAAAAAGTGCCCTTGACTTGTTGTTAAGCCAGATTAGCATGCCATTGAAAGAGAAACGTGCTGCAAGATGGAAAGACGAAAATAAGCTGTTTGCTCTAAATTTATTATATTACAGCACTCAGGCATACAGGTTTTTGTCAGAATGTTTTATGCTTCCATCAGTGCGTAGGGCTACATTACAAAGGTATGTGGAAGGCATACAAATAAAATGTGGGATAAGTGACAATATATTCCATCTTTTAAAGCAAAAGGTGCAACATTTTTCTTATAATGATAAACTTGTGAACATGTCATTGGATGAAATGTCTCTAATGGCAAATTTGACATATGAGGCACAGCTAAAATTGCGAACAGTATGTTGGTGATAATGATTAGTGGCATTTTTTCATGTTTCAAACAACCATTGCTGTACTGTTTTTGTAAAGGAACAGTGGGAGCTATGCATTCGACTGCTATATTTTATGAAGTAGTCAAGAGACTTAAGGAAATTGGCTTGGTTGTAAAGACCTGTGTGACTGATCAGGGTTCAAATTTTGTGGACTGGAGAAAGAGACGGAATTACACAAGTCAATCCAAGTTTGGTATATGAGGAGCAGAAGATCTATTTCTTCTATGATACCCCACATTTGTTTAAGAACATCAGAAACAACCTATTTAGGTATGACATAATTCATACATCAAATGATGGTTTGGTTGGTACTGCTTCTTGGAAGGACATTTCTCAGCTCTATTCAAATGACTTGCACAGGAAATACAAGTTAGCTCCGAAGCTGACTAAAAAAGCTGTCGAACTGCCAGCTTTTTCAAAAATGAAAGTGGGTATTGCAGTTTGTGTGTTAAGCCACACAGTGGCAGCTGGTATTGACACACTTGTATTTTGTGGTAGTATGCCATTATCTGCAACTGGCACTTCAGACTTTTGTCAGAAAGTTAAAGACATTTTTGATTTCTTTAATACATACAGTGTGAAAGGGCCTGTGCATCTAAGGAACTGTATTAGGAGGGATTCAGAGCATCTGCATGTTCTACATGTGATGAAGCCATGGATTCACTCTTGGAAATTTGTAGGCTCTGATGGAAAAGATTACTTCCTGAGGATAAAATGTGTAAAGGGGCTTCTAAGCAATATATGTGCTTTGGAAATGCTTGCTGCCGAGGTACTGACTGGAACAAAATTGTACTTATTCTCACGTAAAATTAACCAAGACACATTGGAAAACTTTTTTTCAACTATGAGGCAGAGAGGTGGTTTTTGCAGCAACCCATCTCCAAGGCAGTTTTGTGCTGCATTTAACAACTGTACACTAAGCAAACTGATAAATTCTTCTAATGTGGCAAGCAGTAATTGTGAAGGAATTGACTGGGATCAGGCAATACTGGACATGAAATCTGCTCAAACATTAAAGGTCTCACAGTTGTTATGCAGTAGTGATACAAGTTCTGCAACAAAGCTACCAAATGTGGAAGTTCCAGCAGACCTTGGAGAACAATACAGTATGAGATATGTGTTTGGTTACATATTGAAGAAACTTTTTTCTTTACATAATTGTGTCAAGTGCAGGAATCTACTTGTAGACAACAGCCAGGACTTAGATGCAAATGACAAATTTTATTGCAATTTCAAAAGTTACGAAGACAATTTTGAAGCCTGGTTATTTGCAGTGAAAATATTTGTTTATTTTTGAGGGATTGTGAAAATCAGATGGCTTCAGTTTTTGATGAACATTCTCACAAGAAAAACTGTGGTGAATTATATGTAAACTTGTTGATGGCTGTCCCAAGTTTTCCCCCTGGATGTTGTGAAGAAACTAAGCTGCTGTTAATCAAGATATTTGTTAAAGTGAGACTCGTTTACTGGCTCAAATATTGGAATCAAGACTTAGTTTCTAACAACAAGAAAGCAAATAAGAAACTGAAGAAGTTGGCTCATTTGGGCTGCTGATTTCTTTGGTATGTATTTCGTTCACTTCTGTTCTTAGTCACTTAATTTTCCTTGCTTCTTTCGTGTGATGACATTATTTTGTCAGCACCTTGTGCACTGACTGATTGATTGAAAATTATTCAAATATTTGGTTTTTCTTGAAATGTAGTGTAATCAGCTCATTATAATGTTTTTAGCATATTTCTCCCACTATTTTGTAGTTGCTTGTCCCACTTAGAATAATATAAAGATGAAGGTCGTACTTGTGGCAACAGGCGAAAATGACAAACGCAGTAGGCTTACAGAACGATAAACAAGCTGTCGGTCATTTTTGCATGTAGAGGTACATGTCTGTGCTTCCTACATGTGAATCTGTGTGTTTATATTCTTTTGATATCAACGTGGTAAGCTGCAATTCTGTCCAATGTCACAAGTGTTTCTTCACGAATGTGTTGTAGCTTGCCACTCTATTCATGATTTTTGTCCTTACTTGCACTTTTTTTAGAATCATTTTTAGAAACATATATGCCTTCTGGTACCACACAAACCCTTGGAGCCAAGAAAATAACTCAAATAATTCGGAAATTAAGTAGGAAATGGATGCAAACAAACATTATGCTTACGACGCGTCTGACGTTCACCTTACCTGCCACTTGGAGCGCTAGTGTCGCTCCATCTGTCAAACGGCAACAATTTTTACAGCAGTGAGTGTCGCGACTGTTATATTAGACTGTGGATACATTTTCTAATAGTAATCAATATGCTTTTACTCTCAAAAACAGAAGTAAATTAACATATAATAAGACAAATTATAATAAATTCTGACAAAAATATAAGAAAACATTTACAATTCGGTATCGACAAATACGGTAAAAAAATAACATCTCCCAGATCCATTACAAGGTCTTGGTAGCATAACTATGACTGTGTAGCTAATATCTAACCCCAGAAAGCACCAAGCTGGTATTCTGAAGGGGTGTGGAATCTGAGAAACAACCAGTATTCAAGAATATTGCTATCAAAAAGATGTTTTTGGGAGTTAATTTGACAAACTTAACCACGATAGCCTCATGATACTTATTCAAGAAAGTGGACTAAGCAATAAATGCTTGTGTGTGAAAAAATAAACGTGTTTGGAGTTCAGTGAACAACATGAGCCATAGGTAGCCTATATGAAGTGTGATGTCATATGGCATCTAGGATATTTTGTTTGTTTCAGTAAAATATTTTGAGTGTGTGTTTTGATCATAATATGAAGTTTATTTTTTGTGGCTGGTAGCTTAGACTGTATTGTTTGCTAGGTGTACTTTAAGTCTAGGCCTACTGGAGATGGTGTTCGACTGGGGGAATGCTTGTGGCATACAAGATGTATATATGTGTTCATTTACATTGACAGGCTGATCTGTAGACTAGTGTAAACATATATCTAGGATAGGTTGGGTTGGTAGGTCATTCCATAGATACATTTAAGTACCTATGTGAGGCTCCATTTTCGAATTGTGGTCTGGTATTTTCAATTTTTTAATATATTTGAAGGACTAATAGAAAGAACATCCTGGGCCCAAAACTACCTTTTCTCACAGAGATCCTGGTAGTCTCTAGCATTTTATTTCGCTAACATTTTCGTGTTATTAGTTAGGTGAGCAGTTGATCAGTTCTGTGTCTTATATCTCCACCACGTTAAGGGTGTTGTCGTTCATAAGCTTGGTATCACATTTTTAACTAATCCTGTTTTTGGCATTTCAAAGATTGATTTGGACACAACAGTTCATAACCAGTTCTTTGTCTTGCCTTTCTCCAACCAGTCAGTTATAGAGAGGTCTGTGGTTTAACATGAACCCTAAAAACAGTGCAGTTTTTATATTAACAGATTGTTGCCAGAGGTTAAAGAGTGATAAATGACAGAAGAAAGGGGTTGTGACATTTTGAAAACTTAAAGTAAGTGCAATTTTAGGGTATGCCTTCTTGATCACTGTCCACGTTCTCAGACTAACATGTAAAAATCTTTTTATGTACTGTGATATCATGTCTTAGAGTTCAAGTTTGTTGTCTAGATAACAATAGGGGGAACAATCTTACACGTGAGGTGACATCAGTGCAAGAATCCAAATATTAAACAATGAAGTTATTAAGGAATTGTTTTACAAAGAAACAGTATGGCTGGTCACTACTGATAGTCAAGGAAGCAAGATCCCAGGAGGCCCTACTGCTGATTAACACTTTTAAAAGTGAAACACTAATCTTATTTTTCAGAACTATTCATTCTTGTCCTCACATCCTGTCTGTCTGCGTGAGGTAGGAACTAAGTTAAGGGGCCATTAGAAGTGTTCTATTCCACCTGTCTCCTTGACCCATGACATAATGGTGTTGTGTGTGTGTTTTTGAATTGGTTTGTGTTTGTTGAGTTTAACATGTGATATTGGGTTCATTATCACTATGGTAACATGGTGGGTTTATTTGAGTCTGGGTAGCCAGTGCTGCAATGTGGATTTGGAAATCTTCGTTTTTCAGTGATGGTTTTTTATGTGTGTGGCATTTTGTTAGGTTTGATTAGTTTTGTGTGTGTGTGTGTGTGTGTGTGTGTGTGTGTGTGTGTGTGTGTGTGTGTGTGTGTGTGTGTGTGTACTGGTAGCGGCGGCCAACCTAGGTGATTTTGTTGCATGCTTTTGTTGGTAATAAACTTTTATTTTGGTTTTAATCTGTAGTAATTCTGATGTTCTGTCTGTTTTACATTTATCGTACTTTGGTTGGTTTTAATTGATCTGGTGTATATACAGGTTTTTGTGTTTTCGAGTTGTTGAAGGTTTGGGTTTTTGTGGTGTTATTTGAGTTATGTTGGTGTGTGAAGTTTACATTGTTTTCATTATTATTATTATTGCTGGTAGGTATTGAGAGCTGCATTTGAGCTACATAGGTCAAGGGAAATGTCTGATTCCACTCTTCGGGTTGTAGCTATTGGTTCCTTGGTACCTGGGCTTCCTTTCAGCTGTATTGGTTCCTTGCTATCTGGGCTTCCTTTCAGCTGTATAGGTCGAGGGAAACATCTGATTCTGCTTTTCGTGGCACTTATGCAGTCTAGGGAGTACATGCGCTGATCACGAGAAAAGTACCTATTTTTGAAGGAAACACGTATTTCTGAAGATATAAGCATATATATGCGCTGAATACCAAAATTTTTTTTATTTCAAAACTTTAGTGTTACAGTCATATCTGACGCGCTCTTCACCAAAAAAGTACTTATTTTTCATTTGGATGCAAAGAAAAAATCAGTTAACTGTCTCAAAAATTTTTTTTGTATCAAAAATGACATATTGCATATGTATGCACGGATTTTAATTTTTATTCCCCCCCCCCCCCCCTCTCTCTCTCTCTCTCTCTCTCTCTCTCTCTCTCTCTCTCTCTCTCTCTCTCTCTCTCTTTCTCTTCAAGAAAGGTGGAATTAATAACAAAATTGTGGAATGGATTTTCCCCAAAACGTTGACGCCAGAGAAATTCCGCCAGGTAGTTATTCAGCATAGCACAGTGAGTTCTGAAAGGCCTTATAGGATTTTTTTCTTTAGCTTTTTGCCAGACTGACTCCATGTGATTTGTGGTTGCGTTTGTAAAGGGATCGAGAAAATAAAGCGAATGATTAACAGCCAGATTATTGTAGCCCAAGTTACCTATGGTGTTGTAAGTTGCCACAAATCAGAAACTGCTGTGGTTCCAGTAGCAAAACATACTGTTGCAAAATTGGCAGCAAATGGGTAGCATCACGTTGTGGCACAGCAACCATAAAGCTTTGCTTTGTCTCAACGTCATAACCACCAAAGACCCATTGCTCTTGCACCTATGACTTCGATGGTGCTGACGAAGCAGCTCTCGTCTATTTCAACAGTATGGCCAGGGCCGCCCAAAAGTATTGGCTCAATTAAGAAATATTCATGGCAGATATCTCTACAAAATTGGCACCAATCGACCACAGTGTGCTCGCTGCCAATTTTGAGCTCCCTCATTAAAAACTTTTGCCTATTGCGTTCGAAAACCCACATGTAAGACAGTTGCAAAATTTTAGAAATGTCTAAATGACTGCCAGCAAAAAATGACATTTTCCTGATTGAACATTTCTTTCTACAGTCCCTGCCAATGGAGCAGCTCCAAATTTCGCCATCTTTCCCTGTAGTTTTCTCCAGCTTCATCTCATTGTATCCAACACAATACCCATTTTCACACACCATATCGTTCTTCATAAGACCTTGTTGCCTAGCCCATTGTATTGAGCTTTGGGTGTTCTCCATAACATGGTATAAATCTTCCATTACAAAGTCGCTCAAATCTGGAAAATTTCTCGCCATTTTGGCACACGCAGTAATATACGATACTTCAAAATGAACAGCCACAACAGAAAAATATAGGTTGTTGGTCGCACTGATCAAGATGCATAACTGTGAGCAACAGGGACATATACCATATGCAACAATATGCAAAGCCAACAATAGCTATCATGGTAAGGATGTATGAAACTGTAAGCATTACCTATGGCTAAAGAACTCTGTGAAGAAATATATTAAAATGTCTGCAGCATATTGGCATAGCAACATGAATAACCTGGTGAAAGCAGGCAGTTAATTAATCTTTCCCCCCCCCCCCCCCCCCCCCCACCTCCATATGAAAATACGTACTTTTTTGGTATTCCATGCATATATATGCTTATTTCTTCAGAAATATGTGTTTGCTTCAAAAATAGGTATTTTTCTCATGATCAGCGCATGTACCCCCTAAACTGCGTAAGTGCCATTTTCGTTATTGCAGATGATGGTTTTTTGGTATTGTGGGCTTGGTTTGAGCTATATAGGTCGAGTGAACGGTATGATTCCTGCTGGCTTTGTGGCTGTAGCATTATGTCGTAGGTTGAGACTTTTTTAGGGGTGATGTGATGTGATGTTTTGTATTGTTAAAATTAGGTTGTCCTTGCCCTAGACCCCCTATTTCCCACGGTTGTTCTGTAGTTTCATTTTATCATTGAAGTAAGATTACTTTCACTGTTTCTATTTTCCTGCAGGTTTGTTGGCATGTGTACATAGTGACAATATTGTCGACATTTTGTATACTCTGGACGTAGGCGTTTCTGTCATATAGATGACGTCATGGGTCAAAGCAGATGGGTTAAATCGGATGCTTCCCTAATGCCGAGTTCCGAAGGTTTAATTGGATCTACTGACACTGCCTTCGACTGGTAGCATGCTACTGATGATGTGGTGTGTGTGATATCCATGCACAAAACTTCCACACAAACACATGGGTTGTTTCACAATGCCGTAATTAGTTTCAACCAGTCAGTGGTAGTCTTCAGACGAAAGGCATATGCTGATGGTAGACAGAGATCTGTTTCTGTTGTGTTCAATGTTGTTGAGAACAGAATGGAAACCAGTATGTGCCTTTACCCTAAAGGCGTTAGCTGGCTTGTCAAAATTGGATACAGCATTGTGAAATGCTTGTGAGATTATGTCAAAAAATATATAAAAGAATTTTAGATCCCTTATCTCTAAAACAGTATGTCATTTTTTTTCCATATTTATATTGCTTCTGCATTATTTTTAAATGCAAGTTGGGGAACCTATGATTGTTTCGTTATGAGAATAGATAAAATTGTCGTTGCAGTGTGTGGCTGATTTCGATGAGTGATTTATGTCCAGCATTTTGATGATGTGATAGGTGAAAGCAGACAGTTGGTATTGATAAAAATCAAAATTTCTGTTATGTAAGCTAGGACTAGTGGGCCAGGGAAAAAAGTAACCAGTCGCTCGGTCATTTCAGAAAAAAATTGATATTTGCTGGATGAATTCCCGAATGTTTAATGGGTTTAAAGACATTTTTAAAAAAATTTTATTCTCAACATTTAGAAACAGTGGCTATTTTTTGCTTTTACAGGCATCTGTTTTTTAAAAATTATTCAGTACTGAGTTGCCCCAGAAATTTCAAATAAGAATCATTAACTGGACTATAAATTAAAAACCATGATAACCATGCTGAATGTATTCCTTAATATAGGCCCTACTTTTAATGGCTCAAACTTGTTGATTGCAAGCTAAAAAAGCTCATTCTTTAAACTATTTAATTGGATAGATAAAAATTCTACTCATCAAGCAGCGGCAGAACACATACATAAAAGACAGCTGTAATTGGCAAGCTTTTGGAGCCAGTGGCTCCTTCTTCAGGCAGAAGGGTGGAAGGGGAAGTAATCGAGTGAAGGAGGAAGACTGGAGAGGTCTAGGAAAAGGGGTAGATATTGGTTAAGTCACCCAGAACCGCTGGTCAGAGGAGACTTACCATACGGGATGAGAAGGAAAGACATTACTTACGGTAAGTCTCCTCTGACCCGCTGTTCTGGGTGACTTTCCCGATATCTACCAATTTTCCTAGACCTCTCCAGTTCTCTTCCTTCACCCCTCTTCCGTCTTTTATGTGCGAGTTCTGCTGCCACTTGGTGAGTAGATTTTTTATCTACCCTAATTGTATTTTTCCAAAGTAAGAGTAATTTCTCAGCCTTAATATTTATTGTGCTATTACACTATACAGTATAACTACTTCTTATAGTGAGAAGCTTACACAAAATGTACACTATTTTAAAAAATTGATTTTTTGAATTTTTTCATTCTTTGACCTACAATATCTTTGTAAGGAGAGCAGATAAAAGTCTGAAAATTACACACTTAATGGATCTTCATGATATCAAACTTAAATTGGAAGTAACAAACAGAAAATATTGTGGGGAAGGGTAATCAAAGACTGCAATTTATTGGCAGTACTAAGGAGATTGCCTACACTACGCTTGTCCGTCCTCTTTTAGAATTCTGCTGCGCGGTGTGGGATCCTTGCCACATAGGACTGACAGAGTACATTGAAAAAGTTCAAAGAAGGGCAGCACATTTTGTATTATTGCGAAATATGAGAGAGAGTGTCACAGAAATGATAATGGATTTGGGCTGGACATCATTAAAAGAAAGGCATTTTTTGTTGCAACAGAATCTTCTCATAAAATTCCAATCACCAACTTTCTCCTCTGAATGTGAAAATATTTTGTTGACACTGACCTACATAGGGAGAAATGATCACCACGATAGAATAAGGGAAATCAGAGCTCGAACGGAAAGATATAGGTGTGTTCCTTCTTTCTGCGCTCTATACGAGATTGGAATAATAGAGAACTGCGAAGGTGGTTCGATGAACACTCTGCTAGGCACTTAAATGTGATTTGCAGAGTATCCATGTAGATGTAGACAAGCCTGTACAAATTTGTGTGTTGTCATCCCCCTTCCACCAACATCTGTTCACTCACACTTAGTTAATAATGAGCCCTTGAAGTGTGCAGTTGAACAATGGAGTCTCAAAATAACGAGAATAGTTTTTCTAAGTGTTGGTTACTAACCTTGAAAACTCAATAGTGTGTCATTTAATTGCCAAAGTCAGGATAAATTTCTGAAGGACAAAAGCAAACCTTGGCAGTTGATGAATGTATAGTTCTTGCTGACTTTTCTGAAAACTATTCCTTTGTTGTTCAAGTGAAATACAAGGGCACCACTGGGTAAACAAACGGGCCACAGTTTGTCCATTTATGTTCTGTTATAAAGATCCAGATAAACTAGAGTCATAGTTTTTGTGTTGCAAATGATTACTTTGAGCACAAAGCTACAGCAGTGCATGCTTTTCACCTGCAGTTAACAAACTACGTAAAACAGCACGACAGTTCCATAAACAAACTGATGAACTTTTCTGATGGTGCTGCAAGCCAATATAAAAGCAAACAAATATTAATATCTCCTTTCTCAAAGAAAAAAGACCGTTGGCTCGGTGCAGAATAGCACTTTTTTGCATCATGCCCTTGGAAGAGTGAGTGTGATGGCATAAAGGGTACAACAAAGTGAGCTGTCACAAAAGCTAGTCTGCAACGGACCTATGAGAACCAAATCTGGACACGTCAAGAAATGTTCAAATTCTGTATAAAGAATGGGTAAAAGGGATTACGTATGTTTCATTAAATGTGAGGAAATACTAGAACTCTATGCCAATGTCTTGGAGGAAAGATTCAAAACTTGTCAGAAGATTAAAGGCACCTGATATTTTCATTGTTTTATACCTTAGTCATACAACTTGCTCAACTGTAAGTTCACATCAACATCCTCTGATAGTGAACGTCATCACTGTGGAAAACTTGTACCACTGACACTTCAAAGGAAGGACATAGTGGCTTGTGTCTATGGCGAACAGTGGTGGATTGCCAAAGTTGGTAACATTGCTCGTCAAAACCAAGATGTGGATGTTACATTTTACCAGCACCAAGAACCCCGTTTAAAAAATTTGAAAAGGATCAATTCGAGAGGCCCGTTAAAAATCATTAAAGGAGTTGTCTTCTCCCCTGGAATTTATGACTGTGACTAGGCGAACATTTAACCCTGTGCCCAACATGAGTGAAGAAATATCTCTGTTGTTCAATAAACAACATAGTAAAAACAAATAAGTTGAAAACGGGATAATGTAATGAATTGTCTCATTTTTTAAAGAGTTATCCTAGATATTTTTAAGTTATGTAATTTATACACTGTTTCCATCGGCCCAGATATTGCAAACAGTAAGAAACATATTTTTGACTCATATTTGAAATTTTTTTTGTCCATGGAATCTCAAGGTTGAAATTTATACAGAAGTTTGATATCATAAAGGTCTATTAAATGTGTAATTTTCAGATTTATATCTGGTCCATTAACAAAGATTTGCAGACCAAAGAATGAAAAAATTCAAAACATTTGTTTTTAAAGTGCTTATAGTATAAGCTTGTCATAATTGTTTCTCTAAAAAAAAAAAAAAAAAAGGTATCTGTACTGAGTAGTGTAATACCACAAAATGTATTAAGGCTAAGAAACTACTCTTTGGAAAGATAGTATTAAAAATGGGTTTTTTAAATTTACAACCAACAACTTTGAGACATTAAAAGTGTATTCCCTAATACATTCAGCAGGGTGATCATGGTTTTAATTTATAGTCCAGTGTCTGCTGAAATAAATACCTCTTATATGAAAGGTCTGGGGCAATCCATTACCGAATAATTTAAAAAACCACAGACACTTATAAAAGTGTAAGAATGCTTGCAGCCTGAAACAAAAATGGCTGCTCTTTCTAAACGATAACCAATAAATGTTTTTAAAAAATATTTTTGAGTCCACCAAACATGAAGGAATTCACCCAGCGAATTCTTTCTACGAGAATGCAGTTGTCTCTCTTTGTAATTTTATGGCTTTCTCAAGTATGTTTCCCTTTGGATACAATTAATTGATAGTTTTATGGTTTGGATGGTGTACGATCTTCCACAGAATGCTTGTATTTACTTAATAGGCACACGTTTCAAAATCCAAATATTAGATCATTATTTCTCTGAAGGAAACATTTTTTCCAGTATAAATCCTAGAGGCAGAATTGTATTGTTTACATTGTGACTGCACCACTACTCTTCTCTCACCTGTTGTATATAAATATTTCTGGAATAATTTTAACACCTGTTTAACAGGACACTAATGACAGCAGCAGAGAAGCTTGCCGCTGTTCCTGATGTGGATATCGACCCAGAGGGAACATTTAAGTATGTTCTAATACATGTCTTTGGTCCAGAGGGTCCTGATGGCAAAGAACCGAGCAAATTAGTGGTCAGTAACTGGTAAACTAATATTTGGTCAACTTTGTGATACATTATTATTTGAGAGACAGTCGTTTGCATCATTTTTCAATTTTCTCAGTTGAATTTTTCTTTTGATGTCGGTGACTTGCAATGGGGAATTGTAGCCTAAGGTTGGTTGTTATTTGCATAACATAGTGTTTCAGTGTTTACTGTTAAATTGGAAGTGAGATGGTGGATGGCGATACAACTGAAAACACACAAAAGATTTTCACTGAAACACTGTTGAACTACAGTTATGGCCCTGTGTGCTATGGTATCTTTGCCAGATAGTGTTGACAGAGGATATGAAAAAGCATTCAAAGAAGAGCAACTTATGTTGTTTTATTGCTAAGAAGGGGGAGTGCGCCATGGACATGCAGGGTGTATACGACCCAGAAGATCCGGGGAAAAACCCGGGAAATTTTTCATTGTTTTTGTTTTCAGTTAAATTTTTGTAATTTTGATTGGTAAGAACCAATACTCTAACAAAGGATATTACTGTGTCTCAATACTGCAGCAATAAAACATGAACAAGAGAAAAAACGAAAATAAAACTTAAATTTCAAGGGAAATGCACCATATACAGCAACAAAACGGTGCTCATACAAGTGTACGCCAACAGTAAAATGTGTCAAAGGCTTTAGGAAGACTGTGCAATGCTTTGTAACAGCAATTTGCCTCCGCTGAGCGTGACGTCACAACTGTTTACATTAAATTCATTTTAACAGTTACGAGCTCGATCATGCACATGCACAGTTGAGTAGTACCTTCTCCCGCTTCTGGCTACAGAAATTGTTGGCTGTGTAAGCAGTCGCAGCAAGCAGCTAGATGCTACCGGGAAAAATTTTACTGGAGCGCCCAAGCTGCCAGATTTATACATGCGCAGGAGGTCCAAATCTAGGGAGGGGGGGGGGGGGGCAAATTCATATTCTTGAGGGGGGGGGGGGGGGGGAGGAAACCTTGTTTCACAAAGCGACTCGCATCCAGCGCACGTTAGTTTGTTAGTTTATTGATTATTCATATTGCTTTGAAACTCATCCCTGTCGGTTTTTGAACATTTTTAACACATTCTAGTTGATTTTGAATGAATCGCAAGTTGATTTGTGAATGCGTGCGTAGTGTACATGTTTCCTCTGTCAGTGGAATCTGACAGAGCTGAGCGAAGTAAGGCTGAACGGATGAATGCCAACCGCTGTCTGATTGTGTGGTTGATTGTGTTTGCGAATGATGAGCGTTGTTGTAATTACTAGCGGAATCCATAGATTCAGACTACAGGAGTGGAAATAAACGAATAACAGGTAAGAATGATTACGTATTACCTTCTCGGTGTATACAAGAAAATGACATTTTGACAAAAAAATTTTGGGCAGATCGCTATACTAGTAAGGGCGAGTTGTGCAGTCCACAGCTAGCAGCTACTTTAGGTTCTGTTCTGGAAGAAGCACGGAAAACGTGTTGTACGACCATGTAACAATGCCTAACCGGAAAATAATCACGGGATAGCTAAACCGGTGATTCTGGTAGAGTTAATGAAGTTAACCTGCAAATAAGCTTTGGCATTGGCAGGAATAGTTACAGAATTAGTGATAACAAGACTGTTTGTTAGAATGATGAAGGAGAAGAAATGGGGGCATCACACAAATTATGGAACAATATGACGATTCCAAGTTCGTATAAAAATTTCATACTACTACTTTTCGATCTCGTGCTTGAGAAACTGGAGTGTATGAATGAGGTGTGAAACTATTTCCTAACGTAAAGCTTTTTGCTTGTAGTTGGCCTAATAGGCATTTGATATGGGTACTTTGTGAATTATTTTCTGTCCTTACAAAAAAGACCGTTTGTGCCAAAACAGTCTCATTTATTTTGTGTGTATTACAATTGTTGTAGTATTAGAAAGGCCTATTTTGTTTTATCTAGCAGACAGTGACAAAATAGATGTAATCAGATCAGGAAACAACACCAGTCTTTGGTCCTATTTGTATTAACAGCTTTTTCAGTATTAGACAACGACATTTCGACTTTTCGTGTAGCAAAATGTTTGACGAACTTTGATGAGGTAATAGATTCTTTCACCGAAGGAAAGCACTCCATGTAAAGCTGTACCAAGATTAGAGGGTAAAAAATTCTAGGAGCTAAGGATTGAAGAAACATGTATTGTCTTGCTTGTCTCATGTCTTTACTGGGTTTATGTATCCTATATTTAATTTTATGTCACACAAAGCAGCAAGTTGTGAGCTGATAGGGAACAAAGACTGCAGATTTTCTGAAGAGTTCTTTCTTTTAAAAAAAAAGAGGGACAGAATGTCAAACCGGCCAACTGTAAACAGGAGAGGCACCACAGGACATTTTAATTTCCACTGTCCTGAATATGGTTTGATGGCATCCATTACAAAATATACACATTTCAATTCCACAGAGCGAAAAATTTCCTCGAACACACATGTTGCATGCATCAGACCCTTCAGAAAGACGTGCACTACAAAATGAACTTAAAGGACGGGTATACACTCGCGCACACACACACACACACATATCCATCAACACATATACAGACACAAGCAGACATATTACACGTTTTTTCGAAATTTTCCCGAATTTGTCCGTCCTTTAACGTGTTTTAGCGGCAACACAACCACCTAACCTTTATGCACATTGCTGTCTCAACTTAACCTACACTTTTTCGCCTTTTTTCATACCAGATCTCCAGTTGCTTTCTAGTTCACCTTTATCTCTACCCATATATTTTTATCTTTCATTTTCATTTCAACCTCATGTTACACTTTCCACCTTCTAATACCATGTCACCCTCACAACACCCCCACAAAAAATGGTCTTTAAATATGTCTGCTTGTGTCTGTATATGTGTGGATGGATGTGTGTGTGTGCGCGAGTGTATACCCGTCCTTTTTTCCCCCTGAGGTAAGTCTTTCCGCTCCAGGGATTGGAATGACTCCTTACCCTCTCCCTTAAAACCCACATCCTTTCGTCTTTCCCTCTCCTTCCCTCTTTCCTGATGAGGCAACAGTTTGTTGCGAAAGCTTGAATTTTGTGTGTATGTTTGTGTTTGTTTGTGTGTCTGTCGACCTGCCAGCACTTTCATTTGGTAAGTCACATCATCCATAAAAATTTTTTTTTAACGTCCTATCTCAAACGCTCGAGGGGATGGCGGGGTATTGCCCCGGTTCGGAAATATTAGAGATCCGGGACTGATGCGCAGAACAGTCTGAATTACAGTTGGGAAGTGGGTAGTCTCCACGTGACCCATTTTTACATTTAGTGTTTTTGCTGTTTCCTCTTCATTTACTGCTCCCACGTCAAATGAAGACAAAACAGATTTCTGTGGCCGGGAGCTATCAAGTGAATTAAAATACATTCACATAATTATGGAAGGCTAAACTGTGTTATTAGTTGCAGATTTTATTTTATTTCCATCTTTCTGACAGTCAAGCATTAATTGCCTTTTAGAACAATGAAGTTATTTTTGTTGGTTTGCCAAAGAAATTTTCTTTCATTAATCTTTTCCACTAAGGCAGACAATATATTTGAGACAAAGTGTTTAATTCCACACACTGTGTTTGCTGCATTTCAAGTGCACATTTTCAACTTCTAGCACATTTGGCATTACGCCATAATAAAGAACCAAACATGAGACAGGCCAGTACTGGTACTCGAAGAAAATTTACATCCCAAAAACCACATAGAAAAGCTTAATAACAGGTCGTGGGATTCTGGACATACAAATTTGCACTTTAAATGTGAACATTTTAGTATGGGCCATGAAATTCCGATTCTCTTGGAGTATCCTCTGATGTCTTGTTTCTTACATAATGTAATATCTTTTATTGTTTCACACGTACGAACATGCGGGCTCCCTACGACATCGTAGCTGCGCTTGCGCAGTGATGCCTGTCATCTGGCGCTCTCTGGCAACTGCAGAAACGAACCTATTTCTAACAGGTCGTGGGAAAATATTTCGAATGGTGGGTTGAAAATCGTTACCATCAATGTACCATTCTAGCAGTTACACCAGAACTATGTGAGGTAATGTACGATGAATTTCTTAAATCACAAAGTGTTTGACTCTCATTTAAAAATCAACTCTTTGATGATGAGCCATTTAGATGAATTTTGAGCCTGGAAGATCAGACATTTATGTCGTTATTAAAAATTTTACTGGCACCTTTGTGTGATACATCTTAAATTGTAATACGCGCATAAAAGACCAACATTTTATGTGAAAGCTTAGCTTCTCTTGCAGCGTATTAATCTGATAGACCAATATTATATGTGAAGGCTTTGCGTTTCGTTTAGCAACTCTATTTACATTAATTTGAACCATTAACTTTTTCTGTTTGTGTGTTCGCGCTACTTAACAGTGATGTTGCTGTTGGTTGACTACATCATGTGTCCTAAGCTCTGAATACCTGCTGTGATCGGCTGGCGAAATCGCATGAAATGATATACAAGTTGGGCTGACAGTCATTAAAACAAAGGTGTTTTTTGTTATGATGAGATGTTTTCAGGAAATTTCCTCTGAATGGCAAAATATTTTGTTGGCCCCACCTACATAGGGAGAAATGATTATCGTGATAAAGTAAGAGAAATCAGAGCTCCCACAGAAAGATTTAAATGATATTTTTCCCCAGTGCTGTTGAAGAGTGGAATGTTACAGAAATAGTCTGAAGGCTTTTCGATGAATCCTCTGCCGAACACTTAAGGATACAGGATACTTATAAATGGTGGAAAAATCAAAATTTTTTAAATGACTTTATTAAATTCTATAGTCTTTCCTGATTACATTGATATATACACTGTAGGGTTTGAAATGAAAAAAGACCTATACATACCAAATTTTAAAGTTACGGTCATGTACGAGGTGCGACAATAAAGTAATGAGACTGATTTTCTTTGCAAGGTGTGGCACCCCTGCAGGCTTGCGTAGGCACAATATCTGTGACCTTGGTCTATAAGCCGCTTCTAGTCCAAGCGGCATGTTGAAGCAACTGCTCAGTCATGAGTTGTGCTGTAATAAGTTAACACGTGTTAGTGTCTCTCATCACAGAAATGGAACTGCATAATATTGCGCAACAGTATGCCATTTCTTTTTGCGTTAAATTGAGTGAAAACGCGACGACAACTTACGGTAAGCTTAAGAAGGCTTTTGGAGAGGAGATTATGTCAAAAGCTCAAGTTTTTGATTGGCATAAAATGTTTAGTGAAGGCAGAACAAATGTTGAAGATGAAGACTGCAGTGGACGACTGTCAACCTCACGGACGGATGTCAACTTGGCCAGGGTGCATGAACTCGTAAAATCTGATAGAAGGTTATCCATGAAAATGATTGCAGGAGAGCTACACATCAATTGAGGAACGGTTCGTCTAATAATAACATTGCTGATAATTGGATTCTGCATCACGATAATGCACCATCCCATACTGCTCTGTCAGTACAATAATTTTTTACCTCAAAACAAATTTCAGTACTACCAGAGCCACCTTATTCACCAAATATTGCTCTGTGCAACTTTTTTCTCTGTCAAAGAGTCAAAATGGTGGTCAAGGACACCATTTTCAAACAACACAAGATGTCCCAAAAGCTGTCACGAAGGTCTTGGAGGATATTACAGAAGATGAGTTCCAGAAATGTTACCATCAATGACAGAAGTGCTAAAAAAAGTGTGTGCAATCTGAAGGGAACTTTGAAGGAGACAACACGAAAATTGACTAAAACTGTAAGCAACATTTTTTTTTCACATCAGTGTCATTACTTTACATTCGCACCTTGTATACTGCCATGCCCCCTTTATTTCTGTTACAGAAACCAGTATTATTTTGAAAAGAACTGTGCACTTTCTTTCTGTTTCCAGCGATTATATGTATGATACTTTGTATATGTTGGTAACAGTGCAGGTTTCTAGCGTCTGTAAATGATTATCTTTGCAAGTATTTACTTTTGTGTTCTGAAGCAGTTTGTTCACATGTTAATTAAATTTTGTTTCCCAAGTGCTACATATATTTGTGAAAATACATATTTTTAGTGTGCCACACATCAAGAAATTCGATAAAAGGAAATTCTGTGGTAACCAGTTGACAAACAAAACAAGCCACACTGTTGAAAGTAACGTACGTGTCAGTTCTTCAGTGAAGAAATTCGCACATGGCACGCCTCCTGGTGATTCAAATTTTTGTGTTAAAAATGACGCTGTTTGTAGTGGATTTGTTGTTGTTGGTGTGGGTATCTTATCTTCTTTTATAAAGGAAGTGGAAAAATGTAAACAATGTGATGGTGTAGGCTGTCTGGAAATAACTGAACAACAAAGTAGCAGGAAGGGTTTAGCGTCAAAATTAGTTGGTCTGTGTAGATCCTGCAATAAATCTACCTCGAAAATGACTTCGAACATTGTGCATAATTCATATGATGTGAATTTGAAGTTAGTGTACGCAATGCGTGCAATAGGAAAAGGAAAAAAAGGCTGCACAAACGTTTTGTCATTTGATTGACCTTCCTCCTCCCAGTAGGTTCAGCAAGTACATAAGAATACTTTTAGGTGCCTTGACGGTTGTGTCTAAAGCATCTGTGAAATGTGCAGTAGAAAAAACTGTTAATATTAGTGAAACAAGGGACATTGCTGTTGCACTTGATGGGACATGGCAACATCGAGGACATCGTTCCTTGAATGGTGTTTTAAGTGCTACTTCTGTGGAGAATGGAAAAGTTTTTGATGTTGAGTGCTTATCTAATTATTGCCACACCTGCCATAGTAACACTGAAGGATTATTGAACATCAGTGTTATAATAATTATGATGGTTACAGTAGAGGTATGGAGTGTGATGGAGCTCTAAAATTATTTCAGAGGTCAGTGCCCGTTTATAACGTTAGATATACAAAGTACCTAGGTGAAGGGGAATCTAAAGCTTTCAATAAAATTAATGAGTTCAATGTTTATGGTGATAGCTTCGTAACAAAACTGGAGTGTTGTGGACATGTGCAAAAGAGGATGGGTGCTAGATTGAGGAAGCTAAGAAGGGAAATGAAAGGAAAATTGCTATCTGATGGAAAATCTCTGTCTGGCTGAGACAGATTGACAGAAACTGAAATAGACCTCCTTCAGAGGTATTAAGGACTGGCCATTAGACAAACTGCACCTCTGAATGATGATACAGCAATGAGGAAAGCTGTATGGGCCACCTACTTTCATAAGTTGTCCACAGATGACCACACTGTTCATGGACTTTGCACTAAAGGAGCAGATTCTTAGGTGTGGTTACCAAAAAGCAAAAGAAAGTGGTCAAATATACTATCAAAATATCATAAGCATTATCTTCTTGAGCCTGTTACGAATGAAATAAAACCAATTTTTAGAGACCTGAGTGGACCCTGTTTTGCTTAGTACCACATTTACTCGAATCTAAGATGCACCTGAAAAATGAGACTCGAAATCCAGGAAAAAAAAAATTCCCGAATCTAAGCCGCACCTGATATTTGAGACTTGAAATTCAAGGGGAGAGAAAAGTTTTAGGCCGCACCTCCAAATCGAAACAAAGTTGGTCCATTGTAATATGAGACACAATTTAGGTCAAATGAATGACGATACAGCTACAGTAGTTTGGTTCGAGTCGTAAGCTCAGTAGTTAAGCTTTACCAGGTAGCCATTATTATGCGTCAGGCGCTCCATCCGTATTATACGGGTACCCTTCCTCTTTCGCGTACTTCGTTAGCGAAACAATGGCAAGAGACTGCTATTTGCTGTTACCTACACTCCTGCTTTCTTTGAGAATGATTAACAAGAAACAAATAATAGACAGCGTATGATAGAAGATATTCTGAACGGGAGTTTAGCGAAAATTTTTCTCCGTTTGAAAATCTTTGCAGGCACCTCTTTAGTACATTACATTCTGCATTGAAATTAGTCATCTTAGATTTAAAAATCTAGTCAATTGCCGTGCTTCATTTCTGACTGTATCACTATTAGGCATAAGAATAATACAGATATAAACATGGGATGATATCTATATTTTTCTGCGTTTGCTGTTGTCTCACTCTAGTTTCGTAGTTTATTAGGCAGACAGGATTTAAATGAGTTAGCAGCAAACACGAAAGAATACATGGCAAAATGTTTATATTCTAATTATTCTTATGTGAAGAGAATACTGCATGCTATTCACAATTCATAAAAGTTCCTATAAGGAACCATCTCTTCTCACAGTTAGGAAAAAATTCAGAACGTAGAGTTGGCCATATTGACAAACATCCCAAACAGTCTTGGCAGTGGGATTTTCGTAGTGCATTGAAATGCTGCTACATTCAAAGGTGCACAATACGGAATTTGTATTTACTTCGTTGGATAATGTATGAAAATGCAGTGGTCAAAACTCGAGGCGGAGGAAAGACTTGTCTGCCACCCCTTTTTCTTTTTCTTTTTTTTTTTAATACACTCATGCAGAGGGTTTGGCGCCAGTATTTATCTTTGTGCCTGCAAAGCATGCCTGTGTAGCGCTACATATATTCGACAGCAGAAGTTAGTTGTGGCGGCACCTACCAACATTTTCCAGAACTTCCGCTTACTTTGCACTCAATTGTAAGCCGCAGGCGGTTTTTTGGATTACAAAAACCGGAAAAGAAGTGCGGCTCAGATTCGAGTAAATACGGTAAATGTCTTCATGGGGGCACTCAGAATACAAATGAAAGTTTCAACCATTCCATGCGGGAAAGATTACTCAAGAATGTTTTTGTAGGAATAAATAAATTAATAGTTGGTGTACTAGATGGTGTGCTATGTTTCAATGATGGAGTGATAGGAAGGTAGGAAGTCCTGAGAAATTTAGGCATAAAATGTGGCTCTAATATGAAAGATCAATTTCTTCTGTGTGACAGACAACGGGTGCATGAAGTTGAAAGATTCGCTCTTCAAGTTACCAAAGAAGCAAGAAGTGCTAAAAGGAATGCCAAGAGGAAGCTTGAAGATGAAGAAAGGCTGCAGGATGTAGACTATGCTTCAGGAATGTTCTGAGGCACAGTTTAATTGGACTCATATGTTCATTCGCAATTTCCCGCAAGTTGTTTTCTTCAGAATTCAGGTACAAATATTTCCTAAAGTTTAGAAAGCATTGCTCTAATTTTTTCTGTAACTTTCGGTAGTCCATACTTATGTAGTAGACCTAAGCTTTATTGCAGAATCAGCTAAATCATTGAAAAAATAACATTTTTATTAGGAAAAAATTATAAATATTAAATGTAAGATGTGATACTTTTTTATCCTTGTAATATACGTAATAGGTGGAATTAAATAGGTCTAGTACCTCAGCCATGTCATGCATGTCTGGTAAAAATTTGGTCTCCTTCAAATGTATAACATTGGATTAAATGGTACCTCAGTTTGAGGAAGAATTTCCTTGTTACTTTTTTTAAATAACTCTAAGCAGGTTCAAAAATATTCAAAATACTTCTAATTTGTTTAGAAAGTGTGCTCTATTACCTGATATCAACAAAAAAATCTTAAAACATATACATTATAAACAGTGCCTGAAAGAAATAGGTGTTGATTTTTACATAATATTGAGCTGGAAAAATGCCATGTATCCTTAAGTGTGAACTGCCAGATAGCTGTGTAGATTTACACGAGAAATATCGTCTGGTTTGCACTGATGATGTAATGATGTGAGTGGGCTGAATGCATTTTTTTTTTTTTTTTTTTTTTTTTTTTTTTTTTTTTTTTTTTTTTTTAACGCCTGCTTTGGTGACGGAAGCAATGCATTCAACTTCCAGAAAGAAATTATCTCACAAAACAGGCCTTTGACTAAACTTCATAAAGTGCCGTACTGTGCTGTTTTATGGTATAGAGCAGATGTTACCAACAAGTATTCCATTGGTTCTCCATCATTTGAAAAAAACGTTGTTTTCACTAAAACACAGCTACATTTACAACTCCATTTTTCCTGTACAGTGTTCTATAATACATAGAATTGTGACTTTAAATGACAACTTTGAATTATCAAGGACATCAGTTTTTTTTCCCCCCCAAATTTAATGTGCCATTATCAACAGAATGATTGCATGCAGATCATTATATTGGCGTGTGAGGTTTTGGGATTGACATTTATTTTTTTTATCGCATATCTTGAGACTTTGAGCCAAAGCTCGTGGGATGAGGTGGTACCTAGTTTACAGAAAGCTGAATATAAAATTTATAAACAAAAAATTACAGAATTAATAAAATATGAAATTAAGAGAAATTAGGATAAATTACATGTTGCATAGAGAAGTTCTCATGTATTGTGAGGGCCTCCTGTGCGGAATTCTAGCATACCACAAGGTAACCTTTGTGTGTGGATTTGAATACTTAGGTGTATCACTCTTTTTTTCTGCCCTGCTGGGAAATTTGGAAAAAAAAAAAACCTGGAGAAATCTAGTTTTTTGTCTCAGTAGATGAAACAGTTTGTTTACTGGGATTTCCTGCATCGTCGCTGGCTGGGTGCAGCTTAATACATGCACCGCTTCCCTACTCCCTCATTCTTACTGCTTCTCCACTTCCTACCACTCCCCTCAGCTTGCAGTCAGTGCTGCCACCACTTCTTGCCACTAGCCTAGTAGCTGCCGATGGGAGGCGTGAGGGGTGGTTTGTTTTGATATGATTCTTGGAGATTGTTGACCCAGTGGCTGGAGACAACGGTCATATGTGCACGAGTTGTGTCTGAGTGATTGTGTGAATATGTGTGTGTGTGTGTGTGTGTGTGTGTGTGTGTGTGTGTGTGTGTGTGTGTGTGTGTGTGTGTGTGTGTGTTATTTTCCAAGAAAGGCTATGGCCAAAAATTTAGTTGTGAGAGTGTGATTGTCTTTTCTACGTGTCTGTCCATGGTTCAGCGATCATCTTTACGGTGAGTTGCTACCTATCTTCATTAGCATTAATTCTCAGAGTATTTGCACAAATTGATGGATTTACCACCACCATCTCATTTCGTCAACATAATGTCAGTGACTTGTGTAAAGCTGGCCACATGAATGGACTTCCATGATGGGCCAAAACCACAGGTCATTTCTGTGGGTCTCTCTAACGGATTGGGTCTGCCGATTTGAAGCCCATCGTTTCCCAATAATGTGCAAGCCCTGCCCATCGGATCTAGTCTCGCCGATCTGTTCCCAGGCCGGCTCTGTTTGTGTGTGGTATAATGCAGTGGGTTTTCGTGATTTATCCGAGGACTCAGGACTGTGGTGCTCCTCGCAGGCCAGAGGCCATGGGCGATGGAGTTCAGGAATTGTGACTTTCTCACTGCAAGTACATTGTGCGGTACATTGTTTTATAAACATTTTATTTATTCTAGTACATTTTGGGGCTTAGAAAATAATTTATACAGGATGTACATATCTTTTTTTTTTTTTTTTTTTTTTTTTTTTTTTTTTTTTTTTTTTTTTTTTTTTTTTTTACAAACATTCAGTACGCGAAACATGAGTGACCCGGCAGACATCAATACAGTAATCGAATTCGTGCCATACCTGTCCCAGCATGGCATCGTCGATTGTGATATTTGTTTCTCGTATTCTCTCCCGGAGCTCCGCTACATCACGTGGTAGAGACCATACATACACCGGATCTTAAATGTGTCCCCACAGAAAAAAAGTCACACGGAGTGAGGTCTGGTAATCAGGGAGGCCATTTCATGAAACAGCTGTTCCCTTCTGTAGCACGGCCAGTTCATCGATGCAGCAGCTCCGTATTCAGGTACCCACAAACTTAACAATGAAAATGGGGTGGAGCCCCATCCTGCTGAAAGATGAACGGAGAGCCCAATTGCATCTGAGGCATCAGCCATTGCTGCAACATATCCGAGTAGGAATATCCAGTGACAGTTCTCTTGGCGAAGAAGAATGGCCCGTACAGTTTTCGACACGACAAAGCACAAAAAACATTTACATTTAGCGAATCACACCCAAATTCAATGTATTAGTGTGGATGCTTTGCACCCCAGATTCGACAATTATGCCTGTACACTTTCCCATTAGTGTGAAAAGTGGCTTCATTGCTAAAACTTAAGCGATCAAAAATTCCATCCCCGTCCTTATTCAATTGTTGCAACTGTGAACAAAACTCAAAACACTTGTCTTTGTCGTTGTTATTGACCTTCTACCCTAGCTCCAATTTGAATGGTTTCATAGACATCTTCTGTCGCATGACTTGCCACAGTCAGTGGAGCCATTTCGAGTTCATGGGATGCACGACACACCAATTTCTTTGGACTCCTTATGAATGTCTCTGGTATGCAATCCAAATTCACTTCACTCACACTGGGATGTCTGCTTCTCTGTGCTGGGCACAAGCAACTGGTCATAATAAATTTGTTGTGCCTTCCTTATTGGTGGTTTCTTACTGTACTTTGTTCTAAACATCCATTGAACAGCTGTAGCACACACTTTTTTTGTCGAACTCCAACACGCAGAAAGCTCACTCCGCACCTGAACTTGCCATGTTTATGACTGGTGCTATCGGCAAATCACCAAAGTATGCTGTGGTGGTATACATGAAAAAGAACTTTCAGGGTTTCTCTTCAAAATGACATATGTGTGATATCTGTGCTATGTTTGGTTCTTGTGCAATAAATAATTGAAAGTGTTCCCAGATGTAATGTACACCCTGTATATTAGAAAGTATGAGTGATAGGAAGAACAACTTGCGGCAGTCACAGGCGGTTTGTATGCTATGTACCTGTATATTTTGGCCTGCCTTATATACTTCTTTCAATAGGCCTACTTTTTTCTGAGGTTATTTCTGAAATCAGTGTAGGTATTTTAAATCTGTCTTGCGACTCCAAGGAAATGCGTATTTGTGTCACCAAATATGTTTAGTTTTATTGAAATAAAATAACATCAGTGGTCTTCATGGAATATTATATACCATCGTCTTTCTTTCTCCATCTAAAAACTGTTCATTACAAAAGATGCTGACATTAGTACTTAAGATTTTTGCTCATGAGGGGAAGAAATACAGAAGTCCTTACATTTTTTTTTGTGAACTTATGTCTTTACTTGCTCTTGAGACCTCGAAATTTGTCAGGGAAAAATGCTAAAAGTTGCTGGAAATCGGGGAACGTCACTTGGGGAAACTTGCGGCAACCCTGAATGTTCACAAGCTGGCACTGCAGAGCTTGCTGACTGCATTTTTCAGGGATGAGAATATTCTTGCGAAGTGCACAGAATTGCCCCAAACTATAACACCATATGAGATAACAGAGCAAAAGTAAACAAGCTTTTGTGTTTGTGTCCAAGACATAGTGTATAGTGAAGACAGAGGTGTTCATTTTCTGCTTAAGGTGTTGAACATGATACTTCTGAGAGAGCTTTTCATCTATCTTCAGTCTTAAGAATTTAAAATGTCTGTTCGACCAACTCAGGACAAGACTATTTCTATTTTACAAGAGTTCAGTTGTTGGCAATGAAGTATTAATCCGTTCTCCAAAAGCCGTGTGCTGATGTTGCCAACTACCTTGTCAGCTAGATGATTTACTTTATGTTCAGTGTTTTCCGAGAGAACACATGTCCGAATATACAAAAGCTTTCATTTGCATTTGCAGTAGGTATGAAAAAAAAAAAAAAAAAAAAAAAACAGAAGCTCCTGTTTGTGTTTCCTATAGATAGTGGATATAACAACAGCTCCTTTAAGTTATGTTTTCAGATTATTTTTGATGCCACAATTTCCACTCGCGTTGTTACTTTTGTGTTTTCTTCTTGCTTAGTACTCTTGATACATTTTGTTCAAAGTTTGACTATGGTTCCTGCTACTAGGTGCGAGAATACAAGTGAGTTGGCTTCCATTCGGACGTCTACGATGAGACGATGGACAGGGTGAAAGGCCTCGGCGTTGATACCGAGTGCACTGGTGGTGGCAGAATACAGCACGACCCCAGTGCCAAGGTCATCAAAGTGTACAGCTACTCACAGGTGATACCTAAAGCAGTGAGTTGTAGAAATGACAGTATGTGTCATCTTGAGCTGTTATTCAACTTAATTTTTTACTGTGTGACTGGTTTCAGTTGAAGACCATTTTCAGGCACCTGTTGTATATACATCGTGGATACGGGAAAATTTGGGATGAAAAGAATGTTTGAAAATTATAGTAACAATACAAGCAACACTTACAGAATTTGATTACCAGCAAAAACTATATATATCAAAAGAATACAATATCAGAAATATAAATTAAATATCCACAAGCATTGTATGTATTGTTATTACAATTTTGAAGTATCCTTTTTGCCTGAATTTTTCCTGTTTCCATGCTGTGGGTACAACAGGTGCTCAAGAATGGTCTCTGACCAAAACTGGTTGCATCGTAAAAAAAATTTATCAACAGCTTAAAGTGTTACGTGATGTCATTTCTACAATTTGTATAAGCTGCAGACCACAGTTAACAAAAGATATTTTAAGAACAGTGAAGTTTCTGTTCATACGTTGTGTGCCCTATAATTCAAGTATTTTTAAAGTTTTTAAGAATGTTATACGCCAAGCTCCTCCATGGGAAAGCAGTTTCTGCTTCGGTTACATGGCACAAATTATAGAATACCTTGTTATATGGTCAGAAGCAAATGTCACCAGATGTTAATACCTGTAAATCATCATCATCATGCTTCTTACAACCGTGTACAATAATTTGTGTGTGGTGTTGTGGACAAGTGTTATGGTTGAAATGGCCACTGTTGTTCTGGGTAGCAGCAATGATTATGAAACTTCCTGACAAATTAAAACTGTGTGCCGGGCCAGGACTACATCCTGAAACCTTGTCTTCCGTGGACAATGCTGATACCAACTGTGCTGTTCAATCTGATTCATGATTTTTTCTTACACCTTTCAGATTACTTTTGAGGCCACAATCCTTGCTTCCACTTGTATATATAGCGAGAGAGAGTTGTATATGTAGCAAGAGAGAGAGAGAGATAGAGAGAGAGAGAGAGAGAGAGAGAGAGAGAGAGAGAGAGAGAGAGAGAGAGAGAGAGAGAATCTTCTGTCCCATAATTTTATGACATTATTATTATTATTATTATTATTATTATTACCTTCACTTTCTCAGACGTTAAGTCCGTTAAAAATGGAGTGACGCGGACCTTGATCAAGCGTCACTTCCTTTTAACTGTACGGTATGTGTTATATTGCATTTAGGAACTTTCGGGTAATTGAACATGTATCAATAATTACGGATTTCTGTAGCTGTATATATATGTTTGGATGTAGTTGTATTGCATTGATGTACTGGTGGATATTGTGTGGTATGACTCCTGTAGTTGATAGTATAATTGGTATGATGTCAACTTTATCCTGATGCCACATGTCTTTGACTTCCTCAGCCAGTTGGATGTATTTTTCAATTTTTTCTCCTGTTTTCTTTTGTATATTTGTTGTATTGGGTATGGATATTTCGATTAGTTGTGTTAATTTCTTCTTTTTATTGGTGAGTATGATATCAGGTTTGTTATGTGGCGTTGTTTTATCTGTTATAATGGTTCTGTTCCAGTATAATTTGTATTCATCATTCTCCAGTACATTTCGTGGTGTATACTTGTATGTAGGAATGTGTTGTTTTAAAAGTTTATGTTGTAAGGCAAGCTGTTGATGTATTATTTTTGCGACATTGTCATGTCTTCTGGGGTATTCTGTATTTGCTAGTATTGTACATCCGCTTGTGATGTGATCTACTGTTTCTATTTGTTGTTTACAAAGTCTGCATTTATCCGTTGTGGTATTGGGATCTTTAATAATATGCTTGCTGTAATACCTGGTGTTTATTGTTTGATCCTGTATTGCAATCACGAATCCTTCTGTCTCACTGTTTATATTGCCTTTTCTTAGCCATGTGTTGGATGCATCTTGATCGATGTGTGGCTGTGTTAGATGATACGGGTGCTTGCCATGTAGTGTTTTCTTTTTCCAATTTACTTTCTTCATGTCTGTTGATGTTATGTGATCTAAAGGGTTGTAGAAGTGGTTATGAAATTGCAGTGGTGTAGCCGATGTATTTATATGAGTGATTGCCTTGTTTATTTTGCTAGTTTCTGCTCGTTCTAGAAAGAATTTTCTTAAATTGTCTACCTGTCCATAATGTAGGTTTTTTATGTCGATAAATCCCCTCCCTCCTTCCTTTCTGCTTAATGTGAATCTTTCTGTTGCTGAATGTATGTGATGTATTCTATATTTGTGGCATTGTGATCGTGTAAGTGTATTGAGTGCTTCTAGGTCTGTGTTACTCCATTTCACTACTCCAAATGAGTAGGTCAATATTGGTATGGCATAGGTATTTATAGCTTTTGTCTTGTTTCTTGCTGTCAATTCTGTTTTCAGTATTTTTGTTAGTCTTTGTCTATATTTTTCTTTTAGTTCTTCTTTGATATTTGTATTATCTATTCCTATTTTTTGTCTGTATCCTAGATATTTATAGGCATCCGTTTTTTCCATCACTTCTATGCAGTCGCTGTGGTTATCCAATATGTAATCTTCTTGTTTAGTATGTTTTCCCTTGACTATGCTATTTTTCTTACATTTGTCTGTTCCAAAAGCCATACTTATATCATTGCTGAATCCTTCTGTTATCTTTAGTAATTGGTTGAGTTGTTGATTTGTTGCTGCCAGTAGTTTTAGATTATCCATGTATAGCAAATGTGTGATTTTGTGTGGGTATGTTCCAGTAATATTGTATCCATAATTTGTATTATTTAGCATGTTGGATAGTGGGTTCAGAGCAAGGCAGAACCAGAAAGGACTTAATGAGTCTCCTTGGTATATTCCACACTTAATCTGTATTATTATTATTATTATTATTATTATTATTACCAGCTTCTGTATCTTTTGATTGAGTATAGTTACGGCAGCACATGAATTGTGGTGAGCCTGGTGTTTTTACAAGACTTTTTCCAGTTGCCAGGACAGTTGTCATAATTACTCAAATCAACAATTACTTGCACTTGGAGCAGACCAAATGATTCCTCTGTACCCCTCGCACCTATTTTATACTTTTCAGACTGTGTTTCACACATTTTGTGACTTACCTGTTTCATTTAACACAGTTAATACAGTTGCAGATTGTGGGTACGTGTTTAATGTTTTTGCACGATTACTGCTGCTTGTGTTTCAGTGTTGTGTACAATGCCAATTCTGATGCTGCATATTGCACATCTGTTATGAAGGTCTTTACACACTCCCTTTTTCTGCTGCTTTTGTGTTGTGATGTGTGGTTTAGAAAATTTCAGATTGCTTTACGGTTTCATGTGCTCTGTATTAGATGCATTTTTAGTGTACGTACAAGCACATCGGTTACTTATGATGTAGTTGTAGTTAAGAGTTCTCGTTTTAGTGTTTAATTATTATTGTGATATGTAGCACACTGTTTAATTGTACTTCAGTTTTAAAATACCCAAAGACTGCTTCATTTCAGGGGTTTGGGAAGGCAGACCACAGCAAGACAGTAGAAATTCTGAAGACTGCATATCCTGTTTACAACATTACTTGGAGTGATGAAGGATACTGATCTGCTCAGGTAATTAAATTTACATATGCGTGATACATTCAAAATGTCTCTGACATTACGACAACCTTCATAATGAATGAAGGTGATATTTTTTGCATTTAAGCTGTTGTATTTTAATAAGACCTCTCCTTAATTATACAGGGTGATTCAAAAAGAATACCACAACTTTAGGAATTTAAAACTCTGCAACGACAAAAGGCAGAGCTAAGCACTATCTGTCGGCAAATTAAGGGAGGTATAAAGTTTCATTTAGTTGTACATTTGTTCGCTTGAGGCGCTGTTGACTAGGCGTCAGCGTCAGTTGATGCTAAGATGGCGACTGCTCAACAGAAAGCTTTTTGTGTTATTGAGTACGGCAGAAGTGAATCGACGACAGTTGTTCAGCGTGCATTTCGAACGAAGTATGGTGTTAAACCTCCTGATAGGTGGTATATTAAACGTTGGTATAAACAGTTTACAGAGAATGGGTGTTTGTACAAAGGGAAAAGTTCTGGACGGCCGAGAACAAGTGATGAAAATGTAGCACGCATCCAACACGCATTTGTTCGCAGCCCAGGAAAATCGACTCGCAGAGCTAGCAGAGAGCTGCAAATTCCACAATCAACTGTATGGAGAGTCCTACGATAAAGGTTAGTTATGAAACCTTATCGTCTGAAATTGGTTCAAGCACTGTCTGCAGCTGATCAGATTAAAAGAATCGATTTCTGTGTTTTTATCCTTGCTCAAATGGAAACAGATGAATCTTTCGTTTCGAAGATTGTGTTTAGTGATGAAGCAACTTTCCACACTAACGGGAAAGTCAACCGTCACAATGTCTGTACATGGGGCACTGAGAATCCGCGGGAAACAACTCAGTATGAACATGACTCGCCTAAGGTGAACGTTTTCTGTGCCATTTCAGCCAATAAAGATTTTGGTCCCTTTTTCTTCAAAGGTGCTACTGTAACTGGACTACAGTATCTGGAGATGTTAGAGAATTGGCTGTTCCCTCAGCTCGAACAAGAAGCACAATAATTCGTATTTCAGCAGGATGGAGCACCACCACATTGGCACTTATCTGTCCGTAACTACCTGAACGTCAACTACCCTCCAAGAAGCCCTGATCTTACCCCCTGCGATTTTTTCTTATGGGGGTATGTTAAGGATATGGTGTTTCGGCCACCTCTACCAGCCACCATTGATGATTTGAAACGAGAAATAACAGCAGCTATCCAAACTGTTACGCCTGATATGCTACAGAGAGTGTGGAACGAGTTGGAGTATCGGGTTGATATTGCTCGAGTGTCTGGAGGGGGCCATATTGAACATCTCTGAACTTGTTTTTGAGTGAAAAAAACCTTTTTAAATACTCTTTGTAATGATGTATAACAGAAGGTTATATTATGTTTCTTTCATTAAATACACATTTTTAAAGTTGTGGTATTCTTTTTGAATCACCCTGTACAGGTAGTTCTGGCCCAAAAAGTCATTTTAAATGTTTTTAAAGTACAACAAACAGTAGCATTTCTACTGTAATTTGTAAGCCATGATGAACAGTAGCACATAGTGTGAGTTTGCTGCCTTTTTATTTCTGTGGGACCTCGCTATGTGTGTAAACCGAAAAATGGCTTTTCGAGTTGAAACTAGTTGCTTAATTAAAAATATTTTTAGTAACTCTATTATCTTAAGTTGAAAAATATCATTTTCATCCAATGACATTAATAATTTTTGTGTCCTCTTTTTCACTTCTGCCATATGGGTGTGTTTGAGAAGGTCTATCACATGTTTGTTTCTAAGATTGGTACAGTTGTTTTCTGTCATTAGTTATTGTATGCTGCTTTTGACCGCTGAGAATCAAATTTTTCAACTGTTTATTATCAGGATTTAGCAGCAAGTTTTTTTACTGAAGTGTTAAAAGGTGTTGTATCTAACAACTATTTTTCTGATCTTCACAACTATTTTTCTGATCTGAAGATTGCCATGCAGGAACTCAACAAACTAGTTCTGATCTGATTCAAAGATTGCATTCATTTTGTTGGTAGAGGCAGTGGGGAGCTGTCCTCTTCAGTCATCATTATCCAGAGGTGAAGCTAGTTTCTTTCAGTAGTGGCTGTCATTATTGACTTCAGTCTTGAAGAGTGTGTCTCAGAAATCATTAAATCAGCAGCAGACTGTTGGTTTATTGCATGAAGAGATTCCAAATACTGCTTTAAATTCACTTCTATCTTAAATTCAGTGCCATGTATGAATGTCTTCTTTTAAACTCCATTGCTACCTCAGTCTAAGTGATGTGTGTACAAAAGGAGTGAACAAGTGGCCCGTGTAATATGCCTAGTGTGTTAACAGTGTACACCACTACACATTGTCTATTTTAGAAAATGAATCACTCTGCAGCAACCCAGAATGTCTCAGAATTCCCACACTATGCAGTACAGTATCCGAAGATTGTTATTCTGCGAAAAGAAATCCATTGGTGTTAATTAGATGTGTACTGTACTCTCCATTTAATGTACAAAAGCAGTTGTCCAGTAGCAATTCATTGCAAGAGGAGGGACAATTTCCAGTTTTGTTATTTATTTTATTTGCCCATTTAAATAAAGCTGACTTAGGAATTTTCCCTTATGTGGGGACTGTTTGTACTAGATAATGTGTCTGTTTGAAGTTCTATATTTGTATATTTTGCTGTTCATGTCACTTCTGCATAATTTTTCATTGATTGTATCGATACTTGTTTGAATTCTGATATGTTGTGAAATTTCAAACATTTGGGAATCCCGTGATAAACTAGTACTATTAGCGTCAAATGTAGGCTTAAACTAAATTGTGCTCTTTCAAAAATTTTTAGAACAGTATGCCTATCATCCTCATTCAAAATAGTCTGTCTCTTATTTTGTTGTCCAATTATGTGAGAAATAGTTTAGTTTCAGAATTTTGAGATGCCTGCAAAACTATACTTTGTAAGTTAGTGCTACCAGTGTTTTGTATACGTAATTTACGTAGCAAATCAATGCTTTGTGGTTCACAGCTCAGCCAAAGTATACATCACCCCTGAATTTCATTGTATATCAATGCAAATAAATGTGTATTTATGAGAATTTTCGGAAGTTACCATTGTTGTTGTTGTTGTTGTTGTTGTTGTTGTGGTCTTCAGTCCTGAGACTGGTTTGATGCAGCTCTCCATGCTACTCTATCCTGTGCAAGCTTTTTCATCTCCCAGTACCTACTGCAACCTACATCCTTCTGAATCTGCTTAGTGTATTCATCTCTTGGTCTCCCTCTACGATTTTTACCCTCCACGCTCCCCTCCAATACTAAATTGGTGATCCCTTGATGCCTCAGAACATGTCCTACCAACCGATCCCTTCTTCTGGTCAAGTTGTGCCACAAACTTCTCTTCTCCCCAATCCTATTCAATACTTCCTCATTAGTTATGTGATCTACTCATCTAATCTTCAGCATTCTTCTGTAGCACCACATTTCGAAAGCTTCTATTCTCTTCTTGTCCAAACTATTTATCGTCCATGTTTCACTTCCATACATGGCTACACTCCATATGAATACTTTCAGAAGTGACTTCCTGACACTTAAATCAATACTGGATGTTAACAAATTTCTCTTCTTCAGAAACGCTTTCCTTGCCATTGCCAGCCTACATTTTATACCCTCTCTACTTCGAACATCATCAGTTATTTTGCTCCCCAAATAGCAAAACTCCTTTACTACTTTAAGTGCCTCATTTCCTAATCTAATTGCCTCAGCATCACCCGACTTAATTAGACTACATTCCATTATCCTTGTTTTGCTTTTTTTGATGTTCATCTTATATCCTCCTTTCAAGACACTGTCCATTCCATTCAACTGCTCTTCCAAGTCCTTTGCTGTCTCTGACAGAATTGCAATGTCATCGGCGAACCTCAAAGTTTTTATTTCTACTCCATGAATTTTAATACCTACTCCGAATTTTTCTTTTGTTTCCTTTACTGCTTGCTCAATACACAGATTGAACAACATCGGGGAGAGGCTACAACCCTGTCTCACTCCCTTCCCAACAACTGCTTCCCTTTCATACCCCTCTACTCTTATAACTGCCATCTGGTTTCTGTACAAACTGTAAATAGCCTTTCGCTCCCTGTATTTTACCCCTGCCACCTTTAGAATTTGAAAGAGAGTATTCCAGTCAACATTGTCAAAAGCTTTCTCTAAGTCTACAAATGCTAGAAACGTAGGTTTGCCTTTCCTTAATCTTTCTTCTAAGGTAAGTCGTAAGGTCAGTATTGCCTCACGTGTTCCAGTGTTTCTACGGAATCCAAACTGATCTTCCCCGAGGTTGGCTTCTACTAGTTTTTCCATTCGTCTGTAAAGAATTCGTGTTAGTATTTTGCAGCTGTGACTTATTAAGCTGATAGTTCGGTAATTTTCACATCTGTCAACACCTGCTTTCTTTGGGATTGGAATTATTATATTCTTCTTGAAGTCTGTGGGTATTTCGCCTGTTTCATACATCTTGCTCACCAGATGGTAGAGTTTTGTCAGGACTGGCTCTCCCACGGCCGTCAGTAGTTCCAATGGAATATTGTCTACTCCGGGGGCCTTGTTTCGACTCAGGTCTTTCAGTGCTCTGTCAAACTCTTCACGCAGTATCATATCTCCCATTTCATCTTCATCTACATCCTCTTCCATTTCCATAATATTGTCCTCAAGTACATCGCCCTTGTAGAGACCCTCTATATACTCCTTCCACCTTTCTGCTTTCCCTTCTTTGCTTAGAACTGGATTTCCATCTGAGCTGTTGATATTCATACAAGTCATTCTCTTATCTCCAAAGGTCTCTTTAATTTTCCTGTAGGCGGTATCTATCTTACCCCTAGTGAGATAGGCCTCTACATCCTTACATTTGTCCTCTAGCCATCCCTGCTTAGTCATTTTGCACTTCCTGTCGATCTCATTTTTGAGACGTTTGTATTCCTTTTTGCCTGTTTCACTTACTGCATTTTTATATTTTCTCCTTTCATCAATTAAATTCAATATTTCTTCTGTTACCCAAGGATTTCTACTAGCCCTCGTCTTTTTACCTACTTGATCCATTGCTGCCTTCACTACTTCATCCCTCAAAGCTACCCATTCTTCTTCTACTGTATTTATTTCCCCCATTCCTGTCAATTGCTCCCTTATGCTCTCCCTGAATCTCTGTACAACCTCTGGTTCTTTTAGTTTATCCAGGTCCCATCTCCTTAAATTCCCACCTTTTTGCAGTTTCTTCAGTTTTAATCTACAGGTCATAACCAATAGATTGTGGTCAGAGTCCACATCTGCCCCTGGAAATGTCTTACAATTTAAAACCTGGTTCCTAAATCTCTGTCTTACCATTATATAATCTATCTGATACCTTTTAGTATCTCCAGGGTTCTTCCATGTATACAACCTTCTTTCATGATTCTTAAACCAAGTGTTAGTTATGATTATGTTGTGCTCTGTGCAAAATTCGACCAGGCGGCTTCCTCTTTCATTTCTGTCCCCCAATCCATATTCACCTACTATGTTTCCTTCTCTCCCTTTTCCTACACTCGAATTCCAGTCACCCATGACTATTAAATTTTCGTCTCCCTTCACAATCTGAATAATTTCTTTTATTTCATCATACATTTCTTCAATTTCTTCGTCATCTGCAGAGCTAGTTGGCATATAAACTTGTACTACTGTAGTAGGTGTGGGCTTCGTATCTATCTTGGCCACAATAATGCGTTCACTATGCTGTTTGTAGTAGCTTACCTGCATTCCTATTTTCCTATTCATTATTAAACCTACTCCTGCATTCCCCCTATTTGATTTTGTGTTTATAACCCTGTAGTCACCTGACCAGAAGTCTTGTTCCTCCTGCCACCGAACTTCACTAATTCCCACAATATCTAACTTCAACCTATCCATTTCCCTTTTTAAATTTTCTAACCTACCTGCCCGATTAAGGGATCTGACATTCCACGCTCCGATCCGTAGAATGCCAGTTTTCTTTCTCCTGATAACGACATCCTCTTGAGTAGTCCCCGCCCGGAGATCCGAATGGGGGACTATTTTACCTCCGGAATATTTTACCCAAGAGGACGCCATCATCATGTAATCATACAGTAAAGCTGCATGCCCTCGGGAAAAATTACGGCTGTAGTTTCCCCTTGCTTTCAGCCGTTCGCAGTACCAGCACAGCAAGGCCGTTTTGGTTAATGTTACAAGGCCAGATCAGTCAATCATCCAGACTGTTGCCCTTGCAACTACTGAAAAGGCTGCTGCCCCTCTTCAGGAACCACACGTTTGTCTGGCCTCTCAACAGATACCCCTCCGTTGTGGTTGCACCTACGGTACGGCTATCTGTATCGCTGAGGCACGCAAGCCTCCCCACCAACGGCAAGGTCCATGGTTCATGGGGGGGAAGTTACCATTGTCCTTTGCATAATCTGTGAGCAGTCGGGGTTTGTGATGTAGTTCCTGTAGCAGATTTTCTGCCAGACATTTTGTGTTACATCTGGTTTTCCCTTAACCCTTTACTGGCCAAAAGTCTATTGGATCTTTTTTTTGCAAACTTTTATACATAAATATGTTACATTGAGTGATAAATTGAATAAAAAGTTGTTTTGAAAAGTTTCAGTTTATTAGAACAAAAACTACAGAAGTCCCATTTTTGGGACATTGGCCAAATGCGCTATCCAAATTCACAATCTTATTCTCCATGCATAATATTGTAAGAAGCAACACAAACATTAAATAAAGAATATTTTAATGTTATGGAATGTATATTCAGTATGAAATGAAGCAAAACACTTGTCATGTACACCAACATTGCACCTATCACAAATTTTTGTTGTTTTTTTCTTGCAGTAAGCACATCTCTTCTGTGTTTCACTTGGCACAAAGAAAATATTTCCTGGATCTAGTCGTACAGCTGTGCTCACCCGTCCTCCCATCAATTTGCTTCCTTGTGGTCCTCTTTGTTTTGGTACTGATCCTTTTTTCTTTGATAGAAAAAACATCACTATTCTCTGTCGGAAATCCAAAAGTAAGAGCTTCTCATTAGAGTTAGCAATTTGGTATGCACGCCATGTGTTTACTACGCAGATATATATCATCTGTGTGAATAATGGCCACCACCATTTCTTTGACCTTATCCTCGTCCTATAAAGTGATATCTGCTTGTCCAGTAGATATATGCCACCCATATGGGCATTGTATTCTTCAATGATATGTGGCAGTGTAACAGATATTTCCTTTTTTTTTTGCCCGTGAATATCTTTTTGTAGAACTCGAGGAATAATAGTACTGTTATTTGTCACTACACATACTGGTTTGTTGTCACTCCATTTCACAACCAGAACTTCATTCTCTTTGTCAAATCTGTAGTCATAGAATCCTCGTTCCTTCCTTTTGCCATTCTTTTCGAGTCAATCAAAGGACATGCATTAGTTCGGATCTCTGTTATTGTTCCTGCAGCTTTCATTTTACTCTTTCCGAGTGTGATCAGTGTGTCAACACTGGTGAAAAAGTTGTCAAAGAAAAGCTTATAATTCGGATACTCTGATTCTGGAATCATGCTGGTTAGTTCATTTATTACCCTTGCACCTAAAGGCTCCTGTTTGTTGTCAGTCTTGCCACAGTATGGTGAAAAATTATAAAGAAAGCCATTGGAACTTGTAAGACACCAAATTTTATATCCAACTTTGATAGGCTTTTCCCTCAGAAACATTTTAGCTGAATGTTTGCGATAATAATGTACCATTATTTCATCAGTTGAGAGTTCTGAATGAAATACGCCAAATTTACCAAATTCCTATTTCAGCATTTCAAATTATAACCTCAGTTTGTACATCTTGTCGTTTCTGTCTATTTTGGAGTTGTCATTGAGATGAATGAATCTCTTTATTTCCCAAACCTATTTCTTGACCCAGAGTTGAAGACTAAAGGAACACCGACATCAGGAGCCTGTTCCCAGTACTTATTCTTGTGGGGAAGCTTATGATAACCACTCAGAAGTAGTACGCCAATAAATAATTTTAGTTCTTCTTTGGTTAGCAGAAAATTTATTCTGTTATGTTGGCAAGAATAAATTTCGCTTTGTTCAATAATAGTATCCATTAGTTTCTCAGAAAAAAAATCCTCAAACACTTGGGGCACTGTGTTATTTTCTAGACATTCCGCATCATAATGTTTGTTGCTCTTCCCTGGTTCACTATTGTTTGTGTACGTTGGTTGACATTTATACCACTTACATATATATTTTTTTGTAGATAACATACCACTTTCTCCTCCACCTCCCAACGCTTTCCTTCTTTTGGCTTCTGGATGTACAACTGTAGCATTAACTTCATCTCAGCTGGTTGTGAGTTCTAAAGTACCGGCGTCATCTTGTACAACAGTACATTTTCGTCAGTGTCTTCTTCATCTGTTATTACATCTGCATCGGGTGGAATAATCGCCAATTCTGTATATCATCTTCATCGTCACTCTCTTGATGGTTCTCTAGTTCTGCTAGAATTTCTTCAAATGTAAGTTTACGCGGCATGTTTTTGTCCTGTTGGAATCGTAAAATTAGAATAGAATATGAAAAAAGCAGATATAAAGAACATAAAATGCAATTCTTCTCTGTATATTACGTGTATACAAGAATAGGGCACATCAACAATAAATGATAGTATGATTATATTTATATAATAGAGGGAAAAACACACAGGGAGAGGGTAAGGAATCATTCCAATCCCGGGAGCGGAAAGACTTACCTTAGGGGGAGAAAAGAACAGGTATACACTTGCACACACACCCATATCCAACCACACATACACAGACACAAGCAGACATTTGTAAAGGCAAAGAGATTCGGCAGAGATGTCAGTCGAGGCAGAAGTACAGAGGCAAAAATGATGTTGAAAGACAGGTGAGGTACGAGCGGCGGCAACTTGAAATTAGCGGAGGTTGAGGCCTGGCGGTTAACGAGAAGAGAGGATATACTGAAGGGCAAGTTCCCATCTCTGGAGTTCTGACAGGTTGGTGTTAGTGGGAAGTATCCAGATAACCCGGACGGTGTAACACTGTGCCAAGATGTGCTGGCTGTGCACCAAGGCAAGTTTAGCCACAGGGTGATCCTCATTACCAACAAACACTGTCTGCCTGTGTCCATTTCCCCCCTGCGGGTTCGAGGGTTAGAATATGCCCGCGGTATTCCTGCCTGTCGTAAGAGGCGACTAAAAGGAGTCTCAACTGTTTCGGCCTTTAATGTGATGGTCCCCATTAGGGTTTGACCTCCATTTTTCCAAATTCAACAGAAGTAAGAGCCTTTTGGGGAAGGACCCCTTACGTGGTGCACCATCAGTCCTCTGTGCCCTAAGACCTTGGCACTCTTTATCGTCTGGGCGTCGTAACTGCACCCTCCATCCCTCATTTTGGGCATACACACCTGATGGATTGTGTAAGTTACGCCCTTAGTGCATCATCATCTGCACCCACGATCACTATGGACTACCCATGGCACCCAAAATCCAGCACGGTAGCCAGCCCGTTGTGGTGGGGTCGTCATGTACCCTCTAGGTTGTAGCCCCCTGACAACACAGGGATCGTACTGCTGATGCCTGAGCTGCCGCCTCCCCACGTAAGCCAAGGAGTAGATGCCCGTCTCTCCGGGGCATCAGGACTCCCGGCAACGGCCATCCTGCTAGGTGGCCTTTGCTGTGGCTGGGTGCCACCCGTGGGGAGAGCCCCTGGTCGGAGTGGGTGGCATCGGGGTGGATATCCCGCAGTGAAATGGGTACAATCTCAATCCGGTGGTCGCATGACCACCAACGTCTCTAAGCGCAATAAAGTAGACTTTAACGCTGTGGCATGTAACCCCAAATCGTCCCCTTCCCTAGCCACGCCCTGGGAGGGACGCAGGGCTGCGGACAGACAGGAGCCATATTCACCGTGATATCTTGTGTGCAGCAGAACTGATGGGGATTCATTTTTGGGGACTAAGCCTCTGTTCTTTGTGACCCATCTTGAAGATAAGTTCGGGGAAGTGGCCTCTCTTTCCAAAATGCGGAGCGGGGCCATTTTGATACAAGCACCTTCCTCTGCACAGTCAAGGGCGTTGCTCGCCTGTGAGAAGCTTGGTGACATACCCGTTAACGTCACTCCCCATAAGTCACTAAATTTTGTCCAGGGGATTATCTTTCATAAAGATCTTCTGCTACCGTCTGATGACGAGCTACGGGAGAACCTGGCACGACGAGGTGCACACTTCGTTCGTCGTGTCTTTAGGGGACCCAAGGATAATAGGATCGCTACCGGTGCTTTCATCCTGGCCTTTGAGGGCGACTGCTTGCCTGAGAAGGTCAAGGTCATGATCTACCGGTGCGATTTCAAGCCCTATGTCCCGCCCCCTATGCGATGCTTCCAGTGCTGGAAATTCGGACACGTGTCCTCCAGATGCACTGCCAGCCCCACATGTCGCGATTGTGGACAACCTTTGCATCCAAGTGCTCCGTGTGCTCCACCTCCCACCTGCGTTAACTGTGGGGAGCATCATTCTCCCTGCTCGCCAGACTGTGCAGTCTACCATCAAGAGCGGAAGATACAAGAAATTAAGACCCTGGACCATTTAACTTACCAAGAGGCGAGGAAGAAATTAGAATGGCTCAACCCCACACCTATGTTGAGGAGTTATGCTGCTGTAACACTGCAGCCACCAGTTCCTGCAAAGACTCCTTTGACAGTTGGCCAACCGAACAGTCACGTTTCACCTGCCCCACCATCGGTGGGGGCCACTCTCTATTCCACTGCTCCCAAAACACAGTTTGGGAGCAGTGCGCCCCAAGCAACCGGGGACGTCGGTCCCCACCTCTCAGCTGGAGCGGCGACAGCCCTCTCCGGCTCCTCAGCCGGGGAAGCGACATCTCTCTCCGGCTGTTCAGCCAGAGACGCAACAGCCTCCTCCGGCCTCACTTGTTCGGAAGGGATCCCTTGGGGGAGTCCCTTCCAAGGACTTCCCCAGTGTCTCACAAGACACTAGCCAGTGGCTGAAGAAGCCACCAGCTGCTGGTCGAAGGGCTTCACGCTCTTCCTCTGTTCCTGATAATGCGTCAGGAAAGCCCACCCAGCATGCCAACCCTCCTCCGAAAGACAAGAGAGAGAAGAGGAACCTCTCCAAGAAGGATAAGGACCCAGTGGTTCCCGCACCAACGCTTCCTGTCAGCTCAGCCTCTGAGGATGAGGTCGAGCTCTTTGCGTCCCCTGATGACCTGGATCTCGCCGTCTCCTCAGAAACGATGGCCGTAGCGACATCCGTCACTCAGTCGGTGGTAGCATGTGACCCTGCCCAGTAATTTGCCTTTTCAGTGCCTGAATGCCTCTACAGGACACGCTTTGTACAATCCTCCAGTGGAATTGTGGCGGTTATTTTAGCCATCTACCTGAGCTACGTCAGCTTGTAAGCTTGACACCTGCTTTATGCATTGCTCTCCAGGAAACCTGGTTCCCGGCAATGCGGACCCCTGTCCTCCGTGGATACAGGGGTTATTACTGCAACCGAAGCACTTACAATAGTGTGTCAGGTGGAGCCTGCGTGTGTGTCCTTACCTCTGTATATAGTGCTCCTGTGCCCCTTCAAACATCTTTGGAAGCTGTGGCTGTCCGCGTAAGGACTACCCAGGACTTAAACGTCTGCAGTGTCTATCTCCCTCCAGGTGGTACAGTCTCCCTGACCGAATTGGCTGCTCTTGTCGCCCAACTTCCCACGCCTTTTCTTCTCCTTGGGGATTTTAACGCCCACAATCCCCTGTGGGGTGGATCGAAGATTACTGGCCAAGGCAGAGATGTCGAGAATCTCATCTCCCAACTTGACCTCTGCCTCTTAAACACTGGCGCTGCCACGCATTTCAGTGTGGTGCATGGCACGTTCTCGGCCATAGATCTGTTGTTGTGCAGCCCAGGGCTTGTACCATCGGTCCACTGGAGAGTCCATGATGACTTGTGTGGTAGTGACCATTTTCCCATCTTCCTTTCACTACCCCAGCGTCGATCCCATGAACGCCTGCCTAGATGGGCATTTAGCAAGGCAAACTGGGAAACATTCTCCTCTGCTGCCACTGTTGCATCTCTCCCCCACGGTACCATCGATGTGGCGGTTGAGACACTGACTGCAGTGATTGTTTCCGCTGCGGAACGTACCATTCCTCGTTCGTTAGGGTGCCCCCGGCGAAAGGCAGTGCCTTGGTGGTCTCTGGAGGTCGCTGAAGCCATTAAAGAACGTCGGCGGGCTCTTCAGCGACATAAGCGGCACCCGTCTTTGGAGAACCTCATTTTCTTCAAACGTCTCCGTGCTCAGGCACGGCGGCTCATCAAGAGGCGGAAACAGGAGTGCTGGGAGAGGTACGTTTCCACCATTGGTTCCCGTACTTCACCCTCCCAGGTGTGGATGAAGATTCGGCGCATCTTTGGAGTGCAGCACTCTACAGGTGTCCCAGGGCTTACCATCAACGGGGCGGTATCCACCGATGCTGATGCAATCGCCGAGCATTTCGCACAGCACTATGTTCGGGCCTCTGCGTCGGGGAATTACCCGCCTGCGTTTCGCGCACTTAAACGCCGGGAGGAAGGCAAACGGCTTTCTTTAGCTTCTCACCACCCTGAGACGTATAACGCCCCATTTAGTTTGTGGGAACTCCAAAGCGCCCTGGCACAGTGCCCCGATACAGCCTCTGGGCCAGATGGCGTCAACAATCAGATGCTCAAACACCTGTCCCCGGTCTGTCAGCGATGTGTTCTTGCCATCTTCAACTGCATATGGGGCGATGGTGTCTTTCCGTCGCAGTGGCGAGAAAGTACCATCATTCCGGTGCTGAAGCCTGGTAAGGACCCGCTTACTGTGGATAGCTATCGACCCATCAGCTTGACAAATACTCTGTGCAAGCTACTGGAACGTATGGTGTGTCGATGGCTGTGTTGGCTGCTCGAGTCTCGGGGTCTTCTGGCTCAGTGCCAGAGCGGCTTCCGTCAGGGCCGTTTCACCGCCGATACTTAGGTCTTTCTTGAGTCTGCAATCCGCACTGCTTTTTCCAGGCGCCAACACCTTGTCTCCGTCTTTTTCGACCTCTCCAGAGCATATGACACGACGTGGCGGCACCATATACTCGCCACGTTGCACGGGTGGGGTCTCCGGGGCTCTCTCCCCATTTTTATTCAGAATTTTTTATCTGTTCAGACATTCCGCGTTTTAATTGGCACATCCCATAGTTCACTTCATATCCAGGAGAACGGCGTTCCACAGGGCTCAGTATTGAGCGTGCCCCTTTTCCTTGTGGCCATTAATGGCCTTGCAGCAGCAGTTGGGTCGTCTGTCTCACCCACGTTATAAGCTGACGATTTCTGCATCTTGTTCAGCTCCTCCACCATTAGTGTTGCAGAACGTAGGTTGCAGGGGGCCATACGCAAGGCGCAGGCATGGGCCCTAGCTCATGGGTTTCAATTTTCTCCTGCGAAGACTTTTTTTATGCACTTTTGTCGGTGTCGAACTGTCCATCCCCACCCTGAGCGCTATCTTCAGGATGCCATGCTCAGGGTTGTTGACACTTACCGTTTTCTGGGATTGCTGTTCGATGCCCGGCTTACTTGGCTTCCACATATTCGTCAACTCAAGCGTCAGTGCTGGCAGCATCTGAATGCCCTTCGCTGCCTCAGCAACACAACTTGGGGTGCCAATCGTAATACGCTGCTGCAGCTCTACAAAGCCCTTGTGCTGTCCCGGCTTGATTATGGGAGTGTGGCGTATGGCTCAGCGTCGCCCTCAGCGTTGCAACTGCTGGACCCCGTTCACCACTGTGGGGTTCGACAGGTGACAGGAGCATTCCGCACCAGCCCTGTGGACAGCATACTTGTGGAGGCAGGTGTCCCTCCACTGCGATTGAGGCGCCAACATTTACTGGCCGCTTATGCTGCCCATGTTTTTAGCTTGCCCGGGCATCCAAACTATCGTCTCCTGTTCCCGCAATCGGTCGTCCATCTTCCTGAACGTCGGCCCCGGTCAGGTTGTACGATCGCAGTCCACGTCAAAGGGCTTCTCTCCGGGCTTAGGGTTTTTACAGTTCCACCTCCTTTCCGGGCCACTTTGCGACACCCCCATGGTGTGTTCCTCAGCCTTGCCTTCGGCTCGACTTGGCACAGGGCCCGAAGGACTCCGTCCCTCCAGAGGCCTTCCGCTGCCGTTTTTATTCCATCTTGGCCACGTATCAGGGCTCTGGCGTTGTATACACTGACGGTTCGATGGTTGCTGGTCGTGCCGGATATGCGCTTACTCTAGGGGACCATTCTGAACAACGTTCCTTGCTGGATGGCTGCAGCGTTTACACAGCTGAGCTGGTCGCCATCTTTTGTGCCCTAGAGTATATCCACTCCTGCTCAGGTGAGTCCTTTGTTATCTGTAGCAATTCCCTGAGCAGTTTACGAGCTCTCGACCAGTATTTCCCTCGTTCTCGTCTGGTGATGGCTGTCCATGAGTCCCTGCATACTCTTGCACGTAGCGGCCGCTCTGTGGTCTTTGTGTGGACCCCAGGCCATGTTGGGATCCCCGGCAATGAGAATGTTGACCGCCTGGTGAAAGAGGCCATCAGTAAACCACCTCTGGAGATTGGCCTCCCGGCGACTGATTTGCGGGCACTATTACGCCGCAAAGTTTTCGATTTCTGGGACACTGAATGGCGCAACCTGCCCGTGCCAAACAAACTCCGTCATATCAAGGAGACGACGACTCTTTGGCGGTCATCCCTGCGAGCCACCCGCAGGGACTCAGTCGTCGTTTGTTGGCTCCGCATTGGCCACACCCGACTGACGCACAGTTATTTACTGTGTCGTGAGGATCCTCTTATTATGCGTTCAGTTAACTAAGTAGAAATTAGTATTATCTTATCTCAGTGAGGAACTTGAAACTTTCAGGACAGGTCAGGAGCATGTAGAGGTGCTCTTCCTCTACTTGAAAAGAACAGTTGACCATGCACTGAGTAGATGGGTTCCTAGTAGAACAGTTCATAATGGGATGGAACCTCCGTGGTATACAGTCACTGTAAAGAAAACGTCTAAAGGAACAGAGATTACTGCATAATAGGTGTAAAACAAAGTGTAGGATTATAGATTGAGAGACGCTGGATGAAACATGTTTGGCTGTCAAGAGAGCAATGCATGAAGCCTTCAATGGCTACTGTAGCAGAATACTGTCAAATGACATTTCACAAAATCCAAATAAATTCTGGTCGTATGTAAGGCCTGTTAGTGGCACAAAAGTTAGTGTCCAGTCCCTAGCAAGTGAGACAGGAACTGATATTGAGGGTAGCAAAGTAAAAGCTGAAATTATGAACTCGATTTTCAAATGTTCCTTTGCAAATAAAAACCCAGGAGAACTGCCCCAATTCAATCCTAGTACACTGAAAAAATGAATGAAATAGGTATTAGTGTCAGTTGTGTTGAGAAACAGTTGAAATCATTAAACAAAGCTCCAGACCCCGATGGAATCGCCGTCAGATTCTATATTGAATTTGTGGCTGAGTTATCCTCTCTTCTCACTGTAATCTATCCAAAAAACCTTACCCAGTTTTTGGAAAAAATTACAGATCACACCCGTCTACAAGAAGGGTTGTAGGAGTGACAAAACTACCATCCAGTAGCCTTGACATCGATTTGTTGTAGATTCTTAGAAAATATTTTGAGCTCAAACATAATGAGGTATCTCGAACGGAACTACCTTCTCAATATCAACCAGCATGGTTTTCAAAAACATAGATGATATGAAATCCAACTGTCACTTTTCTCACATAACTTGCTGAAAGCGTTGGATCAAGGCAACAGGTAGATAGTGTTTCTTGATTTCCTAACAGTATTTGATTCTGTTCCACACCTACACTGACTGTGAAAAGTACGATCATATGGGGTATCAAGTGAAATTCGTGACTGGATTGAGGACTTTTTGATAGGAAGGACACAGCATGTTACCTTGGATGGAGAGTCATCATCAGATGTAGAAGTAACTTCAGGTGTGCCCCAGGGAAGTGTGTTGGGGCCCTTGCAGTTCTTGTCCATTAATGACCTTGCTGTAAATAAGGATTTTTGCAGATGATGCAGTTATCTGTAATGAAGTGCTATTTCAGAGAAGCTGCATAAATATTCAGTCAGATCTTGATGAGATTTCAACATAGTGCAGTGATTGGCAACTTGCTGTGAATGTTTAGAAATGTATAAACTTAGTATCCTGTGACTATAATATGGGTGAGTCACTGTCGGAATCTGCCAACTCGTACAAATACCTGTGTGTAACACTTTGTAGGAATATGAAATGGCATGATCACATAGGTTCAGTTGTGGGTAAAGCAGGTTGTAGACTTTGGTTTATTGGTATAATAATGGGGAAGTGCAATCAGTCTACTAGAGAGATGCTTACAAGTCATTCGTGTGACCCCCCCCCCCCCCCACCATAGACTATTGCTAAAGTGTGTGGGACTTGTACCACATAAGACTAGGAGGAGACATTGAATGTATACAAAGAAAGGCAGCATGGTCAGAGGTTTGCTTAATCCATGGGAGAGTGTCACAGAGATACTGAAGGAACTGAAATGGCAGACTGTTGAAGACAGGTGTAAACTATCCCAAGAAAGTGTATTAGCAAAGTTTCAAGAACTGTCTTTAAATGATTACTCTAGGGATATACTACAACCCCCCACATATTGCTCTCACAGGGGTCGTGAAGATAAGATTAGAATGATTACTGCTCACACAGAGGCATTCAGACAAATTCAGACAATCATTCTTCCACGCTCCATACATGAATGAAACAGCAAGAAACCCTGATAACTGGTACAATGGGACTTACCCTGTACCATGCACCTCCTGGTGGATTGCAGATTATAAACGTAGATGTGAACTGACAGTCTCTTACATGTGCATGAGGGAAACATCTAATCACCTTTATTTTACCAAGACAAAAATTATGATTTACTAAAGTTTCAAACCGTGACAGGAAATAATGGATTAGGCTGTCCATAAATTATAAACTAACATTATTGTGATGATGGAAAATCTCATATAAAGACGTGAAACAAATACTAACAAAGAGATAGAGGGGCTGGCCAGTACAGCCAATAGATACACAAAACATAACAGAAAATTTACGTATCCTAGCTTTTGGAACTTTGTTCCTTCATCAGGGAGGAGAGAGGGGAAAGAAGGGGAAGAAGAGAAAGTGGATTCAGTTACTCACAACCCAGGTTATGAAGCAACAGGGTAGAGGTAAACAGGGAGGGTAGCAAAGATGGAGGCATGGGTGTATACTCTACAGTACGTCAACATGTTGCCTTGACCTGTTTGATCACCAGGTCTGGCTCCAATTCAGTGCACACGGGACATCGTCGAACAACTCCAGTGTCTCCCAAAAACAGCATTAACCATCCCTGTTTCGATGACAATGTGAAACAGGCATGGAACTTCATCCCACAAACTCATATCCAGCACAATGCATGCACGTTTGCATGCTTACATTCGGGCAGTTACACTGGATTTCAATGTATTACTGTATCACATTTGCAATGGTGTATCTCGCACTTATATTATCCTGTGATCTTGCAACGTTAATCACTTAAATAAGTTACTTAGACATATATATTCCTGAAATTTCATTACTCTACGTTAATTACTTTTTGGTGTTGCAATTTTTTTTTTTTTTCAGTGTACATGATGACTACAATAATACATTATAATGTTTCTCCAGTGGTTTCAACATTAACTTTTTAACAGAAAAGATTTTGCTTACAGTTCATTTTTAAGTTAACATTTCTAAACTTTTTAACAATCCATATTAAAGCTAGCAATAGTAACTATATTAATAATTGCTACTGTAAACAGTTACACATATGGACATCAGTTTTGAATAATGGGTTTTGAGTGTAAATAATGTTTTATGTAAGTGTTTGTATTGATACTTAAAATTAAATGTCATGTAATGAATGTCGAGATACTCATATAAAAAGTTTTGTTGGATCAAGTTATTTACGAACGCGATGTACTGTGTTCTTCCATTAGAGAATGTGACTGTATTGTTTATCGGTTTCATTACAAAATGCTAATAAGCTTTTAGTTAGAAAACCTTCTATAACTAGAATTATTAATATGAGAAAAATAGGAACAATGAAAGAACGGAAGATCAGTTGCAGAAACAAGAGTAGCTCTGAATTGCAAGAGTGGTTGCTTTTCCCACACATGTAATTAACTGGCATTATCACCACTATTAACTTACCGTGGTTTCACATCTCATCTGTTCATTGTTCCCCATGTCCTGCCCTTCTGTTCCCCCCTTCCTATTAGATCATATATGCCTCTGTTACTGTAATCGATATGTAAACAATATTTATCACATGACCTTTTTTTGTTACAGGTTGTAATATTTGACATTGCAGCTTTTGAAAATGGAGCTGGATGTTGTGCCCTCTTTCCTATTGGAGTGTTTCTCTGTGATCAGAATTGGAGGCAGACAATTCACTTGAACGTCCATTGCTGTTGTTGATGTCTTTGAATCATGTTGTTTCTTTGTGATTAATAAAAAAGTTATACAATCCAATGGTTTCTTCGCCTTGTCTTTAAAAATTCCAGACCTATTGTTCAAACACATATTTTGAGAGTTATGCATCTGAGCCTTTTTGTGGAAAGTGCGTTTCACACATACTTTCAAGATAAAATGAATAATGACCCCCATTTTGTGTGTTGGGGAAGATAATTTGATACAGCTAAATGCATATACGGGTACACACATTTGCTCGCGCCTGAGACTAAGTGAGAGTGATTCAAAGGAAGAATTCACTACTTTTTACCTACTTTCTGAATAACTCGTACTTTCGTCAGAAATCTCACACTGCAAAGTTGATTAGATAAAGGGACAAAAATGAGATTAAAATATAATTTGAAAATCAGAAAAAATAACCACTTAGTGTTTGTGTAATACTTTACGGCAAGTGTAAAATTAATTTTTAAACATTGGGAAATCTGGGATGGAATAACAATAATATGAAATAGGATAGCTTTCTGCTCCCCACCTAGAGGAGACACTGAGTGGCAGACTGGCACATTGAAGGAAGATTTTTAGATATTAGAAAGTATGGGACAGTCCTCATCAAGCAGGTGTGGTGGTGTGAGGCTGGGGTGGGAGCAGGTAAAGGCCTAGATATGTGAGACAGAGAGACTAGCAAAGGTTTAGGTAACGGGGTTTACAGGAGTGAAGAATATGTCGCAGCTAAAGTTTCTAGGCTTCGTTCCTGTGGCACCACACCTCAATGCCCTCCACTGCTCCCATTCCAATCTCACACACTGTTACTGTCCCCCTAGTACACCTCTCTCTGTCTGTCCACCTCCACACTCCCAACCAGCAGAGACTCCCTATGCTGAGGTGGGCTCTGTCCATTAGATTACACTCGTAAGATAAAAATAAACATTATGCAGCATGAAAGAATTATCTGTGTGGGATGGAAATATGTAGATGTGATGTACGTGCACAGACAAAAAAAAAAAAAAATAAATAAATAAAAAATTACAATGTCAGAAAAATTGATTGATTTATTCAAGAGAAAGAGCTTCACAAATTGAGCAAGTTGGTCCACCTCTGACTCTTGAGCAAGCTTGGCATTGATAGATTTGTTGGATGCCCTACTGAGGGACATCAAGCCAAATTCTATCCAAGTGGCACATTGTATTGTCTAAATCATGAGCTGGTTGGGTGGCCCTGCCCATAATGCCCCAGACATACTCAGTTGGGGAGAGATCCCGTGACCTTGCTGGCAAAGATAAGGTGTGGCAAGTATGAAGACGAATTGTGTGTGGGCAGGCATTATCTTCCTGAAATGTAAGCAAATGATGGCTTGTCATGAAGAGAAACAAAATGGGGTTTATAATATCGTCAACAGATGTCTGTGTTGTAATGGTGACACAGATGACAACCAAAGGGGTCCTGTTATGAAAAGAAATGGCACAGTAGACCATCAGTCCTCGTTTGGCTGTATGGCAGCCAGCAGCCAGGTTGGTATCGCACTGCTATCTGGTGTGTCCCCAGGCACGTCCCTGGTCTGGAATTGCATTGACTGGAATATAATTGGCTTCAGTGATGAATCCCACTATGAACTGAGCCCCAATGATCAGCACAGATGTGTCTGAAGACCCCCCAGACGGTGGGATACCACCGTGAATGTCACATCCCATACGGTCCAACTACCAGGACTGATGATCTGGGGTGCGATTTCTTTTCATAACAGATCCCTTTTGGTCAACAGACGACTATGCTGTAGGGGTGACATGGATGTCACCCCTACAGCATAGTTGTCTGTTGACAATACTGCACATCCTATTTTGTTTCCCTTCTTGGCAAGCCTTACATTGCTTACATTTCAGCAAGATAAAGCCTGTCCGCACACAGCTTGTCCTCATGCTTGTCAAACCCTACCTTGGCCAGCAAAGTTGCTGGATCTCTCCCCAATTGAGAATGTAAGGAGCATTATGGGCAGGCCGTTAGACCACCTCGGGATTTTGACTATCTACAGTGACATTTGAATAGAATTTGGCATGATGTCCCTCTGTTGGACATCCAACAACTCTATCAGCCAGAGCCAAGCTTGTATAAGGGCCAGAGGTGGACCATCTCATCCAATTTGTGATGCTCTTTCTCTTGAATAAATCATCCAGTTTTTTCTGAAACTGTAATTATTTTTCTGTCTTCACATGTATGTCACATTTACTGATTTCAGCCCTATTTGGTATTTGGATAATTCCTTCAGTACCTAAGTGTTTTTTTGAGTATATATTATCTGACAGTTTCTTTTTTTTTCAGTATGCTTGTCTGCTGCACATTGCCTGCTCTAACTGGTGAGTAGCAATCTGTCCTATTTCATATTGTTAGAATTAACTTTTGACACTCAATATTTATGATGCAAGCAAACTGTTATTGCCACTTGACATGATGGTGAATGGTACTCTGTTAGCCATTGGCACAAATGGATTGACATGATAAAACAAGGGTCCACAGCTTTTACAAACTTTTTGGATGTGATAAATACTGCTTACTGCTGACAATACTTTTGTTAATTACAATATTGATCGTTTGTTATTTTCAAGCATACGTGTCAGGTGCTACGACACCTTTGAACTACTGCAAATGGACAAAGATGACCAGACTCATTTCTCTTCAGTAGAAACAACTATCGACAAGAGAAGAAACTTGATGTCATTCAAATCTACTTTTTCATTGGTAGAGATCTTTCACTCATGGGATTAGCAGCAGAGATTAAAAAGAAGCAGCAGCAAACAGATCCAAGGCATCCATTGTTTGGAACTCATGTTCTTCCATCACAACTCCTTATAATAGTATCAGCTCTGGAGAACTAAGTCCCGATTCATTTTCTTGTAACAAAATAGACTGTCATTACCTAGCAGTTAAAAATGGGAAGCTTTACATGAATGTCCTACATGCAGTTTTTTTATACTTGTGCTCTTTGAGTTCCTGTCCTAGAATACATTAAAATATTAAAAAATGTGTAAATTAATCTTTGAAACAATCCAAACCTTTCAATGGAAACCAGGAAAGACTTAGAAACATTATCATAAAGAAAAAACAAATCAAGGAAAGGTAATGTAAGGAACAATCAGGGAAAGTCTGCTGTACCCTTCCTGTTGTGTACTGTGTTATTGTTATTCTTAATTTTTTAAAATTTGATAATGGCCATTAAAGACCACGCAGAATAGCAATTGCACATTACTAGAAGCTGCCTTTGCATTCTTCCTCCAACAGCCCGTTGTATTTGCTCAGCGTAGAAGCCTTTAAAGTTGTAACTCTGGTCGGTCTGAGATGCCGCTTAGATTTAATCTAGTCTGCCAAAGATCCCTTTGTCATTCCCCTGTAGTACGTCAGAAACTTTAGGGTTGTTTCCAAGAGTATTAAAAATCTGTTTTGTCAACCTGACCTTAAAACTTTAGTCTTCCTGACTCGACAGGTGCAGGCAGTATTTCTCGATTTCTGAACAGCTTTTGACTTAGTGCCAGATCGATGCTTATTATCAAAATTGCTACCGTGAGGGGTATCGAGTGAAATTTGTCACTGGAATTGAGGATATTTTGGTAGGAATGACTTAAATGTTATCTTGGCTGGGGAGTCATCATCTGATGTAGAAATAACCTCAGATGTGTCACAGAGAGGTATGTTCATGTACATTAATGACTTTGCAGACAATATTAATAGTAAAGCACTCTTTTCACAGATAGTGCATTTATCTAGAATAAAGTACAGTCTGAAAGAAATTGTACAAACATTCGTCAGATCTTGATAATTTCAAACTTTCTTTTAAATGTTCAGACATGGAAAATCGTGCATTTTGCAAAATGAAGAAAACGCAGTGTGGTATGACTACAGTATCAGGATGTCTTGCTTGGATTAAGTCTATTCGTACAATTACCTGGGTGAAGCACTTTGTAGGGATATGAAATGAACAGTCATATGGGCCTACTCAGGGGTAAGGCAGGCGAAAGAGTGAGATTTTTTTTTGTAGAATACCATAGAAATGCAGTCATTCTACAAATCGTTTGTGTGATCCATCCTAGAATATTGCTCAAATGTGTGGGACCTGTATCAAAATGGATTAATGGGGAATTGAATGCATGCAGAGAAGGGCAGATCAAATGGTCACAGGTTTGTTTGACCCAAGGGAGAGTGTCACAGAGATGCTGAAATAACTGAATTGGCAGACGCTTCAGGATAAGATGTACACTATCCTAAGAAAGTATGCTTACCAAAAGACGACTCTAGGAATATGTTACAACCTTGTAACTATTGCTCCCATAGGAACCGTGAGGACAATATTAGATTAATTACAGCATGCAGAGAAAGATTTAAATGGTCTTGAAACATGAACAAGCTTTAATATCTGGTACAGTGAGATGTACCCTCTGTCATACTCTTCATAGTGGTTTTCAGAGTGTGGATGAACATGTAGATAGCATCATCAAGAACGCAATCAATGTGTATCTGAAACTTGAGCTTCTCCTAGTGTGTAGTGTCACAAACGTTTTGACATTATTATACATACTTCTGCCACTGGGGCAATCATAGGTAATGACTAATTTGGCAGTAATATGCAGTGCTAGATTTGTTAAAAGAAAAAAAATAGACTTCTTAACATGTATTTATGGTAAGTAGCACTCTATCATTTCCTATATTTCTAAGTTCCTACCGAGAGTTTCCATAGTTTGATTTAGACTTCTGAAAAAGTTATAACACTTTTCTGAGCTTTTTAAAAGTGTGAATACAACATTTGCATCTTACCGCTTCAACTAGAGCAAAAGTTCTATTGTACCACATCTCAAAATCTTTGGGTCCAATTTTTTTCGTCATCAGCGGTAGTATACTGTCACAAATCAAGCCTTGGTTATGTGTATTGTTAGATTTTGTTTATTATTATTTATGTGGGGTGCATGAGCAATGCAGCTGACTGGGATTCACCTGCTGCAAGTCATAGACTGACCGCTGCTGTGTTCACTGCCTGGGTCAAAGGTGCTGAAAGGATGTTCTCATTGATGCTATGGAGACACTGTTCTGTGTTTTATTTTAACAACAATTATTGTCAGTTTTTTCTTGTTTTGTTTATAAGAAAGGAATGAGGACATCATTAGATCTTTTGAAGAGTACACAACATAAATCACAAAATGTTATTTCTGTATTAGCAAAAAATTGGACTACATTGTATGATAGAGATGAAAAAGAAACCGTGATTAAATTCTTTCTGTGTTAGATTCCTGAACCTGCCGATCTTTGAGAGAGAGGGGGGAGAAGAGAGAGAGAGAGAGAGAGAGAGAGAGAGAGAGAGAGAGGGGGGGGGGGGGGATGGGATTTAATTGTATCTCCCCATGCAGCCGTAGCATTTTGGCATGTCGTACATTGGTCAGATCATCAGTAGCTTGGAGGACTCGTATGTAGGGCATAAGCGACACACACACACACACACACTTAATAATAGTCAAGAAAATTTGCAACCGCAAAATATTGCCTTGGTACAGGTCATAGAATCTAATATACAACACAGATATTTCAATATGCATATCCAGTTACTGGAATAGTGTTATTAAGAAAGCTGTTGAGAGACAGAAGTTTTTGCTTAAATTCTTATAATTTACACCAGATGATGTACAAAATTTGAGTTAACTGAAAGATGAAAGATTAGGGTTGCATGCCCTGCCGATCCTTGTCCCCAAACGGGGACAGCCCACAAACAGAATTCTACCAGCCAGCTTGGACTGAAAACATAACACACAAGGATCGTGCCCGTGAGTGTAGATGGCTCTCGGAATATCACGCAACACGGATACCCGAGGATGGTGTCTGTCAGAGCAGATTGCAGATGAAGCAGGAAGGCAGAGGGAACAAATTACAGACCTGCCCCATTTGACGATCAGTCTCAAGTAGCACTTTGTAAAAGCAACGACTAATGTCACCGAAATATGCGAGGAAGACAATGATGTCCGACTGTGCAAAGGACAACTCGGGAATTTCAGCAAACTTCTGGAAAAACCTGAAGAATTAAATTGACAGAAACCTGTTCTGGATTGGTAACTTACAAAATAAAACATTTTCAATCTCTGGACAAGTCACAGACAAGAAAGATGATAGGCCTTTAAAAAAGAGGATACCATAGAGTGTAAAGCTGAAACATGTAAATTAGTCTGGCCAATATGCTCTACACCTGAGCAAAAGTGTCAATGAAGTGGTGCACATTTTAGGAACTGTTAAAAAAGTGTCATTTTACTTCAATGAACACAGCAATGACAACCTGATCCTAGGAGAAAAGACCTGATACACACTATTTATTTAAGAATGAACACTTCACCTCAACTTTTCACAGCACGGGACCATCAAAAATTGAAACAATAGAGCAACACAGAGGACACTACCACACAGCTGGGGGAGGGCACAGAGAGAGAGAGAGAGAGAGAGAGAGAGAGAGAGTTTAATGACCTACTTACTCACTTTTTACTGGCAACAAGATAAGAGTGCAGGTGGTGTCATATCAAAATTGTAGAAAACATACACGAGATAAAGTTTTAACAATAGCAAATTAACGTACTTGCTAGTGCTTATTTTTTGTTTTAAATATCTCTCTCAAATTGATCAGGTATTGGAAAAAGAAAGATAAATATTTTGAATTAAGACTTAAAACAGGATGGAAACGGGTACCATACTGGCCTGAATATAAGATACACCATTTCTACAAAAAATCTCCAAAAAAATTAGAGTATACAGCACACCCCATAAAAACTGGGACTTTTATGAATCATAGAAACCTCAACTGTAGTGCTTCTTCTTAAGTATGAAATGAAACAAAAATATCACTACAGTTTGTAAATCAATTGTTGTGTATGAGGTAGCAATGCAAACATTCTCTTTGTTGATATCCCATTTAGGTAGTGACTACAGAGGGATCCAGAAAAATGTAGACATTCTCTGATAGTTATTACCTTTGGAACAATGTGTTATATGGCTGCAATTTTGAGTGGTAGCATAAACCACTGTTTTCCCAACAGATCTTGTCGTGTGGGTTTCCAGCAGATGACAATGCAGCACTGAATGAAGTACAACTATTGTTTGAGCAATGCAAGGCTGTACTGAAACAACAATTTATTGTATTTGGTATAAATTTTAAGCCGACAATACTGTTTAAAATGTGCACAAGGAAAGGTCCTCCGAACAAGAACATCAACCTCCAGGTTCCAGCACTGCTGTATTGCAACATTTTTGTAGATCATCTCAAAAATCTATGAAGCAGGATGTATGGGGAAGTGGGGTAAGCTGATCAAGTGCATGATAAATTCTGAAGACTGCAAAGTGGAAAGCGTACATTCCAAGATTATTTCACACTATGAATGAGGACAACTCGAATCGAAGGATGGAGCACTACGAGTGGTCTGAAGGCATGCTTCACGAAGATGAATGGTTTGCAGGGAAGGTTATCTGGCCTAATGAGGCACAATTCAACCTGAATGGTAATGTAAACTGTCATAGCTGCGTGTATTGGGCTGCTGAAAATCCTCATGTTCACATGGACAAACATGTTACTTCACTTGGTGTTAATGTGTGGTGTGGTCCGTCATAGTATTGTTTCTCTGACCCATTCTTCTTTGAAGGTACATAACTGGTGAGGTGTATCATATGCTGCAAACATTGATTTTATTAGCCATCCAAGAGGTGTTTGGAAACAAAAGATTTTTACCTACAAGACTATTCCGCCTCACCACCACAGAGATATCAGATTCTACTTAGATGAAAATTTACCTGGACGACGGATAAGTCGAAGAGGAGCTGTCAAGTGCCCACCAAGGTTACGGGACCTTACAATTCTCGACTTCTACCAATGGGGGACCTCAACAAACAAAGTTTACCAACAGAACCCAGCTACACTGAATGAGATATGAGAAACCATCAAGACATCCTGTGCAGCTACCACACTGGCAACACTGACAGCTGTACTTCAGTCAACAATTCAGCAACATTGATGTTGCTTGGCTGCTAACAGGTGTCACTTTGAACACACAAAATGATCTTCCTCCCATGCAAGAATTTTGACACTATGCCATTTTGTTCCATCAATATTGACTATCAAAGAGAGTCTACATTTTTCTGGACCCCTCTGTATTACCATTCTCACAGTTTCTCTATTTTAGACAATGGGACAGGCACAATTTTTCTCTAACTAAAGAATATAATTTATTCTTCACCAATGAAGCACAACATTGAGAGAAAATTTTGGAATTCGGTACAGTTACGTTGCAAATTTCAAACTCACAGTTATTCATCTAACAGATGTGCTTTTTAAAGGTACGGTTCAAGAAATGCTGCACATGCAATGCCCGGGATTGTAGTGACGGCACTGTACTTTGGGAGGAGAGTGACAAAAATACTGACAGTGATAAAACAATGAATGTTAGTGAAGTTAAGAGTGTCTTACATGAAAACTGCAACTGAAAGCTTTGTTTTTGTGTGTAATTTATCTACAGTGTACTACAAAAAAAGTGGTTAAGGGTAAATCACATGTTGAAAAGCTTTTGTAAATGGGCAACTTGACAAATTATTTTTAATTAAGTTTCTCTCTTTTTCGAAATTAAAGGTGCAACTTATATTCAGTCCAATTCGATGTGTATATAATTTATTATAACTACGAACAGACTTTGAAATTTGCCTACATCATACCAGGTATACTTAACTTATTTCACTGACCCACACAGATGCTCATGTCCGGTGGAAGTCTCCTCTAGTTCCCCCACTTTTGGCCAGAAGCATTATTTCAGATATCACAATGTCATGACTCACAGCTTTGCACATATCGTACACTGTTAAGGCAGACACCGATACAGCAGTGAGAGCTTCCATCTCCACGCCCGTCTGCCCTCTACACTTTGCCGTGCCAGTTATAATCACACAGTTGAGAGCAGAGTCCAGTTCAATGTCCACAGCCTCAGAGGATAAAGATATATTATGACACAGAGGGATAAGGCTGGACGTCTGCTTGGCCCCCACAATTCCCGCCAGGCGAGCAACGCTAAGTACGTCACCTTTCTCGTACGAGTTTCATCAGTTCGGGTCCCACAAAAACCTTTGCTCGTGCTGTAGCAGTCTGTTCTGTCACCAGCTTCGAACCCACGTTGACCATTTTCGCCCTGCCGGTCCGGTCAACATGAGTCAGACTTCCGGACTGTGCTCCTGAACTGCAGAAACTGCAAGAGAAAACAGAGGGCTGTGCTCTGGGTGTTTGGCTTGTTAGGAGTCCTGCATTGCACATAATGCTTGGGGTACAGGGAAGCAAAAGAAACTGTTTTCTAGATTCAGTCACTACACTCAAATTATGTGATAACAACTGAGACATCTGTGTATCCGACACAAACAGGGGCAAAATATTGGTATCTGAGAAGAAGTACTTTTGAAAATCTTGTTTCTGAAGGTTTAACAACTTCCAACTTTGTGCCTTGATGACATCACTACAGCCATCAAGTTCAGTGCCACCTGGAACAAAAATACAAGCTGTAACAAAGAACTCTTCATAATCTGAAAATAGGTTAACTACAAAAGAATTTTTAAGCATTCGTGTTGAAACATCCCTGATTAATTCCTTTACTGGATTTTGGGTAATTTACCGAAGCCACCAAACAGTTAATTATTATGATATATGACGGTATACTTAATGGATGAAAGGCTATTGGTTGTTCTGCGAATGCGGCTGTTCTGAGACAGAATAGCTAATGATTGAAAGTTTGTCTATTATTAAGTATCACAAAGGTTGTGATGTACAACTGATATATATTTCCTACTAACACACAAATTCTGAGGCAGTTGCTACCTTTGCCTTACACGTCTAATTGCGGTTATTTCTTTTTATTGATTGCTTATTTTCAGTACTTTGTCACACGCAATGCTGATGGTTAACATTCACAACAATCCTCACTGCAATCCATGGTTGTTGCTGGCCGATGCGGTTGATGCGAAACACGTAATTCGGCACTTGTCACTTTCTGTTTCATATCACTCGCGAATCGGCATTAGTGAGAGTCAACCCCACGACGATCAGGGGGACGTGCTCACTCGTCATACTCCAGTGAGTTTTACCGTTTACAACTCACTCGACCACCATTCTTGCCTGTCATTCCCGCACTACTTCTCACTCGACACTCTACCATACTACTGCGCACTCAGCACTAGTCTCACTGCCTACTACAGTGCTCGACAATCGACTCCTGTCCGCTATCGACCTGGGCGTCAGATACTAGCATCTATGTTTGTGGGATCACGGATCCCTTACAGTGTTCAAGACAAGTTCTTTGAACCTTAATGATCTGTGATGATTCTTTTCTTTCCTAAGCTAAGGTCGATAATCTGTTTCGTCTGCAGAAGTGTGCAATATGAATATTACACAAAGTTGATAGGAACATCTCACATAAATCTCCTCAGTGGCTGTAGATTTCACAATCTTGCAGGAGTGGATACAAGGGGAGGTCGTGGCAATGGTGATAACTACCACCCACTTCCCAAACAACATATTATACTGGGGTGCACTTAAGAAGGCAGCAGTGTGGTGCATTCTGTGCAGAAAGAGATGGGGAATGCTTTATGGTGCTGTCTGTGTGTTCTCTCTCTCTCTCTCTCTCTCTCTCTCTCTCTCTTTCTCTCTGTCCCACGACTCACATTTCAGCCACTTCCAACCCTCGTATCTGGCACAGGCCACTGTGTCTGCTTCTGACTCTGCCTAGTAGAAATTACGCGGTCGGAAAGCTATCGCTGTTGCTTTCTAATGTAATACATGTCATGTTTCCTTTATGCCAGCCGTTGTGAACACTAATGGCTAAGTAACCTCACCATACCTAAATGCCTTGTATCGTACACGCACCCCAAAATGCACACTACAGACAGATGTGGCAGAATGACACGATGTCTTTATATTTTTTACTTCACCAATTTCCAAATGCACACATAACTTTTGGAGAAGGAGGTAGCGTGGAAACAGAAGTGTGTCAAAAATGCCAAGTTCTTCCAGCAATGACAAGCTACATTTAATAAAGGACACTTTTCAGTTGCTCGTGCTAGGGTCTGCCCACAAGGACATGCTTTTGGTCTGATTGACAACATTCCAGCCGGGTAAAGCTGCACACCACTGGGTTGAACATACCAGCTGTCAACAGATCCGATACAACAACAACAGAAAGAATGACTTCCCGAACACAGTTGGAAATCACTGATAGAAACAGTATTCCCCTCATTCACATGTGTTTGCAGACCGCTGTTCAGTCATAATGTTTATTAAAATAATGATGGTGAGCACACACTCTGACAGAGTTCAACTTGGTTGGTACGTGATTGTTCAGCTTTTTCCTTCTTTCCTCCTCCCTTTTCTCTTCCCAAAATCTTTTCATTCTTAGACTGTGTTCTTGTTTCCTTTGATATGTACATATTTTCTCTGTTTTCTTCCTTCCCTTTACTTCAAGTTTTATGTTCATAATTTTGTTTCTGAATTTGTCTCTTTCATTCATCATTTCCATTCTGATTCCTGCTTGTTTGTAGCCTTCTTCTATTTCTTGAAACCAACTGGTTTTTTTTGATTAAGGCATTTGTTGTTGTTGTTGTGGTCTTCAGTCCTGAGACTGGTTTGATGCAGCTCTCCATGCTACTCTATCCTGTGCAAGCTTTTTCATCTCCCAGTACCTACTGCAACCTACATCCTTCTGAATCTGCTTAGTGTATTCATCTCTTGGTCTCCCTCTACGATTTTTACCCTCCACGCTGCCCTCCAATACTAAATTGGTGATCCCTTGATGCCTCAGAACATGTCCTACCAACCGATCCCTTCTTCTGGTCAAGTTGTGCCACAAACTTCTCTTCTCCCCAATCCTATTCAATACTTCCTCATTAGTTATGTGATCTACCCATCTAATCTTCAGCATTCTTCTGTAGCACCACATTTCGAAAGCTTCTATTCTCTTCTTGTCCAAACTATTTATCGTCCATGTTTCACTTCCATACATGGCTACACTCCATACGAATACTTTCAGAAATGACTTCCTGACACTTAAATCAATACTGGATGTTAACATATTTCTCTTCTTCAGAAACACTTTCCTTGCCATTGCCAGCCTACATTTTATATCCTCTCTACTTCGACCATCATCAGTTATTTTGCTCCCCAAATAGCAAAACTCCTTTACTACTTTAAGTGCCTTTAAGGCATTTACTACATCCTAAATCCCTTTGTGAATCTGTCGCTATTCATTGTGTGTATGTGTCCACAGAATGTTAGTCGGTGTTTTCTGATTGTGACTGAGTCTGCCTCTGTGTTCATATAATTCTCTGGTTGATCTCTTCATCCATCTCTGTGCACTGCTCCAAAAAATTTTCTGAGGATTTTGCATTGTATTCTTTCTGCTTTGTGGTGCCTGGTCCTCAGATTGTGGTCATTTCTGATGCGAAGAGTTCTTCTGATACTATAACTGTATTGTAGTGCATGTGTTTGCCTTGTACTGAAATGTTTCTTTTATTATAGTGTGTCCATGTCAGTTTGTACACTTTCTGAAGTTCTTTTGTTTGTTCTATGTTTTCTTCCTTCTTTGATCCACCTATTTGTATTGTTACTATTATATTGAATAATTTAATATATTTTTGTGTATTTATTATTGTTATTAAAATTGTAGATGTCTGTCGTATGCTAACAGCGAGGTTGCTAGCGAGTTGCATTTTTGAGGGAAGCTGGGCGAGGGGGGTGGAAACAATAACAAACCGTCACTCCCCCCCCCCAAATAACTAAACCCTGGATGCCAATACATTTGCTCTGTATAGGTGTTTGTGTCCAGAAGTAAGAGTCAATTTAGCAAAAAAAAAAAAAGCAAAGGAAAGCTTCATGTTCTGGCCCACATCAAAACCAGATGACCAACCACAGTGTAATCCTCTGCAATGGCATCACTGAAAGCAGAAAGGAGGGGGGGGGGGGGGGCGTCAGCACACCCTGTTCTGGTCACTGCCAGCTTTCTTGACCTCAGAGTCACTACACCTCAGTCCAACAGTTCCTCAATGGGCATCACAAGGCTTGGTGCACCTCGTTCCAGTCCTCCCACCAAGGAAAACCACAGGCAGTACTACGGGTGAGTCACAGCTGAGCAGCTGCCTTCCCCCTGTACCTGCAGTAGCTGCGAGCGAGAGGAAATTTGTGTTACACATATGCTAAAACTGGCGTAGATGCCACAGGACACTCTTTGGAGTGTCACTAACAAGCACACGCTGCTACACACTTGACAGTGCTAGGTGGCCAATAGTTCTGGCTCAAAGTTCCTGCAACTGTGGTTGGAACTTCCCCAGTGTGACTCTCCCATTCTTTAATAGGGTATTTCAGTGTCCGGGGCACGTTCACATTGGACAACACCGTCCAGTACAGGCTGCTGTCTTCCACCCGTGCTCTCTTGCACTGTGCATTGCATCTTGCACAAGTGAGTCATAAGGACTCCCCTCTTCTTTATGTACACTAAAAAAGCAAAATTGTCGTTTCAGACGAAAAAGTAAAATTGTCTCATATCCACATTCTATCCTTAAAAGTATCCTTATGTCTGGGAGACGGCAGATCCACCGAGCAGATCCCACCCGACGACCCGTAGCAAGACTGCAGCACAAGAGGCAGGAGTGCCATCTGTTCCCTTCGACGTCTTGCTTTGCCACCTATCAGTAAGTGATGAACCAGCTAAATCTGAACTTCGCTGCCACAAATCAAGAAGCAATGGCTCGGAGACAGCATGAGCTCATTGTCCAACTGACGGGTGGAAGCAACACAACAGCAACAGCAACACCAACACCAGTCACACCACCAGTGAATACACTAGAGGCCCTCAATATCACCGCAGTAGTCGTCGAGCTGGAAGTGAGAGCTCCGTGGAACAAAGATGGACCTTGGAAGCTGGTGGGTCCAAAATGCAATCAGCAGCAACATACATGAACAACTGAGCCTACTGACTCACACGGCAAATGCAGCGTGCTTTTACCAACACCAGTTCCGAGCATCGGTAATATGAGGGACCATACAAACAATTCTGCAGCACCTCAACTACATAACACTACCCCAGCCGCTACGCAGAACACTACACCGACTGGCTTCCGACTGGTCATAATACACAATTACACTTGCCTCGGCAAGCTAAACAAGACATTTGTAGAATGTCACTCCCCACCATATACCAAACACAAAACTCACAAGGGACCATGTATCACTGTATGTATGCAACAAAACAGATTGCACAAATCTCCTGAAATTCGTCAAAGCTGGGGGAATTGAGTATCATAAATATAGCACCCAAGGGGGGAAAACTCGAATGTACATCGTGAAAGGAGTTGACACCACAACCCTCAATGACATTCTTCATGGTATAATCACAGCTCTCAGCTGGGACTGTGAGAGCATGAGATGAATTCTGGGATTTGTGACACACAGACTGCAGCCAAACTATTTAGTGGAGTTGGATGACACAGCTTACTCCTGCAACTTTCTGACGCAGATGCTCCTGCTTCACATGGTCATAGTAGAAATATACACACCTCCGTGTGTCCCCCAACAGTGCCACCACTGCCAGCAGTTTGGCCGTGCGGCACCCGATGTGATCTGGCACACGGTGCCGCAAATGCACTGGTAACCGTGTAGCATGACACTTTAAACTTGGTACAACTATCAAATGTACCAAATGTGGAGGGGTCCATGTGCAAACTACAGATGGTGTGCAGCATACAAAGAAGCTCTAAGGTGCAAAAGTGCCAAAGACAGACAAGTGGTAACCAGAACAGCTCCAAGACACTCCCCACACCCCAACCAGTAAGGTGTGGAATCTCTTTTACTGGCATTGTCAGTGGAAGTGGATGAACTGAGGATGCACAGAGCTCCACAAACTCATGGCACACTCCCACAACAACAGAACCACAACCCACACATGCAATGCTAGAAACTGCCCCTATACTGATGACAACACTGCCGGTCTCAGACAACACCAAGTCAACGCTGTCTGGGCCAGATTGTGACACTCGTGATATCACAGAAGACACACCCAAACTAGGGCAACCACAAACACACGAAATGAAACGGAGGTACCCAAAAAACAAAAGAGGGGACACTATCACACCACAACAAATACACCAACAACAGACCAGACAAACATAGGAACACATTCAAAGGAATAATGTAACCGTAACTCACACTCTTGCCCCCCTCACCACAGCAATAACACAGGTGACCCCAGATGAAATACGAACCATGAATAACACACAAGCCAGCCCATCCAGTACACCAACATAAGGACCAGCAGCCACCAACACCACCGCCAACACTTTGGCTGACATAACAAACATTCTCACCACAATCAGAGGCATAGTGGAGACACTATTCCCCACTCACGTGGCTTAAGATCCTCTTGAGGCTCTTCATCGTAACACATGCACAAACTCAAGACGGCTACACCCAGCCATTGCATGGCTGCTATACAAACTGCTATCACCACACTGCCCACACTCTTCCATAGATAATGCACCACAAAACACAAACAACAGTACTTTGACCCAGATGCTATTCTGGAATGCAGATGGGATTGGCAACAAAAGGGCAGAGGTAGCTGCATTTATGGAGGAGAAGGGAATCTGGATTGCTCTCATGAACGAAGCTGAGCTCCAGTCACACAAACAACTACTCTTTCCAAGATATTACATTTACTGTACTGACCACCTGAAGGCACAACTGTGGGTGGAACAGCAATCATCATATATTGAGACAAAGAATACACAAATATTAAGATCCCTGAACCTGAAAGACTAGAAGCCACAGCTGTTAGGGTCAAGTCAGCTGAGTGAACACTTCATTGATATCGATATACAATTGATGTGGTAACATCATAACAAGCGATATCAGCACAATACTCAACATAGCATAGTGACCAATAGCCACTGGTGATCTTAATGCTAAACACTCTGCTTGGAACTAACAAAGATCAAACACCAATAGCAAAAAAACTATGCGAACATGCACTGCGCCCAAACTACATTACACTAGTGCCAGCTGAGGTGACACTTAAAACAGGGAACAGAGACTAGATGTGATAGACATTAGATGTGATAGGCATTATAGTCACAATCAACATTGAAATTATACATGATTTGGCCTCACCAAACACCTGTAATACTTTACTCGGAAGAAACACAGCAGTATGATGAATCTCACAGGATACTGAGCTACAAGTGTGTGAATTGGGCATTGTTCAAGGAAATGCTTGAAAAGTCGTATCCCACAAATTCCCAAAATTACACAAAGCAGGAATCTTGTTGAAGCTGTCAAAGCCCTTACCACCGTAGTTCAGGATGCAATAGCATTTACCATTACAGTACTTATACCACAAGAATGCTCATTGGCCCTGCTCCCAGAAATACAGTGGCCGATGTCAATGAGAGATCATCTCGGGAGATACTGGCTGTACAAACAGCATATTAGCAGGCTCCAGGGGATCATACAGGCTAAATTAAAACTTTTAAAACCACAAACTGGGACAATACACTCGCAGGGCTGCACACCACATGACCTGGAGTGTGGCAAATAGCTGTCCACTCCACCAAGAAGAAATACTACACACCAAGTTTACAAATACCTTACAGACCAGCATACTCCATGGAGGAGAAGCATGAGCCGATGACCAGAACACTAGCAACATCATTCACACTGAATCAGGCTCCTTCCAATCCAGCACTGCTACTTGAAATGGACCAGGAGGTTACATGGCTTGTAACCCAGCCCAAGTGCAATGTAACAATACATACTGCTACACATGAAATTACACAGGCTATTAAGCACAAAACAGCTAGAAAAGCTCCTGGTCCCAATCACTTTCAAAACCGTGTCACCAAGGAGTTCACGAATAAAGCTATAGAGCATCTCACACACATGACGAATACCATTCTACAACATCAACACTTCCCTGTCCTGATGTTCAGGAAGCCAGGGAAATACCACTCCCTACCACAAAATTACGGAGCCGTTAGCCTGCTGAGCTCCCTGAATAAGATTGTTGAGAAGATGATTCTCAAACATCTTACTATGCACTGCATCACCAATGACTCGCTGAGACTGGAGCAATTTGGATTCAGCAATCACCACTCCACAACACAACAACTCCTCCGTGTAGTAGAACATATTACACACACCCCCAACACCAACAAAGCTACAGGAGCGCTGTTCCTGGTCTTCAGTCATCAACGGCACAATCGTCTCATTCGCAAAATCTGCACTGCTAGTCTCTCCGATGAGCTCATACATCTTACACACTCATATCTCACCCACAGAAGCTTCAACGCCGATGTTCAGGGCAAACAGTCAACACAACACAGTATACAAGTGGGAGTACCCCAAGGCAGCATCCAAGGGCCCCTCTTGTTTAATCTCTACGTCAATGACTTTCCAACTGAACAAAACACAATGGCAACCATCTACGCAGATGACACTACCATCCTAGTGCAAGACTGGAAACCATCAGGCATAGTTCGCAACGGCAAACAAAACTGCCTAGCTGGAACGACAGTGTGTTAAAGCAAATGCTGACAAGTGTGAAGCAGTTCTGTTCACTGACAAACCATAACAACTGCACAAACATTACGTGTTCTGGCATACCCACAAGCTCTGGAATGAAAATTAAGATCGCAGGAGCAAAGAAGGCAGTGAACACACCGTCAGCAAGTAGCCCACTGGCAAGGACCACACCACGACGGAAGCAGGCCCCTAGACAAAGAGAATATAAGTGCCGCTCCTGCCAGCCTCGGCCACTCAGTATTTGGACAGGATTAGGACAGTATATGGACAGGCCTAGCGCAGAATGCTACAATAACAGTTATTAGTGATCCACAAGCTGTGTGTCAAACTTGCACGAACATTGTATATAGCAAAGGACTCGCATTTATACTGCATGTCGCCTGTTGCTTGCGACACCATTGTAAATTCCAGGTTAAGCATTGTCAAGCTTCTTATTTGTAATAAAATCTATGAATGTTGTTTGCTTGAATTGTTGTATAGCATTTTGAGAATGCAGCATCCTTTAGGCACCCTATATGAGATGAGTGGGTAGGACCCCACGTTAAGACTGCAGACAAATAACACTACACACACGCCCAATATGTTTCAGTGTGAAAGCCAAATACTTCAGTGACAGGCCAACTGAGCAAATGCAAGGCTCAAACAGTGTTACTCTAAGCTCAACAGGTAAAGCACACTGAATAGGAGTGTATCGAGGTCCGTGTACAAGCTACTGATTAGATCCATGATGATACATGCAGCTGCAGTCTGGGGTTACGTGGCTCTGACCGCCTGTGCTGCCTACCGGTGATACAGAATGAAGTGCACCACAGTCCACACACACTGTCGACCTTCACAGAGAATACTGCCTTGAGACTCACACACAGATATTCAAAAAACTCACCACACGACTGTACAGGAACTTGAGACACTCTGACAATCACTTCATTCTTAACCTGGGAAACTATGACCACAACCACGGGTGAAAACACAACTGCTGAAAAACGCTTCTATCTAGGGACAATTAATCACCTGTGGACAGCACAAGCTCACAGACAAAATAAACACTGGTGAATCCCTGCATTACAGCAAAACTAAATGGCATTGCCAGCTGCAAATATCTAGCTGACCAACTGGCAATACAGGAAAGCAGTACTGCACACTAAACATAAACATATCCAACCAAACCACTTTATGGCCAATTGACCACTCGTATAACGACCTTGGCATGTTACAAGTACAGATGCTGCAGGTGGCCCCGGAGACACTCAGGTGCACAGCCCAGGAGTACCCCTCCTCAATAGGACTGACACTCGTAAAGAGTGTTTTAAGCTGCGACAATGGTATCGAGCATCGCACGATACCCAAAACTAATGACAACCTCACCCTTGCAGACAGAAAGAAACTGCTACTGCTCTTACTATCTGTCCAGACTATTGCAGAAGTTCTTTGCCTTTGGTGCTTGCCTCGTCACTTTTCTCCCTCTGCCCTTAAAACTGCTACCTTCTGCTCACTTCTCGACCACTTCTATCGCCTCAAAGTGCCTGTATTAGTGGGTAATCCTACGGACAACATCATGACCCCACATCCTGTGCACTTCTCAATTGTAACAAAGCAAACAGAGGTGATGGTAGAACTTCGGTGATGGTCACCATGTCAGTGTGGGTGTGGAGTAGCTTTGCCCTTTAAAGAAAAAGGCATTACCACGAATTGGACCTGGGTCCTCCACATAGCAGCAAGATATACTGACCTCTGAGCTGCTCAAATGGACAAGAGAGAATTTAGCATTAATTGCAATGCTTGCAACCATAACAATCACAATATAAATAATTTCCATAGAGAATATGCATTGAAGCTTAGGGTTAAGAAAACTGTTTTATATTCAGGTGCAACACCCTTTTAACATCTGCCAGCCAACATTAGGAGCAATCTGGAAATCCCCAAATATTCAAAATTGAAGTAAAAAATGTTTTATTAGCCAGTCCACCAATAATTTACCTGGATATGTGAATTTACCTACCTGTCCCACCTCAGATACACAACGCACAAACACTTTCTAACAGAAAACCATATTTAGCCATGCAACATATTCTCTAGGAGCAGACAGGAATGGTAGATGGTTTACTCCACGGAGGGAAGCTGGCAGCAGCTTTGGAATGCCTTTTGAAGTGGTGATTCCATCATAATAATAGCCTATGTGCAGGTACGGTTGGTTCTCCACGGAACAGAAACTACTGTACCGGTCCCAACGTGGCATTGACAGCATAAAGGGCATTGCACAGGAAGTAAGTATATGAATTTATCAGAATAAGTTTAGATGACAGTGTCCTGTGTAAAATTAAATGCCCATTTAGCATGAAGTATTAAATCAAGATAGTGGCAGAGCAGTTTAAGTAGCAGGGCATTGGCTTTTTGCAAGTAGTTGCTTCTCTGTATATTTATAAAAATAAAATGATGTAGAACTGATCCCCTTGAATAATGATTAATGTTAGCAGATTAGTAGTAGATGAAAATGGTTGTTAGTAGTTCAGTGGCACTTCTCACTTACTCGTTTTACACCCCTGAAGGCTCTCATCGATGATGGAGCTGTTGGAATATTACATGTGAATGAATGGCTGAACTCGATAATTTTCAAGGTATTCAGTATTCTTGTACAGTGCATTCAAAACAAAGTTATATAAAAATGAAGAGGGATGTGTACTTCATAAACTGGCTTGACAACAAGCACACAACAAAGCAGTGTGATGTAGCTTACTCAAGCACCTCAGTTTCGCAGGAGACCCTGAGGCAACAAGTACACACATCATGTTTGCTCACTGTTTTTTATTGCTTGTGCTCGAGCACAGTATGAAATGTATTAATTTTTATGGAGTCAGCTATCCGTCCAATTTCCTTCTCCAATCTTGGGCTGCTTCGCATCTCTAATTAATTTGTCATTAACAGGATGTTAATTGTAATATTCCCTTTAATGAACTCATTTTCAGCAAATTGCTAAGCTGGTAATCTTCCTTTCTGTATTGAATAATAATAGTAACTCTGACATTTACATGAAGAGGCATACCAGCAGCAGCAGTTAGCTGTCTTTTAAACTTCATTTGATGCATCCAGAACATTGGAGATATACTGCAACGTCAGTAGGACATATTTACTAAGAAAAATCATACACGACACACTTGCCTCCACTGAACGCATCCACACCCATTAATGTACAGGCAAAAATCCACAAAACCTAACATTCTAGAAGTGGAACAAAATGAATAATATTTTTCAAATACAGTGCTTAAAAAGTTTCACACTGCCCCCACAGCTTGCATACTTTGTTTTTAACCCATTTGTGGGCACATTTTTTGTAGCAGCCCTGTAAAGTTAATTGTTTTGGTATCATTTTAGAAGTGTCAACTACATTTAATTTTTGATTATTTTATTTTTGTGATTTAGGAGCAAAAAACTACAGTGGTAAGTATACTTGCCACTGTCTTTAGTAAGCTGTTATGAGTTACTACTACATGTGAAAAAAAGGAATTTTCTGTTTTTATTTGACTATCTATTTTACAATCCTAGAAACTTCATTTAACACTACATAAAGAAACCAGCTGAGACAAGTCACAATAGCATATATTGCAGAATGAAACAATGTGTTCTGTTGTAACAAGTGACAACAGCACTGATGTCATGACAAACAGACACCAGTTGTTTAGCATATTATCACAAAAGGTCAACCACATCCAGAGGAGGTAAAACATTTTGCCAAGAGCATAGTAAAACAACTAAATTAGTGGTAAGTATGGTCAGTTGGTGGTAAGTATCCTTTCTGCAGTCCAAAAAAGAAATTAATTTTGTGGTAAGTATATTCCCCTTGTATCATGGAAAAATTACTTTGGTAGTAAGCATACTTCCCAGTGGCCTTCAAAACAACATTATTTGGTGGCACATATAGTTGCAACTGCTTCTGAAAGGAACGAGTGACATTTAATGACAATTAAAAGTTACATTTCATAACAGACAGAAAGTTCAGCTGGTGCAGCAAACTAACATCAGGTGCCAGGTGCATACAGAGCTCGTATGATGTGTTCTCAGGAATACAGTAAAGAAATACAGTTGATGGTAAGTATACTCCCCACATCCTGTGAAATGGTTAAATCAGGAACTTCTCTCACAATATATCGAGCAAGGTGGCACAGTGGTGAGCTCACTGGACTCACATTCAGGGCGACTAACAGTTAAAGTCCATGCATTACTCTCCTGTGGCAACCTGTTCATCTCAGAGTAGCCCTTTCAACCTACAGCCTCAATTATCTGCTGGATGTATTCCAATCTCTGTTTTCCTCTACAGTTTTTGCTCTCTACAGCTCCATCAAGTCCACCCAGACTTGGGTTTCCTGAGCTTTCTTTAAATCAGTACAGGCAAATGCCGAGATGGTTTCTCTGAAAGGGCACAATAAATAGCCTTCCCATCCTTGAAACAATCAGAGTTTGTGCTCAGACACTAAAGACCTCAATGTTTATGGGACATTAAACACTTATCTTCCTTCATTTCTCCTTTCTCAATATTCTTTTGTCTACCAGAAATCACTAAGTACAACTGACTGTGTAATGTAGGTGAAAGCGAATCTGCACTCTCATTTACCTTAGCAGAGTGCACTGTGTCTCCATTCGTTAATGGGACAGTGTGACTCACGTGGGCAGTACAGTCTGTCGACCTGCTGCAAAGAGTCACTTAAGGCTTTTACTGGTCATGAGAGATATACTTAGCAGTAGCTGTGTTTCTTTACTGCATTTATGGGAATACATTGAACTACTTCTGCATGCTCCTGGCATCCAGTGATAGACCGCTGCACCAGTTTACTTTCTTTTTATTATGAAATATAGCTTTTAGGGCTGTGAGAAGTATACAGCCCACCAAATAACAGTGTTTTAATGGCTCTTGGAAAATATGCTTTCCATCAAAATAGTTTCTCAAAATGGTTTGGGAAGTACACTTACTGTATTTACCCGAATCTAAGCCGCTCTCGAATCTAAGCCGCACCTGAAAAATGAGACTCGAAATCAAGGAAAAAAATTTTCTCGAATCTAAGCCGCACTTGAAATTTGTGCCTCGAAATTCAAGGGGGAGAAACGTTTTAGACCACATCTCCAAACCGAAACAAAGTTGGTCCATTGTAATATGAGACAATTTAGGTCGAATGAATGATGATGCAGCTACAGTAGTTTGGTGCGTGTGGTAAACTTAGCAGTTAAGCTTTACCACGTAGTCATTGCTATGCGTCAGGCTCTCTGTCCGTATTTATACTAGAGAGCCTTTTTCACGTGCTTCGTCTGGTTTGAATTGATTGCTTATTTTTCTTTGATCTGATAAGTGCCGTTCTCTTTGCTATAGGTGTTTCCGTCACTCTAAGCTCAAAATGCATTATCATACTGTGCCATGCATTGTTTGTCGCATTCTGATTATGCGTGTTTACAGCCTGTCACTGCTCGTGGGATGGCTTGCTTTTGCGCACGCTACCGCTGCTTACAATTAAAAAAAAAAAAAAAGAGAGAGGAATCGTCTCATCAGCGAAACAATGGCAAGAGACTGCTATTTGTTGTTTCTTACACTGCCGCTTTCTTTGATAATGATCAACAAGAACCATATAATAGACTGCATATGATAGATGTTCCAAACGAAAGTTTAGCGAAAAATTTTCTCCGTTTGAAAATTTTTGCAGACGCCTCTTTAGTGCATTACATTCTGCACAGAAATTAGAGCCATCTTAGGTTTAAAAATCTAGTCAGTTGCCGTGCTTCATTTCTGACTGTATCACTATTCAGCATAGGAATAATATGAATATAAACATGATATATATATTCTTCTGCGTTTGCTGTTGTCTCACTATAGTTTCGTAGTTTATTAGGAAGACAGGATTTACATGAGATAGCAGGAAAGACGTAGGAATACATGGCAAAATGTTTACATTCGTATTATTCTTATGGTGAAGAGAATACTGCATGTGATTCACAATTCATAAAAGTTGGTAATAACAACCATCTCTTGTCACAGGTAGGACAAAAATTCAGAATGTAGACTTGGCCATATTGCCAAACATCCCAAACAGTCTTCCAGTCGGATTTTCGTAGCACATTGAAAGGCTGCAACATTCGGAGATGAAGAATATGGAATTTGTATTTACTTCGTTGGATAAAGTATGAAAATGCAGTGGTCGAAACTTGGGGCAGAGAAAAAAGCTCATCTTCCACCCCCCAGACCCGTTTTTTTTAAATTTGTTTACTGACGCAGAGGTTTTGGCGCCAGTATTTATCTTTGTGCCTGCAAAGCATGCCTGTGTAGTGCTACATATATTCAATGGCAGAAGTTAGTTGTGGCAGCACCTACCAACATTTTTCAGAACTTCCGCTTACTTTGCACTTGATTCTAAGCCGCAGGCGGTGTTTTGGATTACAAAAACCGGAAAATAGTGCAGCTTAGATTTGAGTAAATATGGTATTACACAATTATGTCTTTTGTGAATCTCGGGAAGCATACTTGCCAACCACTTAGTGGTTTTACAAAGCTTTTGGGAATATATATTACCATCTGTAGATGTACCTGGTATCTTGTGATAGTACACTGTACCAGATGCATAAAAATTGCTACATCAAACAGTTTGTGGCTATTCTAACAGATATACATAAGGCACTACATTCTAAAATATTTGCATCTTTTACTGAAAAGAAAGCAACTAGAGGTAAAGTTCTCTTGCCATTTGTAAAAACAGTCGCAGATCGCAACCTCCGAGTGCTATGAAGAGAAGGTATTGACGCAGTGCTTAAACCAAACTGAAGACCACAACAGCAGCCATACCCAAGTAAATTGCTATGCACTAGTTTCAGTGAATTTGACAATGATGTGGCTGCTTTCATGGTGGCCCAGTCATATTGTGGGGTAAAAATACGTTTTGTTTATAACAAGTTGTATACCAATAAAAACATCACACACAGATACTCTTTATAAAATTATTTAATTGGATAGATAAAAAATCTACTCACCAAGCAGTGGCAGAACACACACATAAAAGACTGTTGTGATAGGGAAGCATTTGGAGCCAGTGACTCCTTCTTCAGGCTGAAGGGTTGCAGGGGAAGCAAGAAGGGTGAAGGAAAAGGACTGGAGAGGTCTAAGAAAAGGGGTAGATTTTGGGAAAGTTACCCAGAACCGTGGGTCATGGGTGACTAACCGTACAGGATGAGAAGGAAAGACTAATTGTTGGGGACTGCATCGGGCAAGATTCGGAAACCTGAGAGCTTAAAGGTGGAAGACAGGGTAATATGCAAGACAGAGATTACTACTAAAACTGTATGTGAGTTAATAAGAGTGAGAAGCTAAGTGTATTGTATGCAACAGCTGTTGGAGGGGGCAGTGAAAATAGATGGGAAAGACAATGAAAGATGTAGAAAGCTAAAACGGAGTGAAGCAAAGAGTAATTACAGTGAAGAAAGGCTGAGACAGGAGAAATTAACATAAATTAAGGCGAGGTGGGTGGTGAGAACCAAGGACACGTTGTAGTGCTAGTTCCCACCTGCGGAGTTCTGAGAAACTGGTGTCTGGCGGAAGAATCCAGGTGGCATGTGTGGTGAAACAAGTGTCGAGGTCACGTATGCCATGTTGTAGAGCATGCTCTGCAACAGGATATTGTGAGATTCCAGTATATACACTATGCGTATGCCCATTTATCCTAACTGATAATTTGGTGGTAGTCATGCAGATGTAGAAAGCTGAACAGTGTTTACATAATAGCTGGTATATGACATGTGTCGTTTCTATTTTTCGCCTGATCCGCAGTTCTGGGTGACTTTCCCAAAATCTACACCTTTTCCTGGAACTCTCCAGGCCTTTTCCTTTACCCTTCTTCCTTCCCCTTCAATGCTTCTGTCTGGAGGAGCTACTGGCTCCGAAAGCTTGCCAATCACAACAGTGTTTTATGTGTATGTTCTGCTGCCACTTGGTGAGTAAATTTTTTATCTATTCAATTAAATAATTTCAATATAATAGAAGGAAACATTCCATGTGGGAAAAATTATATATAAAAGCAAAGATGAGGTGACTTACCGAACAAAAGCGCTGGCATGTCGATAGACACACAAACAAACACAAACATACACACAAAATTCAATACATCACGTACCCTCCTCTCCACAATTCTTCGAACACATAGTTTTGCCTTTTGTAAAAAATCACTGCGTTTCTGTATAACATACTTGGAGTCAAAGTGTCCAACATCTATTACAATCATAAACAGAAGAAAGAAAGTCATTGTATTTATTGGCAGTATTACCCAATCAAATATTTTGAAAGAGTTCCAGTGGTATAAATTTACAAAATCTTACAAATAAATATATACGTTTATTCTTTAAATCAATTCTTAGTAATAACATAATAGTATAAATTGCAGAATCAATATAGCCAATTTTAATGTAATGACTGCAATACAAATACAAAATAACAGCGGTAAGTTATAACAAATGAGAGAGAGGCATTTAGACAATGTTTCATTACAGTGTGAAACTTATTAGAATTAAAATGAAGCCATAGTGAATTATTACATTCCAAAAATAATAATTATTGTGCTCTTTCACCCCAAAATAATACATTCATTAGGTAATATATACTTTTAATTTCAGAAATTTTTACAACAGCTCTGGACTTCACTGCCTCGATGAATTTATTACATGTGTCAATGAATGAGGGTTGATAACACTGCTTTAGTCATTCAGTTGTTCGTCATGTGATATTCGCAATGTTCTTAATAACTTCTTATGTAAAGTTCTATCATCAAAAAGATAATCTACGTAAGTTTTAAAAGTCGCGAATCTTTAAACAACAACTTGAAAATGGGTATATCAGTATTTTGTATACATTCTAGCATTGCTAGATTTACTTTTAAATTTTAAAGTATATGAGCAGATTGAGCTACTTTCCATCCAGAAAATTTGCTGTTGGCAAGACCTCACTACAACAAAAAATGGTCTTTCCGGAGTCAAATGCTAAAGAATTCATAAATACCAGCATTGTAAGTGATACAAACAGGTATTAAGCAACGGGCATAAATATCGTTCTGCTTGATGAGAAAAAAAAGTAGGTAGATGAAAGAGTAAATTGGGTGCAAGGATTGAACATAAACTCACCCAAATTGCAAAGGTTTTTTTTAAAAAAATATGTAAAGAGAATTACAGATAAAGAGTTTTCTAGAATGAGATTTTCACTCTGCAGCATAGCGTGCACTGATATGAAACTTCCTGGCAGATTAAAACTGTGTGCTGGACCAAGACTCAAACTTGGTGATCGTAATGCCAGACCTGTGTTGCCATTTTTGGAGGTAAATCTCGTATCTGGAAAGAGATGACAGTTAGGGTACTATGGGCGAGCAGCTGCCATCAATTTTTGATGGTGCAGAACCCACAATAGTGCAACTGCTGCCTAGTCCAAAGGCACCTGTTACCAGTCTTACCCCACAATAGTGTATCGAATCCAGATGTAATGTCGAAGCTGATAAAAAGTCATATGAGAGATTCCTGTAATCTAGGTGTGACTGCACCAATGCTGCATACAGGCATATCAAACTAGAGTGGACCACACCGCGGTTGGTGTCGCTGAGGCATAGAAGAGCATTCAGGTGCGACCTACATGTCTGCTTTAGTTGACAAAGACGGGGAAGACATGTCAACTAGGCATCAAAGACCGGTCCTAAAAAACACAATGACAGAAATGCATAACGTAAGTCATGGCAGCCAAAAAATGGATGCTATGAGTGAAAGCCCAGGATTGTGCTTGGTGTATTGCTCCGTGCATTCTGCCTCCAGCAATAGCCGTCGCGGACGAACAGAAAAGATGGGGACACCATATGTCATGCAGCTGCCGCCAGATCATTGATAGCCACAAAAAGGAGAGCGACACTCAAAACAGAACCTTGTTCAAGCCCCTTCTTCTGCAGGGGGGGATGCTACAGGAGGCACCAACCTTTACCCAAAAAGTGAGACATGGAAGAAAGTTCTAGATACAAATCAGGAGTGGGCCATGGAGGCCCCACTCCTTTAAGGTGGCAAGGACGTTATGGCACCATGTGGTATCATAGGTTATATACGCAGATCAATGAAAACTGCAACAAGGAACTGATGCTGAGCAAAAGCTGTTCGGATAGCACACTTCAAGTGGACTAAATTATCTTCAGTAGAGCGCCCTTGGCGAAAAGCACCCTGGATCGAAGCCAAAAGATCCGGGGATTCAAGGACACAATACAGCCTTCGACTAACCATATGTTCAAATAACTTGCAGGACACTGAGTAAACAATCTGGACGACAGCTGTCCGTTTGAAGAGGCAATTTATCTGATTTCAAAATTGGAATAACAGCATTTTCTCGCTACTGGGAAGAGAATTCTGCATTGCACCAGGGATGGTTAAAGAAAGGCCAGGTACACTGATGGAAAATTTTGCAACGCCAAAAAATAATTAATGTAGAGTAATGAAATACCAGGAATATATTTGTTGAGACAACGTATGTAAAGTGATTAATGTTGCAGCATCAGAGATCAATGTAAGTGTGAGATAAGCCACTGCAAATGTAAAAGTAAATGCTGGTATGCTGTTGTACTCGTGTCATGTGTCAGTTTGTGGGATGGAGTTCCATGCTTGTTGCACTTGGTTGGCCAATATAAGGACAGTTAATGATGTTTGTGGATGGGTTGAAGCTGTCATCAGATAATGTCCAATATGTGCTCGATTGGAGGTAGAGCTGGTTAGTGTTGACACACTATAGCATGTTGGCTTACAACAGCAGTATGTGAGCAAGTGTTATCCTGTAGGAAAACACCTCCTGGAATGCTGTTTGTGAATGGCAGCACAACAGGTCAAATAACCAGACGGACATACAATTTTGCAGTCAGCGTTCGTGGGATTCATACAGACAGTTTTGTCAGTGGAAAAGCGAAAGCCATTGTCGATGCTCCAGGAGTAAAGACAATCAAGACATTGCTGAAGATGCCACTAAGTGAGACAGGTTCATAGAGAACTGCAATAGAATGCAAAATCGTCAAAAAAAGGGAGCGGGAGATGTCCGAGGAGGCAGACCCCATACGTACTTCGAAAACTCGTCTTTTAAAAGTTCCTCAAGGAGATGGGGCAGTTGGCCCCATGTGTAGAGAGTACAAACGATACTAGTCCTCCAACAAATGTCGTAGGCTTTCCCCAAATTGAAAAACACAGCCAGTCTGGGATTTCCACAGAAAACCATTCATGACATGGGTAAACAAAGTGGGTGATGGCCAGAAGGAAGTTGTTTGTCCTTACTGGGCTTAGGTGTGGGTATGACAGTGGCTTCACGACAGTGGCTGGAAAACATGCCCTCTGCCCAGGTCCGGTTGTATGTATTAAGCAAAAAGTGCTTGCCCACAAGAGAAAGGTGCTGCAACATTTGAAAGTTAACAGTGTCTGGTCCAGGGCGGAGGATTGAGATGAAGTGAGAGCGTGATCTAGCTTCCTCATAGTAAAGGCAGCACAGTAACACTCATGATTCTGAGAACAGAAGGGTATTGCCCGAGTCTTCTCTGCTCATTTCCAATAGAGGTAGGCAGGACAATAGTGGGAGGAGCTCAAAATTTCTGCAAAATAGCGACCCAAGGTGTTGGAGATAGCAGTAGGGTACACGATGATATTGTCTGCTACTGTCAGGCCGAAAATTGGCGAATGGATCTTGCTCCCAGAGAACCGTCGGAGGTTGGTGCACACGATGGTAGAGGGGGGGTGAAACTGTTAAAAGAACTAGTGAATGAAGTTCAGCTACCTTTTTGGTTATCCCGAAGAATGCGAATTGCATCGCAGCACGCTTCAGTCCACCAAAGGACTGGGACACAGCATGGTAAAGAGGAAGTGTGAGGAATGGAATGTTCTGCGACAGTAAGGATAATGTTTGTAAGAAATTCCACCTGGTCATGACAACTGCGGAAATCGTGTTCGTTGAAGGTCGCCAGGGAGGAGTAAAGTCTCCAGTCAGCCTTAGTGAGCTGCCATTTCGATGTGCACGGAGGTGGGGTAGGAGTCAGCAAATGGATAGCACACAGGAAATGGTCGCTCGAGTAGGTGTCAGAAAGAACGGTTCGTTCAAGATGATGTGCAGGACGGGCAGTGAAGAAGGAAAGGTCCAAATGGGAATAGGTGTGTGACGAGTCTGAAAGCAACATGGGTGCTTCTGTGTTAAAGAAGACAAGGTTAAGTTGATTAAGAATGGCAGCGAAGAGGGCACCTCTCGGAAAGGTTCTGGAAGAGCCCCAAATGGGATGGTGTGCATTAAAGTCCCCAAGCAGCAGAAATCGGCGAGGAAGCTGTCCAATAAGCTGGAGGAAGTCGAACCTGGTGACATCGAATGACGGAGGGATGTAAATGGTAGAAAGGGAAAAGCTCAAGTGAGGAAGGAAAAGACAAACTGCAACAGCTCGATGACAGGTAGTCAGGGAGATGGATGGGTTGACTATGAATGTCACCCCATATGACTCCCCCATGAGACAGAATGCCAACCTCGAGTGGAAGGTCAAAACAGACCAGGAAGAAATGCAAAAGCTCAAAGCAGTCGTGAGGATGCAATTTTGTTTCCTGAAGGCAGAGTACAAGTAGAAGCTGCGATTCTAAAAGCAGTCATAAATCCTCTTTGTTGGTTCAAAGGCTGCAAAAGTTCCATTGGAGGACAGTCACGATGAGGACAATACGAAGGGGTGTCACCTCAGCAGCTGCCGAGTGCCAGTCTGCAAAAACTCGCTGCTACAGGGCACAGAGGCAAGAGGATCCTGCTCCATGAGGTCCTACAGAAGTGTCGGCTTTCTTCTGCTGTCGACATGAGGAATCCAGGGCACAAGAAAGGTTGGTGGGGCACACTGGCGACATGGAGGCCGGCCAGGAGAAGGTATCACATGGCGACACCGTCAAAGAGGATCTTTGGGTCAGCGAAAGAGAAGACCATTTGCCTTTGTTGGACTTTTTCGAGCCTTTCCAGTTGGCAGAGGGAGATTCATGTGTTGATTGGCTGGAGGGATGTAGCAAGTCTTCAAGGGAGTCTTCCTTCTGTCCTTTCCGGCCTGCCGGTTGTGTAGCTGGTGAGTTGCACAAATACTCTGAGAATCAACACTAATGAGGATAGTAGCAACTCACGCTAAAGATGATTGCTGAGCCACATCCAGGCATGTAAAAAAGACAATAACATTCTCACAACTAAACTTCCGCCATACCCTTTGTCACAAAACAGGAGCACACAGATATTCAGACACTCACCCAGACACAACTCATGTATACGTGATCACCACCTCTGGCTGATGCGTCAACAATCTCTGAGAATCAGATTCAAATAACCACTCCTCCTGCCTCCCTGTCTCTCATCGATAGCTGCTAGGCTAGTGGCAAGAAGTGGTGGCGGTACTGACTGCAATTCGAGGGGAGTGGTATAAAGGGGAAAAGCAGTAAGAATGAGGGAGTAGGGAAGTTACGCACGTACTCAGCTGCACGCAGCCAGTGATGACACATGACATCTCAGTAAATAAACCATTTCATCTACTGAGACAAAAACAAGATTTTTCCAGTGCTCTTTTCAAATTTCCCTGATACATTTGAAATTCCCTGATTTCCAGAACATGCGGCAACCCTGGAAATACACATGATTGATGTCCCACAATAATATTTATTTCATATTAATAACCATCTAAGCTGTATTATTACACATTTATTGTGTTATGACCAGATTTGTTCACTGAACATATTCAGGTGGCCTACATGTGTAAAGTCATGACACAAATGGGCAATTTGAAGATGTTCAATCAGTGAAACCAACTGCAACATGATAAATATGTAATAACACATATAATCATTAATATTGGTCTCAGCTGTGGTGCTCAGCATGATCAAAGTCATTTATTTTACAGTTCGTTATGAATCAGATTTTGGCTTTTTAGGACATCATCAGAAATTGTCTGAGGATGACACAGAATGCCAAACGCTGGTTTATAACAGACTATAAAACAAATACTATTGTGGAAAATCAATGATGTGAATTTAAGCATTAATATATCTATGTTCCCTCAAGTACCAATGGCATATTTCCATGTAGACTGTGCACCTCTCCGTACGGTTCAGATTACAGCTTTATATTCTGCTACAAAAGTGTAACTGTATGACAAGAGACGGACAGGCAAACAAAAATCCCCAAATCCTTAAAAATGAAGTAAAAAAATACCCCATGAGACAAGGTGTCCATAATTTATAAGAATACCTGGGCTCCAGAAGGTAAATTCTGCATACTAATACTATTATATAGATCCTGACTTTAACCATATATAGAGAGCTGACAGTAGTCTGTGTCCCATTACATGAATGTTTTGTTTGAAGTATTATATAAAAATAGCAGCTAAATAGTATAGGACAAGCAGTGGATATTTTCAAAATCGCTGTTTTACCCCTGACATAACAAATCTACAAGTAATTTCATAATTATCAATTCGAGCAGAGAAGCACTAGCCATAATTTGTTGTTAGCATATTTTACAGACATAGGCAGCAGGGGATTACCAAAAGTTCTTGTTCTCTTATTTGCTTTAACCCGTGGCATCTTCAAGATGCTGACACTCCTATTTCAAGCATTTTCAATATGGAGACCACGACATCTGTCACTACACCCATGAACAAACATAAACAGGCCCTAACAAGTGGAATATTTAACACCAGAAATAAAGTGAAACTAATGGGGGAACCGCTCGAAGTAGGGGTTTTGGGCAGTGTCAATCAGCACACACAACAATAAGTATCATGACACCATTCCAAAATAAATATCAAACCAAAAATTATGCACACAAAATCCTCAACAAACCCTCAACAATCATCCCACCCCAAAACTGCGAAAAACAGCTATTGGTATCATACATTTTGCCTGAACTAAACAGCTCCAATGAAGACAGTGATACTAGAAACCCACACATACACTGAAACTTTCACTTGGTCTATACGGCTCAAACATAGCCAGAGATACCATGAAACCAGACACAAAAACCTGGTACTGCAAATTTCACTTGACCTATATAGCTCAACCAAGGTGCACAATACTACCAACTGCCACAAATCAACAACACCAGACCACACTCCATAAAACCCACCGATATAAGCAAATAAATACCCCCAAAAAATAATACCAAATTAATCAAACATAAATTACCTCAATGAACCGTAAACAAATCCACTACACTCTTACAAAAAGGGAAAAGGTCTTACCAACCACGGTTTCCCCCCCTCCACTCTCTCTCTCTCTCTCTCTCTCTCTCTCTCTCTCTCTCTCTCTCTCTCTCTCACACACACACACACACACACCTAAGCACCACTTACCAAACAACTGATGCCCATCCCATACATACACACACACATCAAAAAACGTTTTGCATCTCCTCGGTTCCTGAACCTGTGCAGAAATTTGCAATTTCAAAGTACGTATGGGGTCTGCCTCCTCGGACACCTTTATCAAGGAAAATGGTGTACCTCAGGGTTCTGTCCTGAGTGTCGTCGTCTTTGCTGTCGCCATTAACCCTACAATGGCCTGTCTCCTGCTGGGCATCTCTGGCTCTCTTGTTGTTGACAATTTTGCTATCTACTGCTGCTCTCCATGAACCTGTTTCATTGATTGGTGTCTTCAGCAATGTCTCGATCGTCTTTACTCACGGAGCATCGACAGTGGCTTCCGTTTTTCTACTGACAAAAACATTTGTATGAATTTCTGGCAGCACAGCTGGTTTCTCCCACCATTTTTACATCTTCGGCCTGTTGCTCTTCCATTCATTGAAACTACAAAATTCCTGAGGCTCCTGCTTTATACAAAACTATCTTGGTCCTCCCATTTCGTGCTCTCTGCAGCTTTTTCGATGGGTGTGAACCCTTCACCATCTTGGCTTCGTGCGGCAGTCCATCTTCACCTTGACCTTCATTCACTTTCTAAAGACACTGCACCAGGCTCGCTCTATTGCCTTCAGTTTCACGACCTATGCATGGAATTTTGCAATAGTATCATTGTGTACACTGATGGCTCTTTGACTGACCATGGTGTCGGGTGTGCCTTCAACGTCAACCAACATTTTTTGGTACTGACTTCTGGCACATTGCTCAGTATTTACAGCAGAGCTCTTCACCCTGTATCAGATCATGGAGTACATCTGGTGACATACTCTTTTCAACTGTGTCACTGCTCAGACTCTCTCGGCACCCTTCAAAGCCTCTGTGCACTGTGGACTGTCCATCCCTTAATGCACCGGTTCCAGGAAAGCTTCCACTTGCTCACTTTTTATGGAGCCACTGTGATGTTTATGTGGGTTCCAGGTAATATCGGTCCAAGAGGTTGCTGACACTGCTGCCAAAGCTGCATTCCTCGTACTTCAGCCCAATAATTCTTGCATTCCCTCTGATGATCTCTTGTAGCTTTCTGTCAGGAGGTGGTGTCACTTTGACATCGACACTGGTCCTCCATTCATAGGAATAAGCTCTTGGTTATTAAGCCTCTCCCAGTGGCTTGGACAACCTCCTCTCAGTCCTCCTGCGGCGAGGTCATTTTAACTAGGTTGCATATTGGGCACTGCCTTTTTAGCCATCACCATTTGTTAAGTGGTGCTCCCCCACTGCTTTGTGCACATTGCACCCAACTTTTAACTGTCTGCCGTTTCCTGAGGGGATGCCCTTTTTTTTTTACCGTTTACGTTCCCGTTTGGGTTTGCCATCTGAGTTATTGGCCGTTTTAGTGAACAATGCGTGGGCTGTCGACCGTGTTTTACTTTTTATCAGTTGTAGCAATATGGTGAAGGCCATTTAATTTTTAGTTCGGGGCCTCCATTTCCCTATTGCGTACTTCGTAGACCTTTCTTCACGTCCCTGTTTATAGCTGCCCTCTCTTCTGTCATTAAACGTTGACATGTAATCATTTTTAACTCCTCTCTTCATCTTTGTGTTTCACAGTTTTGGCATGGACACATATGACCCTAGTTGTTTTTGCGCCCTAAAACAAAATGGGGGAGAAATACAAAGCCCTTACATTCTTTTGTTGACTTATGTCTTTACCTCTCCTCGAGACCTCAAAATTTGTCGGGGAAAAATTCTAAAATGTGTCTGTGGAATCAGAGAAATATCAGGGAATTTCACTTGGAGAAACTTGTGGCAACCCTGATTTTAGGTTTTTATATATGGAAATTATTTTTGCTTCTAGTATTGCAGTTCTGAATTGCTGAGTTCATCTTAAACCAACTCTTGTTATTAATCACAAATACCATTAGGGAATATAACTTCTATAGGCATGTAAGTGTGAGAATCCATGGGTCCCTGAAGAAGCTTTTTCAAGATGTAGAATAAATATTTTTTTCCGCTTAGCTGAAGTACCTCAGAAGATTATGCCATATGAGTAAACTGAGTGAAAGTGTGTTAGCAATCCTTTGTCCAGTTTCATACAGTAAGAGATTTCTAAGCACAAAATGGGCGGAACTGAGCTTCTCGGTTAACTGACCCACATGCTGGTCTCACACGTGATTGGTATCTGCATACCCAGGAACTTAGAACACGGGAGCCTAATTGCCCATTTATCCCCCCCCATGAACCATGGACCTTGCCGTTGGTGGGGAGGCTTGCGTGCCTCAGCGATACAGATAGCCGTACCGTAGGTGCAACCACAACGGAGGGGTATCTGTTGAGAGGCCAGACAAACGTGTGGTTCCTGAAGAGGGGCAGCAGCCTTTTCAGTAGTTGCAAGGGCAACAGTCTGGATGATTGACTGATCTGGCCTTGTAACATTAACCAAAACGGCATTGCTGTGCTGGTACTGCGAACGGCTGAAAGCAAGGGGAAACTACAGCCGTAATTTTTCCCGAGGGCATGCAGCTTTACTGTATGATTACATGATGATGGCGTCCTCTTGGGTAAAATATTCCGGAGGTAAAATAGTCCCCCATTCGGATCTCCAGGCGGGGACTACTCAAGAGGATGTCGTTATCAGGAGAAAGAAAACTGGCATTCTACGGATCGGAGCGTGGAATGTCAGATCCCTTAATCGGGCAGGTAGGTTAGAAAATTTAAAAAGGGAAATGGATAGGTTAAAGTTAGATATAGTGGGAATTAGTGAAGTTCGGTGGCAGGAGGAACAAGACTTTTGGTCAGGTGATTACAGGGTTATAAATACAAAATCAAATAGGGGTAATGCAGGAGTAGGTTTAATAATGAATAGGAAAATAGGAATGCAGGTAAGCTACTACAAACAGCATAGTGAACGCATTATTGTGGCCAAGATAGACACAAAGCCCATGCCTACTACAGTAGTACAAGTTTATATGCCAACTAGCTCTGCAGATGATGAAGAAATTGATGAAATGTATGACGAGATAAAAGAAATTATTCAGGTAGTGAAGGGAGACGAAAATTTAATAGTCATGGGTGACTGGAATTCGTCAGTAGGAAAAGGGAGAGAAGGAAACATAGTAGGTGAATACGGATTGGGGGGAAGAAATGAAAGAGGAAGCCGCCTTGTAGAATTTTGCACAGAGCATAATTTAATCATAGCTAACACTTGGTTCAAGAATCATAAAAGAAGGTTGTATACCTGGAAGAATCCTGGAGATACTAAAAGGTATCAGATAGATTATATAATGGTAAGACAGAGATTTAGGAACCAGGTTTTAAATTGTAAGACATTTCCAGGGGCAGATGTGGATTCTGACCACAATCTATTGGTTATGAACTGCAGATTGAAACTGAAGAAACTGCAAAAAGGTGGGAATTTAAGGAGATGGGACCAGGATAAACTGAAAGAACCAGAGGTTGTAGAGAGTTTCAGGGAGAGCATAAGGGAACAATTGACAGGAATGGGGGAAAGAAATACAGTAGAAGAAGAATGGGTAGCTCTGAGGGATGAAGTAGTGAAGGCTGCAGAGGATCAAGTAGGTAAAAAGACGAGGGCTAATAGAAACCCTTGGGTAACAGAAGAAATATTGAATTTAATTGATGAGAGGAGAAAATATAAAAATGCAGTAAATGAAGCAGGCAAAAAGGAATACAAACGTCTCAAAAATGAGATCGACAGGAAGTGCAAAATGGCTAAGCAGGGATGGCTAGAGGACAAATGTAAGGATGTAGAGGCTTGTCTCACTAGGGGTAAGATAGATACTGCCTACAGGAAAATTAAAGAGACCTTTGGAGAGAAGAGAACCACTTGTATGAATATCAAGAGCTCAGATGGCAACCCAGTTCGAAGCAAAGAAGGGAAGGCAGAAAGGTGGAAGGAGTATATAGAGGGTTTATACAAGGGCGATGTACTCGAGGACAATATTATGGAAATGGAAGAGGATGTAGATGAAGATGAAATGGGAGATAAGATACTGCGTGAAGAGTTTGACAGAGCACTGAAAGACCTGAGTCGAAACAAGGCCCCGGGAGTAGACAACATTCCATTAGAACTACTGATGGCCTTGGGAGAGCCAGTCCTGACAAAACTCTACCATCTGGTGAGCAAGATGTATGAGACAGGCGAAATACCCTCAGACTTCAAGAAGAATATAATAATTCCAATCCCAAAGAAAGCAGGTGTTGACAGATGTGAAAATTACCGAATTATCAGTTTAATAAGTCACAGCTGCAAAATACTAACGCGAATTCTTTACAGGCGAATGGAAAAACTGGTAGAAGCGGACCTCGGGGAAGATCAGTTTGGATTCCATAGAAATGTTGGAACACGTGAGGCAATACTAACCTTACGACTTATCTTAGAAGAAAGATTAAGAAAAGGCAAACCTACGTTTCTAGCATTTGTAGACTTAGAGAAAGCTTTTGACAACGTTAACTGGAATACTCTCTTTCAAATTCTGAAGGTGGCAGGGGTAAAATACAAGGAGCGAAAGGCTATTAACAATTTGTACAGAAACCAGATGGCAGTTATAAGAGTCGAGGGCCATGAAAGGGAAGCAGTGGTTGGGAAAGGAGTGAGACAGGGTTGTAGCCTCTCCCCGATGTTATTCAATCTGTATATTGAGCAAGCAGTAAAGGAAACAAAAGAAAAATTCGGAGTAGGTATTAAAATTCATGGAGAAGAAATAAAAACTTTGAGGTTCGCCGATGACATTGTAATTCTGTCAGAGACAGCAAATGACTTGGAAGAGCAGTTGAACGGAATGGACAGTGTCTTGAAAGGAGGATATAAGATGAACATCAACAAAAGCAAAATGAGGATAATGGAATGTAGTCAAATTAAATCGGGTGATGCTGAGGGGATTAGATTAGGAAATGAGACACTTAAAGTAGTAAAGGAGTTTTGCTATTTAGGGAGTAAAATAACTGATGATGGTCGAAGTAGAGAGGATATAAAATGTAGACTGGCAATGGCAAGGAAATCGTTTCTGAAGAAGAGAAATTTGTTAACATCGAGTATAGATTTAAGTGTCAGGAAGTCGTTTCTGAAAGTATTTGTATGGAGTGTAGCCATGTATGGAAGTGAAACATGGACGATAACCAGTTTGGACAAGAAGAGAATAGAAGCTTTCGAAATGTGGTGCTACAGAAGAATGCTGAAGATAAGGTGGGTAGATCGCGTAACTAATGAGGAGGTATTGAATAGGATTGGGGAGAAGAGAAGTTTGTGGCACAACTTGACTAGAAGAAGGGATCGGTTGATAGGACATGTTTTGAGGCATCAAGGGATCACAAATTTAGCATTGGAGGGCAGTGTGGAGGGTAAAAATCGTAGAGGGAGACCAAGAGATGAATACACTAAGCAGATTCAGAAGGATGTAGGTTGCGGTATGTACTGGGAGATGAAGAAGCTTGCGCAGGATAGAGTAGCATGGAGAGCTGCATCAAACCAGTCTCAGGACTGAAGACCACAACAACAACATTGTCTCTGGGGTATAGTAGTAAACCAAAGTTTCTTCGTGGTCACAAACCAGCACAAAAGATCTTGTTTGTTTCTCCTAAAACAGGCCAAACATTGTTGTGATATGTACATTCTCATGCGTTTTTGACCCAGCGTCAAGAGTCGCGGCACCCATCTTGTGAATACCTTTCAGATACATCTGGCAAGCGTGAGCAATTTCATGCCCTCTAAATTGGTGATCCTCCTTGATCATTATGCACACTTTTGCAATGATTTCTAGAGTAGTGACTCATCTTGGCTGACCTATTCATGGATGATCATCATCTAAGCTCTCCTGACCAAATTTAAATTCATTTATCCACTTGGCAACAGTTGAAGACAAAGGAGCAGATTCCCCTGGTGTATTCTGGAAATCGGCATGAATGTCCTTCACTTTCATACCTTTCTTTATGAAGTAATTAATCACTGCTTGAATCTCGACCCCCCCCCCCCCCCCTGTACTGTCACGTCTTTGCAGATCACTACACAGGAACAACAACAGAGCCGTGTCACTGCCACAGCTCTCTTCCAAGAGCACTGACATGGCACGTGTTTACAGGCAACAGTCCAACGAATATCATGTGAACAACTTGTGCTAGCGCTGGCCTCTTGTGGTGATTGTTGTTAGGTGTCTTTGTGCTATTGTCAAATGACGGTATGTTTATATGATTCTCTTGCATGAATGATTTCTTGAATGCAAAATTTAAAACATTTATCTCCTACTGCCACACCAGACTGGTCAAGTGACTTGATGGAAAACTTTGACTCACTTAGTGATTTTACATAGGACAATAATTTCCCCTGCTTCTCAGCCAGATCTTTTGCTGAGGTATGACAGTGGTAGTAACCTTTCCTTGTTGGCATTTGGCATTCTCTTTTGAACTAAGAGTGCAGTAGCTTTTCCTTCCTCAGTATTTTCTGAATTTCATTGTTAAACCACAGTGGCTGTTTTGCATCCATAATTCGTTTACTAGGTACAGACTTGTTGAGAGTGCAATTCACGAACTATTTAAGCTTTGACCATAATCTCTCTACGTCCATCTTAATGGATCTAAGTGATGTCAGTTCTGTCTAAGTGAGATGCTAACATCTGCTTATCTGCTCTTTCTGGCATGAACATTTTCCTAGCTTTCTTGACTGATTTATTAATTTTTGTAATCTTAGTTGTTATGATGTTATCATGATTATTAATCCCCATCTCTATGCTGAACTCATTGATGATATGTGGTCTGTTTGTAACTACAAGGTCTAAGATATTTCCATTGCATGTGGCGTGCCAAACTAGGTGCTCAAGACAATTTTCGAAAACCACATTCAAAAGTGCTTCACAAGATTGACTGCACCCCCTGTAATAAAGGCATAGGCTACCATCTATACTCAGTAGGCTAAATTCACCTCCAACCAGTATTGCATGATCTAGGTATTTACATGCTACTGTCTGTAGACTTTCTTTGAATGGCTCCAAAACTGTCATAGCAGAACCGGGTGGCTGATTAAAACATCCATTAATTAACGTGATTTCACATAGACTTGTTATAGGCAACCAGATAACTTCACTGTCACAATCAGCTTTGACCTCAATAGAGACAATGGACACTCCCTCTCCTACAGTGTCTAACCTGCCTTTCCGATATACATTCCATTAATCACTAAATATGTCAGAGCTTTCTACTCTGGGCTTCAGCCAGCTCTCAGTCTCTGAGAATAATTTGAGTTGGAGACTTCCCTGGATGGCAGTAAATTCGGAAACTGTGTTACAAGTACTTTGACAACTGATAAAATTTTGACAATCTACACTGGAGTGAATTCAAAAGATAAACCTCAACCAACATTGAATGTATCTTGGTGATAAAGAGCCAAAATAAATAAATTGATGATTTTATTCCATTTCATCTGATTGAATGAAACACACACAGCATAACTACTCAGAAAACAACTATAGTGCGGATTACATTTACTATCATACATGTAGCACTCTGAGAACATTTCACCTTGTCATAGTAGTCCTGTGTTTTGGAACTAGGCAGTGCTTCATTTCACAAAGCGAAAGGAATGGCTTGTGTAAAAAAAAAAAAAAAAAAAAAAAAAAAACAAGAAGAGGAAACAGTGGTTGCTGGTGTTTTTAACACTATCATTCAATTTAGTTCCTATTGTGAACTTTGCAGCTGGGATATGTAAATGCTCTGAGACTGCTATTGATAATATCTTTATGAACAAATCTAGGGGAAAAAAGTCATATCACAAAACCAATAGTAAATGGACTACCTGATCACGACGTGCAGCATCTTGTGTTAAATGTTGAAACTTGTCAGGATAAAAAAATATTAAATCTGAGTACAGGAGGATAATAAATAAGCCAGAAATTGAGGAATTCAGGAAATTGCTCAAGGACATGAACTGTAGAGATGTTTACCTGACTCAAATGGAAAATACAAAGCATTTATTAATAAAGTTACCTCCTCTTTTGAAAATTGTTTTCCCCTAAAGGTAACTCTAATCACACAGAAAAGTCAAAAGATAAACCATGGATTACACAAGGAATAAAGATATCATGTGGGGCAAAAAGGAGACTGTATCTACTATCTAGGAACATTTCTGATATTAGCATTGTAATGCATTACAAAGAATACTGCAAAATATTGAATCAAGTAATCCAGAAATCGAAGTAGCTTTATTAAGAGAAAAAGATAATTGTATCGGGCAACAAAATAATAACTGTATGGGATATAGTGAAGACAGAGAGAAGTGGGGCCAAAAAGGAAGTGGAACAGATAGCTCTAAAAGTAAATGAGACTTTGGTAACAAGTGCATGTAGTGTTGTAAATCTCTTAAGCAACACTTAATTTTTGTTACTGAAAGCTCGGGGTTATCAGGTTTGGTGAATGGTGCAATGGAGTATCTGGGATCAGTCTTTGAAGAACATCGTGTAGAACCTATTCGAGGAACTTTGAATTCCAACCATTGCTTCTCAGTATACTTACTCCTTAATGAAATTTGTTGCAAGTTATATATCTATATTTCCAACAAATAGCTCAATACATATTATCAATACTAGGAATAAGAAAAATCTACATAAAGACCTAAAATCACTTATGTTGGTCCAAAAGGGGGTCCAATATTCAGGAACACACATTTTCAATAAATTACCAGCAACCATTAAAAACTTGGTTTCAGATAAAGCACAGTTTAAACAGAGTTTGAATGACTTTTTGATAGGCAATGCCTTCTACTCTATAGATGAATATCCTAACAGAGACTGTTAGGCCAGCGTAAGTATAAATATGTTAGATTTAAGTTTTGACAGCACTAGGTTGCAACAGTCAATATTAGGTATTTTGTGTATGCTAAATTTATTAATAGTGCATAACAATGTTTCATTCTGACAGCGTATTAATTCTGTAAATATTAGCTTTTCCAGTTTACTGTATTGTATTCACCTATTTTGACAATCTCGTGACAAATGATCAGGGTAGTATTCATTATATTAAAATGTTTTGTGTTATACATTCTGACATGTTCTACACCCTCGAGAATCATCTCATTTTTTCGGTGTATGTAACGAAAACTGAATCAAATCAAATCCAATCACCATCTCTCGTCATGTAATAACTTCACTTCTTCTTCTTTTCTTGTCATCTCCTGTTTTTCCAGTACTCGTCCATCTCCTCCTCATGTTTTCCCCCTTTATTCTATTTGTGTTGTTCTCAATCCCCTATTTCTTCTGCATCGAAAGCCTTTTATTTTTATTTATTTATTTTTTTTATCGAGGTGAGTCTCTATGGACTGCGTGGTAACAACCGACTTCACTCTAGTGTCCAGGTCTTGTACTTGCTCCAGCTTTGACTTCCTGCCAGTATCTTCTGAGTCCCTCCAAGAAGTGCCTTTTTATGCCCTTCAGATAATGGTCCTCACTGTCTTTCGGATGTTGATGCCATGTTAAAACCTTGGTAGTTGGTCACCAATCTTCTAAATTTGTTCCTTTCAGGAATTTCTCTCTGAGACACCAATCTGCTTAAGATCTTTTTCACATTCTTTGAACCATCTCGGCCTCGTTTTCTTAGATAGGATGAAACTCTGTATTCTTTTTGTTAGTCGATCACCGTCCATTTTCATGAGATGACCATAAAATAACAATCATTTCTTCGTAATGGCTGCTGTGATAGGTTCTGTCTTGCTGCACGAGTCCTCATTTGCTCTCATTCGCCATTGTCCATCGACCCATCTATTACCTTAGGATTTTCCTTAATATCCTACACTCACGCTTTTCCAGCCGCTCAGCTTGACCTTGTCTATTCGTGGTCAAAGTTTTGGATGCTTATAAGCCCTCAGGTTTTACAACTGTATTATAATGTTGGAACTTGGCCCATATACTCATAGACTTTTTGTTATAAGTATTCTTTGTCAGTTGGTATGCTTGGTCTAACTTCCTCATCCCGACAATTGCTTCTTCTTTTAATCCATTCTCCTGGTGGATGACTTCACCGAGATACCTGAAATTCTTAACTCATCCGATTTTTTCCCAGGTTGGTTATCATCCATTCAGGTCCGTTACAGATGTTCATCATATATTTTGTCTTTTGAATAGAGATCTGGAGTCTAACTTTTTTCAGCAATTTCTGACAGCCTGTTTATCTTGTTGACTGCTGACTCTATGTTGTTAGCAAAAATGGCCAGGGCAGCCGCAAAATCTAAGCAGTCAATGCACACCCCTTTGTTCTTAGGACCAAGTCTGAACCACTCTTCATTTGTTTCTTCTTGGGCTAATAACTTTCTCCACTCTCGAATGACCTTTTCCAAGACACAATTGAAAAGGAGAGGTATAGTCCATCTCCTCGTCTTATGTCCGTTCTGGTTGTAAAGGGTTCAGATACCTCACCCATAAATTTAATTTTTGACACTGTGTTAGTAAGAGTTTGTTTGATCAGCTTTCTTGATGTATTATGCATCCCAAACTTTTCCAAAATATTCATTAATGCCTGTCAGTCGATGGAGTTATATACTTTTTGAAAATCAACAAACATGACCACATAGTTATTTCTTCCAGTTTTTTGGACCTGATGATGTTCTTCAGGCTAAAGATCTGTTCTGCGCAAGAATCGCCCTTTCGGAAACCAGCTTGATAGTCCCCAATCAGTTGGTTACAATGACCTTCTATTCTATTCTGTATCACTTTGGAGAGAATCTTATAAGGAACAGATACTAATGAGGTACCCCTATAGTTATTGACATTCAATTTATCACCTTTTTTGTGTAGACGATGGATTAAAGCTGACTGCCATTCAGTTGGTATCATCCCAGCTCTCCAGATCTCCTCAAAAAGTTGGACTAGTATATCTAGAGTTTCATTATTTGCCAGCTTCAGTAGTTCCACCACTATTGAATCCTCTCCAGCTGCCTTATTATTCTTAAAGTTGTTGATGATCTCTTTGGTCTCCTCTTTACTAGATGGAGATGAGGGGTAGTTTGTGGATTGGGGCACATACACGGAATCTTTCTTTTGGTTCATCACAATTAAGTAGGTTTTCAAAGTAACAAGACATGATCTTGCAGTTTTCTTTGTTGGTCAGGCCGAGTGTGGTGTGCGTACTGTAAGACCTTCAGTACACACACCACCAGATTATTTGACTTGTTGCTCTAACGAAGTAAGCGAGTGTCAGCAATATGTCTCGTGGTCTTATCATGGTGTGTTTATCTTCTGCCATTAGGTCAGATGATAGAAATGCCACTTGCACGCTTAGAGTAGCAGATTGACGGTGACCAACTTTAAACAGAACTTGATTAATTTTCACACACATTTATTAAAATAATAACAAATATAAAAATTACTTAACTTGGTTCTGGATGCTATTTACAATTGACAATCTGAAGTTCTTTGGGATTGGTACATTAATCTTATTCTCACATATATCTCAGATACTTGACAAAAGTGTCTATACATTTATCTTCATGGCTATGTACAGGAATATGGTAATCTTATTAGGCGCAGACTGAATCTTGACTATGGACTGGTACAGACAATTGTAGAACTCGACAGACTGGTACAGACTAATGCAGACTGGTACAGACTAATGCAGACTGGTACAGACTGGTGCAGACAAATGCAGACTGACTGATCGAAGGTCTTTACACTCGTTATAATACCTCGCACGTTCATGTATCACTGCGCGAGTGTTATGCGCAAGGAGAAAATGTTCTATGTTAGCAGAAATCTCATTGGCTGCGCTACATATTAATAAGTGGATCGGCGGAAGCAGAATTTGGTCCGTCTCTATGGGAGCGCCATCTCATAGTGCGGAGATGGACGAGCGCTGCGCCTGCACTGTTGTGCTTAGCGGGGCGCACTCTAGTGGGAAATTTGTGTACGCGCTGAATATGCGGAACTATGTACACAACACTGAGCTTTCCATTTTCGTCTCTAAAACAAAAACTAGGGGCTTGGTATCCTTTCAAATTCGATTTGAACGTCTGATAGAAGTCTCTGACATTGTTTATCTGGAAACGCTGATCGATCTGTTCTAACTGCGGTTTCTCATGCAATTGCTTAGACCTTCATAGAGTTCTGGCTGCATATTTTCGAACTTCATGGAATACATCAAAATCATCAGGTCTCCTGGTAGAGTTCCACTTTTTCCATGCACTTGCTGTTTGGGCGACCACCTCGCCACAAACCTCATTCCTGATTCCTCTTTTTAGCTGTCAGGATTGTAGTATTAGCTGCTTGTTGGATAATGGAGGCAATGTCTGCCCATTTATGGGATTTAACTGTCAGTTACTGGTGGCATTGTTCCAATATGTTTTGATTGATTTTGAGCTTCGCAATATCATATTTATGAATTTTATTTCCGGTTTTCACGGTCTTATTGAGAGGGATGAAATTAATTTTGATCTTGGAGAGGTGATGATCCTTTTAAATTCAGTATTTTATCTGTAAAAAGGTTTCTTTCTATTATTTCTGATTGTTTGATGTTGTTTCTTTCTTATTTCTGTAATCCATGCTATCATTGATTCCTTCTTCCAGAACTACTCATTCAGTATAGGTCTCTAAAAAAAGATTAATCTTCTTTTAGCCATTACTTCTGATATTTTCTCAAAATTTTTGTAGATCTCCTCATTACTTTTCATTTTCCAGCCATCTGTAGCTTGTATTGCAACCATTATTTTCTAATAATCCTCCTTTGAGGATCCTCTGTTCTGTCCAGCTTATAGTTCATCATTAGGCATCCTCATCCATATAAACATCCTGGTCATACCACTGTGGGATAGTGTTTTAGTTTTGTTTTTTTAGTTGTGCATTTCTTGTTGTAAATATCCTTTGTCAAACGATTTGCTCTCTCCAGTTTGCTGACTCTTGCATCTACTGTTAATTCTTCTAGTCCATTTTGTTGTACAGTTTGTCCAATATATTTAAATTTACTTACTAATGCTATTTTACATTTTTGTTTTTCTAAGAATGTTGATGCATTGTTTGAAATTGTCATCAATGTTGTTTTTTCAGCTGAAATTTTGGGACCAGCTCTCTTTGCTATTTCTTCCAAAAGATTTCTTTCAATAACTGTCTGTCAGATTTTTTGAAAGTATATCAGAATCATCTGCAGAAGCCAGGCAGTTTACCTTAATTCCACTTGTTATTCGTCCTAAAATTATTGGTTCAATTTTGTGATTTTTTTTTCTCCAAATTCCAGATACTTTCTATTTTTTCTAGAATGCAGTGTTACAGTAAAGGTGATAAACTGTCCCCTTGTCTAACACCAGTTTTTATTTCAAATGGTTGAGATACTTCTCCCATAAATTTAGCTTCAGTCATCCTATTTGCTATTGTTTTGAGGATTATGTTTGCTTTAACACAAAATTCTTTGATGATTTTACCTATAGTTTCTCTGCCTACCAAATCAAATGTTTTCTTGAAACCAATACATGATACTATTATAGGTTTGGTTATTAGCAGTCTGTGGAGGATTATCGATTTTCTAATAAACATCTGCTCTGTGCAGGGTCTTCCCTTTCTAGAGCTCCTCGAGATTCTCCCAGTTATTTGTCTAAAGTTTCTACAACTCTGTCCAGAGAATTTTTGATAATATTTTGTATACCACTGGCAGAAGTGAGGCATCTCTGCCATTGTTGACATTTTGTGTGTCCCCTTTTTTCCATAGCTGTGGATTAATGCTTTCCATAATCTCTTCAGCTTTCCAAATGTTCTCAAACAGCAGTTGTAGATCATTTGTGTGTTCTGACTATTTCAATAATTTTGCTGTAGTGGAGTCTTCATTTGTTGCTTTGAAGTTTTGGAAGATTTGATGGCTTCATGAATTTATTGCTCTGTTAGTGGAAAATCTTCCTCCAGATGTTGTGGGACTGCTATTATATATTGCTACAATGTGCTGTTATTATTGTTGTTGTTGTTGTTGTTGTTGTTGTTTGGTTGCCTGTTCTTCAGCACTTTCTTTCTGTTTCGTTTATCTATTTGCCGCCATTTTAGCCCATTTACCGGTATTTTCAGGTTGTTCTTCACTTATTTGACCTTTTGGTGGCTCCTCTTGAAGAGATCTTATTTCTCGGCATTTAAAATTACATCATCTGCTGCTCTTTCGCAACTGAATTTCATCATGTCCATCTTCCTTGACTCAAGATCCTGAATTTTCATCCTTAATTCTTGAACAGTCTCATTTCTCTTTTTACGTTTTCCAGATGAAGAAACTTTTGGTCCTCAAAGCTAAGATTAGTATCAGTTTTTTTATTTGTTTCTGCCTATGGCTGCTATATCTTTTTAGTTAGAATATTTTCTCTCTCTGTATTTGATTATAGTCTAAGTCTGAATATTTTTATAAGTACATTTATTGCTGTAGCATTGAGTAAAATAAATTGTATTGCACTGCCTGTAGCATGTAGCACCATTTTGACTGTTAGTCCTCTTGCTGTGCAAAAAGTAGCTTTGATGATTACTTAATGCAAGTATTTTGTAAGAGCTGTGGAACGGTTAGTATCTGTTTATATTTTTCTGATTAATTCAAGCTCATCAATGCACATCCTGTGTTAAGGAAATATTTGAACTGAATTTACTGTGTGTTAAATATAAGCAGTGGATCCATTGCGGTAGTCTTTTTGGTAGAAATATGTCAAGGTGAACAAAACAGGAGATGGTGAAGGAAGAGAGGGAAAAGATCAACATTTGCTTCTCATCAGCAATATAACTGGGTTGCAACATTCAGTGAAAATTATCTGTGACAGGAAGTTGTCAGAAATACATTTTTTGAAGAAACTTTATGTTTGTATAAGCATTTATTAAATTTAAAAAGTTGGATTTCATCTGTTAATACAAAAGATAAAGTTTTGCATTGCAGGCATGATGAACCTGTCAAAGATGAAGAATCGGCCAATGATTCTTATTGGAGGATAACAGTATGTATAACTTAAACTTGAGATTCTTGAAAATAAAGCTAGTCAGTATTTCTTAACAGTACTGATTTAAATATGTCTAAAAGATCGCTGTTACCTAAATGAAAGTTGACGAGCAAAGTCTTAGTGGACATTTGTATAAAATTGTCATAGGTGTTATTTACAAGAAGAGTAAATAGTTTCAATAGGAATGTGGTGAGACATTTAACAAAAGTCATGACCACACATTAATAGGACCTTATAACACTACCATTATGATATTAGTATGCTTTTACGTAAATAACAGAAACCCTGTCACTATGTTGCCACGTATAACCCTCTTACTAAAATTTAGTTTAGTTTCCAAATAAAATACACTATGGAAGGATAGTCCTGTTTATAGGAAAAGATAATCAATAGAGTTATCCTTCTTACAGGATTTACCATGTGTTGCGTCTAATGGACTATTCACTTCTTTTCCTAAGATCTTACCCAGTGGCTAGGTAGGAACACAGTATGAATAATAATATACTGAAGCTAGGACAACTCATTTCCAAGTTCATTTAGTGATTTAAAACATGTACTTAATGGTCACCAACCTATCCTGGCAATGAAATAGTGAAGTATTGGAGAAGCAGAAATGTGAATTTTGCCTACTTTCTTGCTACTGTTTAGTTTGGCTCTTCAAATAAATTACCCCACTTAAACAATTTTGGGCTACATCTTTATACATTATGTTTTTAAAAAAGAAAAAACCCAGTAGATAACTTCAAGGAAGGTAAAAAAAATTAGCCGGGGTGGGGGGGGACTACCTTTAGAAAAGCACTTTCCATAATCAAGAAACTTAAATACTTAGACACTAAAGCACACACTTTTTAACTGAACATTTCACTTAAAGAAAACCTCTTTCTTGGTGGAATTTACTTTCAGAAGCTATTATTCTTTGAACTAATTCTGTATAGCCATCTAACAGGTTCTAGTAACTTGGCTTCACTCTGATTGAATTTTATGTAAGCAAACCATAACACTTTGCAATAGTTAAGAAAACATTTTTATTATTTACACTAAAGCAATTTAAATGGTGCCTCTTTATATTAACTTGGCACTTCATAAGTCTGTAAAACAGGACACTCGGATTAATCAAACACCAGGAAGGAACCCTATACAGATGTATGATTAGGATGAAATAACAGGGTGAGCCAGTTTCCGTAAAGTTCAAGAATGATTATTAAAACACAGTTTAAATTAATGGTTCATGCTGTACAAAGGTAAAAATAGAAAAAAATCTTATCTGGTGGCTGTAGGCTTGGGTGTGGCGAACAGTTATGATGGCTACACTACCCACACTACGGCCTGCAAGTTTCTTGCTGTACGGGCTCAATTTATCTTCTTGGCTTCATTCAGTTTTACATACAGTAGCTCAACAACTCGCACCTATGCTGTAAGCTGTTTGCAGTCTTCAACCGAGGCATTTTTATGAAAATTTGCAGGCAAAGCTTCTGCTCCACAAAGGAGTTACCTCAATCACTGCTGCCTTCAGACTGTGTGACTTACTTCCCGAACTTGCTCAAGGTAGCACGCCAGTTCGCCTTTCGCACCTTTTCCACTCGCCACAGCCATTTTCGTTTCAAACAAAAGCACACTGGCTTTTACATAACACCTATTTCTTACATTGTTCAAAAGCATGACCATTTCTTAAATTGTCAAATTTACAACAACATGAACAATTTATACACACACATATTTTTAAATACAAAATGTTATCAAAACATTATTTAGACACTTGGTATCCTTTGTAGAGGACTTGGGCAGGTTTGTCCCATCCTAGTACACATTATTTTGTTACTACCCTTCAGATATTCCATTTAGCTACATCTACAATAATTCCCAATGTTCTGCCTTTTGAGGTGTCCAGTGTGGGTTGCTCTCCACTTCCTGGGTGTATTGTATCGAGTTACCTTTTTCAAATTTCCATGAGGGTTTATCAATGTATTTTGTAACTGATATTTCAGCACCAATGATAACTTTTGTGAGCCAATGTACACTCCTTGAAAAATGTTTCAGTACTACTATTGAGTGATTCAGTGGTAATTTGTTCTCATCGGTGGAAAAGATGGATGGGTCAGGTTTTGTATCAGTTTCCATCTGCCTGCCCAAAACGTTTTAAATTCCTTGGCATCAAACTTAGATAATTTCTTGTGTGTTGATCCATTCGAACAATGGTTCTCTATTTTTGTCTCTATTTATGTATCTCCGGGTTGTGTTTTGGAATTAAAATCTTAAACATATACGTGCTGTCTAGTTGCTGTGTGTAAGACTAGTGTCAGACACTTTCCGTTAGGTGATTTGTGGACTGATGTAATAACCAGGCCTTTGAGTTTTATCCTAATTACTTCTACATCACTAATTTTCTGACAGCTTAAGCCAGCATAATCCAAGAGCTGTTTCTTTTTTCATTTATTGTGGATGCACCTAACAATTGAGAGGAGTATTGATATTGCTTTATATTGCGTAATCTTGCATGTAGCTGCTGAATTATCACCTAAATGCATTTCCTATAGAGCTATAATACTGATGGCATGCTCATCATTTAATTTGTTTTGGTAACTGCATTTGTCACTTGTTAATCCTACATTAATTTGCATAATATGGACACCTTGCCTGATAATTTTGGACTGTAAACTCTGAGAAGTGCTGGACCATCTTTTGTGTAGAGTTTTTGCTGTCTGCTCCTGCAGTCACACAGCCTTGGTGCACCATCTCGGGGGTTGTCTACATGCCCCACAACAGTCTTTTTGGTGTCCAGTGTGAATGATTCACTGGTAAATATCCTGTCCCATACACTTTTGTTTGTAGACAATACTTCTGTGTTAGCTGAAAATAGAAACCCTGGGCCAGGAAGCAGTAGTCTCAGTACCTCAGAGAATTAGTTTCAGGTAAAGTATATGGATCTAACATATCTAAAATGCACATGGTTTAATTTGGAAACCACACAAACACCCAAATGTACACACCTGCAGTAGCTGCAGGGGGGGGGGGCAGAGTGATTGGAGAAGACAGTACATGGTCTGAATGGGAAAAGATTGGTGGGTACAGAAGATAGAAGGGAAAAGGTAAAGTGATACAGTGGGAAAAAAATTAGCAGAGGTTTCGGTCAGGTGGATGGCACTAGATGTGCAGGAGAGACAATTTCCACCTGCATAGTTCAGAAAAACTTGCACTGGAAGGGAATATCCAAATGGTATGTCTAGTGAAGCAGTTGTTCAAGTGGTGTACAGCCTCTTGGCAACTGGAATGTGAAGTCTCTGGTTTGCCACAGTTTGGTGCTAGACATTACTGCGAGTGAACAGTTGGTTACTTGTCATCCCTACATGGAAAATTTTATGGTAATTGCAGCATAGCAGATTTTTAACAGGTTGCTTTTGCACATGATTGTGCCTTTTATATGGTGGGAGATGCCTGCGACTGGACTGCTGTAGGAGGTGGTGGGTGGATTTGTGGGACAGGTCTTGCACCTGGGTCACTCACAGGATTAGTGGCGGACAAGTATGTTCTCTAGATTGTGCGGGCTGTGGAACACTACTTTGCAGGACATTGACCGTGAAACACAGAGATTGCATCGGGATTGAATAGAATAGGCACTATGCCCACTTAAGTACAAGAAGAGTGAATCTTTTAAGATTTTGTGCTTTGAGTGGCTCCTGGGTGACCAGTATTAGATTCATATACACCAGTGCAGGTTTACTGTATCCCTTGGACTTTCAGATTGACATGGAACACAGAAATTGCATCGGGGCTGAATACAAAAGGCAGAATGCTGACTTAAACACAAGAAGAGTGAATCTTCTAAGAGTTTGTGCTTTGAGCGGCTCCTGGGAGACCAGTATTAGATTCTGTTTCACCAGTGCAGGTTTGCTGAATCCCTTGGACCTTCACATTGACAATGAGACACAGAAATTGCATGGGGATTGAATACAAATGGCACAATGCCGACTTAAGTACAAGAAGAGTGAATCTTCTAAGAGTTTCTGCTTTGTACAGATCCTGGGAGGCCAGTATTAGATTGCGATGCACCAGTGCAGGTCTGCAGAATCCCTTGGACGTTCACATTGACCATGAAACTCCGAAATAGCATCGTGATTTAATACAATAGGCTCTATGCCGACTTATGTACAAGAAGAGTGAATCTTCTAAGAGTTTGTGCTTTGAGCGACTCCTGGGGGTAAAGTATTAGATTCCAATGCACCAGTGCAGGTTTACTGTAAACCTTGGACCTTCACATTGACCATGAAACAGAGAAAATGCATCGGGATCGAATACAAAATTCACAATGCCGACTTAAGTACAAGAAGAGTGAAACTTCTAAGATTTTGTGTTTTGAGCTGCTCCTGGCAGACCAGTATTAGATTCCGATGCACCAGTGCAGGATTACTGTGTCCCTTGGACTTTTACAGTGACTGTGTAACACAGAAATTGCATTGGGATTGAATACAAATGGCACATTTACGACTTAAGTACAAGAACAGTGAAATGTCTATGAGTTTGTAGTTTGAGCGTCTCCTGGGAGACTAGTATTAGATTCCGATGCACCAGTGCAGATTTACTGAATCTCTTGGACCTTCACATTGACCATGAGACACAGAAATTGCATCGTGATTGAATAAAACAGGCACACTGCCGACTTAAGTACAAGAAGAGTGAATCTTCTAAGAGTCTGTGCTTTGAGCGGCTCCTGGGAGACCAGTAATAGATTCCGATTCACCAGTGAAGGTTTACTGTATCCCTTGGACCGTAACATTGACCATGAAATACAGAAATTGCATGGGGATTGAATACAAATGGCACAATGCCGACTTAAGTACAAGAAGAGTGAATCTTCTAAGAGTTTCTGCTTTGAGCGGCTCCTGGGAGACCAGTATTAGATTCCGATGCACCAGTGCAGGTTTACTGTATCCCTTCGACATTCACATTGACCATGAAACACAGAAATTGCATCGGGATTGAATACAAAAGGCTTAATGCCGACTTAAGTGCAAGAAGAGTGAATCCTCTAAGAGATTGTGCTTTGAGCGGCTCCTGGGAGACCAGTATTAAATTCTGATGCACCAGTGCAGTTTTACAGAATCCCTTGGACCTTAACATTGAGCATGAAACACAGATATTGCATCGTGATTGAATACAAAAGATAGAATGAAGATTTAAGTACAAGAAGAGTGAATCTTCTAAGAGTTTGTGCTTTGAGTGGTTCCAGGGAGACCAGTATTAGATTTCGCTGCATCAGTGCAGGTTTACTGTATCCCTTGGACCTTCATATTGACCGTAAAACACAGAAATTGCATCAGGATAGAATACAAAGTTCACAAAGCCAATTTAAATACAAGAAGAGTGAATCTTCCAAGAGTTTGTGCGTTGAGCGGCTCCTCGGAGACCAGTATTTCATTCCGATGCACCAGTGCAGGTTTACTGTATCCCTTAGACCGTCACATTGACCATGAAACACAGAAATTGCAACGGGATTGAATACAAAAGGCACAATGCCGACTTAAGTACAAGAGGATTGAATCTTCTAAGAGTTTGTGCTTTGAGCGGCTCCTGGCAGACCAATATTAGAATCCGATTCACCAGTGCTGGTTAACTGCATCCCTTTGACTTTCACTTTGACCATGAAACACAGAAATTGTATCGGGATTGAATACAAAATGCACAATGCCAACTTAAGTATAAGAAGAGTGAATCTTCCAAGAGTTTGTGCGTTGAGCGGCTCCTCGGAGACTAGTATTAGATTCCGATGCACCAGTGGAGGTTTACTGAATCGCTTGGACATTCACATTGACCATGAGACACAGAAATTGCATCGGGATTAATTCAAACGGCACAATGCCGACTGAAGTACAAGAAGAATGAATTTTCTAAGAGTTTGTAACTTGAGCGGCTCCTGGGACACAAGTATTAGAGTCCGATGCTGCATTGCATGTTTACTGTATCCCTTGGACCCTCATATTGACCATGAAACACAGAAATTGCATCGGGATTGAATACAAAAATCCCAATGCCGACTCAGGTACAAGAAGAGTGAATCGTCTAAGAGATTGTGCTTTGAGCGGCTCCTGGGAGACCAGTATTAGATTCCGATGCAATAGTGCAGGTTTACTGTATCGCTTGGGCCTTCACATTGACCATGAAATACAGAAATTGCATTGGGATTGAATACAAAAGGCACAATGCCGAGTTAAATACAAGAAGATTGAATCTTCTAAGAGTTTGTGCTTTCAGCGGCTGCTGGGAGACCAGTATCAGATTCTGATTCACCAGTGCTGGTTAACTGTATCCCTTGGACTTTCACATTGACCATGAAACACAGAAATTGCATTGGGATTGATAACAAAAGGGACAATGCCGAATTAAGTACAAGAAGATTGTATTTTCTAAGACTTTGTGATCTGAGCGACTCCTGGGAGACCAGTATTAGATTCCGATGCACCTGTACAGGTTTAGTGATTCCCTTGGACCCTCACATTGACCATGAGACAGAGAAATCGCATCGGGATAGAATATAAAAGGCACAATGCCAACTTAAGTATAAGAAGAGTTAATCATCTAAGAGTTTGTGCGTTGTGCTGTTATTGGGAGAACAGTATTAGATTCTGATGCACCATTGCAGTTTACTTTTTCCCTTGGACCTTCACATTGACCATGAATCCCCGAAATAGCATCAGGATTGAAAACAAAAGGCACAATGCCGACTTAAATAAAAGAAGACTGAATTTTCTAAGAGTTTTTGCTTTGAGCAGCTCCTGGGAGTCCAGTATTTCATTCCGATGCACCAGTGCAGTTTTACTGTATCAATTTGACCTCCACATTGACCATGGAAACAGAAATCGCATCGCGATTGAATACAAAAGGCACAATGCCGACTTTAGTATTAGAAGAGTGAATCTTCTAAGAGTTTGTGGTTTGAGCGGCTCCTGGGAGACCAGTATTAGATTCCGATGCACCAGTGCAGGTTTACTGTCTCAATTGGACCTTCACATTGACCATGAAACACAGAAATTGCATCGGGATTTAGTACAAAATGGACAATGCCGACTTAAGTACAAGAAAAGTGAATATTCTAAGAGGTTGTCGTTTGAGCGGCTCCTGGGAGACCAGTATTAGATTCCGGTGCGCCAGTAAGGGATTACTGTATCCCTTGGACTTTCACATTGACCATTAAACACAGAAATTGCATCGGGATTGAATACATAAGGCACAATGCCGACTTAAGTACAAGATGAGTGAATCCCCTAAGGGTTTGTGTCATGAGCGTCTTTTGGGACACAAGAATTAAATTCCGACGCACCAGTGACGGTTTACTGTATCCCTTGGACTTTCAATTCGGCATGTAACACAGAAATTGCATCGGGATCAGATACAAAAGGCACAATGCCGACTTAAGTACAGGAAGAGTGAGTCTTTCAAGAAATTGTGCTAGAGCGGCTCCTGAGAGTCCAGTATTAGATTCCGATACACCAGTGCAGGTTTACCGTATCCCTTGGACCCTAACATTAACCATGAAACACAGAAATTGCATCGGGATTGAATACAAAATGCACAATGCCGACTTAAATTGAAGAAGAGTGAATCTTCTAAGAGTTTGTGCGTTGAGTGGCTTCTGGAAGACCAGTATTAGATTCCGATGCATCAGTGCAGGTTTACTGAATCCCTTGGTACTTCACATTGACCATGTAACACAGAATTTTCATTGGGATTAGTTCAAACGGCACAATGCCGACATGAGTACAAGGAGAGTGAATCTTCTAAGACTTTGAGCATTGAGCGGCTCTTGGGAGACCAGTATTAGATTCCGATGCACCAGTACAGGTTTAATGTATATCCTGGACCATCACATTGACCATGAAAGACCGAAATTCCATCGGGATTGAATATAAAAGGCACAATGCCGACTTAAATAAAAGAAGAGTGAATTTTATGAGAGTTTGTGTTTGAGCGCCTCCTGGGAGACCAGTATTAGATTCCGATACACCAGTGCAGGTTTACTGTATTCCTTGGACCTTCACATTGACCATGAAACACAGGAATAGCAATGTGATAGAATACAAAATTCACAATGAGGACTTAAGTACAAGAAGAGTGAGTCTTATAAGAGTTTGTGCGTTGAGCGGCTCCTGGGAGACCAGTATTAGATTCCGATGCAACAGTGCAGGTTTACTGTATCAATTTGACCTCCACATTGACCATGGAAAACAGAAATCGCATCGCGATTGAATACAAAAGGCACAATGCCGACTTAAGTACTAGAAGAGTGAATCTTCTAAGAGTTTGTGGTTTGAGCGGCTCCTGGGAGACCAGTATTAGATTCCAATGCACCAGTGCAGGTTTATTGTACCCTTGGACCTTCACATTGACCATCAAACTCAGAAATGGCATCGGGATGGAATACAAAATGCACAACGCAGACTTAAGTTCAAGAAGATTGAGTCTTGTAAGAGTTTGTTCTTTGAGCGGCTCCTGGGAGACCAGTATTAGATTGCGAATCACCTGTGCTGGTTAACTGTATCCCTTTGACTTTCTCATTGACCATGAAACACAGAAATTGCATCGGGATTGAATACAAAAGCACACTGCCGACTTATGTACATGAAGAGTGAATCTTCTAAGAGTTTCTGATTTGAGCGGCTTCTGGGATACCAGTATTAGATTCCAATGCACCAGTGCAGGTTTACTGTATACCTTGGACCTTCACATTGACCATGAAACACAGGAATCGCAATGTGATAGAATACAAAATTCACAATGAGGACTTAAATACAAGAAGAGTGAGTCTTATATGATTTTGTGCTTTGAGCGGCTTCTGGGAGACCAGTATTAGATTCCGATGCTACAGTGCAGGTTTACTGTATCAATTTGACCTCCACATTGACCATGGAAAACAGAAATCGCATCGCGATTGAATACAAAAGGCACAATGCCTACTTAAGTACTAGAAGAGTGAATCTTCTAAGATTTTGTGGTGTGAGAGGCTCCTGGGAGACCAGTATTAGATTCCGGTGCGCCAGTAGAGGTTTACTGTGTCCCTTGGACTTTCACATTGACCATTAAACACAGAAGTTGCATCGGGATTGAATACAAAAGGTACAATGCCGACTTAAGTACAAGAAGAACGAATCCTCTAAGGGTTTGTGCTTTGAGCGGCACCTGGGACACCAGTATTATATTCCGATGCACCAGTGCAGGTTTACTGTATCCCTTGGACTTTCACATTGACCATGTAACACAGAAATTGCATCGGGATTGAAAACAAAAGGCACAATGCCGACTTAAGTACAAGAAGAGTGAATCCTCTAAGGGTTTGTGTTTTGAGGGGCTTTTGGGACACCAGTATTATATTCCATCGCACCTGTGCAGGTTTACTGTTTCCCTTGGACTTCCAGTTTGACCATGTAACACAGAAATTGCATCGGGATCAGATACAAAACGCGCAATGCCGACTTAAGTACAAGATGAGTGTATCTTCTAAGAGTTTGTGGTTTGAGTGGGTCCTGGGAGACCGGTATTAGATTCTGATGGACCAGCGCAGGTTTACTGAATCCCTTGGACGTTCACAATGACCATGAAACACAGAAATTTGATCAGGATTGAATACAAAAGGCACAATGCCGACTTAAGTACAAGAAGAGTGAATCTTTGAAGAAATTGTGCTAGAGCGGTTCCTGAGAGTCCAGTATTAGATTCCGATACACCAGTACAGGTTTACTGTATCCCTTGGACCTTCACATTGACTATGAAACTTAAAAATTGCATCGGGATTGAATACCAAAGGCACAATGCGGACTTAAGGACAAGATGAGAGAATCTTCTAAGAATTTGTGCTTTTTGCGGCTCCTGAGAGTCCAGTATTAGATTCCGATACACCAGTGCAGGTTTACTGAATCCCTTGGACCTTCACATTGATCATGAAACACAGAAATTGCATCGGGGTGAATACAAAAGGCACAATGCCGAGTTAAGTACATGAAGACTGAATCGTCTAAGAGATTTTGGTTTGAGCGGCTCCTCGGGGACCAGTATTAGATTTCGATGCAATAGTGCAGGTTTACTGTATTGCTTGGACCTTCATATTGACCATGAAACACAGAAATTGCATAGGGATTGAATACAAAGGCACAATGCCGACTTAAGTACATGAAGAGTGAATCTTCTAGGAGTTTCTGATTTGTTCGGCTCCTGGGAGACCAGTATTAGATATCGATGCACCAGTGTAGGTTTACTGTATCCCTTGGGCTTTCACATTGACCATGAAACACAGAAAATGCTTGAGGATTGAATACCAAAGGTACAATGCCGACTTAAGTACAAGAAGAGACAATCATGTAAGAATTTGTGATTTGAGCGGCTCCTGGGACACCGTTTTTAGATTCCGATGCACCAGTGCAGGTTTACTGTATCCCTTGGCCCCTATCATTAACCATGAAACACAGAAATTGCATCAGTATTGAATACAAAAGGCACAATGCCGACCTAAATACAAGAAGAGTGAATCTTCTAAGAGTTTGTGCGTTGAGCGGTTCCTGGAAGACCAGTATTAGATTCTGATGTATCAGTGCAGGTTTACTGAATCCCTTGGAACTTCACATTGACCATGAAACACAGAAATTGCATCGGGATTAGTTCAAACGGCACAATGCCGACTAGAGTACAAGAGGAGTAACTCTTGTAAGACTTTGAGCTTTGAGCGGCTCCTGGGAGACCAGTATTAGATTCCGATGCACCAGTACAGGTTTAATGTATCCCTTGGACCTTCACATTGACCATGAAACACCGAAATTCCATCGGGATTGAATACAAAAAGCACAATGCCGACTTAAATAAAAGAAGAGTGAATTTTATGAGAGTTTGTGATGTGAGCAGCTCCTGGGAGACCAGTATTAGATTCCGATGCACCAGTGCAGGTTTACTGTATCCCTTGGACTTTCACATTGACCATGTAAGACAGATATTGCATCGGGATTGGATACAAATGGCACAATGCCGATTTAAGTACAAGATGAGTGAATCTTCTAAGATTTTGTGCCTTGAGCGGCTCCCGGGAGACCCTTGGCCCCTATCATTAACCATGAAACACAGAAATTGCATCAGTATTGAATACAAAAGGCACAATGCCGACCTAAATACAAGAGGAGTGAATCATCTAAGAGTATGTGCTTTGAGCGGCTACTGGGAGACCAGTATTTGATTCCGACGCACCAGTTCTGGTTAAGTGGATCCTTGGAATTTCACATTGACCATGAAACATGGAAATTGCATCGGGAGTGAATACAAAATGCACAATGCCGACATAAGTACAAGAAGAGTGAATCTTCCAAGAGTTTGTGCTTTGAGCGGCACCTGGGACACCAGTATTATATTCCGATGCACCAGTTCAGGTTTACAGTATCCCTAGGACCTCCACATTGACTATGAAACTTAAAAATTGCATCGGGATTGAATACCAAAGGCACAATGCGGACTTAAGGACAAGATGAGAGAATCTTCTAAGAATTTGTGCTTTTTGCGGCTCCTGGAAGGCCAGTATTAGATTCCGATGGAACAGTGCAGGTATACTGTATCCCTTGGACCTTAACATTGACCATGAAGCACAGAAATTGCATCGGGCTAGAATGTATAACGCACTATTCCGACTTAAGTACAAGAAGAGTGAATCTTCTAAGACTTTGTATATTAAGCGGCTCCTGGGAGACCAGTATTAGATACAGATGCACCAGTGCAGGTTTACTGAATCCCTTGGACCTTCACATTGATCATGAAACACAGAAATTGCATCGGGGTGAATACAAAAGGCACAATGCCGAGTTAAGTACATGAAGACTGAATCGTCTAAGAGATTTTGGTTTGAGCGGCTCCTCGGGGACCAGTATTAGATTTCGATGCAATAGTGCAGGTTTACTGTATTGCTTGGACCTTCATATTGGCCATGAAACACAGAAATTGCATATTGATTGAATACAAAGGCACAATGCCGACTTAAGTACATGAAGAGTGAATCTTCTAGGAGTTTCTGATTTGATCGGCTCCTGGGAGACCAGTATTAGATATCGATGCACCAGTGTAGGTTTACTGTATCCCTTGGGCTTTCACATTGACCATGAAACACAGAAAATGCTTGAGTATTGAATACCAAAGGCACAATGCCGACTTAAGTACAAGAAGAGACAATCATGTAAGAATTTGTGATTTGAGCGGCTCCTCAGACACCGTTTTTAGATTCCGATGCACCAGTGCAGGTTTACTGTATCCCTTGGCCCCTATCATTAACCATGAAACACAGAAATTGCATCAGTATTGAATACAAAAGGCACAATGCCGACTTAAATACAAGAAGAGTGAATCTTCTAAGAGTTTGTGCGTTGAGCGGTTCCTGGAAGACCAGTATTAGATTCTGATGTATCAGTGCAGGTTTACTGAATGCCTTGGAACTTCACATTGACCATGAAACACAGAAATTGCATCGGGATTAGTTCAAACGGCACAATGCCGACTAGAGTACAAGAGGAGTGACTCTTGTAAGACTTTGAGCTTTGAGCGGCTCCTGGGAGACCAGTATTAGATTCCGATGCACCAGTACAGGTTTAATGTATCCCTTGGACCTTCACATTGACCATGTAACACAGAAATTGCATCGGGATTGGATACAAATGGCACAATGCCGACTTAAGTACAAGATGAGTGAATCTTCCAAGAGTTTGTGCTTTGAGCGGCTCCTGGGAGACCAGTATTAGATTCCGATGCACCAGTGCAGGTTTACTGTAACCTTGGACCTTCACATTGACCATCAAACACAGAAATGGCACCGGGATGGAATACAAAAGGCACAATGCCGACTTAAGTACAAGAAAAGTGAATCTTCTATGATTTTGTGCCTTGAGCGGCTCCCGGGAGACCAGTATTAGATTCCGATGCACCAGTGCAGGTTTACTGTCTCAATTGGACCTTCACATTGACCATGAAACACAGAAATTGCATCGGGATTAAGTACAAAATGGACAATGCCGACTTAAGTACAAGAAAAGTGAATATTCTAAGAGGTATTCGTTTGAGCGGCTCCTGGAGACCAGTATTAGATTCCGGTGCGCCAGTAAAGGTTTACTGAATCCCTTGGACGTTCACATTGACCATGAAACACAGAAATCTGTTCTGGATTGAATACAAAAGGCACAATGCCGACTTAAGTACAAGAAGAGTGAATCTTTGAAGAAATTGTGCTAGAGCGGTTCCTGAGAGTCCAGTATTAGATTCCGATACACCAGTACAGGTTTACTGTATCCCTTGGACCTTCACATTGACTATGAAACTTAAAAATTGCATCGGGATTGAATACCAAAGGCATAATGCGGACTTAAGAACAAGATGAGAGAATCTTCTACGAATTTGTGCTTTTTGCGGCTCCTGGGAGACCAGTATTAGATTCCGATGGAATAGTGCAGGTATCCCTTAGACCTTAACATTGACCATGAAACACAGAAATTGCATCGGGCTAGAATGTATAACGCACTATTCCGACTTAAGTACAAGAAGAGTGAATCTTCTAAGACTTTGTGCATTAAGCGGCTCCTGGGAGACCAGTATTAGATACAGATGCACCAGTGCAGGTTTACTGAATCCCTTGGACCTTCACATTGATCATGAAACACAGAAATTGCATCGGGGTGAATACAAAAGGCACAATGCCGAGTTAAGTACATGAGGACTGAATCGTCTAAGAGGTTTTGGTTTGAGCGGCTCCTCGGAGACCAGTAGTAGATTCCGATGCAATAGTGCAGGTTTACTGTATTGTTTGGACCTTCATATTGATCATGAAACACAGAAATTGCATAGGGATTGAATACAAAGGCACAATGCCGACTTAAGTACATGAAGAGTGAATCTTCTAGGAGTTTCTGATTTGATCGGCTCCTGGGAGACCAGTATTAGATATCGATGCACCAGTGTAGGTTTACTGTATCCCTTGGGCTTTCACATTGACCATGAAACACAGAAAATGCTTCAGGATTGAATAGCAAAGGCACAATGCCGACTTAAGTACAAGAAGAGACAATCATGTAAGAATTTGTGCTTTGAGCGGCTCCTGGGACACCGTTTTTAGATTCCGATGCACCAGTGCAGGTTTACTGTATCCCTTGGCCCCTATCATTAACCATGAAACACAGAAATTGCATCAGGATTGAATACAAAAGGCACAATGCCGACTTAAATACAAGAAGAGTGAATCTTCGAAGAGTTTGTGCGTTGAGCGGTTCCTGGAAGACCAGTATTAGATTCTGATGTATCAGTGCAGGTTTACTGAATCCCTTGGAACTTCACATTGACCATGAAACACAGAAATTGCATCGGGATTAGTTCAAACGGCACAATGCCGACTAGAGTACAAGAGGAGCGACTCTTCTAAGACTTTGAGCTTTGAGCGGCTCTTGGGAGACCAGGATTAGATTCCGATGCACCAGTACAGGTTTAATGTATCCATTTGGACCTTCACATTGACCATGAAACACCGAGATTCCATCGGGATTGAATACAAAAGGCACAATGCCGACTTAAATAAAAGAAGAGTGAATTTTATGAGAGTTTGTGATGTGAGCGGCTCTTGGGAGACCAGTATTAGATTCCGATGCACCAGTGCAGGTTTACCGTATCCCTTGGACTTTCACATTGACCATGTAACACAGAAATTGCATCGGGATTGGATACAAATGGCACAATGCCGACTTAAGTACAAGAAGAGTGAATCTTCTAAGATTATGTGTTTTGAGCGGCTCCTGGGAGAACAGTATTGGATTCTGATACACCAGTGAAGGTTTACTGTATCCCTTGGACCTTCACATTGACCATGAAACACAAAAGTTGGATCGGGAAAGAATTCCAAAGGCACAATGCCTACTTAAGTAAAAGAAGAGTGAATTTTCTGAGAGTTTGTGGTTTGAGCGGCTCCTGGGAGACAAATATTATATTCCATTGCTCCAGGGCAGGTTTACTGTATCAATTGGACCTTCACTGTGTCAATGAAACACAGATATCGCATCAGGGTTTAATATAAAAGGCACAATGCCGACTTAAGTACAAGAAGAGTGAATCTTCTAAGTGTTTGCGCTTTGAGCGGCTCCTGGGAGACTAGCATGTGATTCCAATGCACCAGTGCAGGTTTACTGTATCCCTTGGACCTTCACATTGACCATGAAGCACCAAAATGACATCGGGATTGAATACAAAAAAGACAATGACGGCTTAAGTACAAGAAGAGTGAATCCTCTAAGAGTTCGTAGTTTTAGCGGCTCCTGGGAGACCAGTATTAGATTCCGGTGCACGAGTGCAGGTTTAGTGTATCCCTTCGACCTTCACATTGACCATTAAGCTCAGAAATTGCATTGGGATAGAATCCAAAAAGCACAATGCCGACTGAAGCACAAGATGACTGAATCTTCTAGGAGTTCGTGCATTGGGTGGCTCCTGGGAGACCAGTATTAGATTCCGATGCACCAGCGCAGAATTTACTGTATCCCTTGTACCTTCATATTGACCATGAAACACAGAAATCGCATCGGCATTGAATACAAAGTCACAATGCCGACTTAAGGACAAGAAGAGTGAATCTTCTGTGAGTTTGTGTTTGAACTGCTCCTGGGAGACCAGTATTAGATTCCGATGCAACAGTGCAAGTTTACTGTATCCCTTGGACCTTCACATTGACCAGGATACAAAGAAATTGCATCGGGATTGAATACAAAAGGCACAATGCTGACTTAAGTAAAAGAAGAGTGAACTTTCTAAGAGTTTGTTCTGTGAGCGGCTCCTGGGAGACTAGTATTTGATTCCAATGCACCAGTGCCGGTTTACTGTATCCCTTAGACTGTCACATTGACCATGAAACACAGAAATTGCATCGGGATTAAATAGAAAAGGCAAAATGCCGACTTAAGTACAAGAAAATTGAATCTTCCAAGAGTTTGTGCTTGGAGCGGCTCCTGGGAGACCAGTATCTGATTCCGTTTCGCCATTGCTGGTTAACTTTATCCCTTTGACTTACTCATTAACCATGAAGCCTCAGAAAATGCATCGGGATTGAATACAAAATGTACAATGCCGTCTTAAGTACAAGACGAGTGAATCTTCTGTGAGTTTTTGCTTTGAACGGTTCCTGGGAGACCAGTATTAAATTCCGATGCACCAGTGCAGGTTTACTGAATCCCTCGGACTTTCACATTGACCAAGAAACACAGTAATTGCAGCGGGGTGAATACAAAAGGCACATGCCGATTTAAGTCCAGGATGAGTGAATTTTCTAGGAGTTTGTAATTTGAGCGGCTCCTGGGACACCAGTATTAGAGTCCGATGCAGCATTGCAGGTTTAATGTATCCCTTGGACCTTCACATTGACCATGATACGCAGAAATTGTATCGGGATTGAATACAAAAGGCACAAGACCGACTTATGTTCGAGAAGAAAGAATCATCTAAGAGTTTGTGGTTTGAGCGGCTCCTGGGAGATCAGTATTAGATTCCGATAATCCGTTGGACCTTCACATTGACCATGCAACAGAGTAATCGCAACGGGATGGAATTCAAAAGCCACAATGCCGACTGAAGTACAAGAAGAGTGAATCTTCTAAGAGTTTGTGGCTTGAGCGGCTCCTGGGAGACCAGTATTAGATTCCGATGCACCTGTGCATGTTTACTGTATCCCTAGGACCTTCACATTGACCATGAAACACAGAAATTGCATCGGGATTGAATACAAAATGCACAATGCCGACTTAAGTACAAGAAGAAAGAATCTTCTAAGAGTTTGTGGTTTGAGCGGCTCCTGGGAGACCAGTATTAGTTTCCGATGCACCAGTGCACGTTTACTGTATGCCTTGGACATTCACATTGACCATGAAACACAGAAATCGCAGCGGGGTGGGATACAAAAGGCACTGCCGACACAAGTACAAGAAGAGTGAACCTTCTAAGAGTTTGTGGTTTGAGCGGCTTCTGGGTGACCAGTATTAGATTCCGATGCACCAGTGCTGAATTTACTCTATTCCTTGGACCTTCACATTGTTCATGAAACACAGAAATCGCATCGGGATTGAATACAAAAGGCACAATGCCGACATAAGTACAAGAAGATGAATCTTCTAAGAGATTGTGGTTTGAGAGGCTCCTGGGAGACCAGTATTAGATTCCGATGTACCAGTGCAGGTTTACTGCATTCTTTCAACCTTCACATTGACCATGAAACAGAGAAATTGCATCGGGATTGAATACAAAAGGTACAATGCCGACTTAGGTACAAGAAGAATGAATCTTCTAAGACTTTGTGGTTTGAGCGGTTCCTGGGTGAATAGTATTAGATTCCGATGCACCAGTGCAGGTTTACTGTATCCCTTGGACCTTCATATTGACCATGAAACACAGAAATCGGATCGGCTTTGAATACAAATGGCACAATGCCGACTTAAGTACAAGAAGAGTTAATCTTCTAAGAGTTTGTGGTTTGAGCGGCTCCTAGGAGATCAGTATTATATTCCGATGCACCAGTGCAGGTTTACTGTATCCCTTGGACCTTCATATTGACCATGAAACACAGAAATCGGATCGGCTTTGAATACCAATGGCACAATGCCGACTTAAGTACAAGAAGAGTGATTCTACTAAGAGTTAGTGTTTTGAGCGGCTCCTGGGAGAACAGTATTAGATTCCGATGCACCAGTGCCAGTTTACTGTTTCACTTGGACCTTCACATTGACCATGAAACACAGAAATCGCATCGGGTTCAAATTCAAAAGCACAACGCCGGCTTAAGTACAAGAAGAGTGAATCTTCTAAGATTTTGTGCTTTGAGCGGGTCCTGGGAGAACAATATTAGATTCCGATGCACGAGTGCAGGTATACTGTATCACTTGATTCATCACATTTACAATGAAACATAGAAATCGCATCGGGATTGAATACAAAAGGCACAATGCCGACTTAACTACAAGAAGTGTGAAACTTCTAAGAGATTGTAGTTTGAGAGGCTCCTGGGAGACCAGTATTAGATTCCGATGTACCAGTGCAGGTTTACAGCATTCTTTCGACCTTCACATTGACCATGAAACAGAGAAATTGCATCGGGATTGAATACAAAAGGTACAATGCCTACTTAGGTACAAGAAGAGTGAATCTTCTAAGACGTTGTGGTTTGAGCGGCTCCTGGGTGAATAGTATTAGATTCCGATGCACCAGTGCAGGTTTACTGTATCCCTCGGACCTTCATATTGACCATGAAACACAGAAATCGCATCGGCATTGAATACAAAAGGCACAATGCCGACTTATGTACAAGAAGAGTTAATCTTCTAAGAGTTTGTGGTTTGAGCGGCTCCTAGGAGACCAGTATTAGATTCCAATGCACCAGTGGAGGTTTACTGTACCCCTTGGACCTTCACATTGACCACCAAACACAGAAATTGCATCGGGATTGAACACAAAAGGGACAATGCCGACTTAAATTCAAGATGAGTGAATCTTTTAAGAGGTTTTGCATTGAGCGGCTCCTTTAGACCAGTATTAGATTCCGATTCCCCAGTGCAGATTTACTGTATCCCTTAAACCTTCACATTGACCATGAAACACAGACATTGCATTAGGATTGAATACAAATGGGATAATGCCGACCTAAGGACAAGAAGAGTCAATCTTCTGAGAAATTGTGCTTTGAGCAGGTCATGGGAGACCAGTATTAGATTCCAATGCACCAGTGCACGATTTCTGTATCCCTTGGACATTCACATGGACCATGAAACACAGTAATTGCATCGGGATTGAATACAAAAGGGACAATGAAGACTTAAGTACTAGAAGAGTGAATCTTCTAAGAGTTTGTGGTTTGAGCGGCTCCTGGGAGACCAGTATTAGATTCCGATGCACCAGTGCTCGTTTACTGTGTCACGTAGACCTTCACATTGACCATGAAACACAGAAATCGCATCGGGATTGAATACAAAAGGCACAATGCCGACGTCAATACAAAAATAGTGAATCTTCTAAGAGTTTGTGCTTTGAGCGGCTTCTGGGAGACCAGTATTAGATTCTGATGCACCAGTGCAGGTATACTGTATCCCTTGGAAATTCACATTGACCATGAAACAGAAATTGCATCGCGATTGAATAAAAAAGGGACAATGCCGACTTAAGTACAAGATGAGTGAAACTTTTAAGATATTGTGCTTTGAGCGGCTCCTGGGAGTCCAGTATTAAATTCCGATTCACCAGTGCAGGTTTACTGTATACCTTGGACGTTGGCATTGACCATGAAAAACAGAAATCGCATTGGGATTGAATACAATATGCACAATGCTGACTTAAGTACAAGAAGAGTGTAACTTCTAAGAGATTGTGGTATGAGCGGCTCATGGGAGACCAGTATTATATTCCAATGCACCAGTGCAGGTTTACTGCATCCCTTCGACTTCACATTGACCATGAAACACAGAAACTGCATCAAGATTGAACACAAAAGGGACAATGCTGACTTAGGTACAAGAAGAGTGAAACCTCTAAGACATTGTGGTTTGAGCGGCTCCTGTATGAATAGTATTAGATACCGATGCACCAGTGGAGGTTTACTGTATACCTTGGACCTTCACATTGACCATGAAACACAGAATTTGCATCGGGATAGAATTCAAAAGGGACAATGCCGATTTAAGTACAGGAAGTGTGAATCATCTAAGACTTTGTGGTTTGTGCGGCTCCTGGGAAACCAGTATTGATTCCGATGCACCAGTGCAGGTTTTCTGTATCCCTTGGATCTTCACATTGGTCATGAAACACAGAAATTTTTTCGGGATTGAATAAAAAAGGGACAATTCCGACTTAAGTAGAAGGTGACTGAATCTCCTAAGAGTTTGTGGTTTGAGCCGCTCCTGGGAGAATAGTATTATATTCCGATGCACCAGTGCAGGCTTACTGTACCCCTTGGACCTTCACATGGACCATGAAAAACCGAAATTGAAATGGGATTGAATACAAAAGGGACAAAGCCAACTTAAATACAAGAAGAGTGAATCTTCTAAGTATTTGTGGTTTGAGCGGCTCCTGGGAGACCAGTATTAGATTCCGATGCACCAGTGCAGGTTTACTGTATCCTTTCAACCTTCACATTTAAAATGAAACACAGAAATTGCATCGGTTTGAATAAAACATGGACAGTGCTGAATTAAGTACAAGAAGAATGAATCTTCTGAGAGTTCGTGGTTTGAACGGCTCCTGGGAAACCAGTATTAGATTCCGATGCACCAGTGAAGGTTTACTGTATTCCTTGGATATTCACATTGACCATGAAACACAGGAATCGCATCGGGATTGAATACAAAAGGCACAATGCCGACTTGAGTACAAGAAGTGTGAATCTTCAAAGAGTTTGTGGTTTGAGCGGCTCCTGGAAGTCCAGTATTAGATTCCAATGCACCAGAGCTGGTATACTGTATCCCTTGGAAATTCACATTGACCATGAAACAGAAATTGCATCGGGATTGAATAAAAAAGGGACAATGCCGCCTTAGGTACAAGATATGTGAAACTTTTAAGAATTTGTGCTTTGAGCGGCTCCTGGGAGTCCAGTATTAGATTCCGATTAACCAATGCAGGTTTACTGTATATTTTGGACCTTCGCATTGACCATGAAACACAGAAATCGCATCGGGATTGAATACAAATGGGACAATGCCGACTTAGGTACAAGAAGAGTGAAACATCTAAGACTTTGTGGTTTGAGCGGCTACTGGGAGAATTGTATTATATTCCAATGCACCTCTGTAGGTTTACTGTACCTTTTAGACGTTCACATAGACCATGAAACACAGAAATTGAATCGCGATAGAATACAAAAGACACAAAGCCAACTTAAGCACAAGCAGAGTGAATCTTCTAAGAGTTTGTGGTTTGAGCGGCTCCTGGGAAACCAGTAATAGATTCCGATGCACCAGTGCAGATTTACTGTATTCTTGGACCTTCACATAGACCATGAAACACACAAACCACATCGGGATTGAATTCAAAAGGCACAAAGCCGACTTAAGTACAAGAAGGGAGAATCCTCTAGGAGTTTGTGCTATGAGTGGCTCCTGGGAGAACAGTATTAGATTCCGTTGTACCAGTGCAGGTTTACTGAATCACTTGGTTCATCACATTGACCATGAAACGCAGAAATCGCATCGGGATTGAATACAAAATGCACAATGCCGACTAAAGTATATGAAGAGTGAATCCTCGAAGAGTTTGTGGTTTGAGCGGCTCCTGGGAGACCTTAATTACATTCCGATGCACCAGTGCAGGTATACTGAATCACTTGGAAATTCATATTGTCCATGAAAAATAGAAATTGCTTCGGGATTGAATACAAAATGCACAATGCCGACTTAAGCACAAGAAGAGTGAATCTTCTAACATTTTCTGCTATGTGCGGGTCCTGGGAGACCAGTATTAGATTCCGATGCACCAGTGCAGGTTTACTGTATCTCTGAGACTTTCACATTGACCATGAAACTCAGAAATTGCATCGGGATAGAATACAAATGGCACATTGCCGACTACAATACAAGAAGATTGAATCTTCTAGGAGTTTGTGGTTTGAGCGGCTCCTGGGAGACCAGTATTAGATTCCGTTTCACCAGTGCTGGTTAACTGTATCCCTTGGACTTTCACATTGACCATGAAACACAGAAATTGCATTGGGATTGAATACAAAAGGGACAATGCCGACTTAAGTACAAGAAGAGCGAATCTTCTAAGTGTTTGTGATTTGAGCGGAGACCAGTATTAGATTTCGATGCAACTGTGCAGGTTTACTGTATCCCTTGGACCTTCACATTGACCATTAAACACAGAAATTGCATCGGGATTGAACACAAAAGGCACAATGCCGACTTAAGTACAAGAACGGTGAAACTTCTAAGAAAATGTGGTTTGAGCGGCTCCTGGGAGATCCGTATTAGATTCTGATGCACCAGTGCAGGTTTACTGTAACCCTTGGATCTTCACATTGACCATGAAACACAGAAATTTTTTTGGGATTGTATACAAAAGGGACAATGCAGACTTAAGTACAAGAAGAACGAATCTTCGAAGAGTTTGTAGTTTGAGCGGCTCCTGGGTGAATAGTATTAGTTTCCAATGCACCAGTGCAGGTTAACTGTATACTTTGGACCTTCACATTAACCATGATACACAGAATCTGCATCGGGATTGAATACAAAAGGGGCAATGCCGACATAAGTACATCAAGAGTGAAACTTCTAAGAGTTTGTGGTTTGAGCGGCTCCTGGGAGACCAGTATTCGATTCCAATGCACCAGTGCCGGATTGCCGTATCCCTTGAACATTCACATTTACCATGAATCACAGAAATTCCATTGGGTTGAATACAAAAGGGACAATGCCGACTTAAGTACAAGAAGATTGAATCTTCTAAGAGTTTCTGGTTTGAGCGGCTCCTGGGAGATCGGTATTAGTTTCCGATGTACCAGTGCAGGCTTACCGTATCCCTTGGACCTTCTCATTGACAATGAAACACAGATATCGCAGCGGGATTGAATACAAAAATCACACTGCCGACTTAAGTACAAGAAGAGTGAATCTTCTAAGATTATGTGCTTTGAGAGGCTACTGGGAGACCAGTATTAGATTCCGATGCACCAGTGCAGGTTTTCTGTATCCCTTGAACCTTCACATTGACCAAGAAACACAGAAATCGCATCGGGATCGAATACCGAAGGCACAATGCCGACTTAAGTACAAGAAGAGTGAATCTTCTATGAGATTATCACTTGAGCTTCTCCGGGGAGACCAGAATTAGCTTCGGATGCACCAGTGCAGGTTTACTGTATCCCTTGGACCTTCACATTGAACATGAAACACAGAAATTGCATCGGGATTGAATACAAAAGGCACAGTGCCGACTTAAGTACAAGAAGAGGGAATCTTCTAATATTTTCGGGTATGTGCGGCTCCTGGGAGACCAGTATTAGATTCCGATGCACCAGTGCAGGTTTACTGTATCCCTTAGACCTTCACATTGACCATGAAAAACAGAAATTGCATCGGGATTGAATGCAAAAGGGATAATGCCGCTTTAAGTACAAGAAGATTGAATCTACTAACAGTATGTGCTTTGTGCGGCTTCTGGGAGACCAGTATCAGATTCCGATGACCAGTGCAGGTTTACTGTATCCCTTGGACCTTCACATTGACCATGAAACACAGTAATCGCTGCGGGATTGAATGCAAAAGGGACAATGCAGATTAATGTACAAGAAGAGTGAATCTTCTAAGAGTTTGTGGCCTGAGCAGGTCCTCATGGGACCAGTATTAGATTCAGATGCACCAGTGCAGGTTTACTGTATCCCTTGGACCTTCACAATGACCATGAAACAGAGAAATCGCATCGAGATTGAATCCAAAAGGTACAATGCAGACTTAAGTACAAGGAGAGTGATTCTTCTAAGAGTTTGTGCTTTGAACGGCTCCTGGGAGGCCAGTATTAGATTCTGATTCACCAGTGCAGGTTTGCTGTATCCCTTGGACCTTCAGATTGACCATGAATCACAGAAATAGCATCAGAATTAAATACAAAAAACACAACGCCGACTTAAGTACAAGGAGAGTAAATGTTCTAAGAGTTGATTGAATACCGAAGGCACAATGCCGACTTAAGTACAAGAAGAGTGAATCTTCTATGAGATTGTCACTTGAGCTTCTCCAGAGAGACCAGAATTAGCTTCGGATGCACCAGTGCAGGTTTACTGTATTTCTTGCATCTTCACATTGGCTATGAAACACAGAAATTTTTTCGGGATTGAATACAAAAGGGACAATGCAGTCTTAAGTACAAGAAGAGTGAATCTTCTAAGAGCTTGTGGTTTGAGCGGCTCCTGGGAGAATATTATTATAATCCGATACACCAGTGCCGGTTTACTGTTTTTTTCTGTTTCATGGTCATTGTGAAGGTCCAAGGGATACAGTAAACCTGCACTGGTGCATCTGAATCTAATACTGGTCCCATGAGGACCTGCTCAGGCCACAAACTCTTAGAAGATTCACTCTTCTTGTACATTAATCTGCATTGTCATTGAGCGACTCCTGGGAGACCAGTTTTTTATTCCGATGCACCAGTGCAGGTTTACTGTATCCCTTGGAATTTCACAGTGACCATGATACACAGAAATCGCTACGGGATTGAAAACAGAAGGGACAATGCCGCCGTAAGTACAAGAAGAGTGAATCTTCTGAGAGTTTGTGCTTTGAGCGATTCCTGGGATACCAGTATTTGATTCCGATGCACCAGTGCCGGTTTACGACTCCCTTGGACCTTCACATTGACCATGAAACACAGAAATCGCATCTGGATTGAATACTTAAGGGACAATGCCACTTAAGTACAAGTACAGTGAATCTTCTTAGGGTTTGTGGTTTGAGCGGCACGTGGGAGAATAGTATTAGATTCCGCTGCACCAGTGATGGTTTACTGTATCCCTTGGACCTTCACATTGACCATGAAACACAGAAATTGCATCGGGATTGAATACAAAAGGGACAATGCCGACTTAAGTACAAGATGAGTGACACTTCTAAGAATTTGTCCTTTTAGCGGCTCCTGGGGGGCCAGTATTAGATTCCGTTGCACCAGTGGAGGTTTACTGTATCCCTTGGACCTTCACGTTTACCATGAAACGCAGAAAACGCATCGGGATTGAATACAAAAATCACAATGCACACTTAAGTACAAGAAGAGTGGATCTTCTAAGATTTTGTGTTTTGAATGGCTCCTGGGAAACCAGTATTAGATTCCGACTCACCAGTGCAGGTTTACAGTATACCTTGGACCTTCACATAGACCATAAAACACAGAAATCGCATCGGAAATGGATACAAAGTGGAAAATGCAGACTTAAGTACAAGTAGTGTGAATCTTCTAAGAATTTGTCCTTTTAGCGGCTCCTGGGAGACCAGTATTAGTTTCCGTTGCACCAGTGAATGTTAACTGTATCCCTTGGCGCTTTAGTGACCATGAAACAGAGAAATCTCAACGTGATTGAATACAAAAGGGACAATACCGACTTAAGTACAAGAAGAGTGAGTCTTGTAAGAGTTTGTGGTTTGAGCGGCTCCTGAGAGACCAGAATGCGTTTCTGATGCATCAGTGCAGGTTTACTGTGTCCCTTGGACCTTCACATTGACCATGAAACACAGAAATGGCATCGGGATTGAATGCAAAATGGACGATGCCGACTGAATTATAAGAAGAGTGAATCTTCTAAGAGTTTGCGGTTTGAGCGGCTCCTTGGAGAATAGTATTAATTCCGATGCACCAGTGGAGGTTTACTGTATCCCTTGGATCCTCACATTGACCATGAAACACAGAATTTGCATCGGGATTGAATACAAAAAGACAATGCCGACTTAAGTACAAGAAGAGTGAATCTTCTAAGAGTTTGTTGTTTGAGCGGCTCCTGGGAGACCAGTATTAGATTCCGATGTACCAGTGTAGGTTTACTGTATCCCTTGAACCTTCACATTTACAAAGAAACACAGAAATTGCATCAGGTTGAATACAAAATGGACAATGCCGATTTAAGTACAAGAAGAGTGAATCTTCTAATAGTTTGTCGTTTGAGCGGCTCCTGGGAGACCAGTATTAGTTTCCGTTGCACCAGTGGAGGTTTACTGTACCCCTTTGACCTTCACGTTGACCATGAAGCACAGAAATCACATCGGGATTGAGTACAAAATGCACAATGCCGACTTAAGTTCAAGAAGAGTGGATCCTCTAAGAGTTTGTGTTTTGAATGGCTCCTGGGAGACCAGTATTAGATTCCGACTCACCAGTGCAGGTTTACAGTATACCTTGGACCTTCACATAGACCATGAAACACAGAAATCGCATCGGAAATGGATACAAAGTGGAAAATGCAGACTTAAGTACAAGTAGTGTGATTCTTCTAAGAGTTTGTAGTTTGAGCGGCTCCTGGGAGAATAGTATTAGATTCCGATGCACCAGTGCAGGTTTACTGTATCCCTTGGACCTTCAAATTGACCATGAAACACAGAATATGCATCGGGATTAAATACAAAATGGAAAATGCCGACTTAAGCACAAGAAGAGTGAATCTTCTAATAGTTTGTGGATTGAGCACCTCCTGGGAGACCAGTATTAGATTCCGATGCACCAGTGCAGATTTACTGTATCCCTTGAACGTTCACAATTACAATGAAATACAGAAATCTCATTGTATTGAATACAAAAGGGACAATGCCGACTTAAGTACAAAAAGAGTGACTCTTCTACGAGCTTGTGGTTTGAGCGGCTCCTGGGAGACAAGTATTAAATTCCGATGCACCAGTGCAGGTGTACTGTATCCCTTGGACCTTCACATTGACCATTAAACACAAATATCACATCAGGGTTGAATACAAAAGGGACAATGCCGACATAAGCACAAGAAGAGTGAATCATCTAATAGTTTGTGGTTTGAGGGGCTACTGGGAGACCAGTATTAGATTCCGATATACCAGTGCACGATGACTGTATCCCTTGCACCTTCGCATTGACCATGAAACACAGATATTGCATCGGGATTGAATACAAAAGGGACAATGCCGACTTAAGTACAAGAATATGAAATCTTCTAAGAGTTTAAGGCTTGATCGGCTCCTGGGAGACCAGTATTAGATTCCAATGCACCAGTGCAAGTTTACTGTATACCTAGGACCTTCACATCGACCATGACACAAAAATCGCATCGGGATTGAATACAAGAGGCACAATGTCGAGTTAAATAGAAGAAGAGTGATTCTTCTAAGATTTTCTGCTTTGAGCGGCTCCTGGGTGACCAGTATTAGATTCCGATGCACCAGTGCAGGTTTTTTATATCCCTTGGACCTTCACATTGTCCATGAAACACAGAAATTGCATCGGGATTGAATACTAAAGGGAAAATGCCGACTTAAGTACAACAATATGAAATCTTCTAAGAGTTTGAGGTTTTATCGCCTCCAGGGAGACCAGTATTAGATTCCGATGCACCAGTGCAGGTTTACTGTATTCCTTAAACGTTCACAATTACAATGAAATACAGAAATTGTACCGGATTGAATACAAAAGTGACAATGCAGACTTAAGTACAAGAACAGTGATTCTTCTACGAGATTGTGGTTTGAGTGGCTCCTGTTAGGCCAGTGTTAGATTCCGACTCACCAGTGCAGGTTTGCTGTATCCCTTGTACCTTCACATTGACCATGAAACACAAAAATCGCATTGGGATCGAATACAAAATGCACAATGATAACTTAAGTACAAGAAAATAGGATCTTCTAAGAGTTTGAGATTAGAGCGGCTCCTGAGAGATCAGTATTAGATTCCGATGCACCAGTGCAGGTTTACTGTATCCCTTGGACCTTCACATTGACCGTGAAACATAGAAATTGCATCGGGATTGAACACAAAAGGGACAATGCCAACCTAAGTACAAGTAGAGGGAATCGTCTAAGAGTTTGTGCTTTGAGGGGCTCCTGGGAGACCTGTATTAGATTCCGATGCACCAGTGCAGGTGTACTGTCTCACTTGGACATTCAGATTGACCATTAAACATAAATATTTAATCGGGGTTGAATACAAAAATTACAATGCCGACATAAGTACAAGAAGAGTGAATCTTCAAATAGTTTGTGGTTGAGGGGCTCCTGGGAGACCAGTACTAGCTTCCGATGCACCAGTGCAGGTTTAGTGTATCCCTTTAACCTTCACATTGACCTTGAAACCCAGATATTGTATCGGGATTGAATACAAAAGGGGCAATGCTTATTTAAGTACAAGAATATGAAATCCTCTAAGAGTTTGATGTTTGATTGGCACCTGGGAGACCAGTATTAGATTCCGATGCACCAGTGCAGATTTACTGTATCCCTTGGACCTTCATGTTGACCATGAAACACAGAAATCGCATCCGGATTGGATACAAAAAGCACAATGCCCACTTAAGTACAAGAAGAGAGAATCTTCTAAGAGTTTGTGTTTTCAGCTGCTCCTAGGAGACCAGTATTAGATTCCGATGCACCAGTGCATGTTAACTGTATCCCTTGGACCGTTAGTGACCATGAAACAGAGAAACCTCAACGCAATTGAATACAAAAGGGACAATACCGACTTATGTACATGAAGAGTGAATCTTGTAAGAGTTTGTGGTTTGAGCGGCTCCTGTATGAATAGTATTAGATACCGATGCACCAGTGGAGGTTTACTGTATACCTTGGACCTTCACATTGACCATGAAACACAGAATTTGCATTGGGATAGAATTCAAAAGGGACAATGCCGATTTAAGTACAGGAAGTGTGAATCATCTAAGACTTTGTGGTTTGTGGGGCTCCTGGGAAACCAGTATTGATTCCGATGCACCAGTGCAGGTTTTCTGTATCCCTTGGATCTTCACATTGATCATGAAACACAGAAATTTTTTCGGGATTGAATACAAAAGGGACAATTCCGACTTAAGTACAAGGTGACTGAATCTCCTAAGAGTTTGTGGTTTGAGCCGCTCGTGGGAGAATAGTATTATATTCCGATGCACCAGTGCAGGCTTACTGTACCCCTTGGAACTTCACATGGACCATGAAAAACAGAAATTGAAATGGGATTGAATACAAAAGGGACAAAGCCAACTTAAATACAAGAAGAGTGAATCTTCTAAGAATTTGTGGTTTGAGCGGCTCCTGGGAGACCAGTATTAGATTCCGATGCACCAGTGCAGGATTACTGTATCCTTTCAACCTTCACATTTAAAATGAAACACAGAAATTGCATCGGTTTGAATAAAACATGGACAGTGCTGAATTAAGTACAAGAAGAATGAATCTTCTGAGAGTTCGTGGTTTGAACGGCTCCTGGGAAACCAGTATTAGATTCCGATGCACCAGTGAAGGTTTACTGTATTCCTTGGATATTCACATTGACCATGAAACACAGGAATCGCATCGGGATTGAATACAAAAGGCACAATGCCGACTTGAGTACAAGAAGTGTGAATCTTCAAAGAGTTTGTGGTTTGAGCGGCTCCTGGAAGACCAGTATTAGATTCCGATGCACCAGAGCAGGTATACTGTATCCCTTGGAAATTCACATTGACCATGAAACAGATATTGCATCGGGATTGAATCAAAAAAGGACAATGCCGACTTAGGTACAAGATGAGTGAAACGTTTAAGATTTTGTGATTTGAGCGGCTCCTGGGAGACCAGTATTACATTCCGATGCACCAGTGCAGCTATACTGTATCCCTTGGACATTCACATTGTTCATGAAAAAGAGAAATCGGCACGGGATTGAATACAAAAGTGGCAATGCCGACTTAAGTACAAGCAGAGGGAATCGTGTAAGTGTTTGTGTTTTCAGCGGCTCCTGGGAGACCAGTATTAGATTCCGATGCACCAGTGCAGGTGTACTGTATCCCTTGGAACTTCAGATTGACCATTAAACACTAATATTACATCGGGGTTGAATTCAAAAGGGACAATGCTGACATAAGTACAAGAAGAGTGAATCTTCTAATAGTTTTTGGTTTGAGAGGCTCCTGGGAGACCAGCATTAGATTCCGATGCACCAGTGCAGGTATACTGTATAACTTGGGCCTTCACATTGACCATGAAACACAGAAATTGCATCGGGATTGAATACAAAAGGGACAATGCCGACTTAAGTACAAGAATATGAAATCTTTTAAGAGTTTAAGGCTTGATCGGCTCCTTGGAGACCAGTATTAGATTCCAATGCACCAGTGCAATTTTACTGTATCCCTAGGACCTTCACATCGACCATGACACAAAAATCGCGTCGGGATTGAATACAAGAGGCACAATGTCGACTTAAGTACAAGAAGAGTGGTTCTTCTAAGATTTTCTGCTTTGGGCGGCTCCTGGGTGACCGGTATTAGATTCCGATGCACCAGTGCAGGTTTACTGTATCCCTTGGACCTTCACATTGTCCATGAAACACAGTAATTGCATCGGGATTGAATACTAAAAGGACAATGCCGACTTAAGTACAACAATATGAAATCTTCTAAGAGTTTGAGGTATTATCGCCTCCAGGGAGACCAGTATTAGATTCCGATGCACCAGTTCAGGTATACTGTATCCCTTAAACGTTCACAATTACAATGAAATTCAGAAATTGCATCGGATTGAATACAAAAGGGACAATGCAGACTTAAGTACAAGAAGAGTGATTCTTCTACGAGATTGCGGTTTGAGTGGCACCTGTTAGACCAGTGTTGGATTCCGACTCACCAGTGCAGGTTTGCTGTACCCCTTGGACCTTCACATTGACCATGAAACACAAAAATCGCATCGGGAGCGAATACAAAATGCACAATGCTGACTTAAGTACAAGAATATGAAATCCTCTAAGAGTTTGAGGTTTGATTGGCACCTGGGAGACCAGTATTAGATTCCGATGCACCAGTGCAGGGTTACTGTATCCCTTGGACCTTCACATTGACCATGAAACATAGAAATTGCATCGGGATTGAACACAAAATGGACAATGCCAACCTAAGTACAAGTAGAGGGAATCGTCAAAGAGTTTGTGCTTTGAGGGGCTCCTGGGAGACCAGTATTAGATTCCGATGCGCCAGTGCAGGTGTACTGTCTCATTTGGACATTCAGAGTGACCATTAAACACAAATATTTAATCGGGGTTGAATACAAAAATTACAAGGCCGACATAAGTACAAGAAGAGTGAATCTTCAAATAGTTTGTGGTTGAGGGGCTCCTGGGAAACCAGTACTAGATTCCGATGCACCAGTGCAGGTTTACTGTATCCCTTTAACCTTCACATTGACCATGAAACCCAGATATTGTATCGGGATTGAATACAAAAGGGACAATGCTTACTTAAGTACAAGAATATGAAATCCTCTAAGAGTTTGAGGTTTGATTGGCACCTGGGAGACCAGTACTAGATTCCGATGCACCAGTGCAGGTTTACTGTATCCCTTGGACCTTCACATTGACCTGGAATCACAGAATTTGCATCGGGATTGAATACAAAAGGGACAATGCCGACTAAAGTACAAGAAGACAGAATCTTCTAAAATTTTCTGCTATGTGCGGCTCCTGGGAGACCAGTATTAGATTCCGAAGCATCAGTGCAGGTTCACTGTATCCCTTGGACCTTCACTTTGACCATGAAACACAGAAATCTATCGGGATTGAATACAAAAGGCACAATGCCGACTTAAGTACAAGAAGAGTGAATCTTCTAAGAGTTGGTGGTTTGGGCGGCTCCTAGGAGACCAGTATTAGAATCCGATGCACCAGTGCAGGTTTACTGTATCCTTTGACCTTCACATTGATCATGAAACAGAGAAATCGCAACGGGATTTAATACAAAAGAGACAATGCCGTCTTAAGCACAAGCAGAGGGAATCGTCTAAGAGGTAGTGATTTGAGCGGCACCTGGGAGACCACAATTAAATTCCGATGCACCAGTGCAGGTGTACTGTATCCTTGGACCTTCACATTGACCATGAAACACAGAAATTACATCGGGATTGAATACAAAAGGGACAATGCGGACTTAAGTACAAGAATATGAAATCTTCTAAGAGTTTGAGGTTTGATTGGCACCTGGGAGACCAGTATTAGATTCCGGTTCACCAGTGCAGATTTACTGTATCCCTTGGACCATCACGTTGACCATGAAGCACAGAAATCGCATCGGGATTGGATACAAAAAGCACAATGCCCACTTAAGTACAAGAAGAGAGAATCTTCTAAGAGTTTGTGGTTTCAGCTGCTCCTAGGAGACCAGTATTAGATTCCGATGCACCAGTGCATGTTAACTGTATCCCTTGGACCTTTAGTTACCATGAAACAGAGAAATCTCAACGCGATTGAATGCAAAAGGGACAATACCGACTTAAGTACAAGAAGAGTGAATCTTGTAAGAGTTTGTGGTTTGAGCGGCTCCTGAGAGACCAGCGATTCTGATCCATCATTGCAGGTTTACTGTATCCCTTGGACCTTCACATTGACCATGAAACACAGAAATCGCATCGGGATTGAATGCAAAATGGACGATGCCGACTGAAGTATAAGAAGAGAGAATCTCCTAAGAGTTTGCGGTTTGAGCGGCTCCTGGGAGACCAGTATTAGATTACGATGTACCTGTGTAGGTTTACCGTATCCCTTGAACCTTCACATTCACAATAAAACACAAAAATTGCATCAGGTTGAATACAAAATTGACAATGCCGTTTTAAGTACAAGAAGAGTGAATCTTCTAATAGTTTGTCGTTTGAGCGGCTCCTCGGAGACCAGTATTAGTTTCCGATGCACCAGTGAAGGTTTACTGTACCCCTTGGACCTCATACTGACCATGAAACACAAGAATCGAATCGTGATAGAATACAAAAGGCACATTGCCGAACTAAGTACAAGATAAGTGACTCTTCTAAGATTTTGTCGTTGAGCGGCTCCTGGGAGACCAGTATTAAATTCCGTTGCACCAGTGTAGGTTTACTGTATTACTTGGACCATCACATTGACCATGAAGCACAGAAACCGCATCGGGATTGAGTCCAAAATGCACAATGCCGACTTAAGTACAAGAAGAGTGGATCTTCTAAGAGTTAGTGTTTTGAGTGGCTCCTGGGAGACCAATATTAGATTCCGACTCACCAGTGCAGGTTTACAGTATACCTTGGACCTTCACATTGACCATGAAACACAGAAATCTCATCGGAAATGGATACAAAGTGGAAAATGCCGACTTAAGTACAAGTAGTTTGAATCTTCTAATAATTTGTGGATTGAGCACCTCCTGGGAGACGAGTATTAGATTCCGATGCATCAGTGCAGGTTTACTGTATCCCTTGAACGTTCACAATTACAATGAAATACAGAAATTTCATTGGATTGAATACCAAAGGGACAATGCCGACTTAAGTACACGAAGAGTGAATATTCTACGAGTTTGTGGTTTGAGCTGCTGCTGGGAGACCAGTGTTAGATTCCGATTCACCAAAGCGGGTTTACTGTATCCCTTGGACCTTCACATTGACCACGAAACAAAGAATTTGCATTGGGATTGAATACAAAGTGCACAATGCCGACTTAAGTACAAGAAAATTCGATCTTCTAAGAGTTTGTGCTTAGAGCGGCTCCTGGGAGATCAGTATTAGATTCCGATGCACCAGTGCAGGTTTACTGTATCCCTTGGACCTTCATATTGACCATGAAACATAGAAATTGCATCGTTATTGAACACAAAAGGGACAGTGCCGACTTAAGTACAAGCAGAGTGAATCGTCTAAGAGTTTATGCTTTGAGCGGCTCCTGGAAGACCAGTATTAGATTCCGATGCACCAGTGCAGGTGTACTGTCTCACTTGGACATTCAGATTGACCATTAAACCGAAATATTTAATCGGGGTTGAATACAAAAACTACAATGCCGACATAAGTACAAGAAGAGTGAATCTTCAAATAGTTTGTGGTTGAGGGGCTCCTGGGAGACCAGTACTAGATTCCGATGTACCAGTGTAGGTTTACTGTATCCCTTGAACCTTCACATTTACAAAGAAACACAGAAATTGCATCAGGTTGAATACAAAATGGACAATGCCGATTTAAGTACAAGAAGAGTGAATCTTCTAATAGTTTGTCGTTTGAGCGGCTCCTGGGAGACCAGTATTAGTTTCCGTTGCACCAGTGGAGGTTTACTGTACCCCTTTGACCTTCACGTTGACCATGAAGCACAGAAATCACATCGGGATTGAGTACAAAATGCACAATGCCGACTTAAGTTCAAGAAGAGTGGATCCTCTAAGAGTTTGTGTTTTGAATGGCTCCTGGGAGACCAGTATTAGATTCCGACTCACCAGTGCAGGTTTACAGTATACCTTGGACCTTCACATAGACCATGAAACACAGAAATCGCATCGGAAATGGATACAAAGTGGAAAATGCAGACTTAAGTACAAGTAGTGTGATTCTTCTAAGAGTTTGTAGTTTGAGCGGCTCCTGGGAGAATAGTATTAGATTCCGATGCACCAGTGCAGGTTTACTGTATCCCTTGGACCTTCAAATTGACCATGAAACACAGAATATGCATCGGGATTAAATACAAAATGGAAAATGCCGACTTAAGCACAAGAAGAGTGAATCTTCTAATAGTTTGTGGATTGAGCACCTCCTGGGAGACCAGTATTAGATTCCGATGCACCAGTGCAGATTTACTGTATCCCTTGAACGTTCACAATTACAATGAAATACAGAAATCTCATTGTATTGAATACAAAAGGGACAATGCCGACTTAAGTACAAAAAGAGTGACTCTTCTACGAGCTTGTGGTTTGAGCGGCTCCTGGGAGACAAGTATTAAATTCCGATGCACCAGTGCAGGTGTACTGTATCCCTTGGACCTTCACATTGACCATTAAACACAAATATCACATCAGGGTTGAATACAAAAGGGACAATGCCGACATAAGCACAAGAAGAGTGAATCATCTAATAGTTTGTGGTTTGAGGGGCTACTGGGAGACCAGTATTAGATTCCGATATACCAGTGCACGATGACTGTATCCCTTGCACCTTCGCATTGACCATGAAACACAGATATTGCATCGGGATTGAATACAAAAGGGACAATGCCGACTTAAGTACAAGAATATGAAATCTTCTAAGAGTTTAAGGCTTGATCGGCTCCTGGGAGACCAGTATTAGATTCCAATGCACCAGTGCAAGTTTACTGTATACCTAGGACCTTCACATCGACCATGACACAAAAATCGCATCGGGATTGAATACAAGAGGCACAATGTCGAGTTAAATAGAAGAAGAGTGATTCTTCTAAGATTTTCTGCTTTGAGCGGCTCCTGGGTGACCAGTATTAGATTCCGATGCACCAGTGCAGGTTTTTTATATCCCTTGGACCTTCACATTGTCCATGAAACACAGAAATTGCATCGGGATTGAATACTAAAGGGAAAATGCCGACTTAAGTACAACAATATGAAATCTTCTAAGAGTTTGAGGTTTTATCGCCTCCAGGGAGACCAGTATTAGATTCCGATGCACCAGTGCAGGTTTACTGTATTCCTTAAACGTTCACAATTACAATGAAATACAGAAATTGTACCGGATTGAATACAAAAGTGACAATGCAGACTTAAGTACAAGAACAGTGATTCTTCTACGAGATTGTGGTTTGAGTGGCTCCTGTTAGGCCAGTGTTAGATTCCGACTCACCAGTGCAGGTTTGCTGTATCCCTTGTACCTTCACATTGACCATGAAACACAAAAATCGCATTGGGATCGAATACAAAATGCACAATGATAACTTAAGTACAAGAAAATAGGATCTTCTAAGAGTTTGAGATTAGAGCGGCTCCTGAGAGATCAGTATTAGATTCCGATGCACCAGTGCAGGTTTACTGTATCCCTTGGACCTTCACATTGACCGTGAAACATAGAAATTGCATCGGGATTGAACACAAAAGGGACAATGCCAACCTAAGTACAAGTAGAGGGAATCGTCTAAGAGTTTGTGCTTTGAGGGGCTCCTGGGAGACCTGTATTAGATTCCGATGCACCAGTGCAGGTGTACTGTCTCACTTGGACATTCAGATTGACCATTAAACATAAATATTTAATCGGGGTTGAATACAAAAATTACAATGCCGACATAAGTACAAGAAGAGTGAATCTTCAAATAGTTTGTGGTTGAGGGGCTCCTGGGAGACCAGTACTAGCTTCCGATGCACCAGTGCAGGTTTAGTGTATCCCTTTAACCTTCACATTGACCTTGAAACCCAGATATTGTATCGGGATTGAATACAAAAGGGGCAATGCTTATTTAAGTACAAGAATATGAAATCCTCTAAGAGTTTGATGTTTGATTGGCACCTGGGAGACCAGTATTAGATTCCGATGCACCAGTGCAGATTTACTGTATCCCTTGGACCTTCATGTTGACCATGAAACACAGAAATCGCATCCGGATTGGATACAAAAAGCACAATGCCCACTTAAGTACAAGAAGAGAGAATCTTCTAAGAGTTTGTGTTTTCAGCTGCTCCTAGGAGACCAGTATTAGATTCCGATGCACCAGTGCATGTTAACTGTATCCCTTGGACCGTTAGTGACCATGAAACAGAGAAACCTCAACGCAATTGAATACAAAAGGGACAATACCGACTTATGTACATGAAGAGTGAATCTTGTAAGAGTTTGTGGTTTGAGCGGCTCCTGTATGAATAGTATTAGATACCGATGCACCAGTGGAGGTTTACTGTATACCTTGGACCTTCACATTGACCATGAAACACAGAATTTGCATTGGGATAGAATTCAAAAGGGACAATGCCGATTTAAGTACAGGAAGTGTGAATCATCTAAGACTTTGTGGTTTGTGGGGCTCCTGGGAAACCAGTATTGATTCCGATGCACCAGTGCAGGTTTTCTGTATCCCTTGGATCTTCACATTGATCATGAAACACAGAAATTTTTTCGGGATTGAATACAAAAGGGACAATTCCGACTTAAGTACAAGGTGACTGAATCTCCTAAGAGTTTGTGGTTTGAGCCGCTCGTGGGAGAATAGTATTATATTCCGATGCACCAGTGCAGGCTTACTGTACCCCTTGGAACTTCACATGGACCATGAAAAACAGAAATTGAAATGGGATTGAATACAAAAGGGACAAAGCCAACTTAAATACAAGAAGAGTGAATCTTCTAAGAATTTGTGGTTTGAGCGGCTCCTGGGAGACCAGTATTAGATTCCGATGCACCAGTGCAGGATTACTGTATCCTTTCAACCTTCACATTTAAAATGAAACACAGAAATTGCATCGGTTTGAATAAAACATGGACAGTGCTGAATTAAGTACAAGAAGAATGAATCTTCTGAGAGTTCGTGGTTTGAACGGCTCCTGGGAAACCAGTATTAGATTCCGATGCACCAGTGAAGGTTTACTGTATTCCTTGGATATTCACATTGACCATGAAACACAGGAATCGCATCGGGATTGAATACAAAAGGCACAATGCCGACTTGAGTACAAGAAGTGTGAATCTTCAAAGAGTTTGTGGTTTGAGCGGCTCCTGGAAGACCAGTATTAGATTCCGATGCACCAGAGCAGGTATACTGTATCCCTTGGAAATTCACATTGACCATGAAACAGATATTGCATCGGGATTGAATCAAAAAAGGACAATGCCGACTTAGGTACAAGATGAGTGAAACGTTTAAGATTTTGTGATTTGAGCGGCTCCTGGGAGACCAGTATTACATTCCGATGCACCAGTGCAGCTATACTGTATCCCTTGGACATTCACATTGTTCATGAAAAAGAGAAATCGGCACGGGATTGAATACAAAAGTGGCAATGCCGACTTAAGTACAAGCAGAGGGAATCGTGTAAGTGTTTGTGTTTTCAGCGGCTCCTGGGAGACCAGTATTAGATTCCGATGCACCAGTGCAGGTGTACTGTATCCCTTGGAACTTCAGATTGACCATTAAACACTAATATTACATCGGGGTTGAATTCAAAAGGGACAATGCTGACATAAGTACAAGAAGAGTGAATCTTCTAATAGTTTTTGGTTTGAGAGGCTCCTGGGAGACCAGCATTAGATTCCGATGCACCAGTGCAGGTATACTGTATAACTTGGGCCTTCACATTGACCATGAAACACAGAAATTGCATCGGGATTGAATACAAAAGGGACAATGCCGACTTAAGTACAAGAATATGAAATCTTTTAAGAGTTTAAGGCTTGATCGGCTCCTTGGAGACCAGTATTAGATTCCAATGCACCAGTGCAATTTTACTGTATCCCTAGGACCTTCACATCGACCATGACACAAAAATCGCGTCGGGATTGAATACAAGAGGCACAATGTCGACTTAAGTACAAGAAGAGTGGTTCTTCTAAGATTTTCTGCTTTGGGCGGCTCCTGGGTGACCGGTATTAGATTCCGATGCACCAGTGCAGGTTTACTGTATCCCTTGGACCTTCACATTGTCCATGAAACACAGTAATTGCATCGGGATTGAATACTAAAAGGACAATGCCGACTTAAGTACAACAATATGAAATCTTCTAAGAGTTTGAGGTATTATCGCCTCCAGGGAGACCAGTATTAGATTCCGATGCACCAGTTCAGGTATACTGTATCCCTTAAACGTTCACAATTACAATGAAATTCAGAAATTGCATCGGATTGAATACAAAAGGGACAATGCAGACTTAAGTACAAGAAGAGTGATTCTTCTACGAGATTGCGGTTTGAGTGGCACCTGTTAGACCAGTGTTGGATTCCGACTCACCAGTGCAGGTTTGCTGTACCCCTTGGACCTTCACATTGACCATGAAACACAAAAATCGCATCGGGAGCGAATACAAAATGCACAATGCTGACTTAAGTACAAGAATATGAAATCCTCTAAGAGTTTGAGGTTTGATTGGCACCTGGGAGACCAGTATTAGATTCCGATGCACCAGTGCAGGGTTACTGTATCCCTTGGACCTTCACATTGACCATGAAACATAGAAATTGCATCGGGATTGAACACAAAATGGACAATGCCAACCTAAGTACAAGTAGAGGGAATCGTCAAAGAGTTTGTGCTTTGAGGGGCTCCTGGGAGACCAGTATTAGATTCCGATGCGCCAGTGCAGGTGTACTGTCTCATTTGGACATTCAGAGTGACCATTAAACACAAATATTTAATCGGGGTTGAATACAAAAATTACAAGGCCGACATAAGTACAAGAAGAGTGAATCTTCAAATAGTTTGTGGTTGAGGGGCTCCTGGGAAACCAGTACTAGATTCCGATGCACCAGTGCAGGTTTACTGTATCCCTTTAACCTTCACATTGACCATGAAACCCAGATATTGTATCGGGATTGAATACAAAAGGGACAATGCTTACTTAAGTACAAGAATATGAAATCCTCTAAAAGTTTGAGGTTTGATTGGCACCTGGGAGACCAGTACTAGATTCCGATGCACCAGTGCAGGTTTACTGTATCCCTTGGACCTTCACATTGACCTGGAATCACAGAATTTGCATCGGGATTGAATACAAAAGGGACAATGCCGACTAAAGTACAAGAAGACAGAATCTTCTAAAATTTTCTGCTATGTGCGGCTCCTGGGAGACCAGTATTAGATTCCGAAGCATCAGTGCAGGTTCACTGTATCCCTTGGACCTTCACTTTGACCATGAAACACAGAAATCTATCGGGATTGAATACAAAAGGCACAATGCCGACTTAAGTACAAGAAGAGTGAATCTTCTAAGAGTTGGTGGTTTGGGCGGCTCCTAGGAGACCAGTATTAGAATCCGATGCACCAGTGCAGGTTTACTGTATCCTTTGACCTTCACATTGATCATGAAACAGAGAAATCGCAACGGGATTTAATACAAAAGAGACAATGCCGTCTTAAGCACAAGCAGAGGGAATCGTCTAAGAGGTAGTGATTTGAGCGGCACCTGGGAGACCACAATTAAATTCCGATGCACCAGTGCAGGTGTACTGTATCCTTGGACCTTCACATTGACCATGAAACACAGAAATTACATCGGGATTGAATACAAAAGGGACAATGCGGACTTAAGTACAAGAATATGAAATCTTCTAAGAGTTTGAGGTTTGATTGGCACCTGGGAGACCAGTATTAGATTCCGGTTCACCAGTGCAGATTTACTGTATCCCTTGGACCATCACGTTGACCATGAAGCACAGAAATCGCATCGGGATTGGATACAAAAAGCACAATGCCCACTTAAGTACAAGAAGAGAGAATCTTCTAAGAGTTTGTGGTTTCAGCTGCTCCTAGGAGACCAGTATTAGATTCCGATGCACCAGTGCATGTTAACTGTATCCCTTGGACCTTTAGTTACCATGAAACAGAGAAATCTCAACGCGATTGAATGCAAAAGGGACAATACCGACTTAAGTACAAGAAGAGTGAATCTTGTAAGAGTTTGTGGTTTGAGCGGCTCCTGAGAGACCAGCGATTCTGATCCATCATTGCAGGTTTACTGTATCCCTTGGACCTTCACATTGACCATGAAACACAGAAATCGCATCGGGATTGAATGCAAAATGGACGATGCCGACTGAAGTATAAGAAGAGAGAATCTCCTAAGAGTTTGCGGTTTGAGCGGCTCCTGGGAGACCAGTATTAGATTACGATGTACCTGTGTAGGTTTACCGTATCCCTTGAACCTTCACATTCACAATAAAACACAAAAATTGCATCAGGTTGAATACAAAATTGACAATGCCGTTTTAAGTACAAGAAGAGTGAATCTTCTAATAGTTTGTCGTTTGAGCGGCTCCTCGGAGACCAGTATTAGTTTCCGATGCACCAGTGAAGGTTTACTGTACCCCTTGGACCTCATACTGACCATGAAACACAAGAATCGAATCGTGATAGAATACAAAAGGCACATTGCCGAACTAAGTACAAGATAAGTGACTCTTCTAAGATTTTGTCGTTGAGCGGCTCCTGGGAGACCAGTATTAAATTCCGTTGCACCAGTGTAGGTTTACTGTATTACTTGGACCATCACATTGACCATGAAGCACAGAAACCGCATCGGGATTGAGTCCAAAATGCACAATGCCGACTTAAGTACAAGAAGAGTGGATCTTCTAAGAGTTAGTGTTTTGAGTGGCTCCTGGGAGACCAATATTAGATTCCGACTCACCAGTGCAGGTTTACAGTATACCTTGGACCTTCACATTGACCATGAAACACAGAAATCTCATCGGAAATGGATACAAAGTGGAAAATGCCGACTTAAGTACAAGTAGTTTGAATCTTCTAATAATTTGTGGATTGAGCACCTCCTGGGAGACGAGTATTAGATTCCGATGCACCAGTGCAGGTTTACTGTATCCCTTGAACGTTCACAATTACAATGAAATACAGAAATTTCATTGGATTGAATACCAAAGGGACAATGCCGACTTAAGTACACGAAGAGTGAATATTCTACGAGTTTGTGGTTTGAGCTGCTGCTGGGAGACCAGTGTTAGATTCCGATTCACCAAAGCGGGTTTACTGTATCCCTTGGACCTTCACATTGACCACGAAACAAAGAATTTGCATTGGGATTGAATACAAAGTGCACAATGCCGACTTAAGTACAAGAAAATTCGATCTTCTAAGAGTTTGTGCTTAGAGCGGCTCCTGGGAGATCAGTATTAGATTCCGATGCACCAGTGCAGGTTTACTGTATCCCTTGGACCTTCATATTGACCATGAAACATAGAAATTGCATCGTTATTGAACACAAAAGGGACAGTGCCGACTTAAGTACAAGCAGAGTGAATCGTCTAAGAGTTTATGCTTTGAGCGGCTCCTGGAAGACCAGTATTAGATTCCGATGCACCAGTGCAGGTGTACTGTCTCACTTGGACATTCAGATTGACCATTAAACCGAAATATTTAATCGGGGTTGAATACAAAAACTACAATGCCGACATAAGTACAAGAAGAGTGAATCTTCAAATAGTTTGTGGTTGAGGGGCTCCTGGGAGACCAGTACTAGATTCTGATGCACCAGTGGAGGTTTACTGTATCCCTTTAACCTTCACATTGACCATGAAACCCAGATATTGTATCGGGATTGAATACAAAAGGGACAATGCTTACTTAAGTACAAGAATATGAAATCCTCTAAGAGTTTGAGGTTTGTTTGGCACCTGGGAGACCAGTATTAGATTCCGATGCACCAGTGCAGGTTTACTGTATCCCTTGGACCTTCACATTGACCTGGAATCACAGAATTTGCATCGGGATTGAATACAAAAAGGACAATGCCGACTTAAGTAAAAGAAGACAGAATCTTCTAAAATTTTCTGCTATGTGCGGCTCCTGGGAGATCAGTATTAGATTCCGAAGCATTAGTGCAGGTTCACTGTATCCGTTGGACTTTTCCATTGACCATGAAACACAGAAATCTATCGGGATTGAATACAAAAGGCACAATGCCGACTTAAGTACAAGAAGAGTGAATCATCTAAGAGTTTGTTTTTTGGGCGGCTCCTAGGAGACCAGTATTAGAATCCGATGCACCAGTGCAGGTTTACTGTATCCTTGGACCTTCACATTGATCATGAAACAGAGAAATCGCAACGGGATTTAATACAAAGGAGACAATGCCGACTTAAGCACAAGGAGAGGGAATCGTCTAAGAGTTTGTGATTTGAGCGGCACCTGGGATACCACAATTAAATTCCGATGCACCAGTGCAGGTGTACTGTATCCCTTGGACCTTCACATTGACCATGAAACACAGAAATTACATTGGGATTGAATAAAAAAGGGACAATGCGGACTTAAGTACAAGAATATGAAATCATCTAAGAGTTTGAGGTTTGATTGGCACCTGGGAGACCAGTATTACATTCCGATGCACCAGTGCAAATTTACTGTATCCCTTGGACCTTCACGTTGACCATGAAACACAGAAATCTCATCGGGATTGGATACAAAAAGCACAGTGCCCACTTAAGTACAAGAAGAGAGAATCTTCTAAGAGTTTGTGGTTTCAGCTGCTCCTAGGAGACCAGTATTAGATTCCGATGCACCAGTGCATGTGAACTGTATCCATTGGACCTTTAGTGACCATGAAACAGAGAAATCTCAACGCGATTGAATACAAAAGGGACAATACCGACTTAAGTACAAGAAGAGTGAATCTTGTAAGTGTTTGTGGTTTGAGCGGCTCCTGAGAGACCAGAATGCGATTCTGATCCATCAGTGCAGGTTTACTGTATCCCTTGGACCTTCACATTGACCATGAAACACAGAAATCGCATCGGGATTGAATGGAAAATGGACGATGCCGGCTGAAGTATATGAAGAGTGAATCTTCTAAGAGTTTGCGGTTTGAGCGGCTCCTGGGAGACCAGTATTAGATTCCGATGTACCAGTGTAGGTTTACTGTATCCCTTGAACCTTCACATTTACAATGAAACACAGAAATTGCATCAGGTTGAATACAAAATGGACAATGCCGCTTTAAGTACAAGAAGAGTGAATTTTCTAATAGTTTGTCGTTTGAGCGGCTCCTGGGAGACCAGTATTAGTTTCCGATGCACCAGTGCAGGTTTACTGTACCCCTTGGACCTCACACTGACCATGAAACACAAGAATCGAATCGTGATCGAATACAAAAGGCACAAAATGCCGAACTAAGTACAAGATAAGTGACTCTTCTACGATTTTGTCGTTGAGCGGCTCCTGGGAGACCAGTATTAAATTCCGTTGCACCAGTGTAGGTTTACTGTATTACTTGGACCATCACATTGACCATGAAGCACAGAAATCGCATCGGGATTGAGTACAAAATGCACAATGCCGACTTAAGTACAAGAAGAGTGGATCTTCTAAGAGTTTGTGTTTTGAGTGGCTCCTGGGAGACCAGTATTAGATTCCGACTCATCAGTGCAGGTTTACAGTATACCTTGGACCTTCACATTGACCATGAAACACAGAAATCGCATCGGAAATGGATACAAAGTGGAAAATGCCGACTTAAGTACAAGTAGTGTGAATCTTCTAATAATTTGTGGATTGAGCACCTCCTGGGAGACCAGTATTAGATTCCGTTGTACCAGTGCAGGTTTACTGTATCCCTTGAACGTTCACAATTACAATGAAATACAGAAATTTCATTGGATTGAATACAAAAGGGACAATGCCGACTTAAGTACAAGAAGAGTCAATCTTCTAAGAATTTGTGGTTTGAGCGGCTCCTGGGAGACCAGTATTAGATTCCGATGCACCAGTGCAGCTATACTGTATCCCTTGGACCTTCACATTGTTCATGAAAAAGAGAAATAGGCACGGGATTGAATACAAAAGTGGCAATGCCGACTTAAGTACAAGCAGAGGGAATCGTGTAAGTGTTTGTGTTTTGAGCGGCTCCTGGGAGACCAATATTAGATTCCGATGCACCAGTGCAGGTGTACTGCATCCCTTGGGCCTTCAGACTGACCATTAAACACAAATATTACATCGGGGTTGAATTCAAAAGGGACAATGCCGACATAAGTACAAGAAGAGCGAATCTTCTAATAGTTTTTGGTTTGAGAGGCTCCTGGGAGACCAGCATTAGATTCCGATGCACCAGTGCAGGTTTACTGTATCCCTTGGACCTCCACATTGACCATGAAACACTGAAATTGCATCGGGATTGAATACAAAACAGACAATGCGGACTTAAGTACAAGAATACGAAATCTTCTATGAGTTTGAGGTTTGAATGGCATCTGGGAGACCAGTATTTGATTCCGATGCACCATTGCAGATTTACTGTATCCCTTTGACCTTCACATTTACCATGAAACCCAGAAATAGCATCGGGATTGAATACAAGTCGGACAATGCCGACCTAAGTACAAGATGAGTGTATCTTCTAGGAGTTTGCGGTTTGAGCGGCTCCTGGGACACCAGTATTAGTCTCCGATGCACCAGTGCTGGTTTACTGTATTCCTTGGACCTTCACATTGACCATGAAACACAGAAATTGCATCGGGTTTGAATACAAAATGGAAAATGCAGACTTAAGTACAAGAAGAGTGATTCTTCTACGAGGTAGTGCTTTGAGTGGCTCCTGTTAGACCAGTGTTAGTTTCCGACTCACCAGTGCAAGTTTGCTGTATCCCTTGGACCTTCACATTGACCATGAAACACAAAAATCGCATCGGGATCGAATACAAAATGCACAATGCTGACTTAAGTGCAAGAAAATAGGATCTTCTAAGAGTTTGAGTTTAGAGCGGCTCCTGAGAGATCAGTATTAGATTCCGATGCAGCAGTGGAGGTTTACTGTATCCCTTTGACCTTCACATTGACCATGAAACATAGAAATTGCATCGGGATTGAACACAAAAGGGACAATGCCAACTTCAGTACAAGTAGAGGGAATCGTCTAAGAGTTTGTGCCTTGAGGGGCTCCTGGGAGACCAGAATTACATTCCGATGCACCAGTGCAGGTGTACTGTCTCACTTGGACCTACAGATTGACCATTAAACACAAATATTTAATCGGGGTTGAATACAAAAATTACAATGCCGACATAAACACAAGAACAGTGAATCTTCAAATAGTTTGTGGTTGAGGGGCTCCTGGGAGACCAGTACTAGATTCCGATGCACCAGTGCAGTTTTACTGTAACCCTTTAACCTTCACATTGACCATGAAACCCAGATATTGTATCGGGATTGAATACAAAAGGGACAATGCGGACTTAAGTACAAGAATATGAAATCCTCTAAGAGTTTGAGGTTTGATTGGCACCTGGGAGACCAGTATTAGATTCCGATGCACCGGTGCAGGTTTACTGTATATCTTGGATCTTCACATTGACCTGGAATCACAGAATTTGCATCGGGATTGAATACAAAAGGGACAATGCCGACTTAAGTACAAGGAGACAGAATCTTCTAAAGTTTTCTGCTATGTGCGGCTCCTGGGAGACCAGTATTAGATACCGAAGCATCAGTGCAGGTTCACTGTATCCCTTGGACCTTCACATTGACCATGAAACACAGAAATGTATCGGGATTGAATACAAAAGGCACAATGCCGACTTAAGTACAACAATATAAAATCTTCTAAGAGTTTAAGGCTTGATCGGCTCCTGGGAGACCAGTATTAGATTCCAATGCACCAGTGCAAGTTTACTGTATCCCTAGGACCTTCACATCGACCGTGACACAGAAATCGCATCGGGATTGAATACAAGAGGCATTATGTCGATTTAAGTACAAGAAGAGTGAATCTTCTACGAGTTTGTGGTTTGAGCGGCTCCTGGGAGACCAGCATTAGATTCCGATGCACCAGTGCAGGTTTACTGTATCCCTTGGACTTTCACATTGTCCATGAAACACTGAAATTGCATTATGATGGAATACAAAATGGTCAATGCCGACTTAAGTACAGGAGGAGAGAAGCTTCTAAGAGTTTGTGCTTTCATCGGTTCCTAGGAGACCAGTATTAGATTCCGAAGTACCAGTGCAGCTTTACTGTATCCCTTGGACCTTCACATTGACCATATAACACAGAAAATGCATCGTGATTGAATATTAAAGGAACAATGCCGACTTATGTACAACAATATGAAATCTTCTAAGAGTTTGAGGTTTTATAGCTTCGAGGGAGACCAGTATTACATTCCGATGCACCAGTGCAGGTTTACTGTATCCCTTAAACGTTCACAATTACAATGAAATACAGAAATAGCATCGGATTGAATACAAAAGGGACAATGCAGACTTAAGTACAAGAAGAGTGATTCTTCTACGAGTTTGTGGTTTGAGCGGCTCCTGGGAGACCAGTGTTAGATTCTGACTCATCAGTGCAGGTTTGCTGTATCCCTTGGACCTTCACATTGACCATGAAACACAAAAATCGCATCGGGATCAAATACAAAAGGCATAATGCCGACGTAAGGACAAGAAGAGTGACTCTTCTAAGAGTTTGTCCTTGAGCGGCCCCTGGGAGACCAGTATTAGATTCCGTTGCACCAGTGCGGGTTTACTGTATCACTTGGACCTTCACATTGACCATGAAACACCGAAATTGCATCGGGATTGAACACAAAATGCACAATTCTGACTTAAGTACAAGATAATTGGAACTTCTAAGAGTTTGAGCTTAGAGCGGCTCCTGGGAAATCAGTATTAGACTCCGATGCACCAGTGCAGGTTTACTGTGTCCCTTGGACCTTCACATTGACCATGAAACACAGAAATTGCATCGGGATTGAACACAAAATGGACAATGCCAACTTAAGTACAAGTAGAGGGAGTCGTCTAAGAATTTGTGCTTTGAGCGGCTCCTGGGAGACCAGTATTAGATTCCGATGCACCAGTGCAGGTGTACTGTCTCACTTGGACCTTCAGATTGACCATTAAACACAAATATTTAATCGGGGTTGAATACAAAAGGGACAATGCCGACATAAGTACAAGAAGAGTGAATCTTCTAATAGTTTGTGGTTTGAGGGGCTCCTGGGAGACCAGCATTAGATTCCGATGCACCAGTGCAGGTTTACTGTATCCCTTGGACCTTCACGTTGACCATGAAACACAGAAATTACATAGGGATTGAATACAGAAGAGACAATGCGGACTTAAGTATTAGAATATGAAATCTTCTAAGAGTTTGAGGTTTGATTGGCACCTGGGAGACCAGTATTAGATTCCGATGCACCAGTGCAGATTTACTGTATCCCTTTGACCTTCACATTTACCATCAAACCCAGAAATAGTATCGGGATTGAATACTAAAGGGGCAATGCCGACTTAAGCACAAGCAGAGGGAATCGTCTAAGAGTTGATGCTTTGAGCGGCTCCTGGGAGACCAGTATTAGATTCCGATGCATCAGTGCAGGTGTACTATATCCCTTGGACCTTCAGATTGACCATTAAGCAAAAATATTACATCGGGGTTCAATACTAAAGGGACAATGCCGACTTAAGTACAACAATATGAAATCTTCTAAGAGTTTGAGTTTTTATCGCCTCCAGGGAGACCAGTATTAGATTCCGATGCACCAGTGCAGGATTACTGTTTCCCTTAAACGTTCACAATTACAATGAAATACAGAAATAGCATCGGATTGAATACAAAAGGGACAATGCAGACTTAAGTACAAGAAGAGTGATTCTTCTAAGAGTTTGTGGTTTGGGCGGCTCCTGGGAGACCAGTATTAGATTCCGATGCACCGTTGCAGGTTTACTGTGTCCCTTGGACCTTCACATTGACCATGAAACACAAAAATCGCATCGGGATCGAATACAAAAGGCATAATGCCGACGTAAGAACAAGAAGAGTGACTCTTCTAAGAGTTTGTCCTTGAGCGGCCCCTGGGAGACCAGTATTAGATTCCGATGCACCAGTGCAGGTGTACTGTCTCACGTGGACCTTCAGATTGACCATTAAACATAAATATTTAATCGGGGTTGAATACAAAAGGGACAATTCCGACTTAAGCACAAGCAGAGGGAATCGTCTAAGAGTTTGTGCTTTGATCGGTTCCTAGGAGACCAGTGTTAGATTCCGACTCACCAGTGCAGGTTTGCTGTATCCCTTGGACCTTCACTTTGACCATGAAACACAAAAATCGCATCGGGATCGAATACAAAAGGCATAATGCCGACGTAAGAACAAGAAGAGTGACTCTTCTAAGTGTTTGTCCTTCAGCGGCCCCTGGGAGACCAGTATTAGATTCCGTTGCACCAGTGCAGGTTTACTGTATCACTTGGACCTTCACATTAACCATGAAACACAGAAATCGCATCGGGATTGAACACAAAATGCACAATGCTGACTTAAGTACAAGAAAATTGGAACTTCTAAGAGTTTGAGCTTAGAGCGGCTCCTGGGAAATCTGTATTAGACTCCGATGCACCAGTGCAGGTTTACTGTGTCCCTTGGACCTTCACATTGACCATGAGACACAGAAATTGCATCGGGATTGAACACAAAAGGGACAATGCCAACTTAAGTACAAGTAGAGGGAGTCGTCTAAGAATTTGTGCTTTGAGCGGCTCCTGGGGGACCAGTATTAGAATCCGATGCACCAGTGCAGGTGTACTGTCTTACTTGGACCTTCAGATTGACCATTAAACATAAATATTTAATCGGGGTTGAATACAAAAGGGACAATGCCGACATAAGTACAAGAAGAGTGAATCTTCAAATAGTTTGTGGTTGAGGGGCTCCTGGGAGACCAGTACTAGATTCCGATGCACCAGTGCAGGTTTACTGTATCCCTGTAAACTTCACATTGACCATGAAACCCAGATATCGTATCGGGATTGAATACAAAGGGGACAATGCGGACTTAAGTACAAGAACATGAAATCTTCTAAGAGTTTGATGTTTGATTGGCACCTGGGAGACCAGTATTAGATTCCGATGCTCCAGTGCAGGTTTACTGTATCCCTTGGATATTCACATTGACCTGGAATCACAGAATTTGCATCAGGATTGAATACAAAAGGTACAATGCCGACTTAAGTACAAGAAGACAGAATCTCCTAAAATTTTCTGCTATGTGCGGCTCCTGGGAGACCAGTATTAGATTCCGAAGCATCAGTGCAGGTTTACTGTATCCCTTGGACCGTCACATTGTGACGTCATAAGCGCGTGACTGCGTGTGAGATCGCTCTCTAAGTTTTCATCTATTTTTAGTTTTCAGATATATATTTTAACTGTTTTTGTGATAATATTTACTATATAAGTGACTTATTAGTGGTTTCTTCATTCACCTCTGCATTTCGTGTGTTGTGGCCTGATATTTGTGAGTGTTTCGTATCGAGCAACTTAACCTCTTACCCGTGTTTACATTCCGCGCTGACCAGTTGCAGCTGTAGCGGCGCATCGGAAGCTAAGTACTAATTAATTTTTTGTGTATAGTATTTTATTTAGGAACTTTAGTGGTCTTCAACCGGTGTTCTTGGTGTTTTCCGGTGAAATAACTTCAGAAGAAATTTTTGCGAACTGCTTTCAGTTTCGTTACTGTCATTAGACGTTTGATTTTCTTTCTGTGTTAGTATTTTGTTATATTCTCATTTGTTGTTGATTAATACTTTCAATAATAGTAGTTACTTCCCTTGTAGAGCAAGTTTGTGATAATTGTAGTCAGTTTTTAACATCTTCTTATTGTAGTAGCGGAACTTAGATAAAGTTGTTTTCTTGTTTCAATAATTGTAAAATTTTACCATGAGTGAGAAGTGTGGGCTTTGCCGTAGGTTCGTGAGTAGTGGATTGCGGTGTGAGACTTGTTCGAAGTATTTTCACTGGGGGGAATGCAGTGGGGAAGCCAGTGGGCATTCTGGTGAGATCCTCTCCTGGAACTGCAGGTTATGTAGCAAGAGTAAGTTGATAGAGGAGCAGGAGCGTAAGATCTGTGCCCTTCAGGTGCAGTTGAAAAACGCACAGGAGGAGCTAGATAGGATGAGGAGGGAGAAGGGGGTTGGGGAATGGGAGCTGGCTGTTGGCAAGAGATCTGCTAGGAGAAGGAGATTTTCAGATAGCTTTACTATTGGTGTTTGTAATAGATATGACCAACTGTCAGAGTCTAGTGGAGAGGAATCTCTAGTAGCTGTAGATGTAGGAAGTATGCAGCAGACCTCAGCAGTTACGGTGGCTAGGACAGTTGCAAAGTCTAAGAGAAAGAAGAAGGTTCTGCTGTTAGGTAGTTCTCATGGTAGAGGTGTAGGCCAGCAGTTGCAGGAAGTTTTGGGGAGTGAGTACCAGGTCACCAGCATTGTGAAGCCTAATGCAGGATTGGCTCAGGTGACTTTTAACATAGGGGGGTTATGTAGGGATTTTACTAAAGAGGATCAGGTAGTGATTGTGGGTGGGGCTGGTAATAGTATTGATAGGGATGGGAAGTATGACATAGATGGTGACCTGGAAAAGATAGCCACTCAGACTGGCAACACGAATGTGCATTTCGTGGAACTGTTTCAGCGTCACGATCGGCCTCATCTTAATATAGCCGTCAGGCGTAATAACATGAGACTTGGGGGTGCGCTGATGACAGAAGGCATGAGTCACATTTCAGTGGTGTCGGTGGAGTCTATCAGTAGGACGGGTTTCACTAGACATGGCCTGCACCTCAACAGGTATGGGAAGGGGAGGTTGGCAAAACTTATAGGTGACAGCATAGGTGGGGGTGGTGGGATCACTCATGGGAAAATTCCGGTAGTTGTGGGTGTTAGAGCTGTACCTTTTTTAGATTGAAGTCAGCTGATAGGTATTCCTGCTTAAGGGAAGTCTCTCTAACAAAGAAACCACTTTCTACAAAGCTTGGGTATCCGATTAATGAGGGAATTAGTATATTTCATCAAAATATACAAGGTATTCGAGATAAAGTTAGTGAACTGCTTATAGATGTTGACTCTGAAATTATTGGTATATCTGAACACTTCTTAAATAAGGAGATAATTCAGAGGCTTCCTTTACCAGGATACAGGTTGGCTGGCAGCTTTTCTAGGAGCTCTTTGCGGTGTGGGGGAGTAGCCATGTATGTGAAAAACGGTATCCCATTTGAGTCAATTGATGTTTCAAAGTACTGCACTGAAAAGGTGTTTGAATGTTGTGCAGGTGTGGTTAAATTTAGTGGAGCTAAACTTCTTACTGTTGTTATTTATATATCCCCAGACTCCGATTTCACAACATTTTTGCTAAAGCTAGAGGAGGTTCTTGGTTCACTTTATAGGAAATACAAAAAGTTTGTTATATGTGGTGACTTCAATATTAATTGTATAAGTGATTGTGCAAGGAAAAGGATGCTGGTAGACCTCCTTAATTCATATAATCTTATGCAAACCGTATTCTTTCCAACGAGAGTGCAAGGGAACAGTAGAACAACCATAGACAATATTTTTGTTCATTCGTCATTATTAGAAGGGCATTCTGTTAGCAAAAAGGTGAATGGCCTTTCAGATCATGATGCACAAATTTTAAGTCTAAAAGATTTTTGTGCTTCAACACATGTTAAATATAGTTACCAACTTTTTAGGAAAGCTGATCCAGTTGCTGTACAGACTTTTGTAAACCTTATCAAGGAACAAGATTGGCAAGATGTTTATAGTGCTGATACAGTAGACGATAAATATAATGCTTTCCTCAAGACTTTTCTCGTGCTCTTTGAAAGTTGCTTTCCGTTAGAACGTTTAAAACAGGGTACTAGCACAAACAGGCAGCCTGGGTGGCTGACTAAAGGGATAAGAATATCTTGTAGAACAAAGTGGCAATTATATCAAAACGTTAGAAACAGTCAAAATTTAAATGCAGCAGCCCATTACAAACAGTATTGTAAGGTGCTTAAAAAAGTTATTAGGAAGGCAAAAAGTATGTGGTATGCAGATAGAATAGCTAAGTCTCAGGATAAAATTAAAACCATATGGTCAGTCGTAAAGGAAGTGGCTGGTCTGCAGAGACAGGTCGAGGATATAGAATCAGTGCGTAGTGGGGATGTCCGTGTTGCTGATAAGTCGCATATATGTACAGTACTTAATAATCACTTTCTGAATATAGCAGGTGAACTAAATAGAAACCTAGTCCCAACAGGGAATCATATAGCGCTCTTAGAAAAAAGTGTTCCGAGACTGTTACCTGAAATGCTCCTCCATGATACTGACAAGAGGGAGATTGAGTTAATAATTAAATCACTAAAGACCAAGAACTCTTATGGATATGACGGGGTATCTAGCAGAATACTGAAGTATTGTTCCACGTATATTAGCTCAGTACTTAGCCATATCTGTAACTTTTCCTTTAGCAGTGGTCGGTTTCCTGACCGATTAAAGTACTCGGTAGTGAAGCCACTTTATAAAAAGGGAGACAGGGATAATGTTGACAATTATAGACCTATTTCTATGCCATCGGTGTTTGCTAAAGTTATCGAGAGGCTTGTATATACAAGGTTACTGCAGCATTTAAATTCACATAATTTGCTGTCAAATGTACAGTTTGGTTTTAGAAATGGCTTAACAACTGAAAATGCTATATTCTCTTTTCTCTGTGAGGTTTTGGACGGATTAAATAAAAGGTTGAGAACGTTAGGTGTTTTCTTTGATTTAACGAAGGCTTTTGACTGTGTTGACCACAAAATATTACTGCAGAAGTTGGAACATTATGGAGTAAGGGGAGTAGCTTACAATTGGTTCGCCTCCTACTTTAAGAACAGAAAGCAGAAGGTAATCCTCCGCAATATTGAGAGTGGTAATGATGTTCAGTCCCAATGGGGCACTGTTAAATGGGGCGTTCCCCAAGGGTCGGTGCTGGGGCCACTGCTGTTCCTTATTTATGTAAATGATATGCCTTCTAGTATTACAGGTGATTCAAAAATATTTCTGTTTGCTGATGACACCACCTTGGTAGTGAAGGATCTTGTGTGTAATATTGAAACATTATCAAATAATGTAGTTCATGAAGTAAGTTCGTGGCTTGTGGAAAATAATTTGATGCTAAATCACAGTAAGACTCAGTTTTTACAGTTTCTAACCCACAATTCAACAAGAACTGACATTTTAATCAGACAGAATGGGCATGTTATAAGCGAGACGGAACAGTTCAAGTTCCTAGGCGTACGGATAGATAGTAAGCTGTTGTGGAAAGCCCATGTTCAGGATCTTGTTCAGAAACTAAATGCCGCTTTATTTACCATTAGAACAGTATCTGAAATAAGTGACATTTCAACACGAAAAGTAGTATACTTCGCATATTTTCATACGCTTATGTCATATGGTATTATTTTTTGGGGTAATTCTTCTGATTCAAAAAGGGTATTTTTGGCTCAAAAACGGGCTGTTCGAGCTATGTATGGTGTAAGTCCGAAAACCTCTTGTCGACCCCTATTCAATAGTCTGGGAATTTTGACATTGCCCTCACAGTATGTATTTTCTTTAATGTCGTTTGTTGTTAGCAATATTAGCTTATTCCCAAGAGTTAGCAGCTTTCACTCAGTTAATACTAGGCAGAAATCAAATCTGCATGTGGAATGCACTTCCTTGACTCTTGTGCAGAAAGGAGTGCAGTATTCTGCTGCATCCATTTTCAATAAGCTACCACAAGAACTCAAAAATCTTAGCAGTAGCCCAAACACTTTTAAGTCTAAACTGAAGAGTTTCCTCATGGCTCACTCCTTCTATTCTGTCGAGGAGCTCCTGGAAGAGATAAAAAGTTAAGCAAATTCCAGTGTTACATACTTGATTTTCTTTATTTAAACTAACGACTTGTTTCATTTTATGTGTTTCTACAATCGTGTTATAATTTCATGTATTGACTCGTTCCATGACCATGGAGACTTCTCCTAAATGTGGTCCCACGGAACAATAAATAAAAAAAAAAAAAAAAAAAAAAAAAAAAATGAAACACAGAAATGGCATCGGGATTGAATACAAAAGGCACAATGCCGACTTAAGTACAAGAAGAGTGAATCTCCTAAGTGTTTGTGGTTTGGGCGGCTCCTGGGAGACCAGTATTAGATTCCGATGCACCAGTGCAGGTTTACTGTATCCTCGGACCTTCACATTGATCATGAAACAGAGATATCGCAACGGTATTAAATACAAAAGAGACAATGCCGACTTAAGCACAAGCAGAGGGAATCGTCTAAGAATTTGTGATTTGAGCGGCTCCTGGGAGACCAGAATTAGATTCCGATGCACCAGTGCAGGTGTACTGTATCCCTTGGACCTTCAGATTAACCATTAAACACAAATATTACATCGGGGTTGAATACAAAAGGGACAATGCCGACATAAGTACACGAAGAGTGAATCTTCTAATAGTTTGTGGTTTGAGGGGCTCCTGGGAGACCAGCATTAGATTCCGATGCACCAGTGCAGATTTACTGTATCGCTTGGACCTTCACATTGACCATGAAACACAGAAATTACATCGGGATGAATACAAAAGGGACAATGCGGTCTTAAGCACAAGAATATGAAATCTTCTAAGAGTTTGAGGTTTGATTGGCACCTGGGAGACCAGTATTAGATTCCGATGCACCAGTGCAGATTTGCTGTATCCCTTTGACCTTCAAATTTACCATGAAACCCAGACATAGCATCGGGATTGAATACTAAAGGGACAATGCCGACTTAAGTACAAGAATATGAAATCCTCTAAGAGTTTAAGGCTTGATCGTCTCCTGGGAGACCAGTATTAGATTCCGATGCACCAGTGCAAGTTTACTGCATCCCTAGGACCTTCACGTTGACCTTGACACAGAAATCGCATCGGTATTGAAAACAAGAGGCACAATGTCGTCTTTAGTACAAGAAGAGTGAATCTTCTAAGATTTTCTGCTTTGAGCGGCTCGTGGGAGACCAGTATTAGATTCTGATGCACCAGTGCAGGTTTACTGTATCCCTTGGACCTCCAAATTGTCCGTGAAACACAGAAATTGCATCGGGATTGAATACAGAAGGGTCATGCCGACTTAAGTACAAGAGGAGAGAATCTTGTAAGAGTTTGTGCTTTGATCAGTTCCTAGGAGACCAGTATTAGATTCAGAAGCACCAATGCAGCTTTACTGTATCCCTTGGACCTTCACATTGACCATATAACACAGAAATTGCATCGGGTTTGAATAGAATAGAGACAATGCCGACTTAAGTACAAGAATATTAAATCTTCTAAGAGTTTGAGGTTTGATCGCCGCCACGGAATCCAGTATAAGATTCCGATGCACCAGTGCAGGTTTACTGTATCCCTTGGACCTTCACATTGACCATGAAACACAGAAATTGCATCGCGTTTGAGTACAAAGGGACAATGCCGACTAAAGTACAAGAAGAGTGAGTCTTCTAAGAGTGTGAGCTTAGAGCGGCTCCTGGGAGATGAGTATTAGATTCCGATGCACCAGTGCAGGTTTACTGTATCCCTTGCACCTTCACAATGACCATGAAACATAGAAATTGCATCGGGATCGAACACAAAAGGGACAATGCCAACTTAAGTACAAGTAGAGGGAATCGTCTAAGAGTTTGTGCTTTGAGCGGCTCCTGGGAGACCAGTATAAGATTCCGATGCTCCAGTGCAGGTGTACTGTCTCACTTGGACTTTCAGATTGAACATTAAACACAAATATTTAATCGGGGTTGAATACAAAAGGGACAATGCCGACATAAGTACAAGAAGTGTGAATCTTCAAATAGTTTGTGGTTGAGGGGCTCCTGGGAGACCAGTACTAGATTCCGATGCACCAGTGCAGGTTTACTGTATCCCTTTAACCTTCACATTGACCATGAAACCCAGATATTGTTTCGGGATTGAACAGAAAAGGGACAATGCGGACTTAAGTACAAGAATATGAAATCTTCTAAGAGTTTGAGGTTTGATTGGCACCTGGGAGACCAGTATTAGATTCCGATGCACCAGTGCAGATTTACTGTATCCCTTTGACCTTCACGTTTACCATGAAACCCAGAAATAGCATCGGGATTGAATACTAAAGGGACAATGCCGACTTAAGCACAAGCAGAGGGAATCGTCTAAGAGTTTGTGTTTTGAGCGGCTCCTGGGAGACCAGTATTAAATTCCGATGCACCAGTGCGGGTGTACTGTATCCCTTGGACCTTCAGATTGACCACGAAACAAAGAATTTGCATCGGGATTGAATACAAAATGCACAATGCCGACTTAAGTACAAGAAAATTGGATCTTCTAAGAATTTGTGCTTAGAGCGGCTCCTGGGAGATCAGTATTAGATTCCGATGCACCAGTGCAGGTTTCCTGTATACTTTGGACCTTCATATTGACCATGAAACATAGAAATTGCATCGGGATTGTACACAAAAGGGACAGTGCCGACTTAAGTAGAAGCAGAGTGAATCGTCTAAGAGTTTGTGCTTTGAGCGGCTTCTGGAAGACCAGTATTAGATTCCGATGCACCAGTGCAGGTGTACTGTATCCCTTGGACCTTCACATTAACCATTAAACACAAATATTACATCAGGGTTGAATACAAAAGGGACAATGCCGACATAAGCACAAGAAGAGTGAATCTTCTAATAGTTTGTGGTTTGAGGGGCTCCTGGGAGACCAGTATTAGATTTCGATGCACCAGTGCAGGATGACTGTATCCCTTGGACCTTGGCATTGACCATGAAACACAGAAATTGCATCGAGATTGAATACAAAAGGGACAATGCCGACTAAAGTACAAGAATAGCAAATCTTCTAATAGTTTAAGGCTTGATCGGCTCCTGGGACACCAGTATTAGATTCCAATGTACCAGTGCAAGTTTACTGTATCCCTAGGACCTTCACATCGACCATGACACAGAAATCGCATCGGGATTGAATACAAGAGGCACAATGTCGACTTAAGTACAAGAAGAGTGAATCTTCTGAGACTTCCTGCTTTGAGCGGCTCGTGGGACACCAGTATTAGATTCCGATGCACCAGTGCAGGTTTACTGTATCCCTTGGACCATCACATTGTCCATGAAATACAGAAATTGCATTGGGATTGAATACAAAATGGTCAATGCCGACTTAAGTACAAGAGGAGAGAATATTCTGAGAGGTTGTACTTTGATCGGTTGCTAGGAGACCAGTATTAGATTCCGAAGCACCAGTGCAGCTTTACTGTATCCCTTGGACCTTCACATTGACCATATAACACAGAAATTGGATCGGGATTGAATACTAAAGGGACAATGCCGACTTAAGTACAACAATATGAAATCTTCTAAGAGTTCGAGGTTTTATCGCCTCCAGGGAGACCAGTATTAGATTCCGATGCACCAGTGCCGGTTTACTGTATCCCTTAAACGTTCACAATTACAATGAAATACAGAAATTGCATCGGATTGAATACAAAAGAGACAATGCAGACTTAAGTACAAGAAGAGTGATTCTTCTACGAGTTTGTGGTTTGAGCGGCTCCTGGGAGATCAGTGTTAGATTCCGACTCATCTGTGCAGGTTTGCTGTATCCCTTGGACCTTCACATTGACCATGAAACACAAAAATTGCATTGGGATCGAATACAAAAGGCATAATGCCGACGTAAGAACAAGAAGAGTGACTCTTCTAAGAGTTTGTCCTTGAGCGGCTCGTGGGAGACCAGTATTAGATTCCGATGCACCAGTGCAGGTTTACTGTATCCCTTGGACCATCACATTGTCCATGAAATACAAAAATTGCATTGGGATTGAATACAAAATGGTCAATGCCGACTTAAGTACAAGAGGAGAGAATATTCTAAGAGGTTGTACTTTGATCGGTTGCTAGGAGACCAGTATTAGATTCCGAAGCACCAGTGCAGCTTTACTGTATCCCTTGGACCTTCACATTGTCAATATAACACAGAAATTGCATCGGGATTGAATACTAAAGGGACAATGCCGACTTAAGCACAAGCAGAGGGAATCGTCTAAGAGTTGATGCTTTGAGCGGCTGCTGGGAGACCAGTATTAGTTTCCGATGCACCAGTGCAGGTGTACTATATCCCTTGGACCTTGAGATTGATCATGAAACAGAGAAATCGCAACGGGATTGAATACAAAAGGGACAATGCCGACTTAAGCACAAGCAGAGGGAATCGTCTAAGAGTTTGTGTTTTGAGCGGCTCCTGGGAGACCAGTATTAAATTCCGATGTACCAGTGCAGGTGTACTGTATCCCTTGGACCTTCAGATTCACCATTAAGCAAAAATATTACATCGGGGTTGAATACTAAAGGGACAATGCCGACTTAAGTACAAGAAGACAGAATCTTCTAAAATTTTCTGCTATGTGCGGCTCCTTGGAGACCAGTATTAGATTCTGAAGCATCAGTGCAGGTTTGCTGTATCCCTTGGACCTTCACATTGACCATGAAACACAGAAATGGCATCGGGATTGAATACAAAAGGGACAATGCTGACTTAAGTATGTGCAGGGAGGAGACCCCCAAGAGGGATCATTGCCGACAAAATTTTATTTAAATAAATTTTCAATGCATAATGTTCGGCCGTAGCCGGCTTGGGCATACTGTGGTGGAAGGTGCTGGCCGGAAGACCATGGTCGGCACATTCCTGCCACGTGCTCCTCGGTCAGACTCAAGTCCCACGGCGCTGACGGGGGCACGCTAGTAGCAAGCCGCGTTGGCGGAATCAATCCTCCAATCAGAGACTAATCGTGTGATCACGTGGGGACGCGGCCGGGAGCGGCGAGGGCGGCTTGGAAACAGCTCCGCGCTCTCTTAGCTTCTGACCTCGGCCCCGAGTAGTCGCTCCTCTAGCCTCTGCCTCTCTGATGAGCAGACGGCAACCCCTCTTGGGGCTGCTCAGCCCTATGTAGGCACCACTGTACCATCATTACAAGAATAAACTGGGTCCATTCCACTCAATTAATTTTCATTTTACAACGCCCTCCGCTCCTGACTTCTATCCTGACGAACAAATGGTGTCAGAAGTGGGATGCGACCCACCTTACGGTTGTAAAATCAACTCATCAGTTGAGTATGAGTACTACGAAGGGGCCGAGTTTGAGCAATTAAGGGAAACTAGACCGAACGTGGCGAGGCTGCAGCGCGCCATGCACGTGCCAGCCGGGCGCCTGCGTTGCAGAATGTGCGTGGCCGCGCACTAGCGCGCCACAAGCGTGACGCAGTTCGCCGCCGGACGCGAGCCGAGGAGGGTCCGCGATGCAGTCACGCTCGCCGCCACCGCCGCCGCCGTAGCTGCCACGGGTCACCGCCTGCGCCAGGGTCCGGAGTGTGGCCCTCGCGCCGCCCCGCCGTCGCAGCTGTCCATGCTGTCGCCCGCCGCCTGCTGCGCCCACGCGTGATCAACGCGCCTGCCGCCGCTCGTCGACACCGCCGCCGTCCGTCGTCTGCACGCCACCAAATAATGTAAGTCCCTAGCGACGCTACGGTGGTGTAGATGCCCACACTATTGTAACATGCCGATCACCAGGCAGCAATCGGAGGCAGGAGCAGCCGGAGCGGATGAGGATCCCCTCTTGGCGCTGCAGTCCCAGTTAAATCAATTAATTCTGACTAACGCGGAGCTTAAGCAACAGATAGATGATCTTAAAATGGCTTCTCCGCAATCTAATGTTGCTAAGCCAGTGCTAGTGGAAGAACAGCCGAAGCAGGTGATTCCACCACTCACTAGTGCAGAATCACCTGTGGCAGTAGCCACCTCAACTTTGGTGCAGAGCTTCCCAGCAGTAGCGTTTATTCCGGCGTTCGCTGGAAAGCCGCACGAGGATATTCAAACGCTTGTCCAGAATATCCAGGACATCGGAAAGCTTTGCGGTTGGCCAGATGAATTTCTCTTAAACGTGATGAAAATGAAACTCACCGGCGAAGCGCGGAACTACGTGCAGTCGGTCGAGAGCTTGAAAAATGCCCCTACCTTCCAGTCCCTTGCAACAGGGTTGATTGAAAGGTATACAGACAAACTTGGTACTAGTTACTATCGCGACTTGCTTTCCACCCTCAAGCAAAAAACGGGTGAAGATTTAGAAGCATTCGCGGACAGGATTCGAAGCGTTGCATGCCACACGTACGCACGAAGTGCCAGTTCTGCTCGTAACGAAGTTCTGTTGGAAGAATCAGAATGTCGTGCGATAGACGTGTTTATTCGTGGCATAAACCCTCAAATAGGGGGCGAAATCAAGGTAGCGTCCCCCCGCACCTTACACGAAGCCGTGCGATTAGCACTCTTGAGAGAGGAGGCGAGCCGATTTGTGGCCGTCTCCGCGCGGCAAAGTGAGCCCCGACGTGTCTTTTCGAACGATACTAAGTGTGGGCGCTGTAATAGACAAGGACATGTGGCAGAGCAATGTCGCGTGCCATATTGTCATCAGTGCAGGAACATGGGCCACCAAAGCGTGCATTGTCCAAATAGTAGGCCACAACCGCCTGCAAATTCCAGGCGAAATGCAAACCAACCACAGAATTCGGGAAACGGCCGCGGGGCAGGAAGTGCCACCCCTCCCGGCCCCCGTTAAAAATAGTGACCCCCCTAGTTGATAAGGGAATCACGCAGGTGGCAAGCGTGGTTGTCGATGGTGTTAGAGGCCGCAAACCAATACGCGTGCTAATTGACACAGGCGCACAGATCAGCTTGGCATTTTTATCGAAGAGAGATAAAAGAACATTGCAACCGCCGCGGTACCATATCAGTGGTATTGGTCCCGGCATAGTGAAACCTGATGGAAGCTGTTGCGTTGAGTTCATGTTGGACTCCACAGAATATGCTTTTACGATGGAGGTTGTACGAAACAGGCGCATGGATTACGACATCATCCTAGGAAGTGACTTTCTGCGTCATTTCCAGGGGGTTATTGACTATAGGTTAAATACCGTCCAATTCGGCGACAACGTGCACCGTTTTGGACGTGACTGCACGTTGCGGGCGAGCGGAACTGGGAAAAAAGGATCCGTTTCCCAAGTTTCAGAGTCTCCCGTAACGATGCTAAAAGCCGATAATCCCGTGGAGATACCAGAAGGCACAGGAAAGATCCTTTGGGTGCCTGTCGGGATACGTAAATCCGAAGAGGTTCATTTCTTGGTAGATCCACTCTGCCAGAATGAAACTCTTGACCAGATGCAGGTCCACGTAAAACGTAGCCTGTGCAAAGCGCAGCAAGTACAGAAAGAAAATTGCGTATCCGTGTGTTTAGACAATTTTAGTCACAAGCAAGCTTTCATACCGCGTGGTACAGTATTAGCCAGCTTACAGGTTATCCCAGAAGATGAGTTGTCAAAGAGAACCCCTTCTCTGAAAAAGAAAAAGACTGCTGCCGCCTCTCAACACCTTTTGACAATCACGTCACATCTGACAGATAAGTTTAAAGCTAAGCTTAGTCACCTCCCATTGCATGAACAAAAGCTAATAAATGAAGTATTGAATGAGTATTCATGGTTGTTTGAAGACAGGAAATATTTACCAGCAACAGATCTAATCCAACATGAGATTCCAACCGGAAATGCTAGGCCAATAGCTCAAAAAGGGTACCGAATTCCCTACCATCTTCAGTCAGTGGTAGAGGAAACTATACAACAGCAACTAGAAGCAGGAATAATACAACCCTCTTCTAGTGCGTGGTCTAGCCCAATTATAGTCGTTCCAAAGAAATCTATAGACGGAGAAAAATCCTATCGCCTCTGTGTAGACATGCGAGCAGTAAACAAAGTTACTACTCCAGATCATTATCCATTACCCCGGATCAATGAAACACTCGATCGTCTGGGCAATTGCCGGTACTTCACAACATTAGACATGCGCAGTGGGTATCATCAAATTCCAATTGCCCCTGAAGATCGAGCTAAGACAGCTTTTGTAGTTCCTGGCGGCTTATATGAATTCTTAAGGATGCCTTTCGGGCTTCGCAACGCACCAGCAACCTTTCAGCGATTTGCAGATCTGCTATTACGTGGGTTGAAACCTACTATGTGCCTTGTGTATCTTGATGATATAATTATATTTTCAAAATCCATTGCTGAACATGCTGAACATCTACGCAGTGTACTGTTGCGCTTGCAAAATGCTAATTTAAGCTTAAAATTAGAAAAATGTTCTTTTGCTCAATCACAAGTGCAGTATTTAGGTCATGTCATCAGTTCCAGCGGAGTCAAACCAGATCCACGATTAACTGAAGCAGTAGACACTTTTTCTATTCCAACAAATTTAAAGGAATTACAATCCTTCCTTGGCCTTGCAAATTATTACCGCCGTTTTGTTAAAGATTATGCTACTATTACCAAACCACTTACTAAATTGTTGAAAAGGGATACTCCTTTCGTTTGGACGGATGAATGTTCGACCGCCTTTCAAACAGTGAAAACTATTTTAACTAGTTCACCTCTACTTGTTTACCCAGACTTCGCTGAACCTTTTATTTTATCTTGTGACGCATCTGATTTTGCTGTAGGATGTGTCCTAAGCCAAGTGCAAGATGGTGAGGAAAAACCCGTTGGGTATGCCTCTCGTCAACTGAATAAAGCAGAAACTAATTACAGTACTACAGAAAAGGAATTGCTTGCCCTTCTTTTTGGAATTAATTATTTTCGATGTTACCTCTATGGTCGCAAATTTACAGTTCTTACCGATCACTCTGCTCTGCAGTGGTTATTGAATCTTAAAGACCCTAGCAGCAAACTTATGCGCTGGGCCATGAAACTGTCAGAATATGATTTTGAAGTTCGGCACAAGCCTGGTCGGTTGCATCAAAATGCTGATGCGTTAAGTAGAAAAGTGCGTGTCATTGAATCAGATGAGGTATCAATTGAAGAGTTAAAAGAAGCACAGCAGGTGGACGTTCAATGTCAAAGATACGCCACCTTCCCAGAATTTGAAGTAATAGACGACCTTTTGTATCGAAGAACTCCACATGGGAATCGTTTGGTAATACCGGAATGCTTGCAGCAACGTATAATACGGCAATGCCATGATACCATCCAAGCATGTCACAGCGGAAAACGCGCTACGAACGCTCGAATTGCGACACGTTATTGGTGGCAATACCGACAACGTGATGTGGACAGGTATGTAAGATCTTGCCTGCCGTGTGCACAACGAGCACAAAATAGGCATCCGCGAGTGCCGCTGCAAACACTTCCTCAGGCATCTTCACCCTTCGAAATTCTTGCTTTAGATTTCCAAGGTCCTTTTCCACAGTTGCAACAAGGTAACAAATACATTTTGTCTATTATTGATCACTTTTCACGTTATCTAATTTTGGTTCCCCTCCCCGACATGACAGCTGAAACTGTGGCGAGAGAGTTTGTAAATCGTGTGATACTACCTTTTGGAAGTCCTGATGCCATTTTAACGGATCAAGGAACCAATTTCATGTCTGCTTTATTTGTACAAGTTTGTAAATTATTAAGAATCAAAAAATGGCGTACAACTCCCTTCCATCCTAAAGCCAACGGTCGCGTTGAACGCGTACACCGTACAATTTGTAAAATGTTATCCTATTATGTTGCAAAAACGCACGCTGATTGGGACAGATATGTACCGTATATTTCTTCGGCATACAACACCCGAATACATGAATCCACAGGGTATACCCCTTACGAAGCTGTGTTTGGACCCCCGATGAATTCGCCGTTCGAAATAGACAAACTACCTCAAGGTGTAGAAATAAAGGAAGTATGAGGTTTAGCCCGCCGGCTAAAAGCGATCTGGTATAAGGTAAAGAGGAATAATATCAAAGCTACTAATAAACTGTTGCACAGGCAGAACAAAAATGCTGTTTTACCGACTTATCAGACAGGTGATTTAGTGTTACTACGAAACCCGGCAATCAAAAAGGGACGAACTAAAAAGTTCTCTCCCCGCTTTGAAGGCCCGTATCGGATTGTACGGTTGACCTCACCAGTCAATGCAGAACTGCAATTAACCGATCGTACGGTGATAGTGCACTTTGACCGCCTGCAACCTTACCACGGTAGGGCTGTGTCACCACAACAGGTCGCAGCCCCCGATCCGCCTGTGTCACCTCCACCTCAAGTAGAACAAAAACGAAATAAAAAACGGAGGAGATTACCTCCACAGGGTTGTAGATACCCTCTGCGGAATCGACACCCTTATGGGTTGAGGTCGCGTGATTAATGACGCCTAGTTAGAGTTTTATGATATGTTCTATTGCAGCTTAGTTTAAGTCATTTTCTCCAGGGACTTGGAAGCAAGATGTGCCTGGCCACCACGGAGTTCCCAGCCATTCTCAATTGTCAGTTTCCAGTCCGGTCATGTATTTTTGCTCATTTTTATATGTATGATTATGTTTTATGTTTTGCAAGCAATGCCACGCATTAGACGTCACGCAACTGACTTGCTTCAAATGCAACCATTACACTTGGTGTTGGCAGAACCGCGGCTGCTAACTCCGAATAATATTCTTCAATGTCCTCTATTGCCATCTATTTGGCAAACCAGTACATGTGGAGTACTTTTACTCCGAGCTTTTCTTAATACTTGTTACGTTGACGTCTAGTGTATTGAACTATATGTCCTAGTTCTGTATTTGCTGCAGCTATTCGTAAGTAATCGGAACAGATAAAGCCAGGACTTGAAATGCATACGCCTCGTACGCTTTGTTTACGGGACCAGCTGTTGACGGGGCAAAACATCAGCTGTCGCCTCCCCTCCTCTTCAGCGCTGTCCCGTCTCCTCGCCAAGAACTGGCCAGCGGCCATCATTCCTTCTCAGCCAGTAACAGCGCTCCGCGCGATGACGTATCTTACCACCACGTGCGCTGCCGCCTCCAGCGTCTCAACACGCAGCGCGTCCGAGTAGTTACAAAAACAAACCGCAAATTACTGCCCTATCCTCCGTGTATGACAGACTACAATGCACTTACCATCAGTTTATGTAACTAACAGCCTTTTTTTAAAAAAAAAAAAAAAACTCTTATGCTAGATAATTAGCAATTTCTAATTCACCGTTATTTCTGGTACACGCTAAGCGCGTGATATTTGTCGCTGCAGTAGCGACCGGTCTCTCGCGGCTACACGCCTTCTCACATAACCGCCTACTCCGCACCTACGCCTGCGCTGCGCGCTCGCTAACAGCTCCAGGCTGGTTTCTTTCATGCAGCCGGAAGCCACGGCAAACAAAATTCATTCAAACATCCCAATAAATCTTAACATAAATATTAAATAGATGTGATTCATTGTTTAAATTCTTTTCCTCGTTTTGTTTCACATTAGCTGGATAAATCACACGAAGTTCTTAACGATTTACATTATTCTGCATACCTTAGTCTGCCAATCCTATAAGTGAAATTTCACTACTGCTTTGATTCATTGTATGAGTTACAAACTACAGCCCTAACCCTCTTACACATCGAACTGCCTTGGACAAGGCCAGATATGGGCAAACCAATACAATGCCACGGGTTTTTCACGCTACTGACGAGGCACAAACGACCAATCGTCCGGGCTGCCGTATATGGGTGGACGATTGTTCCTTGGTTGCTACGCAGTTATTTTTGCCCTCCCCATTTATTTTACTCTACCGCCGTGGTTATTGTTCTATCCTGTTTTCCTTCTTCTGTCGATGAGGAGGCCCCTACAACATGTTAGGTACCCTCTTCCGACAGTACCGGTCTTTTAGTCTTACCACCATTTACACCGAGATATTGCTCTCCCTTGTTGCAGTCTTGCCCCAAAATATCGGCCGATGATCCATTGTGAGATACGTACTTTGCCTCTAATTAGCCGGTGATGTAAGCGCTACGGGAACTGTGCCTAGTTGTCCTTTCAGTTCAATTTGTTATCGTCAGTTTTAAAACTAACACACACGCAGCCTAGCAGCCAGCCCCAGGTGGCCAGTGTTACATGTTAACGTTGAGCGTTCCGACTACTTACAGCATTATTATTATACATCATTGTGTTTTTATTTTCCTGTCAATATATATCATTGTGTTTAATTATGTCATTATGCTAGCGTTAGTGATTTATAGTTCATGATTTTCATTTTATGTAGTGTTATGTACTGCGCGCACAAAAAGTGACGCTATTTATGCATGTATGCTATTCTAGCTTCAGAGCTATTTTTATTGCTTGAACAGTCGACATTTCCCTAGTACAGCAGGTCGCTAATAACGCCGCTGATACTTTTATTACATGTATCGCAGGAAACCCACGCGTGCAAAGCAGGAAACCCATGTGCCTACACTAATTCTTAGTAAGTCAGACGGACGCCCTTAGGCCCGCTGAACCACGGTATCGCAGATAGCTCCAATGCACTGCCTACCCCTCAATTATTAGACAGGTTGCCTTAGCACTGTCCGCAGGTTGCCCCATTGCCCTGCAAATTATATAATCATCAATCCAAGTCTGCAGATTGCACTAATGCACTGCTGAACCTAATAGTCGAGTCACTCGCAGGTAGCTCATAGGCACTGCGAACTTGTACTTACACGTCATCGAATCCTAGGCTCCTCGGTTGACCACAAAACAATTCATACATCAATTACCGTGAGACAATTTGCGCTCACACTACGCCTTTGGCACTCAACCACAAATGAACTGAGCCCCAGACGCTCTTTTATTACATTTTACACAACGCCACCTTCTTCTAGATGGCAATTCCATTGCAAAATCATCGGATTCTGCCAAAGATTCAGATACCGTTCCCCAGATGGCAGCCTTTTCCGTTGCTGAACGGATTAGTTGCTTTTCACCATCTGACAGTGCAAACTGCACTTTTAAGAACGATGTTGTTATATACACACACTGTCGGATTTTACTGACGTAGTCCCTTATGCACTTCGTCAACTTCCCCTGGCGGATTTCGTATCCGATTCGGAAGTTTATGTTCGGGAAATATTCCCTTTATCTTATTTCTTGTCAATTATTATTACTTCAATGTCATGTTTTATTGTTATCAATTTATAGTTATGATTAATGTTAGTACCCTTTACGGTTATACGCTATTTTTGTGTCATATTCGGTATTCCCTTTTAAGTTTCATTGTTTCTCGACTGGAAGTATCTCTGATAGCACCTATTGGCCTTCAATTCGTATCCACCATCAGCTACCATTAGTCACACATTTACACAACACTTCATACGCCCAATAACAACTTACAACACACTCACACTGTTCATATCCACACAACCTTGGTGTAACTCGTTGATGTTACCAGAGCTCTATTGTCATATACTAAGTACATGAACAAGGCTTTTATGGTTCATGCCCTCTGCTCTTCGGAAGGGGAAAGGGAAGTATGTACGTATGTACGTTATGTTCAGTAGCAGTTTCTTTTAATCAACAACGTAGTCAATTTACCTGTTGAACACTTAAGTTGTTCTGTTAAAATGGAATCAAACGTCTTTGTGACATCAGCTATTTGTGTATTATTGCTTTGCAATAAACTGTTACTTTTAAGTTGCACTTACAATGTCTTAGTCTCGGACGCAGAGCCACTAGCGCTCTCTGACGCTGTTATCTGAGCTCAGCACTCTGCCGGCTCAGCGCTGATAAAGCTGCGCTGCGCCGCCTCCACTGCTTCACACCCAGCCTCTGTATTCACGAGCAACAGACTCGCTCTCGCTAACATTCATTTCCGACTTCTATTGACCACTTCTGTAAGTAAAGATCCTTTGATTATTGAGTTAACTTGAGTTGTCCTACCCTCATTCGGGTTTTCTACAGCTGAAAAACCACTCAATATTATTTCTGAAATTTATGAAGTACTTCACCTGTTTCGCCGTGTCGAACCTTAGCGGGGTGGGTGCCCCTGCGTAGTGGCCAATGCGTGGGAGGTGCCTAGGCTGTGCAGGTTTACACCGCGATCACAGGATTCCTTCTCATTTTATTCATTCAAAAAAAAAAAAAAAGAAAAAAAAACTTTCTTCGTACAAAATCTCAAATTAATTGATGACACTTGGCCTTCGTCCCATAGCAGGTAGAAAAATTTTTCCAGCGAGTTACGCTTAGTCTGCGCTGTGTAGTACTGCCTCCGCGTTCAGCGTCTTTTTTCGCTGACGCGTGATTGATCAGCGGATACTCGGTGTCGAATTACACCATTGTCTTGCCGCCTTGCTACCCCCACGGCTGCCAAACTGTTGGTTGCCTGCCGTGATTCTACTTCGTGGCCTTCTTCATCAGTGAGCGTGACTGAACGGGTCCATCGTCGCTACTTGCCAGGTAATTATTGCTACAACGTTGTACCCCCTCTGTCATCTCTGAATTACTCATCAAGTAAGCCAGGAAATTTTTACTTGTAGGGTCACTAATACTTTCTCTCGCAGTCGACCGTTATCAACATTGGAAGCTGAAAGCAACCTCCCCTTTTACTATGCTGCGTTGGAGGTCCGACTTACCCGTAATTCGGACGGTATTCGGATGCGAATGAGGTTGCCAATCACGTGCGCAAATTGCGAATACGAGTGCTATCAAATATACACTTTTCCAGTCTCTTGGGCTACCCTTCATCACCATGTTGTTTGGCAGACTCAAGAATTTTTAATAGTTAGTCGGAATCGACAAACTCACGCCACTCTCACTCGCGCTGAACTATTCAGTTGCTTCCATACAACACATTACTTATGCTCCACGCTAATTTTACACACTAACACTACTGAGTGCGAGATGTCACTGTTTTTAGCTGAAACTACTGCCCCTCCATGTCCTCGTGTTCTAGTCTCACTTCGTCAACCAATAATTCAGCCTGTTGGCAACAGTTTTCTGTTCGCTGTTCCACAGACTGTCACCGCCAACCTGGTGTGCCACCGTTCAATGTCAGAGACTGAATCGTACCGGATAACACTGAATAATAGTGGCCTAGTGTATAATAGTTCAAAATGTGACGTATACGCTGCTTCTATGAGGATATCAGCTCAATTGCACTCCACCTTTCATGTCACCATTCCCACATTTACCTTATACCTTCCTGAACTCTCTTTTAAAATCCATCGCCATGAGAAGCTGAAGAATTTACCGAATACCAATGATTCAGATCTACTCCAATCGATCAATCATCTCCTTACCCAGGAACACAACCAAGTTGCTCTTGACCGAGTGGCCTCACATATTGCTGATTGGCACCAAACCAAGCGATTAACCACCGTTGTATTACCCAGCGCTGGTTCGGTAATCATCACTGTAATAATTCTGATTATAGTATCCTGGATACTCTGTAAAAGAGGGTTTTGCAAATGTTTCACTTCCTTCCGAGAAGTAGTACCACCCCCACAACCTGAAGGTGAATATCACACCTGAAACTACCTGCCAACCTTGGTGCATGCGATCAGGTATGACCCCCCCCCCCCCTTAGAATTAAGTTGTAGTCTAGGTGTCAGGTCAATGAACTAATTTTGTAATGGATTTGTATTTCTATGTAAAGTCTATGGAATCACAATTTAACTGTCGAGTTTTAACCCTCATGTAAGTTATTTTGTTTTCTCTTTAAATTTTTGTCATTTTGTAATGTTCTCATTCACCCACTTGGGCAATTACCATTGTAATCCTAGATTTAAGAACTCAAAGTAATATTACGGGGAAAACCCCCTTGTGACTATTAGGCCTGGGAGCATTCTCTCACCCCCACGAGGGTGGAGTGTTTCAGTGTGCTGTGCTCCGGTGCCCCTCATCATCGCCTGGGTACCCACCACCACTGATACCGCTGACACACATTCACAGCATGGCGCCGCCCCACTGCCGTCGCACCAACTTCACAAGTTTGTTATTCAAGAGCCTTCCTTCAGGCCCTTCAGGCCACTTTGTAACATTTGCACATATTAATATCACTATGTTATGGGACCCTTCATAATGATCTTATATTTTTTAAATGGAATAATCGATTAGAATAAGCTCATTCATCTTCATCCAGAGAGCCTTCTTCGGAAGGGGAAAGGATGTGCAGGGAGGAGACCCCCAAGAGGGATCATTGCCGACAAAATTTTATTTAAATAAATTTTCAATGCATAATGTTCGGCCGTAGCCGGCTTGGGCATACTGTGGTGGAAGGTGCTGGCCGGAAGACCATGGTCGGCACATTCCTGCCACGTGCTCCTCGGTCAGACTCAAGTCCCACGGGTTGGTTGCGCTGACGGGGGCACGCTACTAGCAAGGCGCGTTGGCGGAATCAATCCTCCAATCAGAGACTAATCGTGTGATCACGTCGGGACGCGGCCGGGAGCGGCGAGGGCGACTTGGAAACAGCTCCGCGCTCTCTTAGCTTCTGACCTCGGCCCCGAGTAGTCGCTCCTCTAGCCTCTGCCTCTCTGATGAGCAGATGGCAACCCCTCTTGGGGCTGCTCAGCCCTACGTAGGCACCACTGCACCATCATTACAAGAATAAACTGGGTCCATTACACTCAATTAATTTTCATTTTACAACGCCCTCCGCTCCTGACTTCTATCCTGACGAACAAGTACATGAAGAGTGAATCTTCTAAGAGTTTCTGTTTTGGGCGGCTCCTGGGAGACCAGTATTAGATTCCGATCCACCAGTGCAGGTTTACTGTATCCTTGGACCTTCACATTGATCATGAAACAGAGAAATCGCAATGGGATTTAATACAAAAGAGCCGATGCCGACTTAAGCACAAGCAGAGGGATGCGTCTAAGAGTTTGTGATTTGAGCGGCTCCTGGGAGACCAGAATTAGTTTCCGATGCACCAGTGCGGATGTACTGTATCCCTTGGACCTTCAGATTGACCATTAAACACAAATATTACATCGGGGTTGAATACAAAAGGGACAATGCCGACATAAGTACAAGAAGAGTGAATCTTCTAATAGTTTGTGGTTTGAGGGGATCCTGGGAGACCAGCATTAGATTCCGATGCACAAGTGCAGGTTTACTGTATCCCTTGGACCTTCACATTGACCATGAAACCCAGAAATAGCATCGGGATTGAATACTAAAGGGACAATGCCGACTTAAGCACAAGCATAGGGAAATCGACTAAGAGTTGATGCTTTGAGCGGCTCCTGGGAGACCAGTATTAGATTCCGATGCACCAGTGCAGGTATACTATATCCCGTGGACCTTCAGATTGATCATGAAACAGAGAAATCACAACGGGATTGAATACAAAAGGGACAATGCCGACTTAAGCACAAGCAGAGGGAATCGTCTAAGAGTTGATGCTTTGAGCGGCTCCTGGGAGAACAGTATTAAATTCCGATGCACCAGTGCGGGTGTACTGTATCGCTTGGACCTTCAGATTGACCATTAAGCACAAATATTACATCGGGGTTGAATACTAAAGGGAAAATGCCGACTTAAGTACAAGAATGTGAAATCTTCCAAGAGTTTCAGGTTTGATCGCCTCCAGGGAGACCAGAATTAGATTCCGATGCACCAGTGCAGGTTTACTGTATCCCTTGGACCTTCACATTGACCATGAAACACAGAAATTGCATCGGGTTTGAATACAAAAGGTACAATGCCGACTTAAGTACAAGAAGTGTGAATCTTCTATGAGTTTGTGGTTTGAGGGGCTCCTGGGAGACCAGTATTAGATTCCGATTCACCAGTGCAGGATGACTGTATCCCTTGGACCTTCGCATTGACCATGAAACACAGAAATTGCATCGGGATTGAATACAAAAGGGACAAAGCCGACTTAAGTACAAGAATATGAAATCTTCTAAGAGTTTACGGCTTGATCGGCTCCTGGGAGACCAGTATTAGATTCCGATGCAACAGTGCAAGTTTACTGTATCCCTAGGACCTTCACATTGACCATGACACAGAAATCGCATCGGTATTGAAAACAAGAGGCACAATGTCGACTTAAGTACAAGAAGAGTGAAACTTCTAAGATTTTCTGCTTTGAGCGGCTCATGGGAGACCAGTATTAGATTCCGATGCACCAGTGCAGGTTTACTGTATCCCTTGGACCTCCACATTGTCCATGAAACACAGAGATTGCATCGGGATTGAATACAAAAGGGTCGATGCTGACTTAAGTACAAAAATATGAAATCTTCTAAGAGTTTGAGGTTTGATCGCCTCCACGCAGACCAGTATTAGATTCCGATGCACCAGTGCAGGTTTACTATATCCCTTGCACCTTCACATTGACCATCAAACACAGAAATTGCATCGGGTTTGAATACAAAAGGGACAATGGCGACTAAAGTACAAGAAGAGTGAATCTTCTAAGAGTTTGCGGTTTGAGCGGCCCCTGGGAGAATAGTATTTGATTACAATGCTCGAGTGCAGGTTTACTGTAGCCCTTGGACCTTCGCATTGACCATGAAACACTGAATTTAAATCGGAATTGAATACAAAAGGAACAATGCCCACCTATGTACAAGAAGAGTGAATCTTTAAAGAGTTTGTGGTTTGAGCGGCCCCTAAGATAATAGTATTAGATTCCGATGCACAAGTGCAGGTTTACTGTATCCCTTGGACCTTTGCATTGACCATGAAACACTGAATTTGCATCGGAATTGAATAAAAAAGGGACAATGCCCACCTGAGTACAAGAAAAGTGAATCTTGTAAGAATTTGTGGTTTGTGCGGCTCCTGGGAGACCAGAATTAGATTCCGCTGCACTAGTGCAGGTTGACTGTAACCCTTGAACCTTCACATTTACCATGAAACACAGAAATAGCATCGGGATTGAATACAAAAGGGACAATGCAGACTTAAGTACATGAAGAGTGAATCTTGAAAGAGTTTGTGGTTTGAGCTGCTCCTGGGAGAATAGTATTAGATGCCGATGCACCAGTGCAGCTTTACTGTATCTCTTGCACCTTCACATTGACCACGAATCACAGAATTTCCATCGGGATTGAATACAAGAGGGACAATGCCGACTTAAGTACAAAAAGAGTGAATCCTCTAAGAGTTTGTGTATTGAGCGGCTCCTGGGAGACCAGTATTAGATTCCGAGGCACCAGTGCAGGTTTACTGTATCCCTTGCGCCTTCCCGTTGACCATGAAACGCCGAAGTTGCATCGGGATTGAATACAAAAGGGACAATGCCGACTTAAGTACAGGAAGAGTGTATCTTCTAAGATATTGCTGTTTAAGCGGATCCTGGGTCACCAGTATAAGACTCCGATGCACCAGTGCAGGTTTACCGTATCCCTTGGACATTCTCATTGACCATGAAACACAGAAATTGGATCGGGATTGAATACAAAGGGTCAATGCCGACTTAAGTACAAGAAGGGTGAATCTTCTAAGAGTTTGTGGTTTGAACGGCCCCTGGGAGATCAGTATTAGATTCCGATGCAGGAGTGCAGGTTTACTGTATCGCTTGGACCTTCACATTGACCATGAAACACAGAAATTGCATCGGGATTGAATACAAAAGGGTCAATGCCGACTTAAGTAGACGGGGAGAGAATCTTCTAAGAGTTTGTGTTTTGATTGGCTCCTGGGAGACCAGTGTTAGATTCCGATGCACCAGTGCAAGTTTACTGTATCCCTCGGACATTCGCATTGACCATGAAACACAGAAATTGCATCGGGATTAAATACAAAAGGGACAATGCCGACTTAAGTACAAGAAGAGTAAATCTACTAACTGTTTGTGTTTTCAGCGGCTCCTGGGAGACCAGTATTATTTTGCGATGCACCAGTGCAGGTTAACTGTATCCGTTGGACCTTCACATTGACCATGAAACACAAAAATTGCATCGGGATCGAATACAAAAGGAACAATGCCGACTTAAGTACAAGAGGAGTGATTCTTCTAAGAGTTTGTGGTTTGGGCGGCTCCTGGGAAACCAGTATTAGATTCCGATGCACCAGTGCAGGTTTACTATATCCCTTGGAGCTTCACATTGATCATGAAACAGAAAAATTGCATCGGGATTGAATAATAATGGACAATGCCGACTTAAGCTCAAGAAGAGTGAATCTTCTAAGCGTTTGTGCTTTGAGCGGCTCCTGGGAGACCAGTACTATATTCCGTTGCACCAGTGCAGGTTTTCTGTATCTCTTGGACTTTCACATTGACCATGAATCAGAGAAATTGCTTCGGGATTGAATACAACAAGGACAATGCCGAAATAAGTACAAGAAGTGTGAATCTTCTAATAGTTGTTGGTTTGAGCGGCGCCTAGGGGGCCAGTATTAGATTCCGATGCTTCAGTGTGGGTTTACTGTATCCCTTGGACCATCATATTGACCATGAAAAACAGAAATTACATCGGCATTGAATACAAAAGTGTCAATTCCGACTTAAGTAGAAGAAGAGTGACTCTTCTTAATGTTTGTACTTGAGCGGCTCCTGGTTGACCAGTATTAGATTCCGTCGCACCAGTGCAAATTTACTGTATCACTTGGACCTTCACATTGACCATGAAACACAGATATCGCATCGGCATTGAATACAAAATGCACAATGCAGACTTAAGTACAAGAAAAGTTGATCTTCAAAGAGTTTGTGCTTAGAGTGGCACCTGGGTGATCAGTATTAAATTCCGATGCACCAGTGCTGGTTCACAGTATCCCTTGGTCCTTCACATTGACCATGAAACTCAGAAGTCGCATCTGGATTGAGTACAAAGGGCACAATGGCGACTTAAGTACAAGGAGAGTGAATAATCTAACAGTTTGTGGTTTGAGCGACTCCTGGGAGACCATTATTAGATTCCGATGCACCAGTGCAAATTTACTGTATCACTTGGACCTTCACAATGACCATGAAACACAGAAATTGCATCGGGTTTGAATATAAAAGGGACAATGCCGACTAAAGTACAAGAAGAGTGAATCTTCTAAGAGTTTGTGGTTTGAGCGGCCCCTGGGAGAATAGTATTAGATGCCAATGCACGAGTGCAGGTTTACTGTATCCCTTGGACCTTCGCATTGACCATGAAACAATGAATTTTAATCGGAATTGAATACAAAGGGCACAATGGCGACTTAAGTACAAAGAGAGTGAATCTTCTAAGAGTTTGTGGTTTGAGCGACTCCTGGGAGACCATTATTAGATTCCGATGCACCAGTGCAAGGTTACTGTATCCCTTGGACCTTCACATTGACCATGAAAGACGGAAATTGCATCGGGATCGAATACAAAAGGGACAATGCCGACTTAAGTAGAAGAGGATTGATTCTTCTAAGAGTTTGTGCTTTGAGCGGCTAGACGGATACCGGTATTACATTCCGAAGCACCAGTGTAGCTTAATTGTATCCCTAGGACCTTCACATTGAGCATGAAACACTGAAATTGCATCGGGATTGAATACAAAACGGACAATGCCGACTTAAGTTCAAGAAGAGTGCATCTTCTAAGATTTTGCTGTTTAAGCTGATCCTGGGACACCAGTATAAGACTCCGATGCACCAGTGCAGGTTTACTGTATCCCTTGGACCTTCACACTGACCATGAAACACAGAAATTGCATGGGATTTGAACACAAAAGGAACAATGCCGACTTAAGTACATGAAGAGTGTATCTTCTAAGAGCTTGCTTTTTGAGCGGCTCCTGGGACACCAGTATAAGACTCCGATGCACCAGTGCAGGTTTACTGTATCCCTTGGACCTTCACACTGACCATGAAACACAGAAATTGCATGGGATTTGAACACAAAAGGAACAATGCCGACTTAAGTACAAGAAGAGTGTATCTTCTAAGAGCTTGCTTTTTGAGCGGCTCCTGGGAGACCAGTGTTAGATTCCGATACACCAGTGTAGGTTTACCGTATCCCTTGGACATTCTCATTGACCATGAAACAAAGAAATTGCATCGGGATTGAATACCAAAGTGTCAAAGCCGGCTTAAGTACAAGAAGAGTGAATCTTCTAGGAGATTGTGATTTGAGCGGCTAGTGGGAGACCAGAATTAGATTCTGATGCACCAGTGCCGGTTTACTGTATTCCTTGGACCTTCACATTGACCATGAAACACAGAAATTGCAACAGGATATAATACAAAAGGCACAATGCCGACTTAAGTACAAGAAGAGTGAATCTTCTAAGAGTTTGTGGTTTGATCGGCTCCTGGGAGACCGGTCCTAGATTGCGATGCACCAGGCAGGTTAACTGTATTCCTAGGACCTTCACATTGACCATGAAACACAGAAAGCACATTGGGATTGAATACAAGAGGCACAATGCCGACTTAAGTACAAGGAAGGTGAATCTTGTAAGAGTTTATGCGTAGAGAGGTTCCTGGTAGATCAGTATTAGATTCCGATGCACCAGTGCTGGTTTACTGTATCCCTTGGAACTTCACATTGATAATGAAAAATAGAATTTGCATCGGGATTGAATATAAAAGGGACAATGCCGACATAAGTACAAAAAGAGTGAATCGTCCACGAGTTTGTGCTTTGAGCGGCTCCTGGGAGAACAGAATTAGATTCCTATGCACCAGTTTAGGTTTACTGTATCCCCAGGACATTCACATTGACCATGAAACACAGAATTCGCAATGGGATTGTATACAATAGGCACAATGTCGACTTAAGTACAGGAAGATTGAATCTTCTAAGATTTTCTGATTAGAGCGGTTCCTTGGAGACCAGTAATAGATTCCGATGCACCAGTGCAATTTTACTGTATCCCTTGGAACTTCACATTGATAATGAAAAATAGAATTTGCATCGGGATTGAATATAAAAGAGACAATGCCGACATAAGTACAAAAAGAGTGAATCGTCCACGAGTTTGTGCTTTGAGCGGCTCCTGGGTGACCAGAATTTGATTCCGATGCACCAGTGCAGGTTTACTGTATCCCTTGGACCTTCACATTGACCATGAAACACAGAAATCGCATTGGGATTGAATAAAAAAGGCACAACGCAGACTTAAGTACTAGAAGATTGAATCTTCTAAGAGTTTGTGGTTTGAGCGGCTCCTGGGAGACCAGTATTAGATTCCGATACACCAGTACAGGTTTACTGTCTCACTTGGACCTTCACATTGACCATGAAACACAGAAATTGCATCGGGATTGAATACAGGATAGAAAATGCAGACATAAGTACAGGCAGAGTGAATCTTCTAAGAGTTTGTGCCTTGAGCGTCTCCTGGGAAACCTGTATAATACTCCGATGCACCAGTGCAAGTTTACTGAATCCCTTGGACCTTCACATTGACCATTAAACACAGAAATTACATCGGGGTTGAATACATAATGAACAACACCGTCTTAAGTGCAAGAAGAGTGAATCTTCTAAGAGATTGTACTTTGAGGGGCTCCTGGGAGACAGGTATTAGATTCCGTTGTACCTGTGCAGCTATACTGTATCCCTTGCACGTTCTCATTGACCATGAAACGCAGAAATACCATCGGTATTGAGTACAAAATGGAGAATGCCGACATAAGTACAAGAAGAGTGAATCTTCTAAGAGGTTGTGCTTTGAGCGGCCGCTGGGAGACCTGTATTGGATACCGATGCACCAGTGCAGGTTTACTGTATCCCTTGGACCTTCACAGTGACCATGAAACACAGACATTGCATCGAGATTGAATACTAAAGGGACAATGCCGACTTAAGTACAAAAAGAGTGAATCGTCTAAGAGTTAGTGTTTTGAGCGGCTCCTGGGAGACCAGTTTTAGATTCCGATGCACCAGTGCAGGTTTACTGTATCCCTTGGAGCTTCACATTCACCATGAAACACAGAATATGCATCGGCATTGAGTACAGAAGGGACAATTCCGACTTAAGTACAAGAAGAGTGAATCTTCTAAGAGTTTGTGTTTTATCGGCTCCTGTGGGACCGGTATTAGATTCCGATGCACCAGTTCAGCTTTACTGTATCCCTTGGAACGTCACAATGACCATGAAACACAGAAATTCCATCGGGATTGAATACAAAAGGGACAATGCCGACTTAAGTACAAGAAGAGTGTATCTTCTAAGAGCTTGTGGTTTGAGCGGCTCCTGGGACACCAGTATTAGATTCAGATGCACCAGTTCAGGTTTACTGTATCCCTTGGACCGTCACATTGACCACGAAACACAGAAATAGCAGCGGGAATGAATACAAAAGGGACAATGCCGACTGAAGTAGAAGAAGAATGAATCGTCTAAGAGTTTGTGCTTTGAGCGGCTCCTGGGAGACCAGTTTTAGATTCCGATGCACCAGTGCAGGTTTACTGTATCCCTTGGACCTTCAAATTGATTATGGAACACAGAAATTGCATCGAGATTGAATGCAAAAGGGTCAATGCCACCTTAAGTACTAGAGGAGTGAATCTTCTAAGAGTTTGTGTTTTGATCGCCTCCTGGGAGACCAGTATTAGATTCCGATGCACCAGACTGTGTTTACTGTATCCCTTGGACCTTCACATTGACCATTAAATACAAAAATTTTATCGGGGGATGAATACAAGAGGGACAATGACGACTTAGGGCCAAGAAGAGAGAAATTTCTAAGAGTTTGTGGTTTGAGCGGCTCCTGGGAGATCAGTATTAGATACCGATGCACCAGTACAGGTTTACTGTATCCCTTGGACCTTCACATTGACCATAAAATACAGAAATTGCTTCGGGATTGAATACAAATGGCACAATGCCGACTTAAGTACAAGAAAAGTGAATCTTCTAAGAGTTGGTGGTTTTAGCGGCATCTGGGAGACCAGTATTAGATTCCGATCCACCAGTTTAGGTTTACTGTATCCAGAGGACCTTCACATTGACCATAAAACACAGAATTCGGATCGGGATAGAATAGAAGAGGCACAATGTCGACTTAAGTACAAGAAGATTGAATCTTCTAAGATTTTCAGATATGAGCGGCTGCTGGGAGACCAGTATTAGATTCCGATGCACCAGTGCAGGTGTACTGTATCCCTTGTACCTTCACATTGACCATTAAATACAAAAATTATATCGGGGGATGAATACAAAAGGGACAATGCCGACTTAGGGCCAAGAAGAGTGAAATTTCTAAGAGTTTGTGGTGTGAGCGGCTCCTGGGAGATCAGTATTACATACCGATGCACCAGTACAGCTTTACTGTATCCCTTAGACCTTCACATTGACCATGAAACACAGAAATTGCATCGGGATTGATTACAGTAGGCACAATGCCGACATAAGTACAAGAAAAGTGTATCTTCTAAGAGTTTGCGGTTTTAGCGGCTCCTGGGACACCAGTATTAGACTCCGCTGCACCAGTGCAGGTTTACTGTATCCCTGGGACCTTCACATTAACCATGAAACACAGATATTGCATCGGGTTTGAATACAAAAGGGACAATGCCGACTTAAGCACAAGAAGAATGAATCTTCTAAGAGTTTAAGGTTTGAGCGGCTCATGATAGAGCAGTATTAGATTCCGATGCACCAGTGCAGGTTTACTGTATCCCCTGGACCTTCACATTGACCATGAAACACTGAAATTACATCGGGATTAAATACAAAAGGGTCAATGCCAACTTAAGTACAAGAGGAGTGAATCTTCTAAGAGTTTGTGTTTGATTAGCACCTGGGAGACCAGTATTAGATTGCGATGCACCAGTGCAGGTTTACTGTATCCCTTGGACCTTCAGATTGACCACGAAACACAGAAGTTGCATCGGGATTGTATACAAAAGGGAAAATTTGACTTAAGTAAAAGAAGAGTGAATCTTCTAACAGCTTGCGGATTGAGCGGCTCCTGGGACACCACTATTAGATTCCGATGCACCAGTGCAGGTTTACTGTATCCTTTGGACCCTCACATTGACCATAAGAAACTGAAATTGCATCGGGATTGAATACAAAAGGGACAATGAACGACTTACTTACAACAAGAGTGAATCCTCTGAGAATTTGTGGTTTGGGCGGCTCCTGGGAGACCAGTATTAGATTCCGATGCACCAGTGCATGTTTACTGTATCCCCTGGACTTTCACATTGACCATGAAACACAGAAATTGTATCGGGATTGAATACAAAAGGACAATGCCGATTCAAGTACAAGAAGAGTGAATCTTTTAAGAGTTTGTGGTATGATCGGCTCCTGGGAGACCACTACTAGATTACGATGCTCCAGTGCAGGTTTACTGTATCCCTTGGACCTTCACATTAACCATGAAACACTGAAATTGCATCGCGATTGAATACAAAATGGACAATGAACGACTTAAGTACAAGAAGAGTGAATCTTCTAAGAGTTTGTGGTGTGAGCGGCTCCTGGGAGACCAGTTTTAGACTCCGATTCACCAGTGCAGGTTTACTGTATCCCTTGGACCTTCACATTCACCATGAAACACAGAATATGCATCGGCATTGAATACAAAAGGGACAATGCCGAGCTAAGTACAAGAAGAGTGAATCTTCTAAGAGTTTGTGCTTTTATCGGCTCCTGTGGACCAGTATTAGATTCCGATGCACAAGTGCAGGTTTACTGTATCCCTAGGACTTTCACATTGACTATGAAACACAGAAATTGCATCGGGATTGAATACGAAACGACAATGACGATTTAAGTACAAGAATAATGAATCATCTTAGAGTTTGTTGTTGAACGGCTCATGGGCACCCAGTATTAGATTCCAATGGACCAGTGCAGGTTTACTGTATCCCTTGGACCTTCACATTGATCATGAAACACAGAAATTGCATCGGGATTGAATACAAAAGGGTCAATGCCGACTTAAGCACAAAAAGAGTGAATCTTCTAAGAGTTTGTGCTTTGAGTGTCTCCTGGGACACCGGTATTAGATTCCGATACACCAGTGCAGGCTTGCTGTATCCCTAGGACCTTCACATTGACCATGAAATACAGAAATCGCATCGGGATTGAATACAAGTGGCACAATGCCCACTTAAGTACAAGAAAAGTGAATCTTCTAAGATTATCTGCTTTAAGAGGCTCCTGGGAGACCAGTATTAGATTCCGATGCACCAGATGATTTTTACTGTATCCCATGGAACGTCACATTGACCATGAAACACAAAATTCCATCGGGACTGAATACAAAAGAGACAATCCCGACTGAAGTACAAGAAGAGTGTATCTTCTAAGAGCTTGTGGTTTGAGCGGCTCCTGGGACACCAGTATTAAAATCAGATGCACCAGGTCAGGTTTACTGTATCCCTTGGACCGTCACATTGCCCATGAAACACGGAAATTGCATCGGGAATGAATACAAAAGGACAATGCCGACTGAAGTACAAGAAGAGTGAATCGTCTAAGAGGTTTTGCTTTGAGCGGCTCCTGGGAGACCAGTTTTAGATTCCGATGCACCAGTGCAGCTGTACTGTGTTTCCTTTGGAATTTCACATTGAGCATGAAACACTGAAATTGCATCGAGATTGAATACAAAGGGGTTTAATGCAAACTTAAGTACTAGAGGAGTGAATCTTCTTAGAGTTTGTGTTTGGATCGCCTCCTGGGAGACCAGTATTAGATTCCGATGCAGCAGTGCAGGTTTACTGTATCCCTTTGACCGTCAAATTGATTGTGAAACACAGAAGTTGTATCGGGATTGAATACAAAAGGGACAATTCCGACTTTAGTACAAGAATAGTGTATCTTCTAAGAGTTTTCGGTTTGAGCGGCTCCTCGGACACCAGTATTAGACTCCGATGCACCAGTGCAGGTTTACTGTATCCCTTGGACCTTCACCTTGATCATGAAACACAGAATTTGCATCGGGATTGAATACAAAAGGGGCAATGCCGACTTAAGCACAAAAAGAGTGTATCTTCTAAGAGTTTGTGCTTTGAGCGGCTCCCTGGAGACCAGTATTAGATTCCGATGCACCAGTGCAGGTTTACTGTATCCTTTTGACCTTCACATTGACCATGAAACACAGAAATTGCATAGGCATTGAATACAAAAGGGACAATGCCGACTTAGGCACAAAAAGAGTGAATCTTCTAAGAGTTTGTGCTTTGAGCGGCTCCTGGGAGACCAGTATTAGATTCCGATGCACCAGTGCAGGTTTACTGTATCCCTTGAAATTTCACATTGACCATGAAACACAGAAATTGCATCGGGATTGAATACAAAAGGGTCAATGCCAACTTAAGTACAAAAGGAGTGAATCTTCTAACAGTTTGTGTTTTGATCGGCTCCTGGGAGACCAGTATTAGATTCCGATGCACCAATGCAGGTTGACTGTATCCCTTGGACATTCACATTGACCATGAAACACAGAAATCGCATTGGGATTGAATAAAAAAGGCACAACGCAGACTTAAGTAATAGAAGATTGAATCTTCTAAGAGTTTGTGGTTTGAGCGGCTCCTGGGAGACCAGTATTAGATTCCGATACACCAGTACAGGTTTACTGTCTCCCTTGGACCTTCACATTGACCATGAAACACAGAAATTGCATCGGGATTGAATACAGGATAGAAAATGCAGACATAAGTACAGGCAGAGTGAAACTTCTAAGAGTTTGTGCTTTGAGCGGCTCCTGGGAAACCTGTATAACACCCCGATGCACCAGTGCAGGTTTACTGTATCCCTTGGACCTTCACATTGACCATGAAACACAGAAATTGCATAGGCATTGAATACAAAAGGGGCAATGCCGACTTAAGCACAAAAAGAGTGTATCTTCTAAGAGTTTGTGCTTTGAGCGGCTCCTGGGAAACCAGTATTAGATTCCGATGCACCAGTGCAGGTTTACTGTATCCTTTTGACCTTCACATTGACCATGAAACACAGAAATTGCATAGGCATTGAATACAAAAGGGACAATGCCGACTTAAGCACAAAAAGAGTGAATCTTCTAAGAGTTTGTGCTTTGAGCGGCTCCTGGGAGACCAGTATTAGATTCCGATGCACCAGTGCAGGTTTACTGTATCCCTTGAAATTTCACATTGACCATGAAACACAGAAATTGCATCGGGATTTAATACAAAAGGGTCAATGCCAACTTAAGTACAAAAGGAGTGAATCTTCTAACAGTTTGTGTTTTGATCGGCTCCTGGGAGACCAGTATTAGATTCCGATGCACCAATGCAGGTTGACTGTATCCCTTGGACATTCACATTGACCATGAAACACAGAAATCGCATTGGCATTGAATAAAAAAGGCACAACGCAGACTTAAGTAATAGAAGATTGAATCTTCTAAGAGTTTGTGGTTTGAGCGGCTCCTGGGAGACCAGTATTAGATTCCGATACACCAGTACAGGTTTACTGTCTCCCTTGGTCCTTCACATTGACCATGAAACACAGAAATTGCATCGGAATTGAATACAGGATAGAAAATGCAGACATAAGTACAGGCAGAGTGAAACTTCTAAGAGTTTGTGCTTTGAGCGGCTCCTGGGAAACCTGTATAACACCCCGATGCACCAGTGCAGGTTTACTGAATACCTTGGACCTTCACATTGACCATTAAACACAGAAATTACATCGGGGTTGAATACATAATGAACAACACCGTCTTAAGTGCAAGAAGAGTGAATCTTCTAAGAGATTGTACTTTGAGGGGCTCCTGGGAGACAGGTATTAGATTCCGTTGTACCTGTGCAGCTATACTGTATCACTTGCACTTTCTCATTGACCATGAAACACAGAAATTGCTTCGGGATTGAATACAAAAGGACACTTCCGATTTAAGTACAAGAAGTTGGATCTTCTAAGAGTTTGTGGTTTGATCGTGTCCTGGAAGACCTCTACTTGATTCCGACGCACCAGTTAGGTTTACTGTATCCCTAGGACCTTCACATTGACCATGAAACACATTAATCGCATCGAGATTGAATACAAGAGGCACAATGCCGACTTAAGTACAAGAAGAGTGAATCATCTAAGAATATCTGCTATTGAGGCTCCTGCGGAACAAGTATTAGATTCCGATGCACCAATGCTGGTTTACTGTATCCCGTGGACCTTCACATTGATCATGAAACACAGAAATTCCATCGGCGTTGAATAGAAAAGGGACAATGCCGACGTAAGTACAAAAAGAGTGAATCTTCTAAGAGTTTGTGGTTTGAGCGGCTTTTGGGAGACCAGTAAAAGATACCGATGCACCAGTGCAGGTTTACGGTATCCCTCGGACCTTCACATTGACCATGAAACACAGAAATTGCATCGGGATTGAATACAAAAGGGACAATGCTGACTTGAATACAAGAATAGTGTATCTTCTAAGAGTTTTCGTTTTGAGCGGCTCCTTGGCCACCAGTAATAGACTCCGATGCACCAGTGCAGGTTTACTGTGTTCCTTGGACCTTCACATTGACCATGAAACACAGAAATTGCATCGGGATTGAATACAAAAGGTAAAATGCCGACTGAAGTACAAGAAGAGTGTATCTTCTAAGAGTTACTGCTTAGAGCGGCTCCTAAGCGACCAGTATTAGATTCCGATGCACCAGTGCAGGTTTACTATATCCCTTGGACCTTCACATTGACCATGAAACACAGAAATTACAATGGGATTGAATACAAAACGGACAGTGACGGCTAAAGTACAAAAAGAGTGAATCTTCTAAAAGGTTGTGGTTTGATTGGCTCCTGTGAGACCAGTATCACATTCCAATGCCCCAGTGCAGGTTTACTGTATCCCTTGGACCTTCACATTGACCATGAAACACAGAAATTGCATCGGCATTGAATACAAAAAGGGCAATGCCAACTTAAGTACAAGAAGATTGAAATTTCTAAGAAATTGTGATTTGAGCGGCTCATGGGAGACCAGTATTAGATTCCGATGCCCCAGTGCAGGTTTACTGTATCCTTTGGACCTTCACATTGACCATGAAATACAGAAATTGTATCGGGTTTGATTTCAAAAGGGACAACGCCGACTCAAGTAAAAGAAGAGTGAAACTTCTAAGAGTTTGTGATTTGAGCGGCTCATGGGAGACCAGTATTAGATTCCGATGCCCAGTGCAGGTTTACTGTATCCCTTGGACCTTCACATTGACCATGAAACACAGAAATTGCATCGGCATAGAGTACAAAAGGTACAATGCCGACTGAAGTACAAGAAGTGCGTATCCTTTAAGAGTTACATCTTAGAGCGGCTCCTAAGCGACCAGTAATAGATTCCGATGCACCAGTGCAGGTTTACTGTATCCCTTGGACCTTCAAATTGATCATGAAACACAGAAATTGCATCGGAGTTGAATACAAAAGGGACAATGCCGACTTAAGTACAAGAAGAGTGAATCTTCTAAGAGGTTGTGATTTGATCAGCTACTGGGAGACCAGTAATAGATTCTGATGCACCAGTGCAGGTTTACTGTATCCGTTGGAACTTCACATTGACCATGAAACACAGAAATAGCATCAGGATTGAATACAAAAGGGTTAATGCCGACTTAAGTACAAGAAGAGTGTATCTTATAAGAGAGTGCGGTTTGAGCGGCTCCTGGGACTCCAGTATTAGACTCCGATGCACCAGTACAGGTTTACTGTAGCCCTTGGACCTTCACATTGACCATGAATCACAGAAATTGCATTGGGATTGAATACAAAAGGCACAAAGCAGATTTAAGTACAGGAAGAGTGAATCTCTTATGAGTTTGTGCTTTGAGCGGCTCCTGGGAGACCAGTATTAGATTCCGATTCACCAGTGCACGTTTACTGTATACCTTGGACCTCCACATTGACCATGAAACACAAAAATGGCATCGGGATTGAATACAAAAGGCACAATGCCGACTTAAGTACAAGAAGAGTGAATCTTCTAAGAGATTGTGATTTTAGCGGCTCCTGGGAGACCAGTATTAGATTCCGATGCACCATTGCAGGTTTACTGTATCCCTTGGTCCTTCACATTTTCCATGAAACAGAGAAATTGCATCGGAATAGAGTACAAAAGGGACAATGCCGACTTAAGTACACGAAGAGTGAATCTTCTAAGAGTTTATGCTGTGAGCGGCTCCTGGGTGACCTGAACTACACTCTGATGCACCAGTGCATGTTTACTGTATCCCTTGGACCTTCACATTGACCATGAAACACAGAAATCGCAACGGGATAGAATACAAAATTCACAATGTCGACTTAAGTACAAGAAAGGTGAATCTTCTAAGAGTTCGTGTTTGAGCCGCTCCGGGGGGAACAGTATTAGAATCCGAAGCACCAGTGCCGGTATACTGTATCCGTTGGGCCTCTACATTGACCATGAAAAACAGAAAATCCATCGACATAGAATACAAAAGGGACAAGGCCGATTTAAGTACAAGAATAGTGCATCGTCTAAGAGTATGTGGTTTGAGCGGCTACTGGGAGATCAGTATTAGATGCCGATGCACCAGTGCACGTTTACTGTATCCCTTGGAACTTCACATTGACCATGAAACACAGAATTTGCATCGGGATTGAATACAAAAGGGACAATCCCGACCTATATATAAAAAGAGTGAATCTTCTAAGAGTTTGTGCTTATATCGGTTCCTGGGAGAGCAGTATTAGATTCCGATTCACCAGTGCAGGTTTACTGTATCCCTTGGACTTTCATATAGACAATGAAACACAGAAATTGCATTGGGATTGAATACAAATGGCACAATGCCGACTTAAGTACAAGAAGAGTGTATTTTCTAAGAGTTTGCGGTTTGAGCGCCTCCTGGGACACCAGTATTAGACTCCGATGCACCAGTGCAGGTTTACTGTACCCTTGGACCTTCATATTGACCGTGAAATATAGAAATTCCATCGGGATTGAATACAAAAATGGACAATGCCGACTTAAGTACAAGAAGAGTGAATCTTCTTAGAGATTGTGATTTTAGCGGCTCCTGGGAGACCAGTATTAGATTCTGATGCACCAGTGCAGGTTTACTGTATCCCTTGGACCTTCACATTGACCATGAAACACAGAAATCGCAACGGGATAGAATACAAAATTCACAATGTCGACTTAAGTACAAGACGAGTGAATCTTCTAAGAGCTTGTGCTTCGAGCGGCTCCTGGGAAACCAGTATTATACTCCCATGCACCCGTGCAGGTGTACTGTATCCCTTGGACCTTCACATTGACCATTAAACACAGAAACTACATCGGGGTTGAATACATAATGAAGAATACCGACCTAAGTACAAGAAGAGTGAATCTTCTAAGAGTTTGTGGATTGAGGGGCTCCTGGGAGACCAGTATTAAATTCAATTGCACCTGTGCAGCTATACTGTATCCCTTTCACCTTCCCATTGACCATGAAACACAGAAATTGCTTCGGGATTGAATACAAAAGGGACACTGCCGATTTAAGTACAAGAAGAGTGGATCTTCTAAGAGTTTGTGGTTTGATCGTCTCCTGGGGGACCAGTACTAGATTCCGATGCACCAGTGCAGGTTTACTGTATCCCTAGGACCTTCCCATTGACCATGAAACACAGAAATCGCATCGGGGTTGAATACAAGACGCACAATGCGAACTGAAGTGCAAGAAGAGTGAATCTTCTAAGTTTGTCTGCTTTAAGAGGCTCCTGGGAGACCAGTATTAGATTCCGATGCACCAGTTCAGGTGTACTGTGTTCCTTGGACCGTCACATTGACCATGAAACACAGAAATTGCATCGGGATTGAATACAAAAGGGACAATCCCGACCTAAGTACAAGAAGAGTGTATCTTCTAAGAGCTTGTGGTTTGAGCGGCTCCTGGGACACCTGTATTAGATTGCGATGCACCAGTGCAGGTTTACTGCATCCCTTGGACATTCACATTCACCATGAAACACAGAAATTGCATAGGCATTTAATACAAAAGGGACAATGCCGACTTAAGTACAAGAAGAGTGAATCCTCTAAGAGTTTGTGCTTTGAGCGGCTCCTGGGAGACCAGTATTAAATTCGGATGCACCACTGCAGGTTTACTGTATCACTTGGAATTTCACATTGACCATGAAACACAGAAATTGCATCAGGATTGAATGCAAAAGGGTCAATGCCAACCTAAGTACACGAAGAGTGAATCTTCTAAGAGTTTGTGCTTTGAGCGGCACCTGGGTGACCTGAACTAGATTCCGATGCACCAGTGCATGTTTACTGTATCCCTTGGACCTTCACATTGACCATGAAACACAGAAATCGCATTGGGATTGAATACAAAAGGGACAATCCCGACCTAAGTACAAGAAGAGTGTATCTTCTAAGAGCTTGTTGTTTGAGCGGTTCCTGGGACACCTGTATTAGATTGCAATGCACCAGTGCAGGTTTACTGCATCCCTTGGACATTCACATTCACCATGAAACACAGAAATTGCATTGGCATTTAATACAAAAGGGACAATGACGACCTAAGTACAAGAAGAGTGAATCCTTTAAGAATTAGTGCTTTGAGCGGCTCCTGGGAGACCAGTATTAGATTCCAATGCACCAGTGCAGGTTTACTGTATCCCTTGGAATTTCACATTGCCCATGAAACACAGAAATTGCATCGGGATAGAATACAAAAGGGTCAATGCCAACTTAAGTACAAGAGGAGTGAATCTTCTAAGAGGTTGTGTTTTAACCAGCTACTGGGAGACCAGTATTAGATTCCGATGGACCAGTGCAGGTTTGCTGTATCCCTTGGACTCTTACATTGACCATTAAACACAGAAATTACATCGGGGTTGAATACAAAAGGGACAATGCCGACTTAAGTACAAGAAGAGTGAATCTTCTAAATGTTTGTGGTTTGAGCGGCTCCTGGGAGACCAGTATTAGATTCCGTTGCACCAGTGCAGGTATACTTTGTCCCTTGGACCTTCCCATTGACCATGAAATACAGAAATTGCATGGGGATTGAATACAAAACGGACCCCGGTCGATTCAAGTACAAGAAGAGTGAATCTTCTAAGATTTTGTGGTTTGATCGGCTCCTCGGAGACCAGTACTAGATTCCGATGCACGAGTGCAGGTTTACTGTATCCCTTGGACTTTCACATTGACCATTAAACACAGAAATTACATCATGGTTGAATACAAAAGGGACAATGCCGACTTAAGTACAAGAAGAGTGAATCTTCTAAGAGTTTGGGGTTTGCGCGGCTCCTGGGAGACCAGTATTAGACTCCGATGCACCAGTGCAGGTTTACTGTATCCGTTGGACCTTCACATTCACCATGAAACACAGAAATTGCATCGGGATTGAATAAAAAACGGACAGTGATGACTTAAGTACAAAAAGAGTGAATCTTCTAAGAGTTTGTTGTTTTAGCGGCTCCTGGGAGATTAGTATTAGATTCCGATAAACCAGTACAGGTTTACTGTATCCCTTGGACGTTCATATTGACCATGGAACACAGAAATTATATCTGGGTTGAATACATAATGAACAATACCGACTTAAGTTCAAGAGTCTTCTAAGAGTTTGTAGTTTCAGGGGCTCCTGGGAGACCAGTGTTAGATTCCGTTGCACCTGTGCAGCTATACTGTATCCCTTGCATCTTCCCATTGACCATGAAACACAGAAATTGCTTCGGGATTGAATACAAAAGGGACACATCTGATTTAAGTACAAGAAGTGTAAATCTTCTAAGAGTTTGTGGTTTGATCGTCTCTTGGGAGACCAGTACTAGATTCCGATGCACCAGTACATGTTTACTGTATCCCTAGGACCATCACATTGACCATGAATCACAGAAATCGCATCGGGATTGAATACAAGAGGCACAATGCCGACTTTAGTACAGGAAGAGTGAATCTTCAAAGATTATCTGCTTTAAGAGGCTCCTGGGAGACAGGTATTAGATTCCGATGAACCAGTTCTGGTTTACTGTATCCCTTGGACCGTCACAATGACTATGAAACACAGAAATCGCATTGGGATTGAATACAAAAGGGACAATCCCGACCTAAGTACAAGAAGAGTGTATCTTCTAAGAGCTTGTTGTTTGAGCGGTTCCTGGGACACCTGTATTAGATTGCGATGCACCAGTGCAGGTTTACTGCATCCCTTGGACATTCACATTCACCATGAAACACAGAAATTGCATAGGCATTTAATACAAAAGGGACAATGCCGACTTAAGTACAAGAAGAGTGAATCCTCTAAGAGTTTGTGCTTTGAGCGGCTCCTGGGAGACCAGTATTAAATTCGGATGCACCACTGCAGGTTTACTGTATCCCTTGGAATTTCACATTGACCATGAAACACAGAAATTGCATCAGGATTTAATGCAAAAGGGTCAAAGCCAACTTAAGTACACGAAGAGTGAATCTTCTAAGAGTTTGTGCTTTGAGCGGCTCCTGGGTGACCTGAACTAGATTCCGATGCACCAGTGCATGTTTACTGTATCCCTTGGACCTTCACATTGACCATGAAACACAGAAATCGCAACGCGATAGAGTACAAAAGGCACAATGCCGACTTAAGTACAAGAAGAGTGAATCTTCCAAGAGTTCGTGCTGTGAGCGGCTCCTGGGAGACCAGTATTAGAATCCGATGCACAAGTGCCGGTTTACTGTATCCCTTGGCCCTTCACATTGACCATGAAACACAGAATTTGCACCGGGATTGAATACAAAAGGTACAATGCCGACTTAAGTACAAGAAGAGTGTATCTTCTAAGAGTTACTGCTTAGAGCGGCTCCTAAGCGACCAGTATTAGATTCCGATGCACCAGTGCAGGTTTACTGTATATCTTGGACCTTCACATTGACCATGAAACACCGAAATTGCATCGGCATTGAATACAAAAGGGACAATGCCGACCTAAGTACAAGAAGAACGAATCCTTTAAGAATTAGTGCTTTGAGCGGCTCCTGGGAGACCAGTATTAGATTCCGATGCACCAGTGCAGGTTAACTGTATCCCTTGGAATTTCACATTGCCCATGAAACACAGAAATTGCATCGGGATAGAATACAAAAGGGTCAATGCCAACTTAAGTACAAGAGGAGTGAATCTTCTAAGAGGTTGTGTTTTAACCAGCTACTGGGAGACCAGTATTAGATTCCGATGGACCAGTGCAGGTTTGCTGTATCCCTTGGACTCTTACATTGACCATTAAACACAGAAATTAGATCGGGGTTGAATACAAAAGGGACAAAGCCGACTTAAGTACAAGAAGAGTGAATCTTCTAAATGTTTGTGGTTTGAGCGGCTCCTGGGAGACCAGTATTAGATTCCGTTGCACCAGTGCAGGTATACTTTGTCCCTTGGACCTTCCCATTGACCATGAAATACAGAAATTGCATGGGGATTGAATACAAAAGGGACACTGCCGATTCAAGTACAAGAAGAGTGAATCTACTAAGATTTTGTGGTTTGATCGGCTCCTCGGAGACCAGTACTAGATTCAATGCACGAGTGCAGGTTTACTGTATCCCTTGGACTTTCACATTGACCATTAAACACAGAAATTACATCATGGTTGAATACAAAAGGGACAATGCCGACTTAAGTACAAGAAGAGTGAATCTTCTAAGAGTTTGGGGTTTGCGCGGCTCCTGGGAGACCAGTATTAGACTCCGATGCACCAGTGCAGGTTTACTGTATCCGTTGGACCTTCACATCCACCATGAAACACAGAAATTGCATCGGGATTGAATAAAAAACGGACAGTGATGACTTAAGTACAAAAAGAGTGAATCTTCTAAGAGTTTGTTGTTTTAGCGGCTCCTGGGAGATTAGTATTAGATTCCGATAAACCAGTACAGGTTTACTGTATCCCTTGGACGTTCACATTGACCATGGAACACAGAAATTATATCTGGGTTGAATACATAATGAACAATACCGACTTAAGTACAAGAGTCTTCTAAGAGTTTGTAGTTTCAGGGGCTCCTGGGAGACCAGTGTTAGATTCCGTTGCACCTGTGCAGCTATACTGTATCCCTTGCATCTTCCCATTGACCATGAAACACAGAAATTGCTTCGGGATTGAATACAAAAGGGACACTTCTGATTTAAGTACAAGAAGAGTGAATCTTCTAAGAGTTTGTGGTTTGATCGTCTCCTGGGGGAACAGTACTAGATTCCGGTGCACCAGTACATGTTTACTGAATCCCTAGGACCTTCAATTGACCATGAAACACAGAAATCGCATCGGGATTGAATACAAGAGGCACAATGCCGACTTTAGTACAGGAAGAGTGAATCTTCTAAGAATATCTGCTTTAAGAGGCTCCTGGGAGACAGGTATTAGATTCCGATGAACCAGTTCTGGTTTACTGTATCCCTTGGACCGTCACAATGACTATGAAACACAGAAATCGCATTGGGATTGAATACAAAAGTCACAAAGCAGACATAAGTACAGGAAGTGTGAATCTTTTAAGAGTTCGTGCTTTGAGCGGCTCCTGGGAGACCAGTATGAGATTCCGATTCACCAGTGCGGGTTTACTGTGTCCCTTGGACCTTCAAATTCACCATGAAATACAGAAATTGCATCGGATTTGAATTCAAAAGGGACAATGCCGACTTAAGTACATGAAGAGTGAATCTTCTAAGAGTTTGTGGTTTGAGGTGCTCCTGGGAGACCAGTATCAGATTCCGTTGCACCTGCGCAGCTATAGTGTATCCCTTGCATCCTCCCATTGACCATGAAACACAGAAATTGCTTCGGGATTGAATACAAAAGGGACACTGCCGATTTAAGTACAAGAAGAGTGGACCTTCTAAGAGTTTGTGGTTTGATCGTCTCCTGGGAGAGCAGTACTAGATTCCGATGCACTAGTGCAGGTTTACTGTATCCCTAGGACCTTCATATTGACCATGAAACACAGAAATCGCATCGGGATTGAATACAAGAGGAACAATGCCGACTTAAGTACAAGAAGAGTGAATCTTCTAAGATTATCTGCTTTAACCGGCTCCTGGGAGACCAGTATTAGATTCCGATGCACCAGTTCAGGTTTACTGTATTCCTTGGACCGTAACATTGACCATGAAACACAGAAATGGCATCGGGATTGAATACAAAAGGTACATTCCCGACCAAAGTACAAGAAGAGTGTATCTTCTACGGGCTTGTGGTTTGAGCGGCTCCTGGGACACCAGTGTTAGATTCCGATGCACCAGTGCACGTTTACTGTATCCCTTGCACCTTCACATTGACCATGAAACACAGAAATTTCATCGCGATTAATAATAAAAGGGAAAATGATCGACTTAAGTACAAGAAAAGCGAGTCTTCTAAGAGTTTGTGATTTGAGCGCTTCATGGGAGACGAGAATTAGATACCGATGCACCACTGCAGGTTTACTGTTTCCCTTGGATCTTCACATTGACCATGAAACACAGAAATTGCATCGGCATTGAATACAAAAGGGACAATGCCGACTTAAGTACAAGAACAGTGAATCTTCTAAGACTTTCTGCTTTGAGTGGCTCCTGGGAGACCAGAATTAGATTCCGATGCACCAGTGCAGGTTTACTGTATCCCTTGGAATTTCACATTGGCCATGAAACACAGAAATTGGTTTGAGATTGAATAGAAAAGGGTCAATGGCAACTTAAGTACTAGAGGAGTGATTCTTCTAAGAGTTTGTGTTTCGATCTTCTCCTGGGAGACCAGTATTAGATTCCGATGCAGCAGTGCAGGTTTACTGTATCCCTTGAACCTTCAAATTGAACATGAAACACAGAAATTGCATCGGGATTGAATACAAAGGGACAATGCCAACTTAAGTACGAGAATAGTGTATCTTCTAAGTGTTTTCTGTTGGAGGGGCTCCTCGGACACCAGTATTAGACTCCGATGCAGCAGTTGCAGGTTTACTGTACCCCTTGGACTTTCACATTAACCATGAATCAGAGAAATAGCATTGGGATTGAATACAAAAAGTACAATGCCGACTTAAGTACAAGAAGAGTGTATCTTCTAAGAGTTACTGCTCAGAGCGGCTCCTAAGCGACCAGTATTAGATTCCGATGCACCAGTGCAGGTTTACTGTATCCCTTGGACTTTTACATTGACCATTAAACAAAGAAATTACATCGGGGTTGAATACAAAAGGGACAATTCCGACTTAAGTACAAGATAAGGGAATCTTCTAAAAGTTTGTCGTTTGAGCGGCTACTGGGAGATCAGTATTAGATTCCGATGCACCAGTGCCGGTTTACTGTATCCCTTGGAACTTCACATTCACCATGAAACACAGAAATTGCATAGGCATTGAATACAAAAGGGACAATGCAGACTTAAGTACAATAAGAGTGAATCCTCTAAGAATTTTTGCTTTGAGCGGCTCCTGGGAGACCACTATTAGATTCCGATGGGCCAGTGCAGGTTTACTGTATCCCTTGCACCTTCATATTGACCATAAATCACATAAATTCCATCGCGATTGAAAATAAAAGGGACAATGAACGACTTAAGTACAAGAAGAGTGACTCTTCTAAGAGTTTGTGGTTTGAGCGGCTTCTGGAAGACCAGTATTAGATTCCGATGCACTAGTGCCGGTTTACTGTATCCCTATGACCTTTACATTCACCATGAAACACAGAAATTGCATAGGCATTGAATACAAAAGGGACAATGCCGACTTAAGTACAAGAGGAGTGAATCTTCTAAGAGTTTGTGGTTTGAGGGGCTCCTGGGAGACCAGAATTTGATTCCGTTGCACCTGTGCAGCTATACTGTATCCCTTGGACCTTCCCATTGACCATGAAACACAGAAATTGCTTCGGGATTGAATACAAAAGGGACACTTAAGAGTTTGTGGTTTGTTCGTCTCCAGGGAGACCAGTACTAGATTCCGATGCACCAGTGCATGTTTGCTGTATCCCTAGGACCTTCACATTGACCATGAAACACAGAAATCGCATCGGGATAGAATACAAGAGGCACAATGCCGAGTTTAGTACAAGAAGAGTGAATCTTCTAAGAATATCTGCTTTAAGAGGCTCCTGGGAGACAAGTATTAGATTCCGATGCACCAGTTCTGGTTTACTGTATCCCTTGGACCGTCACATTGACTATGAAGCACAGAAAGCGCATTGGGATTGAATACAAAGGCACAAAGGAGAATTAAGTAGAGGAAGTGTGAATCTTTTAAGAGTTCGTGCTTTGAGCGGCTCCTGGGAGACCAGTATTAGATTCCGATTCACCAGTGCAGGTTTACTGTGTCCCTTGGACCTTCAAATTGACCATGAAATACAAAAATTGCATCGGATTTGAATTCAAAAGGGACAATGGTGACTGAAGTACAAGAAGAGTGAAACTTCTAAGAGCTTGTGATTTGAGCGGCTCATGGGAGACCAGTATTAGATTCCGATGCACCGGTGCAGGTTAACTGTATCCCTTGGAATTTCACATTGACCATGAAACACAGAAATTGCATCGTCATTAAATACAAAAGGGTCAATGCCAACTGAAGTACAAGAAGAGTGAATCTTCTAAGAGGTTGTGCTTTGATCAGCTACTGGGAGACCAGTATTAGATTCCGATGCACCAGTGCAGGTTTACTGTATCCCTTGCACCTTCACATTGACCATGAAACACAGAAATGTCATCGCGATTAATAATAAAAGGGAAAATGAACGACTTAAGTACAAGAAGAGTGAGTCTTCTAAGAGTTTGTGCTTTGAGCGGCTCCTGGGAGACCAGTATTAGATTCCGATGCACCAGTGCAGGTTAACTGTATCCCTTGGAATTTCACATTGACCATGAAACACAGAAATTGCATCGTCATTGAATACAAAAGGGTCAATGCCAACTTAAGTACAAGAGGAGTGAAACTTCTAAGAAGTTGTGCTTTGATCGGCTACTGGGAGACCAGTATTAGATTCCGATGCACCAGTGCAGGTTTGCTATATCTCTTGGACCTTCAAGTTGACCTTGAAATACAGAAATTGCATCGGGTTTGAATTCAGAAGGGACAATGCCGACTTAAGTACACGAAGAGTGAATCTTCTAAGAGTTTGTGCTTTGAGCGGTTCCTGGGTGACCTGAACTACATTCCGATGCACCAGTGTATGTTTATTGTATCCCTTGGACCTTCACATTGACCATGAAACACAGAAATCGCAACGGAATAGAATACAAAAGGCACAATGCCGACTTAAGTACAAGAAGAGTGAATCTTCTAAGAGTTCATGCTTTGAGCGGCTCCTGGGAGACGAGTATTAGAATGCGATGCACCAGTGCCGGTTTACTGTATCCCTTGGTCCTTCACATTGACCATGAAACACAGAAAATGCATCGGCATTGAATACAAAAGGGACAACGCCGACGTAAGTACAAGAAGAGTGAGTCTTCTAAGAGTTTGTGATTGGAGCGACTCTTGGGAGATCAGAATTAGATACCGATGCATCAGTGCAGGTTAACTGTATCCCTTGCAACTTCACATTGACCATGAAACATAGAAATTGCATCGGGATTGAATACAAAAGGACAATACCGACTTAAGTACAAGAAGAGTGTATCTTCTAGGAGTTAGTGCTTAGAGCGGCTCCTAAGCGACCAGTATTAGATTCCGATGCACCAGTGCAGGTTTACTGTATCCCTTGGACCTTCACATTGACCATGAAACACAGAAATCGCATCGGGATTGAATACAAGAGGCACAATGCCGACTTAAGTACAACAAGAGTGAATCTTCTAAGAATATCTGCTTTAGGAGGCTCCTGGGAGGCGAGCATTAGATTCCGATGCACCAATTTTGGTTTACTGTATCCCTTGGACCGTCACATTGACCATAAAACACAGAAATCGCATTGGGATTGAATACAAAAGGCACAAAGCAGACTTAAGTACAGGAAGTGCGAATCTTTTAAGAGTTAGTGCTTTGAGCGGCTCCTGGGAGACCAGTATTAGATTCCGATTCACCAGTGCAGGTTTACTGTATCCCTTGGACCTTCAAATTGACCATGAAATATAGAAATTGCAGTGGACTTGAATTCAAAAGGGACAATGCCGACTTAAGTACAAGAAGAGTGAAACTTCTAAGAGCTTGTGATTTGAGCGCCTCATGGGAGACCAGTATTAGATTCCGATGCCCCAGTTCAGGTTAACTGTATCCCGTGGACCTTCACATTGACCATGAAACACAGAAAATGCATCGGCATAGAATACAAAATGGACAATACCGACTTAAGTACACAAAGAATGAATCTTCTAAGAGTTTGTGCTTGGAGCGGCTCCTGGGTGACCTGAACTAGTTGCCGATGCACCAGTGCATGTTTACCTTATCTCTTGGACCTTCACATTGACCATGAAACACAGATGTCGCAACGGGATAGAATACAAAAGGCGCATTGCCGACTTAAGTACAAGAAGAGTGAATCTTCTAAGAGTTCGGGCTTTGAGCGGCTCCTGGGAGACCAGTATTAGATTCCGGGTCACCAGTGCAAGTTTACTGTATCCCTTGGACCTTCAAATAGACCATGAAATACAGTAATTGCATCGGATTTGAATCCAAAAGGGACAATGCCGACTTAAGTACAAGAAGAGTGAAAGTTCAAGAGTTTGTGATTTGAGCGGCTCATGGGAGACCAGTATTAGATTCCGACGCCCCAGTGGAGGTTTACTGTATCCCTTGGAACTTCACATTGACCGTGAAACACAGATATTGCATCGGCATTAAATACAAAAGGGACAAAGCCAACTTAAGTACAAGAAGAGTGAATCTTCTAAGATTTTCTGGTTTGAGCGGCCCCTGGGAGACCAGTATTAGATTCCGATGCACCAGAGCAGGTTTACTGTACCGTTTGGAATTTCACTTTGACCATGAAACACAGAAATTGCATCGGGATTGAATAGAAATTGGTCAATGCCCTCTTAAGTACAAGAGGAGTAAATCTTCTATTAGTTTGTGCTTTGATCGACTCCTGGGAGAGCAGTATTAGAGTCCGATGCACCAGTGCAGGTTTACTGTATCCCTTGGACTCTCACATTGACCATGAAACACAGAAATTGCATCGAGATTGGATACAAAACGGACAGTGACGACTTAAGTACAAGTAGAGTGTATCTTCTAAGAGTTTGCGGTTTGAGCGGCTCCTGGGACAGCAGTATTAGATTCCGATTCACCAGTGCAGGTTAACTGTATACCTTGGACTTTCACATTGACCATGAAACACAAAAATCGCATCGGGATGTAATACAAAAGGCACATGCCGACGTAAATACAAGAAGAGTGAATCTTCTAAGAGATTGTGATTTTAGTGGCTCCTGGGAGACCAGTATTAGTTTCCGCTGCACCAGTGCAGGTTTACTGTATCCCTTGGACCTTCACATTGACCATGAAACACAGAAATTGCATCGGCATAGAATATAAAATGCACAATGCCGACTTAAGTACACGAAGAGTGAATCTTCTAAGAGTTTGTGCTTTGAGCGGCTCCTGGGTGACCTGAACTACATTCAGATGCACCAGTGCATGTTTACTGTATCCCTTGGACCTTCACATTGACCATGAAACACAGAAATCGCAACGGGATAGAATACAAAAGGCACAATGCCGACTTAAGTACAAGAAGAGTGAATCTTCTAAGAGTTCATGATTTGAGCGGCTCCTGGGAGACCATTATTAGAATCGGATGCTCCAGTGCCAGTTTACTGTATCCCTTGGTTCTTCACATTGACCATGAAACACAGAAAATGCATCGGCATTGAATACAAAAGGGACAACGCCGACTTAAGTCCAAGAAGAGTGAGTCTTCTAAGGGTTTGTGGTTGGAGCGGCTCTTGGGAGATCAGTTTTAGATACCGATGCACCAGTGCTGGTTTACTGTATCCCTTGGAACTTCACCATGACCATGAAACACAGAAATTGCATCGGGATTGAATACAAAAGGGACAATGCCGACTAAAGTACAAGAATAGTGTATGTTCTAAGAGTTTTCGGTTTGAGCGGCTCCTCAGCCACCAGTATTAGACTCCGATGCACCGGTGCAGGTTTACTGTATCCCTTGGACCTTCACATTGACCATGAAACACAGAAATTGCATCGGGATTGAATACAAAAGGTACAATGCCGACTTAAGTACAAGAAGAGTGTATCTTCTAAGAGATACTGCTTAGAGCGGCTCTCAAGCGACCAGTAATAGATTCCGATGCACCAGTGCAGGTTTACTGTATCCCTTGGACCTTCACATTGACCATGAAACACCGAAATTACTTCGGGATTGAATACAAAACGGACAATGCCGACTTAAGTATACGAAGAATGAATCTTCTAAATGTTTGTGCTTAGAGCGGCTCCTGGGTGACCTTAACTAGATTCCGATGCACCAGTGCATGTTTGCCTTATCCCTTGGACCTTCACATTGACCATAAAACACAGATGTCGCAACGGGACAGAATACAAAAGGCGCAATGCCGACTTAAGTGTAAGAAGAGTGAATCTTCTAAGAGTTCGTGTTTTGAGCGGCTCCTGGGACAACAGTATTAGAATCCGATGCACCAGTGCCGGTTTACTGTATCCCTTGGAACTTCACGTTGACCATGAAACACAGAAATTGCATCGGCATTGAATACAAAAGGGACAATGTCGACTAAAGTACAAGAATAGTGTATGTTCTAAGAGTTTTCGGTTTGAGCGGCTCCTCGGCCACCAGTATTAGACTCCGATGCACCGGTGCAGGTTTACTGTATCCTTTGGACCTTCACACTGACCATGAAACACAGAAATTGCATCGGGATTGAATACAAAAGGTACAATGTCGACTTAAGTACAAGAAGAGTGTATCTTCTAAGAGTTACCGCTTAGAGCGGCTACTAAGCGACCAGTATTATGGTCCGATGCACCAGTGCAGGTTTACTCTATCCCTTGGACCTTCACATTGTCCATGAAACACAGAAATTCCATCGGGATTGAATACAAAATAAACAGCGACGACTTAAGTACAAAAGGAGTGAATATTCTAAGAGTTTTTGGTTTGAGCTGCTCCTGGGAGACCAGTATTAGATTCCGATATACCAGTACAAGTTTACTGTATCCTTTAAACCTTCACATTGACCATGAAACACAGAAATTGCATCGGAATTAAATACAGAAGCGAAAATGCCGACATAAGTACAAGAACAGTGAGTATTCTAAGAGTTTGTGCTTTGAGCGGCTCCTGGGAAACCAGCATTAAACTCCGATGCACCAGAGCAGGTTTACTGTATCCCTTGCACCTTCCCATTGATCATGAAACACAGAAATTGCTTCGGGATTGAATACAAAAGGGACACTGCCGATTTAAGTACAAGAAGAGTTGATCTTCTAAGAGTTTGTGGTTTGATAGTCTCCTGGGAGACCAGTACCAGATTCCGATGCACCAGTGCAGGTGTACAGTATCCCTAGGACCCTCACATTGACCATGAAACACAGAAATCGCCTCGGGATTGAATACAAGAGGCACAAAGCCGACTTAAGTACAAGAAGAGTGAATCTTCTAAGATTATCTGTTTCAAGAGGCTCCTGGGAGACCAGAATTAGATTCCGATGCACCAGTTCTGGTTTACTGAATCCCTTGGTCCGTCACATTGACTATGAAACACAGAAATGGCATTGGGATTGAATACAAAAGGCACAAAGCAGACTTAAGTACAGGAAGTGTGAATCTTTTAAGAGTTTGTGCTTTGAGCGGCTCCTGGGAGACCAGTATTAGATTCCGATTCACCAGTGCAGGTTTACTGTAACCCTTGGACCTTCAAATTGACCATGAAATACAGAAATTGCATCGGCATTGAATACAAAAGGGACAATGCCGACTTAGGTACAAGAAGCATGAATCCTCTAAGAGTTAGTGCATTGAGCGGCTCCTGGGAGACCAGTATTAGATTCCGATGCACAAGTGCAGGTTCACTATATCCCCTGGACCTTCAAATTTACCATGAAATACAGAAATTGCATCGGGTTTGAATACAAAACGGACAATGCCGACTTCAGTACAAGAAGAGTGTATCTTCTAAGAGTTTTTGATTTGAGCGGCTCATGGGAGACCAGTATTAGATTCCAATGGAAGAGTGCAGGTTGACTGTATCCCTTGGACCTTCACATTCACCATGAAACACAGAAATCGCATTGGGATTGAATTGAAAAGGCACAAAGCAGATTTAAGTACAGGAAGAGTGAATATTTTAAGAGTTTGTGCGTTGAACGGCTCCTGGGAGACCAGTATTCAAGTCCGATTCACCAGTGCAGGTTTACTGTATACGTTGGACCTTCACATTGACCATGAAACACAGAAATAGCATCGGCATAGAGTACAAAAGGGACAATGCCGACTTAAGTACTCGAAGAGTGAATCTGCTAAGAGTTACTGCTTAGAGCGGCTCTCAAGCGACCAGTAATAGATTCCGATGCACCAGTGCAGGTTTACTGTATCCCTTGGACCTTCACATTGACCATGAAACACCGAAATTACTTCGGGATTGAATACAAAACGGACAATGCCGACTTAAGTTCACAAAGAGTGAATCTTCTAAGGGTTTGTGCTTTGAGCGGCTCCTGGGTGACCTGAACTAGATTCAGTTGCACCAGTGCATGTTTGCCTTATCCCTTGGACCTTCACATTGACCATGAAACACAGATGTCGCAACGGGATAGAATACAAAAGGCGCAATGCCGACTTAAGTGTAAGAAGAGTGAATCTTCTAAGAGTTCGTGTTTTGAGCGGCTCCTGGGAGAACAGTATTAGAATCCGATGCACCAGTGCCGGTTTACTGTATCCCTTGGAACTTCACGTTGACCATGAAACACAGAAATTGCATCGGCATTGAATACAAAAGGGACAATGTCGACTAAAGTTCAAGAATAGTGTATGTTCTAAGAGTTTTCGGTTTGAGCGGCTCCTCGGCCACCAGTATTAGACTCCGATGCACCGGTGCAGGTTTACTGTATCCTTTGGACCCTCACACTGACCATGAAACACAGAAATTGCATCGGGATTGAATACAAAAGGTACAATGTCGGCTTAAGTACAAGAAGAGTGTATCTTCTAAGAGTTACCACTTAGAGCGGCTACTAAGCGACCAGTATTATGGTCCGATGCACCAGTGCAGGTTTACTCTATCCCTTGGACCTTCACATTGTCCATGAAACACAGAAATTCCATCGGGATTGAATACAAAATAAACAGTGACGACTTAAGTACAAAAGGAGTGAATATTCTAAGAGTTTGTGGTTTGAGCTGCTCCTGGGAGACCAGTATTAGATTCCGATACACCAGTAAAGGTTTACTGTATCCTTTAAACCTTCACATTGACCATGAAACACAGAAATTGCATCGGAATTAAATACAGAAGCGAAAATGCCGACATAAGTACAAGAACAGTGAATATTCTAAGAGTTTGTGCTTTGAGCGGCTCCTGGGAAACCAGTATTAGACTCCGATGCACCAGAGCAGGTTTACTGGATCCCTTGGACCTTCACATTGACCATTAAACACAGAAATTACATCGGGGTTGAATACATAATGAACAATGCTGATTTATATACAAGAGGAGTGAATCTTTTAAGAGTTTGTGGATTGAGGGGCTCCTGGAGACCAGTATTAGATTTCGTTGCACCTGTGCAGCTTTACAGTATCCCTTGCACCTTCCCATTGACCATGAAACACAGAAATTGCTTCGGGATTGAATACAAAAGGGACACTGCCGATTTAAGTACAAGAAGAGTTGATCTTCTAAGAGTTTGTGGTTTGATCGTCTCCTGGGAGACCAGTACCAGATTCCGATGCACCAGTGCAGGTGTACAGTATCCCTAGGACCCTCACATTGACCATGAAACACAGAAATCGCCTCGGGATTGAATACAAGAGGCACAATGCCGACTTAAGTACAAGAAGAGTGAATCTTCTAAGATTATCTGTTTCAAGAGGCTCCTGGGAGACCAGAATTAGATTCCGATGCACCAGTTCTGGTTTACTGAATCCCTTGGTCCGTCACATTGACTATGAAACACAGAAATGGCATTGGTATTGAATACAAAAGGCACAAAGCAGACTTAAGTACAGGAAGTGTGAATCTTTTAAGAGTTTGTGCTTTGAGCGGCTCCTGGGAGACCAGTATTAGAATCCGATTCACCAGTGCAGGTTTACTGTAACCCTTGGACCTTCAAATTGACCATGAAATACAGAAATTGCATCGGCATTGAATACAAAAGGGACAATGCCGACTTAAGTACAAGAAGAATGAATCCTCTAAGAGTTAGTGCATTGAGCGGCTCCTGGGAGACCAGTATTAGATTCCGATGCACAAGTGCAGGTTCACTATATCCCCTGGACTTCAAATTGACCATGAAATACAGAAATTGCATCGGGTTTGAATACAAAAGGGACAATGCCGACTTCAGTACAAGAAGAGTGTATCTTCTAAGAGTTTTTGATTTGAGCGGCTCATGGGAGACCAGTATTAGATTCCGATGGACCAGTGCAGGTTGACTGTATCCCTTGGACCTTCACATTGACCATGAAACACAGAAATCGCATTGGGATTGAATTGAAAAGGCACAAAGCAGATTTAAGTACAGGAAGAGTGAATATTTTAAGAGTTTGTGCGTTGAACGGCTCCTGGGAGACCAGTATTAGAGTCCGATTCACCAGTGCAGGTTAACTGTATACGTTGGACCTTCACATGGACCATGAAACACAGAAATAGCATCGGCATAGAGTACAAAAGGGACAATGCCGACTTAAGTACTCGAAGAGTGAATCTTAAAAGAATTTGTGCTTTGAGCGGCTCTTGGATGACCTGAACTAGACTCTGATGCACCAGTGCATGTTTACTGTATCCCCTGGACCTTCACATTGGCCATGAAACACAGACATCGCAACGGGATAGAATACAAAATGCACAATGCCGACTTAAGTACAAGAAGAGTGAATCTTCTAAGATTATCTGCTTTAAGCGGCTACTGGGAGACCAGTATTAGATTATGATGCACCAGTTCAGGTTTACTGTATCCCTTGGACCGTCACATTGACCATGAAACACAAAAGTTGCATCGGGAATGAATACCAAAGGCACAATGCCGACTTAAGTACAAGAAGAGTTAATCATCTAAACGTTTGTGCGTTGTGCAGTTTTTGGGAGACCAGTATTAGATTCCGATGCACCTGTGCATGTTTACTGCCTGCCTTGCACCTTCACATTGTCCATGAAATACAGAAATCGCACCGGGATAGAATACAAAAAGGACAATGCTGACTTAAGTACAAGAAGAGTGAATCTTCTAAGGATTGGTGGTTTGAGCGGCCCCTCGGAGATCAGTATTAGGAACCGATGCTTCAGTGCAGTTTTATTGTATCCCTTGGAACTTCACATTGACCATGAAACACAGAAATTGCATTGATATTGAATACAAAAGGGTCAATGCCAACTTAAGTACTAGAGGAGTGAATCTTCTAAGAGTTTGTGCTTTGATTGGCTCCTGGGAGACCAGTATTGGATTCCGATGCGGCAGTGCAGGTTTACTGTATCCCTTGGACCTTCAAATTGATCATGAAACACAGAAATTGCATCGGGATTGAATACAAAAGGTACAATGTCGACTTAAGTACAAGAAGAGTGCATCATCTAAGAGTTACTCCTTAGAGCGGCTACTAAGCGACCAGTATTATAGTCCGATGCACCAGTGCAGGTTTACTGTATCCCTTGGACCTTCACATTGACCATGAAACAAAGAAATTCTATCGGGATTGAATACAAAACGGACAGTGACGACTTAAGTACAAGAGGAGTGAATCTTCTAAGAGTTTGTGGTTTGAGCGGCTCCTGGGAGACCAGTATTAGATTCCGATACACCAGTAGAGGTTTACTGGATCCCTGAAACCTTCACATTGAGCATGAAACAAAGACATTGCATCGGGATTGAATACAGAAGCGAAAATGCCGACATAAGTACAAGAACAGTGAATATTCTAAGAGTTTGTGCTTTGAGCGGCTCCTGGGAAACCAGCATTAGACTCCGATGCACCAGAGCAGGTTTACTGTATCCCTTGGACCTTCACATTGACCATTAAACACAGAAATTACATCGGGCTTGAATACATAATGAACAATGCCGACTTATATAGAAGAAAAGTGAATCTTCTAAGAGTTTGTGGTATGAGGGGCTCCTGGGAGGCCAGTATTAGTTTTTGTTGCACCTGTGCAGCTATACTGTATTCCTTGCACCTTCCAATTGATCATGAAACACAGAAATTGCTCTGGGATTGAATACAAAAGGGACACTGCCGATTTAAGTACAAGAAGAGTTGATCTTCTAAGAGTTTGTGGTTTGATCGTCTCCTGGGAGACAAGTACCAGATTCCTATGCACCAGTGCAGGTGTACAGTATCCCTAGGACCTTCACATTGACCATGAAACACAGAAATCGCATCGGGATTGAATACAAGAGGCACAATGCCGACTTAAGTACAAGAAGAGTGAATCTTCTAAGATTATCTGCTTTAAGAGGCTCCTGGGAGACCAGAATTAGATTCCGATGCACCAGTTGTGGTTTACTGTATCCCTTGCACCGTCACATTGCCTATGAAACACAGAAATCGCATTGGGATTGAATACAAAAGGCACAAAGCAGACTTAAGTACAGGAAGTGTGAATATTTTACGAGTTTGTGCTTTGAGCGGCTCCTGGGAGACCAGTATTAGATTGCGATTCACCAGTGCTGATTTACTGTATCCCTTGGACCTTCAAATTGACCATGAAATACAGAAATTGCATCGGATTTGAATTCAAAAGGGATAATGCCGACTTAAGTACAAGAGGAGTGAAACTTCTAAGAGTTTGTGATATGAGCGGCTCATGGGAGACCAGTATTAGATTCCGATGCCCCAGTGCAGGTTTACTGTATCCCTTGGACCTTCACATTGACCATGAAACACAGAAATTGCATCGGCATAGAATACAAAATGGACAATGCCGACTTAAGTACACGAAGAGTGAATCTTCTAAGACTTTGTGCTTTGAGCGGCTCCTGGGTGACCTGATCTAGATTCCGATGCACCAGTGCATGTTTACTGTATCCCTTGGACCTTCACATTGATCATGAAACACAGAAATCGAAACGGGATAGAATACAAAAGGCACAATGCCGACTTAAGTACAAGAAGAGTGAATCCTCTAAGAGTTCGTGCTTTAAGCGGCTCGTGGGAGAACAGTATTAGAATCCGATGCACCAGTGCTGGTTTACTGTATCTCTTGGACCTTCACATTGACCATGAAACACAGAAATTGCATTGAGATTGAATTCAAAAGGGTCAATGCCAACTCAAGTACTAGTGGAAGGAATCTTCTAAGAGTTTGTGTTTTGATCGGCTCCTGGGAGAGCAGTATTAGATTCCGAAGCTGCAGTGCAGGTTTACTGTATCCCTTGGACCTTGAAATTGATCATGAAACACAGAAATTGCATCGGTATTGAATACATAAGGGACAATGCTGACTTAAGTACAAGAACAGTGTATCTTATAAGAGTTTTCGGTTTGAGCGGCTCTTCGGCCACCAGTATTAGACTCCGATTAAGCAGGGCAGGTTTACTATATCCCTTGGACTTTCACATTGACCATGAAATACAGAAATGGCATCGGGATGGAATACAAAAGGTACAATGCCGTCTGGAGTACAAGGAGAGTGTATATTCTAAGAGTTACTGCTTAGAGCGGCTCCTAACCGACCAGTATTAGATTCCGATGGACAAGTGCTGGTTTACCGTATCCCTTTGACCTTCACATTGACCATGAAACACAGAAATTACATCGGGTTTGTATACAATACGGACAGTGACGACTTACGTATAAAAAAGAGTGATTCTTCTAAGAGGTTGTGGTTTGAGTGGCTCCTGGAAAACCAGTATTAGACTCCGATGCACCAGTGCAGGTTTACTGTATCCCTTGGACCTTCACATTGACCATTAAACACAGAAATTACTTCGGCGTTGAATACATAATGAACAATGCCGACTTAACTACAAGCAGAAGGGCACCTTCTAAGAGTTTGTGGTTTGAGGGGCTCCTTGGAGACCAGTACTAGATACCGTTGCACCTGCGCAGCTATACTGTATCCCTTGCACTTTCCCATTGACCATGAAACACAGAAATCGCATCGGGATTGAATACAAGAGGCACAATGCTGACTTAAGTACAAGAAGAGTGAATCTTCTAAGATTATCTGCTTTAAGAGGCGCCTGGGAGACCAGTATTAGATTCCGATTCACCAGTGCAGGTTTACTGTATACCTTCGACGTTTACATTGACCATGAAACACAAAAATCGCATCGGAATTTAATACAAAAGGCACAATGCCGACTTAAGGACAAGAAGAGTGAATCTTCTAAGAGATTGTGATTTTAGCGGCTCCTGGAAGACCAGATTTAGATTCCGATGCACCACTGCAGGTTTACTGTATCCCTTGGACCTTCACATTGACCATTAAACACAGAAATTACATCGGGGTTGAATACATAATGAACAATGCTGATTTATATACAAGAGGAGTGAATCTTTTAAGAGTTTGTGGATTGAGGGGCTCCTGGAGACCAGTATTAGATTTCGTTGCACCTGTGCAGCTTTACAGTATCCCTTGCACCTTCCCATTGACCATGAAACACAGAAATTGCTTCGGGATTGAATACAAAAGGGACACTGCCGATTTAAGTACAAGAAGAGTTGATCTTCTAAGAGTTTGTGGTTTGATCGTCTCCTGGGAGACCAGTACCAGATTCCGATGCACCAGTGCAGGTGTACAGTATCCCTAGGACCCTCACATTGACCATGAAACACAGAAATCGCCTCGGGATTGAATACAAGAGGCACAATGCCGACTTAAGTACAAGAAGAGTGAATCTTCTAAGATTATCTGTTTCAAGAGGCTCCTGGGAGACCAGAATTAGATTCCGATGCACCAGTTCTGGTTTACTGAATCCCTTGGTCCGTCACATTGACTATGAAACACAGAAATGGCATTGGGATTGAATACAAAAGGCACAAAGCAGACTTAAGTACAGGAAGTGTGAATCTTTTAAGAGTTTGTGCTTTGAGCGGCTCCTGAGAGACCAGTATTAGAATCCGATTCACCAGTGCAGGTTTACTGTAACCCTTGGACCTTCAAATTGACCATGAAATACAGAAATTGCATCGGCATTGAATACAAAAGGGACAATGCCGACTTAAGTACAAGAAGAATGAATCCTCTAAGAGTTAGTGCATTGAGCGGCTCCTGGGAGACCAGTATTAGATTCCGATGCACAAGTGCAGGTTCACTATATCCCCTGGACTTCAAATTGACCATGAAATACAGAAATTGCATCGGGTTTGAATACAAAAGGGACAATGCCGACTTCAGTACAAGAAGAGTGTATCTTCTAGGAGTTTTTGATTTGAGCGGCTCATGGGAGACCAGTATTAGATTCCGATGGACCAGTGCAGGTTGACTGTATCCCTTGGACCTTCACATTGACCATGAAACACAGAAATCGCATTGGGATTGAATTGAAAAGGCACAAAGCAGATTTAAGTACAGGAAGAGTGAATATTTTAAGAGTTTGTGCGTTGAACGGCTCCTGGGAGACCAGTATTAGAGTCCGATTCACCAGTGCAGGTTTACTGTATACGTTGGACCTTCACATTGACCATGAAACACAGAAATAGCATCGGCATAGAGTACAAAAGGGACAATGCCGACTTAAGTACTCGAAGAGTGAATCTTAAAAGAATTTGTGCTTTGAGCGGCTCTTGGATGACCTGAACTAGACTCTGATGCACCAGTGCATGTTTACTGTATCCCCTGGACCTTCACATTGGCCATGAAACACAGACATCGCAACGGGATAGAATACAAAATGCACAATGCCGACTTAAGTACAAGAAGAGTGAATCTTCTAAGATTATCTGCTTTAAGCGGCTACTGGGAGACCAGTATTAGATTATGATGCACCAGTTCAGGTTTACTGTATCCCTTGGACCGTCACATTGACCATGAAACACAAAAGTTGCATCGGGAATGAATACCAAAGGCACAATGCCGACTTAAGTACAAGAAGAGTTAATCATCTAAACGTTTGTGCGTTGTGCAGTTTTTGGAGACCAGTATTAGATTCCAATGCACCTGTGCATGTTTACTGCCTGCCTTGCACCTTCACATTGTCCATGAAATACAGAAATCGCACCGGGATAGAATACAAAAAGGACAATGCTGACTTAAGTACAAGAAGAGTGAATCTTCTAAGGATTTGTGGTTTGAGCGGCCCCTCGGAGATCAGTATTAGGAACCGATGCTTCAGTGCAGTTTTATTGTACCCCTTGGAACTTCACATTGACCATGAAACACAGAAATTGCATTGATATTGAATACAAAAGGGTCAATGCCAACTTAAGTACTAGAGGAGTGAATCTTCTAAGAGTTTGTGCTTTGATTGGCTCCTGGGAGACCAGTATTGGATTCCGATGCGGCAGTGCAGGTTTACTGTATCCCTTGGACCTTCAAATTGATCATGAAACACAGAAATTGCATCGGGATTGAATACAAAAGGTACAATGTCGACTTAAGTACAAGAAGAGTGCATCATCTAAGAGTTACTCCTTAGAGCGGCTACTAAGCGACCAGTATTATAGTCCGATGCACCAGTGCAGGTTTAGTGTATCCCTTGGACCTTCACATTGACCATGAAACAAAGAAATTCTATCGGGATTGAATACAAAACGGACAGTGACGACTTAAGTACAAGAGGAGTGAATCTTCTAAGAGTTTGTGGTTTGAGCGGCTCCTGGGAGACCAGTATTAGATTCCGATACACCAGTAGAGGTTTACTGGATCCCTTAAACCTTCACATTAAGCATGAAACAAAGACATTGCATCGGGATTGAATACAGAAGCGAAAATGCCGACATAAGTACAAGAACAGTGAATATTCTAAGAGTTTGTGGTTTGAGCGGCTCCTGGGAAACCAGCATTAGACTCCGATGCACCAGAGCAGGTTTACTGTATCCCTTGGACCTTCACATTGACCATTAAACACAGAAATTACATCGGGCTTGAATACATAATGAACAATGCCGACTTATATAGAAGAAAAGTGAATCTTCTAAGAGTTTGTGGTTTGAGGGGCTCCTGGGAGGCCAGTATTAGTTTTTGTTGCACCTGTGCAGCTATACTGTATTCGTTGCACCTTCCAATTGATCATGAAACACAGAAATTGCTTTGGGATTGAATACAAAAGGGACACTGCCGATTTAAGTACAAGAAGAGTTGATCTTCTAAGAGTTTGTGGTTTGATCGTCTCCTGGGAGACAAGTACCAGATTCCTATGCACCAGTGCAGGTGTACAGTATCCCTAGGACCTTCACATTGACCATGAAACACAGAAATCGCATCGGGATTGAATACAAGAGGCACAATGCCGACTTAAGTACAAGAAGAGTGAATCTTCTAAGATTATCTGCTTTAAGAGGCTCCTGGGAGACCAGAATTAGATTCCGATGCACCAGTTGTGGTTTACTGTATCCCTTGCACCGTCACATTGCCTATGAAACACAGAAATCGCATTGGGATTGAATACAAAAGGCACAAAGCAGACTTAAGTACAGGAAGTGTGAATATTTTACGAGTTTGTGCTTTGAGCGGCTCCTGGGAGACCAGTATTAGATTGCGATTCACCAGTGCTGATTTACTGTATCCCTTGGACCTTCAAATTGACCATGAAATACAGAAATTGCATCGGATTTGAATTCAAAAGGGATAATGCCGACTTAAGTACAAGAGGAGTGAAACTTCTAAGAGTTTGTGATATGAGCGGCTCATGGGAGACCAGTATTAGATTCCGATGCCCCAGTGCAGGTTTACTGTATCCCTTGGACCTTCACATTGACCATGAAACACAGAAATTGCATCGGCATAGAATACAAAATGGACAATGCCGACTTAAGTACACGAAGAGTGAATCTTCTAAGACTTTGTGCTTTGAGCGGCTCCTGGGTGACCTGATCTAGATTCCGATGCACCAGTGCATGTTTACTGTATCCCTTGGACCTTCACATTGATCATGAAACACAGAAATCGAAACGGGATAGAATACAAAAGGCACAATGCCGACTTAAGTACAAGAAGAGTGAATCCTCTAAGAGTTCGTGCTTTAAGCGGCTCGTGGGAGAACAGTATTAGAATCCGATGCACCAGTGCCGGTTTACTGTATCTCTTGGACCTTCACATTGACCATGAAACACAGAAATTGCATTGAGATTGAATTCAAAAGGGTCAATGCCAACTCAAGTACTAGTGGAAGGAATCTTCTAAGAGTTTGTGTTTTGATCGGCTCCTGGGAGAGCAGTATTAGATTCCGAAGCTGCAGTGCAGGTTTACTGTATCCCTTGGACCTTGAAATTGATCATGAAACACAGAAATTGCATCGGTATTGAATACATAAGGGACAATGCTGACTTAAGTACAAGAACAGTGTATCTTATAAGAGTTTTCGGTTTGAGCGGCTCTTCGGCCACCAGTATTAGACTCCGATTAAGCAGGGCAGGTTTACTATATCCCTTGGACTTTCACATTGACCATGAAATACAGAAATGGCATCGGGATGGAATACAAAAGGTACAATGCCGTCTGGAGTACAAGGAGAGTGTATATTCTAAGAGTTACTGCTTAGAGCGGCTCCTAACCGACCAGTATTAGATTCCGATGGACAAGTGCAGGTTTACCGTATCCCTTTGACCTTCACATTGACCATGAAACACAGAAATTACATCGGGTTTGTATACAATACGGACAGTGACGACTTACGTATAAAAAAGAGTGATTCTTCTAAGAGGTTGTGGTTTGAGTGGCTCCTGGAAAACCAGTATTAGACTCCGATGCACCAGTGCAGGTTTACTGTATCCCTTGGACCTTCACATTGACCATTAAACACAGAAATTACTTCGGCGTTGAATACATAATGAACAATGCCGACTTAACTACAAGCAGAAGGGCACCTTCTAAGAGTTTGTGGTTTGAGGGGCTCCTTGGAGACCAGTACTAGATACCGTTGCACCTGCGCAGCTATACTGTATCCCTTGCACTTTCCCATTGACCATGAAACACAGAAATCGCATCGGGATTGAATACAAGAGGCACAATGCCGACTTAAGTACAAGAAGAGTGAATCTTCTAAGATTATCTGCTTTAAGAGGCGCCTGGGAGACCAGTATTAGATTCCGATTCACCAGTGCAGGTTTACTGTATACCTTGGACGTTTACATTGACCATGAAACACAAAAATCGCATCGGAATTTAATACAAAAGGCACAATGCCGACTTAAGGACAAGAAGAGTGAATCTTCTAAGAGATTGTGATTTTAGCGGCTCCTGGGAGACCAGTTTTAGATTCCGATGCACCACTGCAGGTTTACTGTATCCCTTGGACCTTCACACTGACCATGAAACACAGAAATTACATCGGCATAGAGTACAAAAGGCACAATGCCGACTTAAGTACTCGAGGAGTGAATCTTCTAAGAGTTTGTGCTTTGAGCGGCTCCTGGGTTACCTAAACTAGACTCTGATGCACCAGTGCTTGTTTACTGTATCCCTTGGACCTTCATATTGACCATAAAACACAGAAATCTAAGAGTTTGTGCTTTGAGCGGCTCCTGGGTGACCTAAACTAGACTCTGATGCACCAGTGCTTGTTTACTGTATCCCTTGGACCTTCATATTGACCATAAAACACAGAAATCGCAACGGGATAGAATACAAAACGCACAATGTACAAAAGGTACAATGCCGACTTAAGTACTCGAGGAGTGAATCTTCTAAGAGTTTGTGCTTTGAGCGGCTCCTGGGTGACCTAAACTAGACTCTGATGCACCAATGCAGGTTTACTGTATCCCTTGGACCTTCACATTGACCATGAAACACAGAAATTACATCGGCATAGAGTACAAAAGGTACAATGCCGACTTAAGTACAAGAAGAGTGAATCTTCTAAGATTATCTGCTGTAAGAGGCTCCTGGGAGACCAGTATTAGATTCGGATGTGGCATTTCAAGTTTACTGTATCCCTTGGACCATCACACTGACCATGAAACACAAAAGTTGGATCGGGAATGAATACCATAGGCACAATGCCGACTTAAGTACAAGAAGAGTAAATCATCTCAGAGTTTGTGCGTTGTGCAGTTATTGGGAGACCAGTATTAGATTCCGATGCACCTGTGCATGTTTACTGTATCCCTTGGACCTTCACATTTTCCATGAAACACAGAAGTCGCAACGGGATAGAATACAAAAGGGACAATGCCGACTTGAGTACAAGAAGAGTGAATCTTCTAAGAGTTCGTGCTTTGAGCGGCTCCTGGGAGAAAAGTATTAGAATCCGATGCACCAGTGCATGTTTACTGTATCCCTTGGAACTTCACATTGACCATGAAACACAGAAATTACATCGGCATTGAATTCAAAAGGGACAATGCCGAATTAAGTACAAGAAGAGTGAATCTTCTAAGACTTTCTGCTTTGAGCGGCTCCTGGGAGATCAGTATTAGATTCCGATGCACCAGTGCAGTTTTACTGTATCCCTTGGAATTTCACATTGACCATGAAACACAGAAATTGCATTGAGATTGAATACAAAAGGGTCAATGCCAACTGAAGTACTAGAGGAGTGAATCTTCTAAGAGTTTGTGTTTTGATCATCTCCTGGGAGACCAGTATTAGATTCCGATGCAGCAGTGCAGGTTTTCCGTATCCCTTGGACCTTCAAATTGATCACTAAACACAGAAATTGCATCGGCATTGAATACAAAATGGACAATGCCGACTTAAGTACAAAAGGAGTGAATCTTCTAAGAGTTTGTGGTTTGAGCGGGTCGTGGGAGACCAGTATTAGATTCGGATACACCAGTACAGGTTTACTGTATCCGTTAAACCTTCACATTGATCATGAAACACAGAAATTGCATCGGGATTGAATACAGAAACGAAAATGCCGACATGAGTACAGGAACAGAGAATGTTCTAAGAGTTTGTGCTTTGTGCGGCTCCTGGGAAACCAGTATTAGACTCCGATGCACCAGTGCAGGTTAACTGTATCCCTTGGACCTTCACATTGACCATTAAACACAGAAATTACATAGGGGTTGAATACATAATGAACAATGCCGACATATATACAAGAAGAGTGAATCTTCTTAGAGTTTGTGGTTTGAGGGGCTCCTGGGAGACCAGTATCAGATTCCGTTGCACCTGTGCAGCTATACTGTATCCCTGGCAGCTTCCCATTGACCATGAAACACAGAAATTGCTTCGGGATTGAATACAAAAGGGACACGGCCGATTTAAGAACAAGAAGAGTGGATCTTCTAAGAGTTTGTGGTTTGATCGTCTCCTGGGAGACCAGTACCAGTTTCCGATGCACCAGTGCAGGTGTACTGTATCCCTAGGACCTTCACATTGACCATGAAACACAGAAATCGCATTGGGATTGAATACATGAGGCACAATGCCGACTTAAGTACAAGAAGAGTGAATCTTCTAAGATTATCTGCTTTAAGAGGCTCCTGGGAGACCAGAATTAGATTCCGATGCACCAGTTCAGGTTTACTGTATCCCTTGGACCGTCACATTGACTATAAAACACAGAAATTGCATCGGGATCGAATGCAACAGGGACAATCCCGACTTAAGTACAAGAAGATTGTATCTTCTAAGAACTTGTGGTTTGATCGGCTCCTGGGACACCAGTATTAGATTCCGATGCACCTGTGCAGGTTTACTTTATCCCTTGCACCTTCACCTTCATCATGAAACACAGAAATTCCATCGCGACTATAAATAAATGGGACAATGAACGACTTAAGTACAAGAAGAGTGAATCTTCTGAGAGTTTGTGGTTTGAGCGGCTCCTGGGAGACCAGTATTAGAATCCGATGCACCAGTGCAGGTTTACTGTATCCCTTGGACCTTCACATTGACCATTAAACACAAAAATCGCATCGGGATTGAATACAAAAGGCACAATTCCGACTTAAGTCCAAGAAGCGTGAATCTTCTAAGAGATTGTGATTTTAGCGGCTCCTGTGAGACCGGTATTAGATTCCGATGCCCCAGTGCAGGTTTACTATATCCCTTGGACCTGCACATTGACCATGAAACACAGAAATTGCATCGGCATAGAATACAAAAGGGACAATGCCGTCTTAAGTACACGAAGAGTGAATCTTCTAAGAGTTTGTGCTTTGAGCGGCTCTTGGGTGACCTGAACTAGATTCCGATGCACCAGTGCAGGTTTACTGTAGTCCTTGGACCTTCACGTTGACTAGAAACACAGAAAATGCACCGGCATTGAATACAAAAGGGACAACGCCGACTTAAGTACAAGAACAGTGAATCTTCTAAGAGTTTGTGGTTTGAGCGGCACCTGGGAGATCAGTATTAGATACCGATACACCAGTGCAGGTTTACTGTATCCCTTGGAACTTCACATTGACCATGAAACACAGAAATTGCATCGGCATTGAATACAAAAGGGACAATGCCGACTTAAGTACAAGAACAGTGAATTTTCTAAGATTTTCTGCTTTGAGCGGCTCCTGGGAGACCAGTATTAGATTCCGATGCACCAGTGCAGGTTTACTGTATCGCTTGGAATTTCACATTGACCATGAAACACGAAATTGCATTGAGATTCAATACAAAATGGTCAATGCCAACTTAAGTACTAGAGGAGTCAATCTTCTAAGAGTTTGTGTTTTGATCGGCTCCTGGGAGACCAGTATTAGATTCCGATGCAACAGTGCAGGTTTACTGTATCCCTTGGACCTTGCCGCCAGGGGCTCGGCATTCATTTGCTGAGTACGGGCTTGGCGACCCCGGGGTCCTGAGCTGGGGACTGGTCGGCGCCGCCAGTCTCCTGTCACGGTAACCCCCGGTCATGCTTCAGCGACCACCGTATGGCGCGGCGGTGGAATGTTGTGTGCTGCAGGGAATGGTAATCTTGGCTTGACCGCCTGGATTGCGAGGAAGGCCGACCTCTCTAAAAACCCCTCAATCTTCCGGTGTGCTTCGCGCCTATGAGATGCATGGCTGTTGAGGTGGAACAGTCGCAAGCGGGCAACCTCTGGGGCACATGCCGCACCCCAGTTGTATAAGGCTTACTCAGGCACGTGGGGCTCTGTCTGAGCGGACCTTTAGTTCCCTAGCTGCTCGTGGTACCGCAATGGACCCTTCGACCTCTACATTTCCCCCTACCAGTGGCTTGGGTGGGCCACTGGTAGGAAAACACACCCCATCGAAGAAACGACTTCGTGCTGCGAGTCCTCCAGCGCCTAGTGTTGATCGAGATTTGTCAGACTGTCGTAACAGAGCACATGCTGATAATCAGAATGTGTTTTTGATTATTAAACGGAAGGAGGGTAGCTTTGAGAGGGTTTCTCCCTTTTACATCCACAAGGGTCTTGAGGGAATTGCAGGAACACTTAAATCTGTGAAGCGACTGCCCAATGGGACTCTGTTAGTTGAGACATCTAGTTCCCGTCAAGTCGCTTCTCTTCGGAAAGCAACCTGTCTCGGTGAGTACGCTATCGAGACCGAGCTTCACTCCACTCTGAACTACAGTAAGGGTGTTGTGACATGTAGGGACCTGGTGGATATCCCCACAGACGAGTTAAAATCTGAATGGGCTGATGAAGGTATTGTTGACGTGCAGCATATTATGAAACGAGTCGATGGGGACCTAGTCAAATCCGACTCGTTTATTCTCACGTTCAGTTGCCCACGACTCCCAGAGCATGTTAAAGCGGGGTTCTTACGTTTGCCAGTAAGGCCATATTTCCCCAACCCAATGCGCTGCTTTAAATGTCAGCGCTTTGGGCATACTACGTTGGGGTGCAATGGGATAGCCACTTGTGGTAAATGTGGTCAGCCTGCCCATGAAGGAGCTGATTGTTCATCGCCTGTGAAGTGCGTGAATTGCTCTGGGAGTCATCTTGTTTGGAGCCGGGTCTGCCCCATCTATCTCGACGAACGGAAGATACAGGAGATTAAAACATCTAAGCGCATCCCCTATGGTGAGGCCAAGAAGCTCTTTAAGGCCATGCAACCTCCTGTGTTTACTACATCTTTCGCTTCCGTTCTGAAAAAACCCGTACAAATGGCCACTGTTGCTACGCAAACGGAAGTTGCTAGTGTTAGCACTAATACCTGCATTTGCCAGTGCACTTGTGCTGCTGCGGTTGTTTTGCAACCTGCAGCTCTCCCCGCAATGTCGGACAAGGCTGTGGTTGCTGACATTGGGGTACTTCCTCCCTCTCCCCATATGGGGCCTTCTGCCCAGGCGAGTAATGCTCTGCCTGTTGACAAGGCTCTGCCTTCTAAGCCCCCCAAGACGAAGACGCCGCAGCTGAGGGTTTTGCCACCTGCGGAGCCTAGTCAGGGTCGGTCCGATGACGAGGCCATCGTACTGTCTGACGTCTCCCGTGGGTCGTCATCGGAGCTGATGGACATTGACGTCGACCGGGATCGATCTTCTCACCCCAGGAATAAATCTCCGGCCAGTGCGGGCTCTCCTCCAAAGCCCAGAGGCAGGGTGAGAGTTCAGCCCCCCTGATCACTGGCTCCCATATTACAGTGGAACCTGAATGGGTTCAGGACGCATGTGGCCGAATTACAGCTCCTTGTACGAGAGTGCCCTTTGTGCTTATGTCTCCAAGAGACACATTTTCGGGCCACTGATGCTCCTTCTTTACGGGGCTATACCGTCTATCAGAAAGATGATCTGACGGGGGAAAGGACAAAGGGTGGTGTTGCGGTTTTTGTCCGTGACATGCACCCCTCCTCTGAGCTCCCTCTCGTTACAGACTTGCAAGCAGTTGCAGTTGACCTTCTTGTGGGTCGGAGGCTCACAGTCTGTTCACTTTACTTACCACCTCAGGATGCGATAGACTCTGAAGCTCTCGCAGACCTTATTAGCCAACTCCCCTGCCCATTTCTTCTTCTGGGGGACTTCAATGCTCATAATGTCTTATGGGGCTCTTCGACTACTTGCCCCAGGGGTCGCATTCTGGAAAGCCTCATGATGTCTGAAGAACTGTGCATCAACTGTGCGTCAACTCTGGTGCTCCCACTCATTTCTGTACTGCTTCTGGGTCGTCATCAGCTATTGACCTTTCTTTTTGCTCTCCAGCACTCGCGGATTCTGCTCTGTGGGAGGTTGCTGCTGACCTCCATTCTAGTGACCACTTTCCCCTTTGGATTCGCCTCCTGAATGAGGCTATGGCATTTCCGGTACCGCCCCGGTGGCACCTCTGCAGGGCTGACTGTACACTTTTCAGCCAACTGGCTGTTTTGGAACACCGTGCCAGCGTCCACGAATGGGTAGACCATGTTACAGCCGTGATCTCCCATGCTGCTGAATTGTCAATCCCACGGTCATCCGGTCATCCCAAGAGGCGTCCTGTCCCTTGGTGGACCACTGAGTGCCGCTCAGCTATCCGAGCCCGCCATGCAGCTCTGCGCCGCTTCAGGTGCCGTCCCTCAGCTGACAATCTTGCGGCCTTTCGGGTGGCAAGGGCCAAGGCGCGGCGAGTGGTTAAAGAGAGCAAACGACGGTCCTGGCTATCGTTCTTGAACTCCATCTCCCGCTCCACTAGTTCTACGAAAGTATGGGAAGCCATCAGGAGAATTTCCGGGAAACTCGGCCAGCTACCTGTCATGGCATTGCTGCATCAGGGAAGTCTCCTCACGGCGCCGAGAGACATTGCCCAGACACTGGCCATGCATTTTGCGGAATCTACCTCTACTATTAACTGTGATCCGGATTTCTGCCGGTACCGCACTGCCATCGAGAGGGGTCACTTGGACTTCCGGTCTCCAAATTCTGAACCCTACAACTACCCCTTCACAATGTGGGAACTGGATTCGGCCCAGTCTGAGGCTCATGATACTGCGCCTGGCCATGATCAAATCCGGTACAGCATGCTGCAGCACTTCTTACTGCCTTCCAAGGAAGTTCTCCTGACTTTTTTTAATATGATATGGTTATCTGGCACGTACCCTGACTCGTGGAAGGAGGCGATTTTGATCCCCCTCCTCAAACCGGGGAAGGACCGAACGCATCCCAGCAGTTACCGAAGTATTGCTTTGACGAGCTGTGTCGGGAAGACGTTAGAACGCATGGTCAACCGTCGCCTGGTTTGGCTGCTCGAAACCAGGCAGCTCCTGAGCCCCTCGCAGTGTGGCTTTCGGAGATGTCGTTCAACTATAGACAACTTGACCCTGCTTGAGGCGGCCATCCAGCAGGCCTTCCTCCGTAACCAGCATTGTCTCGGTGTCTTCTTTGACATTCATAAGGCGTATGACACTACTTGGCGCCGCCATATCCTCAATCAACTCCATGAGTGGGGTTTTCGTGGCCGTCTCCACATCTTCCATCGGTCCTTTCTTTCCCACCGCCTCTTCCGATATAGGGTTGGTAATGTGCTATCTGATTTGTATGTGCAGGAGAATGGTGTTCCTCAGGGAAGCGTTTTAAGTGTCACCCTCTTTGCCGTCGCCATTAACAGTATCACGGCCACTATCCGGAGTCCTGCCCAATGCTCCTTGTTTGTGGACGATTTTGCTGTTTTCTGGTCTTCCTCCAGCCTTGTCACTGCTAGTCAGGAGTTGCAGCTTACGATACAGCGATTAGAGGCGTGGACTGCGAAGACAGGTTTTACCTTTTCTGCCGACAAATGTGTGTGTGTTCATTTTAATCGTTCTCGACGTCTTTTTACCTCCCCTGAATTGCGTCTGAGGGACATCAATCTTCCTTTTAGCGACACTGTGCGGTTCCTGGGCCTCACTTTTGATTCCAAACTGTCGTGGTTGCCTCACCTTAAAGACCTCAAGGTGCGGACCCTGAAGGCACTGAATATTTTGAAGTGTCTGAGCCATCGGTCCTGGGGAGCAGATCGGGCACGTCTGCTGCAGTTTTATAGGGCTTTCGTCCGATCGCGTCTTGACTATGGTTGCACCGTCTCCTTCCGTACCAGTCCCATCCCCAGCCTGTGTGCTGAGGCAGGGGAACCGCCGCTCGCCATCCGGCGGAAACTCCTCATGGTGCGACGGGTGTGTCAATTCCTTGCCTGTCCTACATCCCCTGCGTACCCTACCGTTGCCCGACCGCCTATGGAACGTCTCTTTTCCAGTCGTCCCAGGGCAACGAGACCACTTGGGATTCGTGCCAAGCATTTGCTTGAGTCCCTTGGTGTGGAGCGTGTGGCCCCCCAACGACAAGGTTTTACTCGCCTGCCTCCCTGGTTGCTCCAGAGGCCCAGCGTCCTTTTAGACTTGTCGGAGTACTGGAGGAGCTGCACTCCTGCGTTTGTTTTTACCGCCTTATTTTATGACATTTTAAACCAGTGTCCCGACCATGTACCAGTATTTACGGATGGCTCTAAACAGGGGGACTCTGTTGGTTGTGCTGTTGTTTTCCCTGTTCGACTCGTCAAGTTACGGCTTCCTGCGGCGTTTACCATCTTTGATGCCGAATTGTTTGCGATCTTGCGGGCATTGGAGCAGATGAGATGTGTTCCCAGTCGTAAGTTCCTAATCTGTTCTGACTCCATGAGTGCCCTTCAGACAATGCAACACTTGTACCCAGCGGATACGGTCGTCCAGAACATCCATGATGATCTACTCCACCTGCAGCGGCAGGGGAAGGAGGTTTCCTTCTGCTGGGAGCCGGGGCACGTGGGTATTAGGGGAAACGAGCTGGCGGATGTGGCTGCCAAAGATGCATGTTCCCTCCATCACGTTGTTGACTGTGCCGTCCCCCTCCATGCTGTTACCTCCCTCCTGCGTTTTCGCGTTATGCGTCAGTGGGAAGAGGAGTGGCTGGCAGTCGGTGAAAATAAGCTGCGTCTGGTCAAGGCCACCACGCGGCCATGGCGTACGTCCTACCAGTCATGCAGGCGGGATGAGGTTATCCTCACTCGCCTCCGCATCGGGCACAGTCCCTTCACACATGGTTCTTTACTCCGGCGGGAGGATCCCCCCCTCTGCAGTGCTTGTGGCGTGCAGATTGCTGTCCACCACATTTTACTTGACTGTCTTTTATTCTCTGACCAGAGGGCGGTGGTTTCTTTGCCACCGGATTTGCCCTCTATTTTGAAAGACGACGCAACGTCTGTGTTTAAGGTTTTACGGTTTTGTGTCCTGTCCAATTTGTTGCCACGGCTTTTAGGGAGAGGTTTCTAATGTGCTGCTGGATGCCTGGCTCACCCAGATTTTAGGTAAGAGGTCAACCAGTCACGTCAACCTCCTTGTTTCCCTTCGGTTTCTGTCCTCCCTTCCTTGTGTTTACTTTCCTTTTTTAGTGCACTCCTTCTCCTCTTGTTTTGCCTCTGTATGTGAGGATTTGGAACTGCATCAGGTCTGTGTCTTTTAGCTGTCCCCCTGTTCGTTGTTCGTCTAAGTCCCTTCACTGCATGTGTTCCTGTTTTTATGCGTTTGGGCGCTGATGACCCCGCTGTTTAGCGCCCGTAAACCTCAAACACACACACACACACACACACCTTGGACCTTCAAATTGATCATGAAACACAGAAATTGCATTGGGATTGAATACAAAAGGGACAATGCCGACTTCAGTATAAGAATAGTGTATCTTCTAAGAGATTCCGGTTTGAACGGCGCCTCGGACACCAGTATCAGACTCCGATACACCAGTGCAGGTTTACTGTCTCCCTTGGACCTTCACATTGACCATGAAACACAGAAATTGCATCGGCATTGAATACAAAAGGTACAATGCCGACTTAAGTACAAGAAAAGTGTATCTTCTAAGAGTTACTGCTTAGAGCTGCTCCTAAGCGACCAGTATTAGATTCCGATGCACCAGTGCAGGTTTACTGTATCCCTTGGACCTTCACATTCACCATGTCGCACAGAAATTTCATCGGGATTGAATACAAAAGGGACAATGCCTACTTAAATAGAAGACGAGTGAATATTTTTAAGAGTTTGTGCTTTGAGCGGCTCCTGGGAGACCAGTATTAGAATCCGATGCACCAGTGCAGATTTACTGTATCCCTTGGACCTTCACATTGACCATGAAACACAGAAATTCCATCGGGATTGAATACAAAAGGGACAATGCCGACTTAAGTACAAGAAGAGTGAATCTACTATAAGTTTGTGGTTTGAGCGGCTCCTGGGAGACCAGTATTAGATTCCGATGCACCAGTGCAGGTTCACTGTATCCCTTGACCTTCTTATTGACCATGAAACACAGAAATTGCATCGGGATTGAATACAAATGGACAATGCCGACTTAAGTACAAGGAGAATGAATCTTCTATGAGTTCGAGCTTTGAGCGACTTCTGGGAGACCAGTATTTGATTATGATGCACCAGTGCAGGTTTACAGTTTCCCTTGGACCTTGACATTGACCATGAAGCACAGATTTGTATCGGGATTGAATACAAAAAGGACATTGCCGACTTAAGTACAAGAAGAGTTAATCTTCTAAGAGTTTGTGATTTGAGCAGATCCTGGGAGACCAGTATTACATTCATATGGAGCAGTGCAGGTTTACTGTATCCCTTGGACCTTCACATTGACAATGAAACACGGAAATTGCATCGGGATTGAAAATGGCGACTTAAGAACAAGAAGAGTGAATCTTCTAAGAGTTTGTGATTTCTGCGGCTCCTGGGAGACCAGATAGATTCCGATGCACCAGTGCAGGTTTAACGTATCCCCTGGACCTTAACATTGAACATGAAACACAGAAATTGCATCGTCATTGAATACAAACAGCACAATGCCGACATAAGTACAAGAAGAGTGAAACTTCTAAGAGTTCGTGCCATGAGAGAATCCTGGGAGCCCAGTATTAGATTCCGATGCACCAGTGCAGGTTTACTGTATCCTTTGGACCTTCACATTGACCATGAAACACAGAAATTGCATCGGGATTGAAAACTAAAGGGACAATGGCGACTTAAGTAAAGAAGAGTGAATCTTCTAAGAGTTTCTGATTTCAGCGGCGCCTGGGATACCAGTTATAGATTCCGATGTACCAGTGCAGGTTTACTGTATCCCCTGGACCTTCACATTGACCATGAAACACAGAAATTGCATCGTCATTGAATACAAAAGGCACAATGCTGACTTAAGTACAAGAGGAGTGAAACTTCTAAGAGTTCGTGACATGAGCGAATCCTGGGAGCCCAGTATTAGATTCCGATGCACCAGTGCAGGTTTACTGTATCCCTTGGACCTTCACATTGACCATGAAACACAGATATCGCAATGGGATAGAATACAAAAGGCACAATGCCGACTTAAGTACAAGAAGAGTGAATCGTCTAAGAGTACGTGCTTTGAGCGACTCCTGGGTGACCAGTATTAGATTCCGATGCACCAGTGCAGGTTTACTGTATCCCTTGGACCTTCAAATTGACCATGAAACACAGATATCGCAATGGGATAGAATACAAAAGGCACAATGCCGACTTAAGTACAAGAAGAGTGAATCGTCTAAGAGTACGTGCTTTGAGCGACTCCTGGGTGACCAGTATTAGATTCCGATGCACCAGTGCAGGTTTACTGTATCCCTTGGACCTTCAAATTGACCATGAAACACAGATATCGCAACGTGATAGAATACAAAAGGCACAATGCCGACTTCAGCACAAGAGGAGTGAATCTTCTAAGAGTTCTTCCTTTGAACGAATCCTGGGAGACCAGTATTAGATTCCGATGCACCAGTGCAGATTTACTGCATCCCTTGGACCTTCACATTGACCATGAAACACAGAAATTGCATCTGGAGTGAATACAAAATGGACAATGCGGACTTAAGTACAAGAAGAGTGAATCTTCTAAGAGTTTGTGGTTTGAGCGGCTCGTGGGAGACCAGTATTAGATTCCGATACACCATTGCTTGTTTACTGTATCGGCTGGGACTTCACATTCACTATGAAACACAGAAATTGCATCGGGATTGAATACAAATGTGACAATGCCCACTTAAGTACTAGAAGAGCGAATCTTCTAAGAGTTTGTGATTTGAGCGGCTCCTGGGATACCAGTATTAGATTACGATGCACCTATGGAAGTTTACTGTATCCCTTGGACCTTCACATTGACCATGAAACATAGAAATCGCAACGGGATAGACTACAAAAGGCTCAATGACGACTTAAGTACGAGAAGAGTGAATCTTGTCAGAGTTCGTGCTTTGGGCGGCTTGTGGAAGACCAGTATTAGATTCCGATGCACCAGTGCAGGTTTACTGTATTCATTGGACCTTCACATTGACGATGAAACACAGAAATTGCATCGGGACTGAATACAAAAGGGGCAATGCCGACTTAAGTACAAGAAGAGTGAAACTTCTAAGAGTTTGTGCTTTGAGCGCCTCCTGTTAGACCAGTATTAGATTCCGATGCACCAGTGCAGGTTTACTGTATCCCTTGCCCTTAACATTGACCATGATACACAGAAATTAAATCGGGATTGAATACAAATGGACAATGCTGACATAAGTACAAGAAGAGTGAATCTTTTAAGAGTTTGTTCATTGAGCGCCTCCTGGGAGAATAGTATTAAATTCCGATGCACCAGTTCAGGTTTCCTGTATCCCTTAGACCTTCACATTGTCCATTAAACATAGAAATGACATAGGGATTGAAAACAAAACGGACAATGCCGACTTAAGTACAAGAAGATTGAATCTTCTAATAATTTGTGGTTTGAGCGGCTCCTGGGAGACCAGTATTAGATTCCGATGCACCAGTGCAGGTTTAATGTATCCTTTTTACCTTCCCATTGACCATGAGACACAAAAAACGCAACGGGATAGAATACAAAAGTCACAATGCCGACTTATGAGCAAGAAGAGTGAATCTTCCAAGAGGTTGTGCTTTAAGCGACTCCTGGGAGAGCAGTATTAGAATCCGATGCACCAGTGCAGGTTTACTGCATCCCTTGACCTCCTTATTCACCGTGAATCACAGATATTGCATCGGGATTGAATAGAAATGGACAGTGCCGACTTAAGTACAAGAAGAGTGAATCTTCTATGAGTTCGAGCTTTGAGCGACTTCTGGGAGACCGGTATTTGATTACGATGCAGCAGTGCAGGTTTATAGTTTCCCTTGGACCTTGACATTGACCTTGAAGCACAGAAATTGTATCGGGATTGAATACAAAAGGGACAATGCCGACTTAAGAACAAGAAGAGTAAATCTTCTAAGAGTTTGTGATTTGAGCGGCTCCTGGGAGAATAGTATTAGATTCTATTCCACCAGTGCAGGTTTACTGTATCCCTTGGACCTTCACATTGACCATAAAACACAGAAATATCATCGGGATTGAATACAAAAAGGACATTGCCGACTTAAGTACAAGAAGAGTGAATCTTCTAAGAGTTTGTGATTTCAGCGGCTCCTGGGAGACCAGTTATAGATTCCGATGCACCAGTGCAGGTTTACTGTATCCCCTGGACCTTAACATTGACCATGAAACACAGAAATTGCATCGTCATTGAATACAAACAGCACAATGCCGACATAAGTACAAGAAGAGTGAAACTTCTAAGAGTTCGTGCCATGAGCGAATCCTGGGAGCCCAGTATTAGCTTCCGATGAACCAGTGCAGGATTACTGTATCCTTTGGACCTTCACATTGACCATGCAACACAGAAATTGCATCGGGATTGAAGGCAAAAGGGACAATGGCGACTTAAGTAAAGAAGAGTGAATCTTCTAAGAGTTATTGATTTCAGCGGCGCCTGGGAGAGCACTTATAGATTCCGATGCACCAGTGCAGGTTTACTGTATACCCTGGACCTTCACATTGTCCATGAAACACAGAAATTGCATCGGGATTGAATACAAATGTGACAATGCCCACTTAAGTACTAGAAGAGCGAATCTTCGAAGAGTTTGTGATTTGAGCGGCTCCTGGGAGACCAGTATTAGATTACGATGCACCTATGGAAGTTTACTGTATCCCTTGGACCTTCACATTGACCGTGAGACACAGAAAACGCAACGGGATGGAATACAAAAGTCACAATGCCGACTTATGTACAAGAAGAGTGAATCTTCCAAGAGGTTGTGCTTTAAGCGACTCCTGGGAGACCAGTATTAGATTCCGATGCACCAGTGCAGGTTTACTGCATCCCTTGGACCTTCACATTGACCATGAAACACAGAAATTGCATCGGGATTGAATACAAAAGGGACAATGCCGACTTGAGTACAAGAAGAGTGAATCTACTATGAGTTGTGGTTTGAGCGGCTCCTGATAGACCAGTAGTAGATTCAGATGCACCATCGCAGGTTTACTGTTTCCCTTGGACCTCCACATTGACCATGAAACACAGAAATTGCATCGGGATTGAATACAAATGGACAATGCCGACTTATGTACAGGAAGAGTGAATCTTCTTAGAGTTTATGCTTTGAACGTCCCCTGGGTGACCAGTATTAGATTCCGATGCACCAGTGCAGGTTTACTGAAACCCTTGAAACACCACATTGACCACGAAACACAGAAATTGCTGCGGGATTGAATACAAAAGGCACAATGCCTTCTTAAGAGCAAGAAGAGTGAATCTTCTAAGAGTTTGCGGTTTGAGCGGCTGCTGGGAGACTAGTATTAGAATCCGATGGACCCGTGCAGGCTTACTGTATACTTTGGACCTTCACATTGACCATGGAACATAGAAATTGCATCGGGATTGAATACAAAAGTGATAATGCCGACTTAAGTACAAGAAGAGTGAATCTTCTAAGAGTTTGTTATTTGGGCGGCTCCCGGGAGACCAGTATTATATTCCGATCTACCAGTGCATTTGTACTGAATCCCTTGGACCTTCACATTGACCATGGAACTCAGATAATGCATCGGGATTGAATACAAAATGGACAATGCCGACTTAAGTGCAAGAAGAGTGAATCTGCTAAGAGTTTGTGCTTTGAGCGCCTCCTGGAAGACCAGTATTAAATTCCGATACACCAGTTCAGGTTTACTGCATCCCTTGTACCTTCACATTGACCATGAAACACAGAAATTGCATCGGGATTCAATAAAAAATGGACAATGCCGACTTAAGGACAAAAAGAGTGAATCATCTAAGAGTTTGTGATTTGAGCGTCTCCTGGAAGACCAGTATTAGATTCCGGTACACCAGTGCTGGTTTACTGTATCCCCTGGACTATCCCATTCACCATGAAACACAGAAATAGCATCGGGACTGAATACAAAAGGGGCGACGCCAACTTGAGTACAAGAAGAGTGAATCTACTATGAGTTGTGGTTTGAGCGGCTCTTGGAAGACCAGTACTAGATTCAGATGTACCAACGCTGGTATTCTGTATCCCTTGGACCTTCACATTGACCATGAAACACAGATATTGCATCGGGATTGAATACAAATGGACAATGCCGACTTATGTACACGAAGAGTGAATCTTCTTAGAGTTTATGCTTTGAACGGCTCCAGGGAGACCAGTATTAGATTCCGATGCGCCAGTGCAGGTTTACTGTATCCCTTGAAACAGCACATTGACCATTAAACACAGTAATTACATAGGGATTGAATACAAAAGGGACAATGATGACTTAAGTACAAGAAGATTGAATCTTCTAAGAATTTGTGGTTTGAGCGGCTCCTGGGAGACCAGTATTAGATTCCGATGCACCAGTGCAGTTTCGCCGTATCCTTTTGAGCTTCCCATTGACCATGAGACACAGATATAGCATCGGGATTGAATTCAAGAGGGACAATGACGACTTAAGTACAAGAAGATTGAATCTTCAAAGAGTTAGTGATTTGAGCGGCTCCTTGGAGACCAGTATCAGATTCCGATGCACCAGTGCAGGTTTACTGTATCCCTTGCACCTTCACATTGATCATGAAATGCAGAAATTGTATCGAGATTGAATACAAAAGGGACAATGCCGACTTAAGTACAAGAAGAGTGAATCTTTTAAGAGTTTGTGCTTTAAGCGCCTCCTGGGAGACCAGTATTAAATTCCGATGCACCAGTTCAGGTTTCCTGTATCCCTTAGACCTTCACATTGACCATTAAACACAGTAATTACATAGGGATTGAATACAAAAGGGACAATGACGACTTAAGTACAAGAAGATTGAATCTTCTAAGAATTTGTAGTTTGAGCGGCTCCTGGGAGACCAGTATTAGATTCCGATGCACCAGTGCAGGTTTGCCGTATCCTTTTGAGCTTCCCATTGACCATGAGACACAGAAAACGCAACGGGATAGAATACAAAAGTCACAATGCCGACTTATGTACAAGAAGAGTGAATCTTCCAAGATATTGTGCTTTAAGCGGCTCCAGGGACACCAGTATTAGATTCCGATGCACCAGTGCAGGTTTACTGCATCCCTTGGACCTTCACATTGACCAGGAAACACAAAATTGCATCGGGATTGAATACAAATGGACATTGCCGACTTATGTACAGGAAGAGTGAAACTTCCTAGAGTTTATGCTTTGAACGGCTCCAGGGAGACCAGCATTAGAATCCGATGGGCCAGTGCAGGTTTACTGTATCCATTGAAACACCACATTGACCATGAAATACAGAAATTGCTTCGGGATTGAATACAAAAGGGACAATGCTGACTTAAGTACAAGAAGAGTGAATCTTCTAAGAGGTTGTGGTTTGAGCGGCTCCTGATAGACTAGTATTAGAATCCGATGCACCCGTGCAGGCTTACTGTATACCGTGGACCTTCACATTGACCATGGAACACAGAAATTGCATCGGGATTGAATACAAAATGGACCATGCCGACTTAAGTACAAGAAGAGTGAATCTTCTAAGAGTTTGTGGTTTGAGTGGCTCCTCGGACACCAGTATTAGATTCCGATGCACCAGTGCAGGTTTACTGTATCCCTTGGAACTTCACGTTGACCATGAAACACATAAATTGCATCGGGATTGAAACCAAAGGGACAATGCCTACTTAAGTACAGGAAGAGTGAATCGTCTAAGAATATGTGGTTTGAGAAGCTCCTGGGAGAGCAGTATTAGATTCCGATGCACCAGTGCAGGTTTACTGTATCCCTTTGACCTTCCCATTGACCATGAAACACAGAAATTGCATCGGGACTGAATACAAAAGGGGCAATGCCGACTTAAGTACAAAATGAGTGAATCTTCTTAGAGTTTGAGGTTTGAGCGGCTCTTGGGTTTCCAGTATTAAATTCCGATGCATCAGTGCAGGTTACTGTATCCCTTGGACCTTCACATTGACCATGAGACAGAAATTGTATCGCGATTGAATACAAAAGGGACAATGCCGACTTAAATAAAAGAAGAGTGAATCTTCTAAGAGTTTGTGTTTTTTCTGGCTCCTGGGAAGCCAGTATTAGATTCCGATACACCAGTGCAGGTTTACTGTATACCTTGGACCTTCACATTGACCATGAATCACAGAGATTGCATCGTGATTGAATACAAAAAAGACAATGCTGACTTAAGTACAAGAACAGTTAATCTACTATGAGTTTGTTGTTTGAGCGGCTCCTGGGAGACAAGTAGTAGATTCCGATGCTCTTGCGCAGGTTTACAGTTTCCCTTGGACCCTCACATTGACCATGACACACAGAGTTTGCATCGTTTTCAATACAAATGTACAATGCCGGCTTATGTACAGGAAGAGTGAATCTTCTTAGAGTTTGTGCATTGAACGGCTCCTGGGAGACCAGTATTAGATTTCGATGCACCAGTGCAGGTTTACTGTATCCCTTGAACCACCATAGCGGCCATGAAACACAGAAATTGCTTCGGGATTGAATACAAAAGGGACAATGCCGACTTAAGTACAAGAAGAGTGAATCTTCTAAGATTTTGTGGTTTGAGCGGCTCCTAGGAGACCAGTATTAGATTCCGATGCACCAGTGCAGGTTTACTGTATACCGTGGACCTTCACATTGACCATGGAACACAGAAATTGCATCGGGATTAAATACAAAAGTGACAATGCCGACTTAAGAAGAAGGAGAGTGAATCTCCTAAGAGTTTGTGGTTTGATCGCCTCCTGGGAGGCCAACATTAGTTTCCGATGCACCAGTGCAGGTTTACTGTATCCCTCGCACCTTCACATAGACCATGAAACACAGAAATCGCAACGGGATAGAATTGAAAAGGGACAATGCCGACTTAAGAACAGGAAGAGTTAATCTTCTACGAATTTGTGGTTTGAGCGGCTCCAGGGAGAGCAGTACTAGATTCCGATGCACCAGTGCAGGTTTAATGTATCCCTTGGACCTTCACATTGACCATGAAACACAGAAATTGCATCGGGATTGAATACAAAAGGCACATTGCCGACTTAAGTACAAGAAGAGTGAATCTTCTAAGAGATCGTGCTTTGATCGGCTCCTGGGAGACCAGTATTAGATTCTGATGCACCAGTGCAGGTTTACTGTATCCCTTGGACCTTCTCATTGACCATGAAATACAGAAATTGCATCGGCATTGCATGCAAAAGGACAATGTCGACTTAAGAAAAAGAAGAATGAATCTTCTAAGAGTTTCTGGTTTGAGTGGCTCCTGGCAAACCAGTATTAGATTCCGATGCACCAGTGCAGGTTTACAGTATCCCTTGGACCTTGACATTGACCATGAAAGACAGAAATCGCAAATAGAATACAAAAGGCACATTGCCGACTTAAGTACAGAAAGAGGGAATCTTCTAAGAGTTCGTGCCTTGAGCTCCTCCTGGGAGACCAGTATTAGATTCCGATGCACCAGTGCAGGTTTACTGTATCCCTTGGAGCGTCACATTGACCATGAAACACAGTAATTGCATCGGCATTGAATGCAAAAGGGACAATGCCGACTTAAGAACAAGAAGAGTGAATCTTCTAAGAGTTTGTGCTTTGAACGGCTCCTGGGAGACCAGTAGTAGATTCTGAAGCACCGGTGCAGGTTTACTGTATCCCTTGGATCTTCGCATTGACCATGAAACACATAAATTTCATTGGGATTGAATACAAAAGCGACAATGACGACTTAAGTACGAGAACAATGAATCTTCTAAGAGTTTGCGGTTTGAGCGGCTCCTGGGGGACGAGTAACAGATTTCGATGCACCAGTGCAGGTTTGCTGTATCCCTTGGACGTTCACATTGACCATGAAACACTGAAATAGCTTCGGGATTGAATACAAAAGGGTCAATGCCGACTTAAGTACAAGAAGAGTGAATCTACTATGAGTTTGTGGTTTGAGCGGCTCCTGGGAAACCAGTATTAGATTCCGATGCACCAGTGCAGGTTTACTGTATCCCTTGGACCTTCACATTGACCATGAAAGACAGAAATCGCAAATAGAATACAAAAGGCACATTGCCGACTTAAGTACAGAAAGAGTGAATCTTCTAAGAGTTCGTGCCTTGAGCTGCTCCTGGGAGACCAGTATTAGATTCCGATGCACCAGTGCAGGTTTACTGTATCCCTTGGACTGTCACATTGACCATGAAACACAGTAATTGCATCGGCATTGAATGCAAAAGGGACAATGCCGACTTAAGAACAAGAAGAGTGAATCTTCTAAGAATTTGTGTTTTGAACGGCTCCTCGGAGACCAGTAGTAGATTCCGAAGCACCGGTGCAGGTTTACTGTATCTCTTGGATCTTCGCATTGACCATGAAACACAGAAATTTCATCGGAATTGAATACAAAAGCGACAATGCCGACTTAAGTACAAGAAGCGTGAATCTTCTAAGACTTTGTGGTTTGAGCGGCTCCTGGGGGACGAGTAATAGATTCCGATGCACCAGTGCAGGTTTCCTGTATCCCTTGGACCTTCACATTGACCGTGAAACACAGAAATTGCATCGGGATTGATTACAAATGGACAATGCCGACATAAGTACAAGAAGAGTGAATCTTCTAAGAGTTTGTGCTTTGTGCATCTCCTGGGAGACCAGTATTAGATTCCGAAGCACCGACGTAGGTTTACTGTATCCCTTGGACCGTTACATTGACCAAGAAACACAGAAATTGCATCGGGATTGAATACGTAAGGGACAATGCCGACTGAAGTACAAGAAGAGTGAGTCTTCTAAGAGTTTGTGATTTGAGCGGCTCCTGGGAAACCAGTATTAGATTCCGATGCATCAGTGCAAGTTTACTGTATCCCTTGGACCTTCCCATTAACCATGAAACTCACAAATTGCATTGGGATTGAATACTAAAGGTACAATGCGGACCTAAGTACAAGAAGAGTGAATCTCCTAAGAGGTTGTGATTTGAGCGCCTACTGGGAGACCAGTATTAGATTCCGATGCACCAGTGCAGGTTTACTGTATCCATTGGACCTTCACATTAACCATGAAACACAGAAATCGCAACGGGATAGGATACAAAATGCACAATGACGACATAAGTACGAGAAGAGGGAATCTTCTAAGAGTTCATGCTTGAGCGGCTTCTGGAAGACCAGTATTAGATTCCGATGCACCAGTGCAGGTTTACTGTATTTATTGGACTTTCACATTGATCATGAAACACAGAAATTGCGTCGGGACTGAATACAAAAGGGACAATGCCGACTTAACTACAAGAAGAGTGAATCTTCTAAGAGTTCGTGATTTGAGCGGCTCCCGGGACTACAGTATTAGATTTCGATGCACCAGTGCAGGTTTACTGCATCTCTTGGACCTTCACGTTGACCATGAAACACAGAAATCGCAATGGGATAGAATAAAAAAGCACATTGCCGAGTTAAGTACAAGAAGATTGAATCTTCTAAGAGATCGTGCTTTGAGCGGCTCCTGGGAGACCAGTATTAGATTCCGATGCACCAGTGCAGGTTTACTGTACCCTTGGACCGTCACATTGATCATGAAATACAGAAATTGCATCGGCATTGAATGAAAAAGGGACAATGCCGACTTAAGAAAAAGAAGAATGAATCTTCTAAGAGATTGTGGTTTGAGCGGCTCCTGGGAGACCCGTCTTAGATTTCGATGCACCAGTGCAGGTTTACTGTATCCCTTGGACCTACCCATTGACCATGAAACACAGAAATTGCATCGGGACTGAATACAAAAGGGACAATGCCGACTTAACTACAAGAAGAGTGAATCTTCTAAGAGTTCGTGAATTGAGCGGCTCCCGGGACTACAGTATTAGATTTCGATGCACCAGTGCAGGTTTACTGCATCCCTTGGACGTTCACATTGACCATGAAACACAGAAATAGCATCGGGATTGAATACAAAAGGGACAATGCCGACTTAAGTACAAGAAGAGTGAATCTACTACGAGTATGTGCTTTGTGCATCTCCTGGGAGACGAGTATTAGATTCCGATGCACCAGTGCAGGTTTACCTTATCCCTTGGACCTTCACATTTACCATGAAACACAGAAATTCCATATGGATTGAATACAAGAGGGACAATGCCGACTTAAGTACAAGAAGAGTGAATCTCTTAAGAGTTCGTGATTTGAGCGGCTCCCAGGACACCAGTATTAGATTCCAATGCACCAGTGCAGGTTTACTGCATCCCTTGGACCTTCACATTGATAATGAGACACAGAAATCGCAACGGGATAGAATTCAAAAGGCACATTGTCGACTTAAGTACAAGAAGAGCGAATCTTCTAAGACTTCGTGCTTTGAGCGGCTCCTGGGAGACCAGTATTTGATTCCGATGCACCAGTGCAGGTTTACTGTCTCCCTTGGACCTTCACATTGACCATGAAGTGCAGAAATTGCTTCGGCACTGAATACAAAAGAGACAATGCCGACTTAAGTACGAGAAGAGGGAATCTTCTAAGAGTTCATGCTTGAGCGGCTTCTGGAAGACCAGTATTAGATTCCGATGCACCAGTGCAGGTTTACTGTATTTATTGGACTTTCACATTGATCATGAAACACAGAAATTGCGTCGGGACTGAATACAAAAGGGACAATGCCGACTTAACTACAAGAAGAGTGAATCTTCTAAGAGTTCGTGATTTGAGCGGCTCCCGGGACTACAGTATTAGATTTCGATGCACCAGTGCAGGTTTACTGCATCCCTTGGACGATCACGTTGACCATGAAACACAGAAATCGCAATGGGATAGAATAAAAAAGCACATTGCCGAGTTAAGTACAAGAAGATTGAATCTTCTAAGAGATCGTGCTTTGAGCGGCTCCTGGGAGACCAGTATTAGATTCCGATGCACCAGTGCAGGTTTACTGTACACTTGGACCGTCACATTGATCATGAAATACAGAAATTGCATCGGCATTGAATGAAAAAGGGACAATGCCGACTTAAGAAAAAGAAGAATGAATCTTCTAAGAGATTGTGGTTTGAGCGGCTCCTGGGAGACCCGTCTTAGATTTCGATGCACCAGTGCAGGTTTACTGTATCCCTTGGACCTACCCATTGACCATGAAACACAGAAATTGCATCGGGACTGAATACAAAAGGGACAATGCCGACTTAACTACAAGAAGAGTGAATCTTCTAAGAGTTCGTGAATTGAGCGGCTCCCGGGACTACAGTATTAGATTTCGATGCACCAGTGCAGGTTTACTGCATCCCTTGGACGGTCACATTGACCATGAAACACAGAAATAGCATCGGGATTGAATACAAAAGGGACAATGCCGACTTAAGTACAAGAAGAGTGAATCTACTACGAGTATGTGCTTTGTGCATCTCCTGGGAGACGAGTATTAGATTCCGATGCACCAGTGCGGGTTTACTTTATCCCTTGGACCTTCACATTTACCATGAAACACAGAAATTCCATATGGATTGAATACAAGAGGGACAATGCCGACTTAAGTACAAGAAGAGTGAATCTCTTAAGAGTTCGTGATTTGTGCGGCTCCCAGGACACCAGTATTAGATTCCAATGCACCAGTGCAGGTTTACTGCATCCCTTGGACCTTCACATTGATAATGAGACACAGAAATCGCAACGGGATAGAATTCAAAAGGCACATTGTCGACTTAAGTACAAGAAGAGCGAATCTTCTAAGACTTCGTGCTTTGAGCGGCTCCTGGGAGACCAGTATTTGATTCCGATGCACCAGTGCAGGTTTACTGTCTCCCTTGGACCTTCACATTGACCATGAAGTGCAGAAATTGCTTCGGCACTGAATACAAAAGAGACAATGCCGACTTAAGTACAAGAAGAGTGAATCTTCTAATAGTTTGTGGTTTGAGCGGCTCCTCGGAGCCCAGTATTAGATTCCGACGCACCAGTGCTGGTTTACTGTGTCCCTTGGACCTACACATTGACCAAGAAACACAGAAATTTCATCGGGACTGAATACAAAAGGGGCAATGCCGACTTATGTACAAGAAGAGCGAATCTTCTAAGAATTTGTGCTCTGAGCGGCTACTGGGAGGCCAGTATTAGATTGCAATGCACTTGTGCAGGTGTACTGTATCCCTTGGACTTTCACATTGACCATGAAACACAGAAATCGTCAATAGAATACAATAGGCACATTGCCGACTTAAGTACAGAAAGAGTGAATCTTCTAAGAGTTCGTGCCTTGAGCTCCTCCTGGGAGACCAGTATTAGATTCCGATGCACCAGTGCAGGTTCACTGTATCCCTTGGACCTTCACATTGACCATGATACACAGTAATTGCATCGGCATTGAATGCAAAAGGGACAATGCTGACTTAAGAACAAGAAGAGTGAACCTCCTAAGAGTTTGTGCTGTGAACGGCTCCTGGGAGATCAGTATTAGATTCCGAAGCACCGGTGCAGGTTTACTGTATCCCTTGGATCTTCGCATTGACCATGAAACACAGAAATTTCATTGGGATTGAATACAAAAGCGACAATGACGACTTAAGTACGAGAACAATGAATCTTCTAAGAGTTTGCGGTTTGAGCGGCTCCTGGGGGACGAGTAACAGATTTCGATGCACCAGTGCAGGTTTGCTGTATCCCTTGGACGTTCACATTGACCATGAAACACTGAAATAGCTTCGGGATTGAATACAAAAGGGTCAATGCCGACTTAAGTACAAGAAGAGTGAATCTACTATGAGTTTGTGGTTTGAGCGGCTCCTGGGAAACCAGTATTAGATTCCGATGCACCAGTGCAGGTTTACTGCATCCCTTGGACCTTCACATTGATAATGAGACACAGAAATCGCAACGGGATAGAATTCAAAAGGCACATTGTCGACTTAAGTACAAGAAGAGCGAATCTTCTAAGACTTCGTGCTTTGAGCGGCTCCTGGGAGACCAGTATTAGATTCCGATGCACCAGTGCAGGTTTACTGTATCCATTGGACCTTCACATTAACCATGAAACACAGAAATCGCAACGGGATAGGATACAAAATGCACAATGACGACATAAGTACGAGAAGAGGGAATCTTCTAAGAGTTCATGCTTGAGCGGCTTCTGGAAGACCAGTATTAGATTCCGATGCACCAGTGCAGGTTTACTGTATTTATTGGACTTTCACATTGATCATGAAACACAGAAATTGCGTCGGGACTGAATACAAAAGGGACAATGCCGACTTAACTACAAGAAGAGTGAATCTTCTAAGAGTTCGTGATTTGAGCGGCTCCCGGGACTACAGTATTAGATTTCGATGCACCAGTGCAGGTTTACTGCATCCCTTGGACCTTCACGTTGACCATGAAACACAGAAATCGCAATGGGATAGAATAAAAAAGCACATTGCCGAGTTAAGTACAAGAAGATTGAATCTTCTAAGAGATCGTGCCTTGAGCGGCTCCTGGGAGACCAGTATTAGATTCCGATGCACCAGTGCAGGTTTACTGTACCCTTGGACCGTCACATTGATCATGAAATACAGAAATTGCATCGGCATTGAATGAAAAAGGGACAATGCCGACTTAAGAAAAAGAAGAATGAATCTTCTAAGAGATTGTGGTTTGAGCGGCTCCTGGGAGACCCGTCTTAGATTTCGATGCACCAGTGCAGGTTTACTGTATCCCTTGGACCTTCCCATTGACCATGAAACACAGAAATTGAATCGGGACTGAATACAAAAGGGACAATGCCGACTTAACTACAAGAAGAGTGAATCTTCTAAGAGTTCGTGAATTGAGCGGCTCCCGGGACTACAGTATTAGATTTCGATGCACCAGTGCAGGTTTACTGCATCCCTTGGACGTTCACATTGACCATGAAACACAGAAATAGCATCGGGATTGAATACAAAAGGGACAATGCCGACTTAAGTACAAGAAGAGTGAATCTACTACGAGTATGTGCTTTGTGCATCTCCTGGGAGACGAGTATTAGATTCCGATGCACCAGTGCAGGTTTACTTTATCCCTTGGACCTTCACATTTACCATGAAACACAGAAATTCCATATGGATTGAATACAAGAGGGACAATGCCGACTTAAGTACAAGAAGAGTGAATCTCTTAAGAGTTCGTGATTTGAGCGGCTCCCAGGACACCAGTATTAGATTCCAATGCACCAGTGCAGGTTTACTGCATCCCTTGGACCTTCACATTGATAATGAGACACAGAAATCGCAACGGGATAGAATTCAAAAGGCACATTGTCGACTTAAGTACAAGAAGAGCGAATCTTCTAAGACTTCGTGCTTTGAGCGGCTCCTGGGAGACCAGTATTTGATTCCGATGCACCAGTGCAGGTTTACTGTCTCCCTTGGACCTTCACATTGACCATGAAGTGCAGAAATTGCTTCGGCACTGAATACAAAAGAGACAATGCCGACTTAAGTACAAGAAGAGTGAATCTTCTAATAGTTTGTGGTTTGAGCGGCTCCTCGGAGCCCAGTATTAGATTCCGACGCACCAGTGCTGGTTTACTGTGTCCCTTGGACCTACACATTGACCAAGAAACACAGAAATTTCATCGGGACTGAATACAAAAGGGGCAATGCCGACTTAAGGACAAGAAGAGTGAATCATCTAAGAGTTTCTGGTTTGAGCGGCTCCTGGTAGACCAGTATTAGATTCCGATGCACCAGTGCAGGTTTACTGTATCCTTTGGACCTTCACATTGAACATGATACACAGAAATTGCATCGGGATTGAATACAAAAGGGGCAATGCCGACTTATGTACAAGAAGAGTGAAACTTCTAAGAATTTGTGCTCTGAGCGGCTACTGGGAGGCCAGTATTAGATTGCAATGCACTTGTGCAGGTGTACTGTATCCCTTGGACTTTCACATTGACCATGAAACACAGAAATCGCAAATAGAATACAATAGGCACATTGCCGACTTAAGCACAGAAAGAGTGAATCTTCTAAGAGTTCGTGCCTTGAGCTCCTCCTGGGAGACCAGTATTAGATTCCGATGCACCAGTGCAGGTTCACTGTATCCCTTGGACCTTCACATTGACCATGATACACAGTAATTGCATCGGCATTGAATGCAAAAGGGACAATGCTGACTTAAGAACAAGAAGAGTGAACCTTCTAAGAGTTTGTGCTGTGAACGGCTCCTGGGAGATCAGTATTAGATTCCGAAGCACCGGTGCAGGTTTACTGTATCCCTTCGATCTTCGCATTGACCATGAAACACAGAAATTGCATCGGGATTGAATACAAAAGCGACAATGCCGACTTAAGTACGAGAAGAGTGAATCTTCTAAGAGTTTGTGGTTTGAGCGGCTCCTGGGGGACGAGTAATATATTCCGATGCACCAGTGCAGCTTTACTGTATGCCTTGGACGTTCACATTGACCATGAAACACAGAAATAGCATCGGGATTGAATACAAAAAGGACAATGCCGACTTAAGTACAAGAAGAGTGAATCTACTACGAGTATGTGCTTTGTGCATCTCCTGGGAGACGAGTATTAGATTCCGATGCACCAGTGCAGGTTTACTATATCCCTTGGACCTTCACATTGACCATGAAACACAGAAATTTCTCGGGATTGAATACAAGATGGACAATTCCGACTTATGTACATTAAGAGTGAATCTTCTAATAGTTTGTGGTTTGAGCGGCTCCTCGGAGCCCAGTATTAGATTCCGACGCACCAGTGCTGGTTTACTGTGTCCCTTGGATCTTCCCATTGACCAAGAAACACAGAAATTGCATCGGGACTGAATACAAAAGAGACAATGCGGACTTAAGTACAAGAAGAGTGAATCTTCTAAGAGTTTCTAATTTGGCGGCTCCTGGGAGACCAGTATTAGACTCCGATGCACCAGTGCAAGTATACTGTATCTATAGGTCCTTCACATTGACCATGAATCTCAGAAATCGCAACGGGATAGACTACAAAAGGAACAATTCCGACTTAAGTACTAGAAGAGTGATTCTCCTAAGAGTTCGTGATTTGAGCGGCTCCTGGGAGACCAGTATTGGATTCCGATGCACCAGTGCAGGTTTACTGTATCCCTTGGACCTTGACATTGACCATGAAATACAGAAATTGCATCGGGATTATATACAACCGGGACATTGCCGACTTAAGTACAAGAAGAGTGAATCTTCTAAGAGTTAGTAGCGTGTGCGGCTCCTGGGAGACCAGTATTAGTTTCCGATGCACCAGTGCAAGTTTACTTAATCCCTAGGAACTTCACATTGACCATGAAACACAGAAATTGCATCGGGATTGAATACAAATTGACAATGCCGACTACAGTAGAAGAGGAGTGAATCGACTAAGAGTTTGTGGTTTGAGCGGCTCCTGGGAGGCCAGTATTAGATTCCGATGCACCAGTGCTGGTTTACTGTATCCCTTGGATCTTCACATTTACCATGAAACACGGAAATCGCAATGGCATAGAATACAAAACTCACAATGACGACTTAAGTACAAGAAGAGTGAATCTTCTAATAGATTGTGCTTTGAACGGCTCCTTGGAGATCAGTATTAGATTCCGATGCACCAGTGACGGTTTACTTAATCTCTTGGAACTTCACATTGACCATGAAGCACAGAAATTGCATCGGCATTAAATACAAAGTGACAATGCCGACTACAGTAGAAGAGGAGTGAATCTTCTAAGAGTTTGTGGTTTGAGCGGCTCCTGAGAGGCCGTTATTAGATTCCGATGCACCAGAGCAGGTTTACTGTATCCCTTTGGACCTTCACATTGACCATGAAACACCGAAATTAATCGGGATTGAATACAAAAGGCATAATGCCGGCTTAAGTACAAGAAGAGTGAATCCTCTAAGAGTTTCTGGTTTGAGCGGCTCCTGGCAGACCAGTATTAGATTCCGATGCCCCAGTGCAGGATTACTGTGCCCCTTTGACCTCCACATTGACCATGATATACAGAAATTACATCGGAATTGAATACAAAAATGACAATGCTGCCTTAAGTACAAGAAGAGTGAATCTTCTAACAGTTTGTGGTTTTAGCGGCTCCTGGGAGGACAATATTAGATTACGATGCGCCAGTGCGGGTTTACCGTATCCCTTGGACCCTCACAATCTCCATAAAACACAGAAATCGCAACGGGATATAACACAAAAGGCACAATGCCGACGTAAGTACAAGAAGAGTGAATCTTCTAAGAGTTTGTGCAATGAGCGTCTCCTGGGAGACCAGTAATAGATTCCGATGCACCAGTGCAAGTTTACTGTATCCCTTGCACCCTCACATTGACCATGAAACACAGAAATCGCAACGGTATTGAATACAATTGGCAGAAAGCCGACTGTAGTACAAGAAGCGTGAATCTTTTAAGAGTGTGTTGTTTGAGCGGCTCCTGGGAGACCTGTATTAGATTCCGACGCACCAGTGCAGAATTTACTGTATCCCTTGGACCTTCACATTGACCATGAAACACAGAAATCGCATCGGGATTGAATAAAAAAGGCACATTGCCTACTTAAGTACAAGAACAGTGAATCTGCTAAGAGTTTGTGACTTGAACGGCACCTGGGAGACCAGTATTAGATTCCGATGCATTAGTGCAGGTTTACTGTATCCCTTGGACCTTCACATTGACCATGAAACACAGAATTTGCATCGGGATTGAATACAAATGGGATAATGCTGATGTAAGTACAAGACGAGTGAATCCTCGAAGAGTTTGTGGTTTTAGCGGCTCCTGTTAGACCAGTATTAGATTCCGATGCAGCAGTACAGTTTTGCTGTATCTTTTGGACCTTCACAGTGACCATAAAACACATAAGTTGCATCGGGATTGATTACAAAAGGGAAAATGAGGACTTAAGTACGAGGACAGTGAATCTTCTAAGAGGTTGTGATTTGAGCGGCTCCTCTGAGAACAGTATTAGTTTCCGATGCGCCAGTGCAGGAAGACTGTATCCCTTGGACCATCACATTGACCATGAAACACCGAAATTACATCTGGATTGTATACAAAAGAGACAATGACGACTTAAGTACAAGAAGAGAGAAACTTCTAAGAGTTGGCGGTTTGAGCGGCTCCTGGGAGGCCAGTATTATATTCTGATGCACCACTGCAGGTTTACTGTATCCCTTGGACCTTCACATTGCCCATGAAACACAGAAATCGCAACGGGATGGAATACAAAATGCACAATGCCGACTTAAGTACAAGAAGAGTGAATCTTGTAAGAGTTTGTGCTTTGAGCGGCTCCTGGGAGACCAATACTACATCCGATGCTGGATGCCGGTAATTTCTATCACCAGGAAACACAGACTTTGCATCGGTATTGAATAGAAAAGGGACAATGCCGACTTAACTACAAGAGGAGTGAGTCTCCTAAAGGTTTGTAGTTTGAGCGGCTCGTGGGAGACCAGTATTACTTTCCGATGCACCAGTGCAGGTTTAGTGTATCCCTTTGACCTTTACATTGACCATGAAACACAGAAATCGGTATGGGATAGAATACAAAAATCACAATGACGACTTAAGTACAAGAAGAGTGAATCGTCTTATAGTTGGCGCTTTGAGCGGCTCCTAGGAGACCAGTATTAGATTCTGATGCACCAGTGCAGGTTTACTGTATCGCTTGGGCCTACACATTGACCATGAAACGCAGAAATTACATCGGGATATAATACAAAAGGGACAATGCCGACTTAAGCACAAGAAGAGTGTATCTTCTAAATGTTGTTGGTTTGAGCGGGTCCTGCGAGACTAGTATTACATTCCGATGCACCAGTGCAGGGTTTCTGTATAACTTGGACCTTCACATTGACCATGAAACACAGAAATTACATCGGGATATAATACAAAAGGGACAATGCAGACTTAAGAACAAGAAGAGTGAATCTTCTAAGAGTTTGTGGTTTGAGCGGCTCCTGGGAGACCAGTATTAGATTCTGATGCACCAGTGCTCGTTTAGTGTATCCCTTGGATATTCACATTGACCATGAAACACAGGAATCGCATCGGGATTGAATACAAAAGGGACAATGCCGACTTAAGTACAAGAAGAGTGAATCTTCCAAGAGTTTGTGTTTTAAGCGGCTCCTGGGAGACCAGTATTAGATTCCGAAGCACCAGTACAGGTTTACTGCATCCCTTGGACCTTCACATTGACCATGAAACACAGAATTTGCATAGGGATTAAATACAAATGGGACAATGCTGACTTAAGTACAAGAAGAGTGACACTTCTAAGAGTTTGTGGTTTGAGCGGCTCCTGGGAGACCAGTATTAGATTCCGATGCACCAGTGCAGTTTTACTGTATCTTTTGGACCTTCACAGTGACCATGGAACACGTAAGTGTCATCGGGATTGATTACAAAAGGGACAATGCCGACTTAAGTACGAGAAGAGTGAACCTTCTAAGAGGTTGTGATTTGAGCGGCTCCTGGGAGACCAGTATTAGATTCCGATGCACCAGTGCAGGTTTACTGTATCCCTTGGACCTTCAACTTGACCATGAAACACCGAAAGTACATATGGGTTGTATACAAAAGAGACAATGACGACTTAAGTACAAGAAGAGAGAATCTTCTAAGTGTTAGCGGTTTGAGCGGCTCCTGGGAGGCCAGTATTCGATTCCGATGCACCACTGCAGGTTTACTGTATCCCGTGGACCTTCACATTGCCCATGAAACACAGAAATCTAAATGGGATAGAGTACAAAAGGCACAATACCGACTTAAGTACAAGAAGAGATAATCTTGTAAGAGTTTGTGCTTTGAGCGGCTTTTGGGAGATCAGTATTAGATTCCGAAGCAACAGTGCCGGTTTACTGTATCAATTGGACCTGCACATTGACCATGAAAGAGAGAAATCGCATCGGGATTGAATACATAAGACACAATGCCTACTTAAGTACAAGAAGAGTGAATCTTCTAAGAGCTTGTGGTTTGAGCGGCTCCTGGGAGACCAGGCTTGGGCCTACACATTGACCATGAAACACAGAAATTACATCAGGATATAATACAAAAGGGACAATGCCGACTTAAGCACAAGAAGAGTGTATCTTCTAAATGTTTGTGGTTTGAGCGTGTCCTGGAGACTAGTTTTACATTCCGATGCCCCAGTGCAGGATTTCTGTATAACTTGGACCTTCACATTAACCATGAAACACAGAAAATACATCGGGATATAATACAAAAGGGACAATGCCGACTTAAGAAGAAGAAGAGTGAATCTTCTAAGAGTTTGTGTTTTAAGCGGCTCCTGGGAGACCAGTATTAGATTCCGGAGCACCAGTGCAGGTTTACTGTATCCCTTGGACCTTCACATTGACCATGAAACACAGAAAATGGCATCGGGAATGAATACAAAAGGGACAATGCCGACTTAAGTACAAGAAGAGTGAATGTTCTAAGAGTTTGTGGTTTGAGCGGCTCCTGGGAGACCAGTATTAGATTCCGATGCACCAGTGCAGGTTTACTGTATCCCTTGGACCTACATATTGACCATGAAACACAGAAATCGCAACGGGATAGAATACAAAAGGCACAATGTCGACTTAAGGACAAGAAGGGTGAATCTTCTAAGAGTTTGCGGTTTGAGCGGCTCCTGGGAGAATGGTATTTGATTCCCATGCACCAGTGCTGGTTTACTGTATCCCCTCGACCTTCACATTGACCATGAAACACAGAATTTGAATCGAGATTGAATACAAAAGGGACCAAGCCAACTTAAGTACAAGAAGAGTGAATCTTCTAGGAGTTTGTGGTTTGAGCGGCTCCTGTGAGGCCAGTATTAGATTCAGATGCATCAGTGCACGTTTAGTGTATCCCTTGGATATTCACATTGACCAAGAAACGCAGGAATCGCATCGGGATTGAATACAAAAGGGACAATGCCGGCTTAAGTACAAGAAGAGTGAATGTTCTAAGAGTTTGTTGTTTGAGCGGCTCCTGGGAGACCAGTATTAGATTCCGATGCACCAGTGCAGGTTTACTGTATCCCTTGGACCTACATATTGACCATGAAACACAGAAATCGCAACGGGATAGAATACAAAAGGCACAATGTCGACTTAAGGACAAGAAGGGTGAATCTTCTAAGAGTTTGTGGTTGAGCGGCTCCTGGGAGACCAGTATTAGATTCCGATGCACCAGTGCCAGTATCCTCTATCCCTTGGACCTTAACATTCACCAGGAAACACAGACTTTGCATCGGGATTGAATACAAAAGGGACAATGCTAACTTAACTACAGTAGGAGTGAGTCTTCTAATTGTTTGTAGTTTGAGCGGTTCCTGGGAGACCATTATTAGATTCCGATGCACCAGTGCAGGTTTACTGTACCCCTTGGACCTTCAAACTGACCATGAAACACAGAAATTGTATCGGGATTGAATAGAAAAGGGACAATGCCGACTTAAGTACGAGAAGAGCGAATCTTATTAGAGATTGTGATTCGAACGGCTCCTGGAGACCAGTATTAGATTCGGATGCACCAGTGCAGTTTTACTGTATCCCTTGGACCTTCACATTGACCATGAAGCACAGAAATTGCATTGGGTTTGAATACAAAAGGGACAATGCCGACTTAAGTAGAAGAAGAGTGAATCTTGTAAGAGTTTGTGTTTTGAGCGGCTCCTGGGAGACCAGTATTAGATTCCGATGCACCAGTGCAAGTTTACTGTATCAATTGGCCCTTACCATTGACCATGAAACACCGAAATCCCATCGGGATTGAATACAAAAACACAATGCCGACTTAAGTACAAGAAGAGTGAATCTTCTAAGAGTTTGTGTTTTGAGCGGCTCCTGGGAGACCAGTATCAGATATCGATGCCCCAGTGCTGGTTTACTGTATCCCTTGGACCTTCACATTCACCATGAAACACAGAAATCGCATTTGAATTGAATACAAAAGGCACAATGCCGACAAAAGGACAAGAAGAGTGAATCTTCTAAGACTATATGCTTTGAGCGGCTCCTGGGAGACTAGTATTAGATCCGATGCTACAGTGCAGGTTTACTGTATCTCTTGGACCTTCACAGTCACCATGAAACACAGAAATTGTATCGGGAGAGAATACAGAAGTCATAATGGCGACTAAAGTATAAGAGGAATGAATCTTCTCAGAATTTGTAGTTTGAGCGGCTCCTGGGAGACCAGTATTAGATTCCGATGCACCAGTGCATGTTTACTGTATCCCTTGGACCTTCTGATTGACCATGAAACACAGAAAGTGCATTGGGATTGAATGCAAAAGCACAATGCTGACTTAAGTACAAGAAGAGTGAATCTTCTAAGAGTTTATGGTTTGAGCGGCTCCTGGGAGTCCAGTATTAGATTCCGATGCACATGTGGAGAATTTACTGTATCCCTTGGAACTTCACATTGACCATGAAACACAGAAATCGCATCGGGATTGAATACAAAAGGCACAATGCCGACATAAGTACAACAAGAATTAATCTTTTAAGGGTTTGAGGTTAGAACGGCCCTGGGAGACCAGTATTAGATTCCGATGCACCACTGCAGGTTTACTGTGTCCCTTGGACCTTCTCATTGAACATGAAACACAGAAATGTCATTGGAATTGAATACAAAAGCACAATGCTGACTTAAGTACAAGAAAAGTGAATCTTCTAAGAGTTTGTGGTTTGAGCGTCTTCTGGGTGACCAGTATTAGATTCAAAAGCACTAGTGCAGGTTTAGTGTATCGCTTGGACATTCACATTGACAATGAAACACAGAAATCGCATCAGGATTGAATACAATGGGGACAATGCCAACTTAAGTACAACAAGAGTGTATCTTCTAAGAGATTGTGATTTGAGCGGCTGCTGGGAGACCAGTATTAGATTCCTATGCACCAGCGCATGTTTACTGTATCCCTTGGACCTTCACATTGACCATGAAACACAGAATTTGCATCGGGATTGAATACAAATGGGACAATGCCGACTTAAGTACAAGAACAGTGAATCTTCTAGGAGTTTATGGTTTGAGCGGCTCCTGGGAGACCAGTATTAGATTCCGATGCACCAGTGCAGTATTACTGTATCCCTTGGATCTTCACATTGACCATGAAACACACAAATTGCATCGGGATTGAATATGAAAGGGACAATGCTGACTTAAGTACGAGAAGAGTGAAACTTCTAAGAGATTATGGTTTGGGCGGCTCCCGGGAGACCAGCATTATATTCCGATGCAACAGTGCTGTTTTACTGTGTTCTTGGACCTTCACATTGACCATGAAACACTGAAATTTCATCAGGATTGAATACAAAAGGGACAATGCCGACATAAGTTCAAGAAGAGTGCATCTACTAGGAGTTTGCGGTTGGAGCTTCTCCTGGGAGACCAGTATTAGATTCCCATGCACCAGTGCAGGTTAACTGTATCCCTTGGACTTTCACATTGACCATGAAACACAGAAATTGCATAGGGATTGAATACAAAAGGCACAATGCCGACTTCAGTATATGAAGAGTTATTGTTCTAAGGGATTGTGCTTTGAACGGCTCCTGGGAGGCCAGTATTAGATTCCGACGCACCAGTGCTGGTTTACTGTGTCCCTTGGACCTACACATTGACCAAGAAACACAGAAATTTCATCTGGACTGAATACAAAAGGGGCAATGCCGACTTAAGTACAAGAAGAGTGAATCATCTAAGAGTTTCTGGTTTGAGCGGCTCCTGGTAGACCAGTATTAGATTCCGATGCACCAGTGCAGGTTTACTGTATCCTTTGGACCTTCACATTGAACATGATACACAGAAATCGCATTGGGATTGAACACAAAAGGGACAATGCCGACTTAAGGACAAGAAGATTGGATCTTCTAAGAATTTGTGCATTGAGCGTCTCCTGGGAGACCAGTATTAGATTCCGATGCACCAGTCCCAGTTTACTGTATCCCTTGGATTTTCGCATTAACCATGAAACACAGAAATTACATCGGGATTGAATACAAAAGGGACAATGCTGACATAAAAGGTACAAGAAGAGTGAATCTTCTAAGAAATTCTGGATTGAGCGGTCCTGGGATACCAGTATTAGGTTCCGATGCACCAGTGCAGGTTAACTGCATTAGTTGGACGTTCACATTGATCATGAAACACAGAAATCGCTTTTGGATTGAATACCAAAGGCACAATGCCGACTTAAGTACAAGAACAGTGAATCTTCTAAAAGTTTGTGCCTTGAACAGCTCCTGGGAGACCAGTATTATATTACGATGCACCAGTGCACTTTTACTGTATCCCTTGGACCTTCACATTGAACAAGAAACACAGAAATCGTATTGGGATTGATTACAAAAGACACAATGCCGACTTAGGTACAAGAAGAGTGAATCTTCTAAGAGTTTGTGCTTTGAGCGCCTCCTAAGAGACCAGTATTAGATTCCGATGCACCAGTGCAGTTTTACTGTTTACCTTGGACCTTCACATTGACCATGAAACACAGAAATTGCATCGGAATTGAATACAAAAGTGACAATGCCGACTTAAGTACGAGAAGAGTGAATCTTCTAAGAGATTGTGGTTTGAGTGGCTCCTGGGAGACCAGTATTAGATTCCGATGCACCAGAGCACTTTTACTGTATCACTTGGACCTTCACATTGACCGTGAAACACTGAAAACGCATTGGGATTGAATACAAAAGACACAATGCCGACTTAAAGACAAGAATAGGAAATCTTGTAAGAGTTTGTGGTTTTATCGGCTTCTGTGAGATTAGTATTAGATTCCGATGCACCAGTGCAGGTTTACTGTATCCCTTGGACCTTCACATTGACCATGAAACACAGAAATCGCAACGGGACAGATTACAAAAAGCACAATGCCGACTTAAGTACAAGAAGAGTGAATCCTCTAAGTGTTTGTGCTTTGAGCGGCTCCTGGGAGACCAGTATTAAAAACCGATGCACCAAAGGAGTTTTAGTGTATCCCTTGGACATTCACATTGACAATTAAACACAGAAATCGCATCGGGATTGAATGCAATAGGGACAATGCCGACTTAAGTAGAAGAAGAGTGAATCATTTAAGAGATTCGGATTTGAGCGGCTTCTTGGAGACCAGTATTAGATTCCGATACATCAGTGCGGGTTTACTGTATCCCTTGGACTTTCACATTGACCATGAAACACAGAATTTGCATCGGGATTGAGTACAAATGGGACAATGCCGACTTTAGTACAAGAAGAGTGAATCTTCTAAGAGTTTGTGCTTTGAACGGCTCCTGGGAGACCAGCATTAGATTACAATGCACCAGTGCAGGGTTACTGTATCCATTGGAACTTCATTTTGACCATGAAACACAGAAATTGCATCGGGATTGAATACTAAAGGGAGAATGCTGACTTAAGTACGAGAAGGGTGAATCTTCTAAGAGATTTTGGTTTGAGCGGCACCTGGGATACCAGTATTAGATTCCGATACACCAGTGCAGGTTTACCGTATCCCTTGGACCTTCACATTGACCATGAAACACCGAAATTACATCGGGATTGTATACAAAAGGGATAATGACAACTTGACTACAAGAAGAGTGAATCTTCGAAGAATTTGTGGTTTGTGCGGCTCCTGGGAGACCAGTATTAGATGCCGTTGCACCAGTGCTGGTTTACTGTAACCCGTGGACCTTCACATTGACCATGAAACACAGAAATTGCATCGGGATTGAGTAGGAAAGGGACAATGCCAACTTAAGTACAAGAAGAGTGAATTTTCTAAGTGTTTGTGTTTTGAGCTTCTGCTGGGAGACCAGTATTAGATTCCGATGCACTAGTGCAGGTTTACTGTATCCCTTGGACCTTCACATTGACCATGAAACACAGAAATTGCATCAGGATATAATACAAAAGGGACAATGCCGGCTTAAGTACAAGATGAGTGAATATTCTAAGAGTTTGTGGTTTGAGGGGCCCCTGGGAGACCATTATTTGATTCCGATGCACCAGTGCAGAATTTACTGTATCCCTTGAACCTTCACATTGACCATGAAACACAGAAATCGCAATGGGATTGAATACATAACGGTCAATGCCGACTTAAGGGCAAGAAGAGTGAATACTCTAAGTGTTTGTGCTTTGAGCATCTCCTGGGAGACCAGTATTAGATTCCGATGCACCAGTGCCTGTTTACTGTATCCCTTGCACCTTCACATTGACCATCAAACACAGAAATTGCATCGGGAATGAACACAAAAGGACAATGCCGACTTAAGTACATGAAGAGTGAATCTTCTAAGTGTTTGTGGTTTGAGCGGCTCCTGGCAGACCAGTATTAGATTCCATTGCACCATTGAAGGTTTACTGTATCCCTTGGACCTTCACATTGACGATGAAACACAGAAATTGCATCGGTATGTAATACAAAAGGGACAATGCCAACTTAAGTACAGGAAGAGTGAATCTTCTTAGAGTTTGTGGTTTGAGCGGTTCCTGGGAGACCAGTATTAGATTCCGATGCACCAGTGCAGGTTGACTGTATCCCTTGGACATTCACATTGACCATGAAACACAGAAATTGCATCGGGATATAATGCAAAAGGGACAATGCCGACTTCAGTACAAGAAGAGTAAACCATCCAAGAGATTGTGGTTTGAGCGGCTCCTGGGAGACCAATATTAGATTCAGATGCACCAGTGCAGGTTTACTGTATCCCTTGGACCTTCACATTGACCATGAAACACAGAAATTGCAAGGGATTGAATACAAAAGGCACAATGCCGACTTAAGTACCTAGTAGAGTGAATCTACTAAGAGATTGTGGTTTGAGCGGTTCATGGGAGGCCAGTATTAGATTCCGTTGCACCAGTGCAGGTTTACTGTATCCATTGGAACTTCACATTGACCATGAAACACAGAAATTGCATGGGGGTTGAATACAAAAGGGAGAAAGCCGACTTAAATACGAGAAGAGTGAATCTTCTAAGATATTGTGGTTTGAGTGGCTCCCAGGATACCAGTGCAGGTTTACCGTATCCCTTGGACCTTCACATTGACCACGAAACACGGAAATTACATCGGGATTGTATACAAAAGGGATAATGACGACTTAGCTACAAGAAGACTGAATCTTCGAAGAGTTTGTGGTTTGTGCGGCTCCTGGGAGACCAGTATTAGATTCCGTTGCACCAGTGCAGAATTTACTGTATCCCTTGGACCTTCACATTGACCATGAAACACAGAAATCGCATTAGGATTGAATACAGAGTACACAATGCCGACTTAAGTACAAGAACAGTGTATCTTCTAAGAGTTTGTGCCTTGAACGGCTCCTGGGAAACCAGTATTAGATTCCGATGCACCAGAGCACTTTTACTGTATCACTTGGACCTTCACATTGACCATGAAACACAGAAAACGCATTGGGATTGAATACAAAAGACACAATGCCGACTTAAAGACAAGAATAGGTAATCATGTAAGAGTTTGTGGTTTGATCGGCTCCTGTGAGATTAGTATTAGATTACGATGCACCAGTGCAGGTTTACTGTATCCCTTGGACCTTCACATTGACCATGAAACAAAGAAATCGTAACGGGACGGATTGCAAAAAGCACAATGCCGACTTAAGTACAGGAAGCGTGAATCCTCTAAGTGTATTTGTTTTGAGCGGCTCCTTGGAGACCAGTATTAAAAACCGATGCACCAAAGGAGTTTTAGTGTATCCCTTGGACATTCACATTGACAATTAAACACAGAAATCGCATCGGGATTGAATGCAATAGGGACAATGCCGACTTAAGTAGAAGAAGAGTGAATCATCTAAGTGTTTGTGGTTTGAGCGGCTCCTGGCAGACCGCTATTAGATTCCGATGCACCAGTGCAGGATTACTGTATCCCTTGGACCTTCACATTGATCATGAAACAAAGAAATCGCATTAGGATTGAATACAGAGTAAACAATGCCGACTTAAGTACAAGAACAGTGTATCTTCTAAGAGTTTGTGCCTTGAACGGCTCCTGGGAAACCAGTATTAGATTCCGATGCACCAGAGCACTTTTACTGTATCACTTGGACCTTCACATTGACCATGAAACACAGAAAACGCATTGGGATTGAATACAAAAGACACAATGCCGACTTAAAGACAAGAATAGGAAATCATGTAAGAGTTTGTGGTTTGATCGGCTCCTGTGAGATTAGTATTAGATTACGATGCACCAGTGCAGGTTTACTGTATCCCTTGGACCTTGACATTGACCATGAAACAAAGAAATCGCAATGGGACGGATTATAAAAAGCACAATGCCGACTTAAGTACAGGAAGAGTGAATCCTCTAAGTGATTTTGTTTTGAGCGGCTCCTGGGATACCAGTATTAAAAACCGATGCACCAAAGCAGTTTTAGTGTATCCCTTGGACATTCACATTGACAATTAAACACAGAAATCGCATCGGGATTGAATGCAATAGGGACAATGCCGACTTAAGTAGAAGACGAGTGAATCATCTAAGAGATTCGGATTCGGGCGGCTCCTCGGAGACCAGTATTAGATTCCGATGCACCAGTGCGGGTTTACTGTATCCCTTGGACTTTCACATTGACCATGAAACACAGAATTTGCATCGGGATTGAGTACAAATGGGACAATGCCGACTTTAGTACAAGAAGATTGAATCTTCTAAGAGTTTGTGCTTTGAACGGCTCCTGGGAGACCAGTATTAGATTCCGATGCGCCAGTGGAGGAATACTGTATCCATTGGACCTTCACATTCACCATGAAACACAGAAATTGCATCGGGATTGAATACGAAAGGGACAATGCCGACTTAAGTACGAGAAGAGTGAATCTTCTAAGAGATTGTGGTTTGAGCGGCTCCTGGGAGACCAGTATTAAATTCCGATGCACCAGTGCAGGTTTACTGTATACCTTGGACTTTCACATTGACCATGAAACACCGAAATTACGGCGGGATTGTATACAAAAGGGACAATGACGATTTAAGTACAAGAAGAGTGAATCTTCTTAGAATTTGTGGTTTGAGGGGCTCCTGGGAGACCAGTATTAGATTCCGATGCACCATTGAAGGTTTACTGTATCCCTTGGACGTTCACATTGATGATGAAACACAGAAATTGCATCGGGATGTAATACAAAAGGGACAATGCCAACCTAAGTACAGGAAGAGTGAATCTTCTTAAAGTTTGTGGTTTGAGCATCTCCTGGGAGACCAGTATTAGATTCCGATGCACCAGTGCCGGTTTACTGTATCCCTTGCACCTTCACATTGACCATCAAACACAGAAATAGCATCGGGAATGAATGCAAAAGGACAATGCCGACTTAAGTACATGAAGAGTGAATCTTCAAAGTGTTTGTGGTTTGAGCGGCTCCTGGCAGACCACTATTAGATTCCGATGCACCAGTGCAGGTTTACTGTATCCCTTGGACCTTCACATTGACCATGAAACACAGAAATCGCAACGGGACAGATTACAAAAAGCACAATGCCGACTTAAGTACAAGAAGAGTGAATCCTCTACGTGTTTGTGCTTTGAGCGGCTCCTGGGAGGCCAGTATTAAAAACCGATGCACCAAAGGAGTTTTAGTGTATCCCTTGGACATTCACATTGACAATTAAACACAGAAATCGCATCGGAATTGAATGCAATAGGGACAATGCCGACTTAAGTAGAAGAAGAGTGAATCATCTAAGAGATTCGGATTTGAGCGGCTTCTTGGAGACCAGTATTAGAGTCCGATGCACCAGTGCGGGTTTACTGTATCCCTTGGAATTTCACATTGACCATGAAACACAGAATTTGCATCGGGATTGAGTGCAAATGGGACAATGCCGACTTAAGTACAAGAAGAGTGAATCTTCTAAGAGTTTGTGCTTTGAACGGCTCCTGGGAGACCAGCATTAGATTACAATGCACCAGTGCAGGGTTACTGTATCCATTGGAACTTCAGATTGACCATGAAACACAGAAATTACATCGGGATTGAATACAAAAGGGAGAATGCTGACTTAAGTACGAGAAGGGTGAATCTTCTAAGAGATTTTGGTTTGAGCGGCACCTGGGATACCAGTATTAGATTCCGATACACCAGTGCAGGTTTACCGTATCCCTTGGACCTTCACATTGACCATGAAACACCGAAATTACATCGGGATTGTATACAAAAGGGATAATGACAACTTAACTACAAGAAGAGTGAATCTTCGAAGAATTTGTGGTTTGTGCGGCTCCTGGGAGACCAGTATTAGATGCCGTAGCACCAGTGCTGGTTTACTGTAACCCGTGGACCTTCACATTGACCATGAAACACAGAAATTGCATCGGGATTGAGTAGAAAAGGGACAATGCCAACTTAAGTACAAGAAGAGTGAATTTTCTAAGTGTTTGTGTTTTGAGCTTCTGCTGGGAGACCAGTATTAGATTCCGATGCACTAGGGCAGGTTTACTGTATCCCTTGGACCTTCACATTGACCATGAAACACAGAAATTGCATCAGGATATAATACAAAAGGGACAATGCCGGCTTAAGTACAAGATGAGTGAATATTCTAAGAGTTTGTGGTTTGAGGGGCCCCTGGGAGACCAGTATTTGATTCCGATGCACCAGTGCAGAATTTACTGTATCCCTTGCACCTTCACATTGACCATGAAACACAGAAATCGCAATGGGATTGAATACATAACGGTCAATGCCGACTTAAGGGCAAGAAGAGTGAATACTCTCTGTGTTTGTGCTTTGAGCATCTCCTGGGAGACCAGTATTAGATTCCGATGCACCAGTGCCTGTTTGCTGTATCCCTTGCACCTTCACATTGACCATCAAACACAGAAATTGCATCGGGAATGAACACAAAAGGACAATGCCGACTTAAGTACATGAAGAGTGAATCTTCTAAGTGTTTGTGGTTTGAGCGGCTCCTGGCAGATCAGTATTAGATTCCGATGCACCATTGAATGTTTACTGTATCCCTTGGACATTCACATTGACGATGAAACACAGAAATTGCATCGGTATGTAATACAAAAGGGACAATGCCAACTTAAGTACAGGAAGAGTGAATCTTCTTAGAGTTTGTGGTTTAAGCGGTTCCTGGGAGACCAGTATTAGATTCCGATGCACCAGTGCAGGTTGACTGTATCCGTTGGACATTCACATTGACCATCAAACACAGAAATTGCATCGGGATATAATGCAAAAGGGACAATGCCGACTTCAGTACAAGAAGAGTAAACCATCCAAGAGATTGTGGTTTGAGCGGCTCCTGGGAGACCAATATTAGATTCAGATGCACCAGTGCAGGTTTACTGTATCCCTTGGACCTTCACATTGACCATGAAACACAGAAATTGCATGGGGGTTGAATACAAAAGGGAGAAAGCCGACTTAAATACGAGAAGAGTGAATCTTCTAAGATATTGTGGTTTGAGTGGCTCCCAGGATACCAGTGCAGGTTTACCGTATCCCTTGGACCTTCACATTGACCACGAAACACGGAAATTACATCGGGATTGTATACAAAAGGGATAATGACGACTTAGCTACAAGAAGACTGAATCTTCGAAGAGTTTGTGGTTTGTGCGGCTCCTGGGAGACCAGTATTAGATTCCGTTGCACCAGTGCAGAATTTACTGTATCCCTTGGACCTTCACATTGACCATGAAACACAGAAATCGCATTAGGATTGAATACAGAGTACACAATGCCGACTTAAGTACAAGAACAGTGTATCTTCTAAGAGTTTGTGCCTTGAACGGCTCCTGGGAAACCAGTATTAGATTCCGATGCACCAGAGCACTTTTACTGTATCACTTGGACCTTCACATTGACCATGAAACACAGAAAACGCATTGGGATTGAATACAAAAGACACAATGCCGACTTAAAGACAAGAATAGGTAATCATGTAAGAGTTTGTGGTTTGATCGGCTCCTGTGAGATTAGTATTAGATTACGATGCACCAGTGCAGGTTTACTGTATCCCTTGGACCTTCACATTGACCATGAAACAAAGAAATCGTAACGGGACGGATTGCAAAAAGCACAATGCCGACTTAAGTACAGGAAGCGTGAATCCTCTAAGTGTATTTGTTTTGAGCGGCTCCTTGGAGACCAGTATTAAAAACCGATGCACCAAAGGAGTTTTAGTGTATCCCTTGGACATTCACATTGACAATTAAACACAGAAATCGCATCGGGATTGAATGCAATAGGGACAATGCCGACTTAAGTAGAAGAAGAGTGAATCATCTAAGTGTTTGTGGTTTGAGCGGCTCCTGGCAGACCGCTATTAGATTCCGATGCACCAGTGCAGGATTACTGTATCCCTTGGACCTTCACATTGATCATGAAACAAAGAAATCGCATTAGGATTGAATACAGAGTAAACAATGCCGACTTAAGTACAAGAACAGTGTATCTTCTAAGAGTTTGTGCCTTGAACGGCTCCTGGGAAACCAGTATTAGATTCCGATGCACCAGAGCACTTTTACTGTATCACTTGGACCTTCACATTGACCATGAAACACAGAAAACGCATTGGGATTGAATACAAAAGACACAATGCCGACTTAAAGACAAGAATAGGAAATCATGTAAGAGTTTGTGGTTTGATCGGCTCCTGTGAGATTAGTATTAGATTACGATGCACCAGTGCAGGTTTACTGTATCCCTTGGACCTTGACATTGACCATGAAACAAAGAAATCGCAATGGGACGGATTATAAAAAGCACAATGCCGACTTAAGTACAGGAAGAGTGAATCCTCTAAGTGATTTTGTTTTGAGCGGCTCCTGGGATACCAGTATTAAAAACCGATGCACCAAAGCAGTTTTAGTGTATCCCTTGGACATTCACATTGACAATTAAACACAGAAATCGCATCGGGATTGAATGCAATAGGGACAATGCCGACTTAAGTAGAAGACGAGTGAATCATCTAAGAGATTCGGATTCGGGCGGCTCCTCGGAGACCAGTATTAGATTCCGATGCACCAGTGCGGGTTTACTGTATCCCTTGGACTTTCACATTGACCATGAAACACAGAATTTGCATCGGGATTGAGTACAAATGGGACAATGCCGACTTTAGTACAAGAAGATTGAATCTTCTAAGAGTTTGTGCTTTGAACGGCTCCTGGGAGACCAGTATTAGATTCCGATGCGCCAGTGGAGGAATACTGTATCCATTGGACCTTCACATTCACCATGAAACACAGAAATTGCATCGGGATTGAATACGAAAGGGACAATGCCGACTTAAGTACGAGAAGAGTGAATCTTCTAAGAGATTGTGGTTTGAGCGGCTCCTGGGAGACCAGTATTAAATTCCGATGCACCAGTGCAGGTTTACTGTATACCTTGGACTTTCACATTGACCATGAAACACCGAAATTACGGCGGGATTGTATACAAAAGGGACAATGACGATTTAAGTACAAGAAGAGTGAATCTTCTTAGAATTTGTGGTTTGAGGGGCTCCTGGGAGACCAGTATTAGATTCCGATGCACCATTGAAGGTTTACTGTATCCCTTGGACGTTCACATTGATGATGAAACACAGAAATTGCATCGGGATGTAATACAAAAGGGACAATGCCAACCTAAGTACAGGAAGAGTGAATCTTCTTAAAGTTTGTGGTTTGAGCATCTCCTGGGAGACCAGTATTAGATTCCGATGCACCAGTGCCGGTTTACTGTATCCCTTGCACCTTCACATTGACCATCAAACACAGAAATAGCATCGGGAATGAATGCAAAAGGACAATGCCGACTTAAGTACATGAAGAGTGAATCTTCAAAGTGTTTGTGGTTTGAGCGGCTCCTGGCAGACCACTATTAGATTCCGATGCACCAGTGCAGGTTTACTGTATCCCTTGGACCTTCACATTGACCATGAAACACAGAAATCGCAACGGGACAGATTACAAAAAGCACAATGCCGACTTAAGTACAAGAAGAGTGAATCCTCTACGTGTTTGTGCTTTGAGCGGCTCCTGGGAGGCCAGTATTAAAAACCGATGCACCAAAGGAGTTTTAGTGTATCCCTTGGACATTCACATTGACAATTAAACACAGAAATCGCATCGGAATTGAATGCAATAGGGACAATGCCGACTTAAGTAGAAGAAGAGTGAATCATCTAAGAGATTCGGATTTGAGCGGCTTCTTGGAGACCAGTATTAGAGTCCGATGCACCAGTGCGGGTTTACTGTATCCCTTGGAATTTCACATTGACCATGAAACACAGAATTTGCATCGGGATTGAGTGCAAATGGGACAATGCCGACTTAAGTACAAGAAGAGTGAATCTTCTAAGAGTTTGTGCTTTGAACGGCTCCTGGGAGACCAGCATTAGATTACAATGCACCAGTGCAGGGTTACTGTATCCATTGGAACTTCAGATTGACCATGAAACACAGAAATTACATCGGGATTGAATACAAAAGGGAGAATGCTGACTTAAGTACGAGAAGGGTGAATCTTCTAAGAGATTTTGGTTTGAGCGGCACCTGGGATACCAGTATTAGATTCCGATACACCAGTGCAGGTTTACCGTATCCCTTGGACCTTCACATTGACCATGAAACACCGAAATTACATCGGGATTGTATACAAAAGGGATAATGACAACTTAACTACAAGAAGAGTGAATCTTCGAAGAATTTGTGGTTTGTGCGGCTCCTGGGAGACCAGTATTAGATGCCGTAGCACCAGTGCTGGTTTACTGTAACCCGTGGACCTTCACATTGACCATGAAACACAGAAATTGCATCGGGATTGAGTAGAAAAGGGACAATGCCAACTTAAGTACAAGAAGAGTGAATTTTCTAAGTGTTTGTGTTTTGAGCTTCTGCTGGGAGACCAGTATTAGATTCCGATGCACTAGGGCAGGTTTACTGTATCCCTTGGACCTTCACATAGACCATGAAACACAGAAATTGCATCAGGATATAATACAAAAGGGACAATGCCGGCTTAAGTACAAGATGAGTGAATATTCTAAGAGTTTGTGGTTTGAGGGGCCCCTGGGAGACCAGTATTTGATTCCGATGCACCAGTGCAGAATTTACTGTATCCCTTGCACCTTCACATTGACCATGAAACACAGAAATCGCAATGGGATTGAATACATAACGGTCAATGCCGACTTAAGGGCAAGAAGAGTGAATACTCTCTGTGTTTGTGCTTTGAGCATCTCCTGGGAGACCAGTATTAGATTCCGATGCACCAGTGCCTGTTTGCTGTATCCCTTGCACCTTCACATTGACCATCAAACACAGAAATTGCATCGGGAATGAACACAAAAGGACAATGCCGACTTAAGTACATGAAGAGTGAATCTTCTAAGTGTTTGTGGTTTGAGCGGCTCCTGGCAGATCAGTATTAGATTCCGATGCACCATTGAATGTTTACTGTATCCCTTGGACATTCACATTGACGATGAAACACAGAAATTGCATCGGTATGTAATACAAAAGGGACAATGCCAACTTAAGTACAGGAAGAGTGAATCTTCTTAGAGTTTGTGGTTTAAGCGGTTCCTGGGAGACCAGTATTAGATTCCGATGCACCAGTGCAGGTTGACTGTATCCGTTGGACATTCACATTGACCATCAAACACAGAAATTGCATCGGGATATAATGCAAAAGGGACAATGCCGACTTCAGTACAAGAAGAGTAAACCATCCAAGAGATTGTGGTTTGAGCGGCTCCTGGGAGACCAATATTAGATTCAGATGCACCAGTGCAGGTTTACTGTATCCCTTGGACCTTCACATTGACCATGAAACACAGAAATTGCAAGGGATTGAATACAAAAGGCACAATGCCGACTTAAGTACCTAGTAGAGTGAATCTTCTAAGAGATTGTGGTTTGAGCGGTTCCTGGGAGGCCAGTATTAGATTCCGTTGCACCAGTGCAGGTTTACTGTATCCATTGGAACTTCACATTGACCATGAAACACAGAAATTGCATGGGGGTTGAATACAAAAGGGAGAAAGCCGACTTAAGTACGAGAAGAGTGAATCTTCTAAGATATTGTGGTTTGAGTGGCTCCCGGGATACCAGTATTAAATTCCGATACCCCAGTGCAGGTTTACCGTATCCCTTGGACCTTCACATTGACCACGAAACACGGAAATTACATCGGGATTGTATACAAAAGGGATAATGACGACTTAGGTACAAGAAGACTGAATCTTCGAAGAGTTTGTGGTTTGTGCGGCTCCTGGGAGACCAGTATTAGATTCCGTTGCACCAGTGCAGAATTTACTGTATCCCTTGGACCTTCACATTGACCATGAAACACAGAAATCGCATTAGGATTGAATACAGAGCACACAATGCCGACTTAAGTACAAGAACAGTGTATCTTCTAAGAGTTTGTGCCTTGAACGGCTCCTGGGAAACCAGTATTAGATACCGATGCACCAGAGCACTTTTACTGTATCACTTGGACCTTCACATTGACCATGAAACACAGAAAACGCATTGGGATTGAATACAAAAGACACAATGCCGACTTAAAGACAAGAATAGGAAATCATGTAAGAGTTTGTGGTTTGATCGGCTCCTGTCAGATTAGTATTAGATTACGCTGCACCAGTGCAGGTTTACTGTATCCCTTGGACCTTCACATTGACCATGAAACAAAGAAATCGTAACGGGACGGATTACAAAAAGCACAATGCCGACTTAAGTACAGGAAGAGTGAATCCTCTAAGTGTTTTTGCTTTGAGCGGCTCCTGAGAGACCAGTATTAAAAACCGATGCACCAAAGCAGATTTAGTGTATCCCTTGGACATTCACATTGACAATTAAACACAGATATCGCATCGGGATTGAATGCAATAGGGACAATGCCGACTTAAGTAGAAGAAGAGTGAATCATCTAAGTGTTTGTGGTTTGAGCGGCTCCTGGCAGACCGCTATTAGATTCCGATGCACCAGTGCAGGATTACTGTATCCCTTGGACCTTCACATTGACCATGAAACAAAGAAATCGCAACGGGACGGATTACAAAAAGCACAATGCCGACTTAAGTACAGGAAGAGGGAATCCTCTAAGTGTTTTTGTTTTGAGCGGCTCCTGGGAGAGCAGTATTAAAAACCGATGCACCAAAGCAGTTTTAGTGTATCCCTTGGACATTCACATTGACAATTAAACACAGAAATCGCATCGGGATTGAATGCAATAGGGACAATGCCGACTTAAGTAGAAGAAGAGTGAATCATCTAAGAGATTCGGATTCGGGCGGCTCCTCGGAGACCAGTATTAGATTCCGATGCACCAGTGCGGGTTTACTGTATCCCTTGGACTTTCACATTGACCATGAAACACAGAATTTGCATCGGGATTGAGTACAAATGGGACAATGCCGACTTAAGTACAAGAAGAGTGAATCTTCTAAGAGTTTGTGCTTTGAACGGCTCCTGGGAGACCAGCATTAGATTACAATGCACCAGTGCAGGGTTACTGTATCCTTTGGAACTTCACATTGACCATGAAACACAGAAATTGCATCGGGATTGGGTACAAAAGGGAGAATGCCGACTTAAGTACGAGAAGGGTGAATCTTCTAAGAGATTTTTGTTTGAGCGGCACCTGGGATAACAGTATTAGATTCCGATACACCAGTGCAGGTTTACCGTATCCCTTGGACCTTCACGTTGACCATGAAACACCGAAATTACATCGGGATTGAATACAAAAGGGATAATGACGACTTAACTACAAGAAGAGTGAATCTTCGAAGAGTTTGTGGTTTGTGCGGCTCCTGGGAGACCAGTATTAGATGCCCTTGCACCAGTGCTGGTTTACTGTAACCCGTGGACCTTCACGTTGACCATGAAACACAGAAATTGCATCGGGATTGAGCAGAAAAGGGACAATGCCAACTTCAGTACAAGAAGAGTGAATCTTCTAAGTGTTTGTGTTTTGAGTTTCTGCTGGGAGACCAGTATTAGATTCCGATGCACTAGTGCAAGTTTACTGTATACCTTGGACCTTCACATTGACCATGAAACACAGAAATTGCATCAGGATGTAATACAAAAGGGACAATGCCGGCTTAAGTACAAGATGAGTGAATCTTCTAAGAGTTTGTGGTTTGAGGGTCCCCTGGGAGACCAGTATTTGATTCCGATGCACCAGTGCAGAATTTACTGTATCCCTTGAACCTTCACATTGACCATGAAACACAGAAATCGCAATGGGATAGAATACATAACGGTCAATGCCGACTTAAGGGCAAGAAGAGTGAATACTCTAAGTGTTTGTGCTTTGAGCATCTCCTGGGAGACCAGTATTAGATTCCGATGCACCAGTGCCTGTTTACTGTATCCCTTGCACCTTCACATTGACCATCAAACACAGAAATTGCATCGGGAATGAACACAAAAGGACAATGCCGACTTAAGTACATGAAGAGTGAATCTTCTAAGTGTTTGTTGTTTGAGCGGCTCCTGGCAGACCAGTGTTAGATTCCGATGCACCAGTGCAGGTTTACTGTATCCCTTCGACTTTCACATTGATCATGAAACACAGAAATCGCATTGGTATTGAAAACAAAGGACACAATGACGACTTAAGTACAAGAACAGTGTATCTTCTAAGAGTTTGTGCCATGAACGGCTCCTGGGAAACCAGTGTTAGATTCCGATGCACCAGAGCCCTTTTACTGTATCACTTGGACCTTCACATTGACCGTGAAACACAGAAAACGCATTGGGATTGAATACAAAAGACACAATGCCGACTTAAAGACAAGAAAAGGAAATCTTGTAAGAGTTTGTGGTTTGATCGGCTCCTGTGAGATTAGTATTAGATTCCGATGCACCAGTACAGGTTTACTGTATGCCTTGGACCTTCACATTGACCATGAAACACAGAAATCGCAACGGGACAGATTACAAAAAGCACAATGCCGACTTAAGTACAAGAAGAGTGAATCGTCTAAGTGTTTGTGCTTTGAACGGCTCCTGGGATACCAGCATTAGATTACAATGCACCAGTGCAGGGTTACTGTATCCATTGGAACTTCACATTGACCATGAAACACAGAAATTGCATCGGGATTGAATACAAAAGGGAGAATGCCGACTTAAGTACGAGAAGGGTGAATCTTCTAAGAGATTTTGGTTTGAGCAGCACCTGGGATACCAGTATTAGATTCCGATACACCAGTGCAGGTTTTCCGTATCCCTTGGACCTTCACATTGACCATGAAACACCGAAATTACATCGGGATGTATACAAAAGGGATAATGACGACTTAACTACAAGAAGAGTGAATCTTCATAGAGTTTGTGGTTTGTGCGGCTCCCGGGAGACCAGTATTAGATGCCCTTGCACCAGTGCTGGTTTACTGTAACCCGTGGACCTTCACATTGACCATGAAACACAGAAATTGCATCGGGATTGAGTAGAAAAGGGACAATGCCAACTTAAGTACAAGAAGAGTGAATCTTCTAAGTGTTTGTGTTTTGAGCTTCTGCTGGGAGACCAGTATTAGATTCCGATGCACTAGTGCAGGTTTACTGTATCCCTTGGACCTTCACATTGACCATGAAACACAGATATTGCATCAGGATATAATACAAAAGGGACAATGCCGGCTTAAGTACAAGATGAGTGAATATTCTAAGAGTTTGTGGTTTGAGGGGCCCCTGGGAGACCAGTATTTGATTCCGACGCACCAGTGCAGAATTTACTGTATCCCTTGAACCTTCACATTGACCATGAAACACAGAAATCGCAATGGGATTGAATACATAACGGTCAATGCCGACTTAAGGGCAAGAAGTGTGAATACTCTAAGTGTTTGTGCTTTGAGCATCTCCTGGGAGACCAGTATTAGATTCCGATGCACCAGTGTCTGTTTACTGTATCCCTTGCACCTTCACATTGACCATCAAACACAGAAATTGCATCGGGAATGAACACAAAAGGACAATGCCGACTTAAGTACATGAAGAGTGAATCTTCTAAGTGTTTGTGGTTTGAGCGGCTCCTGGCAGACCAGTATTAGATTCCGATGCACCATTGAAGGTTTACTGTATCCCTTGGACCTTCACATTGACGATGAAACACAGAAATTGCATCGGTATGTAATACAAAAGGGACAATGCCAACTTAAGTACAGGAAGAGTGAATCTTCTTAGAGTTTGTGGTTTGAGCGGTTCCTGGGAGACCAGTATTAGATTCCGTTGCTCCAGTGCAGGTTTACTGTATCCATTGGAACTTCACATTGACCATGAAACACAGAAATTGCATGGGGGTTGAATACAAAAGGGAGAAAGCCGACTTAAGTACGAGAAGAGTGAATCTTCTAAGATATTGTGGTTTGAGTGGCTCCCGGGATACCAGTATTAAATTCCGATACACCAGTGCAGGTTTACCGTATCCATTGGACCTTCACATTGACCACGAAACACGGAAATTACATCGGGATTGTATACAAAAGGGATAATGACGACTTAGCTACAAGAAGACTGAATCTTCGAAGAGTTTGTGTTTTGTGCGGCTCCTGGGAGACCAGTATTAGATTCCGTTGCACCAGTGCAGAATTTACTGTATCCCTTGGACCTTCACATTGACCATGAAACACAGAAATCGCATTAGGATTGAATACAGAATACAGAATGCCGACTTAAGTACAAGAACAGTGTATCTTCTAAGAGTTTGTGCCTTGAACGGCTCCTGGGAAACCAGTATTAGATTCCGATGCACCAGAGCACTTTTACTGTATCACTTGGACCTTCACATTGACCATGAAACACAGAAAACGCATTGGGATGGAATACAAAATACACAATGCCGACTTAAAGACAAGAATAGGAAATCATGTAATAGTTTGTGGTTGATCGGCTCCTGTGAGATTAGTATTAGATTACGATGCACCAGTGCAGGTTTACTGTATCTCTTGGACCTTCACATTGACCATGAAACAAAGAAATCGCAACGGGACGGATTACAAAAAGCACAATGCCGACTTAAGTACAGGAAGAGGGAATCCTCTAAGTGTTTTTGTTTTGAGCGGCTCCTGGGAGAGCAGTATTAAAAACCGATGCACCAAAGCAGTTTTAGTGTATCCCTTGGACATTCACATTGACAATTAAACACAGAAATCGCATCGGGATTGAATGCAATAGGGACAATGCCGACTTAAGTAGAAGAAGAGTGAATCATCTAAGAGATTCGGATTCGGGCGGCTCCTCGGAGACCAGTATTAGATTCCGATGCACCAGTGCGGGTTTACTGTATCCCTTGGACTTTCACATTGACCATGAAACACAGACTTTGCATCGGGATTGAGTACAAATGGGACAATGCCGACTTAAGTACAAGAAGAGTGAATCTTCTAAGAGTTTGTGCTTTGAACGGCTCCTGGGAGACCAGCATTAGATTACAATGCACCAGTGCAGGGTTACTGTATCCATTGGAACTTCACATTGACCATGAAACACAGAAATTGCATCGGGATTGAGTAGAAAACGGACAATGCCAACTTAAGTACAAGAAGAGTGAATTTTCTAAGTGTTTGTGTTTTGAGCTTCTGCTGGGAGACCAGTATTAGATTCCGATGCACTAGGGCAGGTTTACTGTATCCCTTGGACCTTCACATTGACCATGAAACACAGAAATTGCATCAGGATATAATACAAAAGGGACAATGCCGGCTTAAGTACAAGATGAGTGAATATTCTAAGAGTTTGTGGTTTGAGGGGCCCCTGGGAGACCAGTATTTGATTCCGATGCACCAGTGCAGAATTTACTGTATCCCTTGCACCTTCACATTGACCATGAAACACAGAAATCGCAATGGGATTGAATACATAACGGTCAATGCCGACTTAAGGGCAAGAAGAGTGAATACTCTCTGTGTTTGTGCTTTGAGCATCTCCTGGGAGACCAGTATTAGATTCCGATGCACCAGTGCCTGTTTGCTGTATCCCTTGCACCTTCACATTGACCATCAAACACAGAAATTGCATCGGGAATGAACACAAAAGGACAATGCCGACTTAAGTACATGAAGAGTGAATCTTCTAAGTGTTTGTGGTTTGAGCGGCTCCTGGCAGATCAGTATTAGATTCCGATGCACCATTGAATGTTTACTGTATCCCTTGGACATTCACATTGACGATGAAACACAGAAATTGCATCGGTATGTAATACAAAAGGGACAATGGCAACTTAAGTACAGGAAGAGTGAATCTTCTTAGAGTTTGTGGTTTAAGCGGTTCCTGGGATACCAGTATTAGATTCCGATGCACCAGTGCAGGTTGACTGTATCCGTTGGACATTCACATTGACCATCAAACACAGAAATTGCATCGGGATATAATGCAAAAGGGACAATGCCGACTTCAGTACAAGAAGAGTAAACCATCCAAGAGATTGTGGTTTGAGCGGCTCCTGGGAGACCAATATTAGATTCAGATGCACCAGTGCAGGTTTACTGTATCCCTTGGACCTTCACATTGACCATGAAACACAGAAATTGCAAGGGATTGAATACAAAAGGCACAATGCCGACTTAAGTACCTAGTAGAGTGAATCTTCTAAGAGATTGTGGTTTGAGCGGTTCCTGGGAGGCCAGTATTAGATTCCGTTGCACCAGTGCAGGTTTACTGTATCCATTGGAACTTCACATTGACCATGAAACACAGAAATTGCATGGGGGTTGAATACAAAAGGGAGAAAGCCGACTTAAGTACGAGAAGAGTGAATCTTCTAAGATATTGTGGTTTGAGTGGCTCCCGGGATACCAGTATTAAATTCCGATACCCCAGTGCAGGTTTACCGTATCCCTTGGACCTTCACATTGACCACGAAACACGGAAATTACATCGGGATTGTATACAAAAGGGATAATGACGACTTAGGTACAAGAAGACTGAATCTTCGAAGAGTTTGTGGTTTGTGCGGCTCCTGGGAGACCAGTATTAGATTCCGTTGCACCAGTGCAGAATTTACTGTATCCCTTGGACCTTCACATTGACCATGAAACACAGAAATCGCATTAGGATTGAATACAGAGTACACAATGCCGACTTAAGTACAAGAACAGTGTATCTTCTAAGAGTTTGTGCCTTGAACGGCTCCTGGGAAACCAGTATTAGATACCGATGCACCAGAGCACTTTTACTGTGTCACTTGGACCTTCACATTGACCATGAAACACAGAAAACGCATTGGGATTGAATACAAAAGACACAATGCCGACTTAAAGACAAGAATAGGAAATCATGTAAGAGTTTGTGGTTTGATCGGCTCCTGTGAGATTAGTATTAGATTACGCTGCACCAGTGCAGGTTTACTGTATCCCTTGGACCTTCACATTGACCATGAAACAAAGAAATCGTAACGGGACGGATAACAAAAAGCACAATGCCGACTTAAGTACAGGAAGAGTGAATCCTCTAAGTGTTTTTGTTTTGAGCGGCTCCTGAGAGACCAGTACTAAAAACCGATGCACCAAAGCAGATTTAGTGTATCCCTTGGACATTCACATTGACAATTAAACACAGAAATCGCATCGGGATTGAATGCAATAGGGACAATGCCGACTTAAGTAGAAGAAGAGTGAATCATCTAAGTGTTTGTGGTTTGAGCGGCTCCTGGCAGACCGCTATTAGATTCCGATGCACCAGTGCAGGATTACTGTATCCCTTGGACCTTCACATTGACCATGAAACAAAGAAATCGCAACGGGACGGATTACAAAAAGCACAATGCCGACTTAAGTACAGGAAGAGGGAATCCTCTAAGTGTTTTTGTTTTGAGCGGCACCTGGGAGAGCAGTATTAAAAACCGATGCACCAAAGCAGTTTTAGTGTATCCCTTGGACATTCACATTGACAATTAAACACAGAAATCGCATCGGGATTGAATGCAATAGGGTCAATGCCGACTTAAGTAGAAGAAGAGTGAATCATCTAAGAGATTCGGATTCGGGCGGCTCCTCGGAGACCAGTATTAGATTCCGATGCACCAGTGCGGGTTTACTGTATCCCTTGGACTTTCACATTGACCATGAAACACAGAATTTGCATCGGGATTGAGGACAAATGGGACAATGCCGACTTAAGTACAAGAAGAGTGAATCTTCTAAGAGTTTGTGCTTTGAACGGCTCCTGGGAGACCAGCATTAGATTACAATGCACCAGTGCAGGGTTACTGTATCCTTTGGAACTTCACATTGACCATGAAACACAGAAATTGCATCGGGATTGAGTACAAAAGGGAGAATGCCGACTTAAGTACGAGAAGGGTGAATCTTCTAAGAGATTTTTGTTTGAGCGGCACCTGGGATAACAGTATTAGATTCCGATACACCAGTGCAGGTTTACCGTATCCCTTGGACCTTCACGTTGACCATGAAACACAGAATTTGCATCGGGATTGAGTACAAATGGGACAATGCCAACTTAAGTACAAGAAGAGTGAATCTTCTAAGAGTTTGTGCTTTGAACGGCTCCTGGGGGACCAGCATTGGATAACAATGCACCTGTGCAGGGTTACTGTATCCATTGGAACTTCACATTGACCATGAAACACAGAAATTGCATCGGGATTGAATACAAAAGGGAGAATGCCGACTTAAGTACGAGAAGGGTGAAACTTCTAAGAGATTTTGGTTTGAGCAGCACCTGGGATACCAGTATTAGATTCCGATACACCAGTGCAGGTTTTCCGTATCCCTTGGACCTTCACATTGACCATGAAACACCGAAATTACATCGGGATTGTATACAAAAGGGATAATGACGACTTAACTACAAGAAGAGTGAATCTTCGAAGAGTTTGTGGTTTGTGCGGCTCCTGGGAGACCAGTATTAGATGCCCTTGCACCAGTGCTGGCTTACTGTAACCCGTGGACCTTCACATTGACCATGAAACACAGAAATTGCATCGGGATTGAGTAAAAAGGGACAATGCCACCTTAAGTACAAGAAGAGTGAATCTTCTAAGTGTTTGTGTTTTGAGTTTCTGCTGGGAGACCAGTATTAGATTCCGATGCACTAGTGCAGGTTTACTGTATCCCTTGGACCTTCACATTGACCACGAAACACAGAAATTGAATCAGGATATAATACAAAAGGGACAATGCCGGCTTAAGTACAAGATGAGTGAATCTTCTAAGAGTTTGTGGTTTGAGGGTCCCCTGGGAGACCAGTATTTGATTCCAATGCACCAGTGCAGAATTTACTGTATCCCTTGCACCTTCACATTGACCATCTAACACAGAAATTGGATCGGGAATGAACACAAAAGGACAATGCCGACTTAAGTACATGAAGAGTGAATCTTCTAAGTGTTTGTGGTTTGAGCGGCTCCTGTGAGATTAGTATTAGATTCCGATGCACCAGTGCAGGTTTTTTGTATGCCTTGGACCTTCACATTGACCATGAAACACAGAAATCGCAACGGGACAGATTAAAAAAAGCACAATGCTGACTTAAGTACAAGAAGAGTGAATCGTCTAAGTGTTTGTGCTTTGAGCGGCTCCTGGGAGACCAGTATTAGATTCCGATGCCACAGTGCAGGTTTACTGTATCCCTTCGACCTTCACATTGATCATGAAACACAGAAATCGCATTGGTATTGAATACAAAGGACACAATGACGACTTAAGTACAAGAACAGTGTATCTTCTAAGAGTTTGTGCCTTGCACGGCACCTGGGAAACCAGTATTAGATTCCGATGCACCAGAGAGCATTTACTGTATCACTTGGACCTTCACATTGACCGTGAAACACAGAAAACACATTGGGATTGAATACAAAAGACGCAATGCCGACTTAAAGACAAGAAAAGGAAATCTTGTAAGAGTTTGTGGTTTGATCGGCTCCTGTGAGATTAGTATTAGATTCCGATGCACCAGTGCAGGTTTACCGTATCCCTTGGACCTTCACGTTGACCATGAAACACCGAAATTACATCGGGATTGTATACAAAAGGGATAATGACGACTTAACTACAAGAAGAGTGAATCTTCGAAGAGTTTGTGGTTTGTGCGGTTCCTGGGAGACCAGTATTAGATGCCGTTGCACCAGTGCTGGTTTACTGTAACCCGTGGACCTTCACATTGACCATGAAACACAGAAATTGCATCGGGATTGAGTAGAAAAGGGACAATGCCAACTTAAATACAAGAAGAGTGAATCTTCTAAGTGTTTCTGTTTTGAGCTTCTGCTGGGAGACCAGTATTAGATTCCGATGCACTAGTGCAGGTTTACTGTATCCCTTGGACCTTCACATTGACCATGAAACACAGAAATTGCATCAGGATATAATACAAAAGGGACAATGCCGGCTTAAGTACAAGATGAGTGAATCTTCTAAGAGTTTGTGGTTTGAGGGTCCCCTGGGAGACCAGTATTTGATTCCAATGCACCAGTGCAGAATTTACTGTATCCCTTGCACCTTCACATTGACCATCTAACACAGAAATTGGATCGGGAATGAACACAAAAGGACAATGCCGACTTAAGTACATGAAGAGTGAATCTTCTAAGTGTTTGTGGTTTGAGCGGCTCCTGGCAGGCCAGTATTAGATTCCGATGTCCCAGTGCAGGTTTACTGTATCCCTTCAACGTTCTCATTGATCATGAAACACAGAAATCGCATTGGTATTGAATACAAAGGACACAATGACGACTTAAGTTCAAGAACAGTGTATCTTCTAAGAGTTTGTGCCTTGAACGGCTCCTGGGAAACCAGTATTAGATTCCGATGCACCAGAGCCCTTTTACTGTATCACTTGGACCTTCACATTGACCGTGAAACACAGAAAACGCATTGGGATTGAATACAAAAGACACAATGCCGACTTAAAGACAAGAAAAGGAAATCTTGTAAGAGTTTGTGGTTTGATCGGCTCCTGTGAGATTAGTATTAGATTCCGATGCACCAGTGCAGGTTTTTTGTATGCCTTGGACCTTCACATTGACCATGAAACACAGAAATCGCAACGGGACAGATTAAAAAAAGCACAATGCTGACTTAAGTACAAGAAGAGTGAACCGTCTAAGTGTTTGTGCTTTGAGCGGCTCCTGGGAGACCAGTATTAAAAACCGATGCACCAAAGCAGTTTTAGTGTATCCCTTGGACATTCACATTGACAATTAAACACAGAAATCGCATCGGGATTGAATGCAATAGGGACAATGGCGACTTAAGTAGAAGAAGAGTGAATCATCTAAGAGATTCGGATTTGAGCGGCTCCTCGGAGACCAGTATTAGATTCCGATGCACCAGTGCGGCTTTACTGTATCCCTTGGACTTTCACATTGACCATGAAACACAGAATTTGCATCGGGATTGAGTACAAATGGGACAATACCGACTTAAGTACAAGAAGAGTGAATCTTCTAAGAGTTTGTGCTTTGAACGGCTCCTGGGAGACCAGCATTAGATTACAATGCACCAGTGCAGGGTTACTGTATCCATTGGAACCTCACATTGACCATGAAACACAGAAATTGCATCGGGATTGAATACAAAAGGGAGATTGCCGACTTAAGTACGAGAAGGGTGAATCTTCTAAGAGATTTTGGTTTGAGCAGCACCTGGGATACCAGTATTAGATTCCGATACACCAGTGCAGGTTTTCCGTATCCCTTGGACCTTCACATTGACCATGAAACACCGAAATTACATCGGGATTGTATACAAAAGGGATAATGACGACTTAACTACAAGAAGAGTGAATCTTCGAAGAGTTTGTGGTTTGTGCGGCTCCTGGGAGACCAGTATTAGATGCCGTTGCACCAGTGCTGGTATACTGTAACCCGTGGACCTTCACATTGACCATGAAACACAGAAATTGCATCGGGATTGAGTAGAAAAGGGACAATGCCAACTTAAGTACAAGAAGAGTGAATCTTCTAAGTGTTTGTGTTTTGAGCTTCTGCTGGGAGACCAGTATTAGATTCCGATGCACTAGTGCAGGTTTACTGTATCCCTTGGACCTTCACATTGACCATGAAACACAGAAATTGCATCAGGATATAATACAAAAGGGACAATGCCGGCTTAAGTACAAGATGAGTGAATCTTCTAAGAGTTTGTGGTTTGAGGGTCCCCTGGGAGACCAGTTTTTGATTCCGATGCACCAGTGCAGAATTTACTGTATCCCTTGCACCTTCACATTGACCATGAAACACAGAAATCGCAATGGGATTGAATACATAACGGTCAATGCCGACTTAAGGGCAAGAAGAGTGAATACTCTAAGTGTTTGTGCTTTGAGCATCTCCTGGGAGACCAGTATTAGATTCCGATGCACCAGTGCCTGTTTACTGTATCCCTTGCACCTTCACATTGACCATCAAACACAGAAATTGCATCGGGAATGACCACAGAAGGACAATGCCGACTTAAGTACATGAAGAGTGAATCTCATAAGTGTTTGTGGTTTGGGCAGCTCCTGGCAGACCAGTATTAGATTCCGATGCACCAGTGCAGGTTTACTGTATCCCTTCGACCTTCACATTGATCATGAATCACAGAAATCGCATTGGTATTGAATACAAGGGACACAATGACGACTTAAGTACAAGAACAGTGTATCTTCTATGAGTTTGTGCCTTGAACGGCACCTGGGAAACCAGTATTAGATTTCGATGCACCAGAGCCCTTTTACTGTATCACTTGGACCTTCACATTGACCGTGAAACACAGAAAACGCATTGGGATTGAATACAAAAGACACAATGCCGACTTAAAGACAAGAAAAGGAAATCTTGTAAGAGTTTGTGGTTTGATCGGCTCCTGTGAGATTAGTATTAGATTCCGATGCACCAGTGCAGGTTTTTTGTATGCCTTGGACCTTCACATTGACCATGAAACACAGAAATCGCAACGGGACAGATTAAAAAAAGCACAATGCCGACTTAAGTACAAGAAGAGTGAATCGTCTAAGTGTTTGTGCTTTGAGCGGCTCCTGGGAGACCAGTATTAAAAACCGATGCACCAAAGCAGTTTTAGTGTCTCCCTTGGACATTCACATTGACAATTAAACACAGAAATCGCATCGGGATTGAATGCAATAGGGACAATGCCGACTTAAGTAGAAGAAGAGTGAATCATCTAAGAGATTCGGATTTGAGCGGCTCCTCGGAGACCAGTATTAGATTCCGATGCACCAGTGCGGCTTTACTGTATCCCTTGGACTTTCACATTGACCATGAAACACAGAATTTGCATCGGGATTGAGTACAAATGGGACAATGCCGACTTAAGTACAAGAAGAGTGAATCTTCTAAGAGTTTGTGCTTTGAACGGCTCCTGGGAGACCAGCATTAGATTACAATGCACCAGTGCAGGGTTACTGTATCCATTGGAACTTCACATTGACCATGAAACACAGAAATTGCATCGGGATTGAATACAAATGGGAGAACGCTGACTTAAGTACGAGAAGAGTGAATCTTCTAAGAGATTGTGGTTTGAGCGGCTCCTGAGATACCAGTATTAGATTCCAAAACACCAGTACAGGTTTACCGTATCCCTTGGACCTTCAAATTGACCATGAAACACCGAAATTACATCGGGATTGTATACATAAGGGATAATGACGGCTTTACTACAAGAAGAGTGAATCTTCGAAGAGTTGGTGGTTTGTGCGGCTCCTGGAAGACCAGTATTAGATTCCGTTGCACCAGTGCTGGTTTACTGTAACCCGTGGACCTTCACATTGACCATGAAACACAAAAATTGCATCGGGATTGAGTAGAAAAGAGACAATGCCAACTTAAGTACAAGAAGAGTGAATCTTCTAAGTGTTTGTGTTTTAAGCTCCTCCTGGGAGACCAGTATTAGATTCCGATGCACCAGTGCAGGTTTACTGTATCCCTTGGACCTTCACATTGACCATGAAACACAGAAATTGCATCAGGATATAATACAAAAGGGACAATGCCGGCTTAAGTACAAGATGAGTGAATATTCTAAGAGTTTGTGGTTTGAGGGGCCCCAGGGAGACCAGTATTAGATTCCGATGCACCAGTGCAGAATTTACTGTATCCGTTGGACCTTCACATTGACCATGAGACACAGAAATCGCAGTGGGACTGAATACATAACGGAGAATGCCGACTTAAGGACAAGAAGAGTGAATCCTCTAAGTGTTTGTGCTTTGAGCATCTCCTGGGAGACCAGTATTAGATTCCGATGCACCAGTGCCGGGTTACTGTATCCCTTGCACCTTCACATTGACCATCAAACACAGAAATTGCATCGGGAATGAATACAAATGGACAATGCCGACTTAAGTACATGAAGAGTGAATCTTCAAAGTGTTTGTGGTTTGAGCGGCTCCTGGCAGACCAGTATTAGATTCCGATGCACCTGTGCAGGTTTACTGTATCCCTTCGACCTTCACATTGATCATGAAACACAGAAATCGCATTGGGATAGAATACAGAGTTCACAATGCCGACTTAAGTACAAGAACAGTGTATCTTCTAAGAGTTTGTGCCTTGAACGGCTCCTGGGAAACCAGTATTAGATTCCGATGCACCAGAGCACTTTTACTGTATCAATGGACCTTCACATTGACCGTGAAACACAGAAAACGCATTGGGATTGAATACAAAAGACACAATGCCGACTTAAAGAGAAGAATAGGAAATCTTGTAAGAGTTTGTGGTTTGATCGGCTCCTGTGAGATTAGTATTAGATTCCGATGCACCAGTGCAGGTTTACTGTATCCCTTGGACCTTCACATTGACCATGAAACACAGAAATCGCAACGGGACAGATTACAAAAAGCACAATGCCGACTTAAGTACAAGAAGAGTGAATCCTCTAAGTGTTTGTGCTTTGAGCGGCTCCTGGGAGACCAGTATTAAAAAACGATGAACCAAAGCAGTTTTAGTGAATCCCTTGGACATTCACATTGACAATTAAACACAGTAATCGCATCGGGATTGAATGCAATAGGGACAATGCCGACTTAATTAGAAGAAGAGTGAATCATCTAAGAGATTCGGATTTGAGCGGCTCCTCGGAGACCAGTATTAGATTCCGATGCACCAGTGCGGGTTTACTGTATCCCTTGGACTTTCACATTGACCATGAAACACAGAATTTGCACCGGGATTGAGTACAAATGGGACAATGCCGACTTAAGTACAAGAAGAGTGAATCTTCTAAGAGTTTGTGCTTTGAACGGCTCCTGGGAGACCAGCATTAGATTCCGATGCACCAGTGCTGGTTTAATTTATCCCTTGGACCTTCACATTGGCCATGAAACATAGGAATTGCATCAGGATATAACACAAAAGGAACAATGCCGACTTAAGTACGAGAAGAGTGAATCATCTAATGGATTGTGTTTTAGGCTTCTTCTGGGAGACAAGTATTAGATTCCAATGCACTAGTGCTGGATTACTGTATCCCTTGGACCTTCACATTGACCATGAAACACAGAAATTGCATCGGGATGAATACAAATGGGACAATGCCGACATAAATACAAGAAGAGTGAATCTTCTAAGAGTTTGTGTTATAGGCTTCTCCTGCAAGAACTGTACAAGAAGAGTGAACGTACTAAGAGTTTGTGTATTCGGCCTCTCCTTGGAGACGAGTATTAGATTACGATGCACTAGTGCAGGATTACTGTATCCCTTGGACCATCACATTGACCATGAAACTCAGAAATTGCATCGGGTTTGAATATAAAACGGACAATGCCGATTTAAGTACAAGAAGAGTGAATCTTCTAAGAGATTGTCATTTGAGCGTCTCCTGGAAAACTAGTATTAGATTCCGATGCAACAGTGCAGGTACACTGTATCCCTTGGTCGTTCACAGTTACCATGAAACACAGAAATTGCATCGGGATTGAATACAGAAGGCACAATGCCGACTTAGGTGCAAGAAGAGTGAATCTTCAAAGAGTTTGTGTTTTGTGCTGCTCCTGGGAGACCAGTATTAGATTCCGATGCACCAGTGCAGGTTTACTGTATCCCTTGGACCTTCACATTGACGATGAAACACAGAAATTGCATCGGGATATAATTCAAAAGGGACAATGCCAACTTAAGTACAATAAGAGTGAAACATCTAAAAGATTGTGGTTTGAGCGGCTCCTGGGAAACCAGTATAAGATTCCGATGCAGGTTTACTGAATCCATTGGAACTTCACATTGACCATGAAACACAGATATTGCATCGGGATTGAATACAAAAGGGAGAATGCCGACTTAAATACGTGAAGATTAAATCTTCTAAGAGATTATGGTTTGAGCTTTTCCTGGGATACCAGTATAAGATTCCGATACACCAGTGCAGGTTTGCCGTATCCCTTGGACCTTCACATTGACCATGAAACACCGGAATTACATCGGGATTGTATACAAAAGGGATAATGACGACTTCACTACAAGAAAAGTGAATCTTCTAAGATTTTGTGGTTTGTGCGGCTCCTGGGAGACCAGTATTAGATTCCGTTGCACCAGTGCTGGTTTACTGTAACACGTGGACCTTCACATTGACCATGAAACACAGAAAGTGCATCGGGATTGAATAGAAAAGGGACAATGCCGACTTAAGGACAAGAAGAGTGAATCTTCTAAGAGTTTTTGCTTTGAGCTTCTCCTGGGAGACCAGTATTATATTCCGATGCACCAGTGCAGAATTTACTGTATCCCTTGGACCTTCAAATTGACCATGAAACACAGAAATCGCAATGGGATTGAATACATGAACGACAATGCCGACTTAAGGACAAGAAGAGTGAATCTTCTAAGAGTTTGTGCTTTGAGCATCTCCTGGGAGACCAGTATTACATTCCGATGCACCAGTGCCGGTTTACTGTAGTCCTTGCACCTTCACATTGACCATGAAACACCGAAATTACATCGGGATTGTATACAAGAGGGACAATGAGGACTTAAGTACAAGAGGAGTGAATCTTCTAAGAGTTTGTGGTTTGAGCGGCTCCTGGGAGACCAGCATTAGATTCAGATGCACCAGTGCAGGTTTACTGTATCCCTTGGACCTTCACATTGACCATGAAACACCGAAATTACATTCGGATTGTATACAAAAGGGACAATGACGAATTAAGTACAAGAAGAGTGAATCTTTTAAAAGTTTGTGCTTTGAGCAACTCCTAGGAGACCAGTATTAGATTCCAATGCAGCAGTTCAGGTTCACTGTATCTATTGGACCTTCACATTGACCATGAAACACAGACATCCCATCGGGATTGAATACAAAATACACAATGCTGACTTAAGTACAAGAAGAGTGAGTCTTCTAAGAGTTTGTGGTTTGAAAGGGTTCTGGGAGACCAGTATTAGATTCCGATGCACCTGTGAAGGTTTACTCTATCCCTTGGTCAGTCACATTGACCATGAAACACAGAAATTGCATCGGGTTTGAATACAAAACGGACAATGCCGACTTATATACAAGAAGAGTGAATCTTCTAAAAGCTTGTGGTTTGAGCTGCTCCTGGAAGACCAGTATCAGATTCAGATTGACCAGTGCAGGTTTACTGTATTCCATGGACCTTCACATTGACCATGAAACACAGAAATCGCATTGGGAAAAATACAACTGTCACAATGCAGGCTCAAGTATAAGAAGAGTGAATCTTACAGGAGTATGTGTTTTGAGCGGCTCCTGGGAGACCAGTATTAGATTCCGATGCCCCAGTGCTCGTTTACTGTATCCCTTGGACGTACACATTGACCATGAAACACAGAAATCCGATTGGGATTGAATACAAAAGGCACCATGCTGACATAAGGACAAGAAGAGTGAATCTTCTAAGAGTTAGTGCTGTGAGCGGCTCCTGGGGGACTAGTATTAGATTCCGATGCAACAGTGCAGGTTTACTGTATCCCTTGGACCTTTACAGTTACCATGAAACACAGAAATTGCATCGGGATTGAATACAAAAGAAACAATGCCGACTTAAGTAAAAGAAGAGTGAATCTTCTAAGAGTTTGTGGTTTGAGCGGCTCCTGGGAGACCAGTATTAGATTCCGATTCACCAGTGCAGTTTTACTGTATCCCTTGGACCTTCACATTGACCATGAAACACAGAAATTGCATCGGGACTGAATAAAAAAGGGACAATGACGACTTAAGTACAAGAGGAGTGAATCTTCTAAGAGTTTGTGGTTTGAGCGGCTCCTGGGAGACCAGCATTAGATTCAGATGCACCAGTGCAGGTTTACTGTATCCCTTGCACCTTCACATTGACCATGAAACCCAGAAATTGCATCGGGATTGAACACAAAAGGGACAATGCCGACTTAAGTATGAGAAGAGTGCATCTTCGATAAGATTGTGATTTGAGCGGCTCCTGGGAGACCAGTATTAGACTCCGATGCACTAGTGCAGGTTTACTGTATTCATTGCACCATCACATTGACTATGAAACACCGAAATTACATCGGGATTGTATGCAAAAGGGACAATGACGACTTAAGTACAAGAGGAGTGAATCTTCTAAGAGTTTGTGGTTTGAGCGGTTCCTGGGAGACCAGCATTAGATTCAGATGCACCAGTGCAGGCTTACTGTATCCCTTGGACCTTCACACTGACCATGAAACACCGAAAGTACATTCGGATTGTATACAAAAGGGACAATGACGAATAAAGTACAAGAAGAGTGAATCTTGTAAAAGTTTGTGCTTTGAGCAGCTCCTAGGAGCCCAGTATTAGATTCCAATGCAGCAGTTCAGGTTCACTGTATCAATTGGACCTTCACATTGACCATGAAACACAGAAATCCCATCGGGATTGAATAACAAAATACACAATGCTGACTTAAGTACAAGAAGAGTGATTCTTCTAAGAGTTTGTAGTTTGAGCGGGTTCTGGGAGACCAGTATTAGATTCCGATGCACCAGTGAAGGTTTACTGTATCCCTTGGACCTTCACATTGACCATGAAACACAGAAATTGCATCGGGTTTGAATACAAAACGGACAATGCCGACTTAAGTACAAGAAGAGGGAATCTTCTAAAAGTTTGTGGTTTGAGCTGTTCCTGGGAGACCAGTATCAGATTCAGATTGACCAGTGCAGGTTTACTGTATCCCATGGACCTTCACATTGACCATGAAACACAGAAATCGCATCGGGAAAAATACAACAGTCACAATGCAGGCTTAAGTGCAAGAAGAGTGAATCTTACAAGAGTTTGTGTTTTGAGCGGCTCCTGGGAGACCAGTATTAGATTCAGATGTACCAGTGTAGTTTTACTGTTTCCCTTGGACCTTCACATTGACCCTAAAACACAGAATTTGCATCGGGATTGAATACAAAAGGCAGAAAGCCGACTTAAGTACAAGGAGAGTGAATCTTCTAAGAGTTTGTGGTTTGTGCGGCTCCTGGGAGACTAGTATTCGATTCTGATGCAACAGTGCAGGCATACTGTATCCCTTGGTCCTTCACAGTTGCCATGAAACACAGATATTGCATCATGATTGAATACAGAAGTCACAATGCCGACCTAAGTACAAGAAGAGTGAATCTTCTAAGAGTTTGTGGTTTGAGGGGCTCCTGGGAGACTAGTATTAGATTCCGATGCACCAGTGCAGGTTTACTGTATCCCTTTGACCTTCACATTGACGATGAAACACAGAAATTGCATCGGGTATTATACAAAATGGAGAATGCCGACTTAAGTACAAAAAGGGTGAATCTTTTAAGAATTTGTTGTTTGAGCGGCTCCTGGGAGACCAGTATTAGATTCCGGTGCCCCTGTGCTGGTTTACTGTATCCCTTGGACCTTGACATTGACCATGAAACACAGAAATCGCATTGGGATTGAATACAAAAGGCACCATGCCGACATAAGGACAAAAAGAGTGAATCTTTTAAGAGTTAGTAGTTTGAGCGGCTCCTGGGAGACTAGTATGAGATTCCAATGCAACAGTGCAGGTTTACTGTATACCTTGGACCTTCACATTGACCATGAAACACCGAAATTACGGCGGGATTGTATACAAAAGGGAGAATGACGACTTAAGTACAAGAAGAGTGAATCTTCTAAGAGTTTGTGGTTTGAGCGGTTCCTGGGAGACCAGTATTAGATTCCGATGCACCAGTGCAGGTTGACTGTATCCCTTGGACATTCACATAGACCATGAAACACAGAAATTGCATCGGGATATAATGCAAAAGGGACAATGCCGACTTAAGTACAAGAAGAGTAAATCATCCAAGAGATTGTGGTTTGAGCGGCTCCTGGGAGACCAATATTAGATTCAGATGCACCAGTGCAGGTTTACTGTATCCCTTGGACCTTGACATTGATCATGAAACACAGAAATCGCATTGGGATTGAAAACAAAAGACACGATGAAGACTTAAGTATAAGAGCAGTGTATCTTCTAAGAGTTTGTGCCTTGAACGGCTCCTGGGAAACCAGTCTTAGATTCCGATGCACCAGAGCACCTTTACTGTATCACTTCGACCTTCACATTGACCGTGAAACACAGAAAACGCATTGGGATTGAATACAAAAGACACAATGCCGACTTAAAGACAAGTATAGGAAATCTTGTAAGAGTTTGTGGTGTGATCGGCTCCTGTGAGACCAGTATTAGATTCCGAGGCACCAGTGCGGGTTTATGGTATCCCTTGGACTTTCACATTGACCATGAAACACAGAATTAGCATCTGGATTGAGGACAAATGGGACAGTGCCGACTTAAGTACAAGAAGAGTGAATCTTCTAAGAGTTTGTGCTTTGAACGGCTCCTGGGAGACCAGCATTAGATTTTAATGCACCAGTGCAGTTTAACTGTCTCCATTGGAACTTCACATTGACCATGAAACACAGATATTTCATCGGGATTGAATACAAAAGGGAGAATGCCGACTTAAGTACGAGAAGAGTGAATCTTCTAAGAGATTGTGGTTTGAGCGGCTCCTGGGATACCAGTATTAGATTCCGATGCACCAGTGCAAGGTTACTGTATCCCTTGGACCTTCACATTGACGATGAAACACAGAAATGGCATCGGGATACAATATAAAATGGACAATGCCGACTTAAGTACAAGAAGAGTGATTCGCCTAAGAGTTTGTGGTTTGAACGGCTCCTGGGAGACCAGTATTAGATTCCAATGCACCAGTGCAGGTTTACTGTATCCCCTGGACCTTCACATTAACGATGAATTACAGAAATTGCATCGGGATATATCACAAAAGGGACAATCCCGACTTAAGTACAAAAAGAGTCACTCTTCTAAGAATTTGTTGTTTCAGCGGCTCCTGGGAGACCAGTATTAGAAGCCGACGCACCAAAGCAGTTTTAGTGTTTCCCTTGGACATTCACATTTACCATGAAACACAGAAATCGCATCGGGATTGAATGCAATAGGGACAATGCAGACTTAAGTACAAGTAGAGTGAATCATCTAAGAGACTGTGATTTGAGCGGCTCCTCATAGACCAGTATTAGATTCCGATGCACCAGTGCAGGTTTACTGTATCCCGTGAACTTTCACATTGACCATGAAACACAGATTTTGCATCGGGATTGAGTACAAATGGGACAATGCCGACTTAAGTACAAGAAGAGTGAATCTTCTAAGAGTTTGTGGTTTGAGCGGCTCCTGGAAGACTAGAATTAGATTCCGATGCAACAGTGCAGTTTTACTGTATCGATTCGACCTTCACATTGACGATGAAACACAGATATTGCATCGGGATATAATACAAAAGGGACGATGCCGACTTAAGTACAAGATGAGTGAATCCTCATAGAGTTTGTGCTTTGAGCGGCTCCTGAGAGACCAGTATTAGATTCCGATGCACCAGTGCAGGTTTACTGTATCCCTTGGATATTCACATTGACCATGAAACACAGAAATTGCATTGTGATTTAATACAAGAGAAACAATGCCGACTTAAGTACAAGAAGAGTGAATCTTCTAAGTGTTTGTGCTTTGACCGGCTCCTGGGAGACCAGTATTAGATTCCGATGCACCAGTGCATCTTTACTGTATCCCTTGGGCCTTCACATTGACGACGAAACACAGAAATTGCATAGGGATTGAATACAAAAGGACAATACCGACATAAGTACGAGAAGAGTGAATCTTCTAAGAGATTGTGGTTTGAGGAGCTCCTGGGAGACCAGTATTAGACTCCGATGCTCCAGTGCAGGTTTACTGTATCCGTTGGTCCTGCACATTGACCATGAAACACTGAAAATACATCGGGATTGTATACAAAAGGGACAATCACGAGTTAAGTACAAGAAAAGTGAATCTTCAAAGTGTTTGTGATTTGAGCGGCTCCTGGGACACCAGTATTAGATTCAGATGGACCAGTGCAGGTTTACTGTATCCCTTAGACCTTCACATTGACCATGAAACACCGAAATTACATTGGGATTGTATACAAAAGAGACAATGACGAATTAAGTACAAGAAGAGTGTATCTTCTAAAAGTTAGTGGTTTGACCGGCCCCTGGGAGACCAGAATCAGATTCAGATTGTCCAGTGCAGGTTAACTGTATCCCATGGACCTTCACATTGACCATGAATCACAGAAATCGCATTTGGATTTAATACAAAAGACACAATGCCGACATAAGGACCAGAAGAGTGAATCTTCTAAGAGTTTGTGATTTGTGCGGCTCCTAGGAGACTAGTATTAGATTCCGATGCAACAGTGGAGGTATACTGTATCACTTGGTCCTTCACAGTTACCATGAAACACAGAAATTGCATCGGGATTGAATAAAGAAGGCACAATGCCGACATAAGTACAAGAAGAGTGAATCTTCTAAGACTTTGTGGTTTGAGCGGCTCCTGGGAGACCAATATTAGATCCCGATGCACCAATGCAGGTTTACTGTATCCCTTGGACCTACACATTGACGATGAAACACAGAAATTGCATCGGGATATAATGTAAAAGGGACAATGCCGACTTAAGTACAAGAAGAGTGAAACGCCGAAGAATTTGTGGTTTGAGCGGCTCCTGGGTAACCAGTATTAGATTCCAATGCACCAGTGCAGGTTTACTGTATCCCTTGGACCTTCACATTGACGATGAAACACAGGAATTGCATTGGGATATAATACAAATGGGACAATGTAGACTTAAGTACAAAAAGAGTGACTCTTCTAAGAATTTGTTGTTTGAGCCGCTCCTCGGAGACCAGTGTTAGATTCCGGTGCCCCAGTGCTGGTTTACTGTTTCCCTTGAACCTTCACATTGACCATGAAACACAGAAATCGCTTAGGGATTGAATACAAAAGGGACCATGCCGACATAAGGACAAGAAGAGTGAATCTTCTAAGAGATAGTCCTTTGAGCGGCTCCTGGGAGACCAGTATTAGAAACCGATGCACCAAAGCAGTTGTAGTGTATCCCTTGGACATTCACATTGATCATGAAACACAGAAATTGCATCGGGATTGAATGCAAAAGGGACAATGACGAATTAAGTACAAGAAGAGTGAATCTTTTAAAAGTTTGTGCTTTGAGCAACTCCAAGGAGACCAGTATTAGATTCCAATGCAGCAGTTCAGGTTCACTGTATCTATTGGACCTTCACATTGACCATGAAACACAGACATCCCATCGGGATTGAATACAAAATACACAATGCTGACTTAAGTACAAGAAGAGTGAGTCTTCTAAGAGTTTGTGGTTTGAAAGGGTTCTGGGAGACCAGTATTAGATTCCGATGCACCTGTGAAGGTTTACTGTATCCCTTGGTCAGTCACATTGACCATGAAACACAGAAATTGCATCGGGTTTGAATACAAAACGGACAATGCCGACTTATATACAAGAAGAGTGAATCTTCTAAAAGCTTGTGGTTTGAGCTGCTCCTGGAAGACCAGTATCAGATTCAGATTGACCAGTGCAGGTTTACTGTATTCCATGGACCTTCACATTGACCATGAAACACAGAAATCGCATTGGGAAAAATACAACTGTCACAATGCAGGCTCAAGTATAAGAAGAGTGAATCTTACAGGAGTTTGTGTTTTGAGCGGCTCCTGGGAGACCAGTATTAGATTCCGATGCCCCAGTGCTCGTTTACTGTATCACTTGGACGTACACATTGACCATGAAACACAGAAATCCGATTGGGATTGAATACAAAAGGCACCATGCTGACATAAGGACAAGAAGAGTGAATCTTCTAAGAGTTAGTGCTGTGAGCGGCTCCTGGGGGACTAGTATTAGATTCCGATGCAACAGTGCAGGTTTACTCTATCCCTTGGACCTTTACAGTTACCATGAAACACAGAAATTGCATCGGGATTGAATACAAAAGAAACAATGCCGACTTAAGTAAAAGAAGAGTGAATCTTCTAAGAGTTTGTGGTTTGAGCGGCTCCTGGGAGACCAGTATTAGATTCCGATTCACCAGTGCAGTTTTACTGTATCCCTTGGACCTTCACATTGACCATGAAACACAGAAATTGCATCGGGACTGAATAAAAAAGGGACAATGACGACTTAAGTACAAGAGGAGTGAATCTTCTAAGAGTTTGTGGTTTGAGCGGCTCCTGGGAGACCAGCATTAGATTCAGATGCACCAGTGCAGGTTTACTGTATCCCTTGCACCTTCACATTGACCATGAAACCCAGAAATTGCATCGGGATTGAACACAAAAGGGACAATGCCGACTTAAGTATGAGAAGAGTGCATCTTCGATAAGATTGTGATTTGAGCGGCTCCTGGGAGACCAGTATTAGACTCCGATGCACTAGTGCAGGTTTACTGTATTCATTGCACCATCACATTGACTATGAAACACCGAAATTACATCGGGATTGTATGCAAAAGGGACAATGACGACTTAAGTACAAGAGGAGTGAATCTTCTAAGAGTTTGTGGTTTGAGCGGTTCCTGGGAGACCAGCATTAGATTCAGATGCACCAGTGCAGGCTTACTGTATCCCTTGGACCTTCACACTGACCATGAAACACCGAAAGTACATTCGGATTGTATACAAAAGGGACAATGACGAATAAAGTACAAGAAGAGTGAATCTTGTAAAAGTTTGTGCTTTGAGCAGCTCCTAGGAGCCCAGTATTAGATTCCAATGCAGCAGTTCAGGTTCACTGTATCAATTGGACCTTCACATTGACCATGAAACACAGAAATCCCATCGGGATTGAATAACAAAATACACAATGCTGACTTAAGTACAAGAAGAGTGATTCTTCTAAGAGTTTGTAGTTTGAGCGGGTTCTGGGAGACCAGTATTAGATTCCGATGCACCAGTGAAGGTTTACTGTATCCCTTGGACCTTCACATTGACCATGAAACACAGAAATTGCATCGGGTTTGAATACAAAACGGACAATGCCGACTTAAGTACAAGAAGAGGGAATCTTCTAAAAGTTTGTGGTTTGAGCTGTTCCTGGGAGACCAGTATCAGATTCAGATTGACCAGTGCAGGTTTACTGTATCCCATGGACCTTCACATTGACCATGAAACACAGAAATGGCATCGGGAAAAATACAACAGTCACAATGCAGGCTTAAGTGCAAGAAGAGTGAATCTTACAAGAGTTTGTGTTTTGAGCGGCTCCTGGGAGACCAGTATTAGATTCAGATGTACCAGTGTAGTTTTACTGTTTCCCTTGGACCTTCACATTGACCCTAAAACACAGAATTTGCATCGGGATTGAATACAAAAGGCAGAAAGCCGACTTAAGTACAAGGAGAGTGAATCTTCTAAGAGTTTGTGGTTTGTGCGGCTCCTGGGAGACTAGTATTCGATTCTGATGCAACAGTGCAGGCATACTGTATCCCTTGGTCCTTCACAGTTGCCATGAAACACAGATATTGCATCATGATTGAATACAGAAGTCACAATGCCGACCTAAGTACAAGAAGAGTGAATCTTCTAAGAGTTTGTGGTTTGAGGGGCTCCTGGGAGACTAGTATTAGATTCCGATGCACCAGTGCAGGTTTACTGTATCCCTTGGACCTTCACATTGACGATGAAACACAGAAATTGCATCGGGTATTATACAAAATGGAGAATGCCGACTTAAGTACAAAAAGGGTGAATCTTTTAAGAATTTGTTGTTTGAGCGGCTCCTGGGAGACCAGTATTAGATTCCGGTGCCCCTGTGCTGGTTTACTGTATCCCTTGGACCTTGACATTGACCATGAAACACAGAAATCGCATTGGGATTGAATACAAAAGGCACCATGCCGACATAAGGACAAAAAGAGTGAATCTTTTAAGAGTTAGTGCTTTGAGCGGCTCCTGGGAGACTAGTATGAGATTCCAATGCAACAGTGCAGGTTTACTGTATACCTTGGACCTTCACATTGACCATGAAACACCGAAATTACGGCGGGATTGTATACAAAAGGGAGAATGACGACTTAAGTACAAGAAGAGTGAATCTTCTAAGAGTTTGTGGTTTGAGCGGTTCCTGGGAGACCAGTATTAGATTCCGATGCACCAGTGCAGGTTGACTGTATCCCTTGGACATTCACATAGACCATGAAACACAGAAATTGCATCGGGATATAATGCAAAAGGGACAATGCCGACTTAAGTACAAGAAGAGTAAATCATCCAAGAGATTGTGGTTTGAGCGGCTCCTGGGAGACCAATATTAGATTCAGATGCACCAGTGCAGGTTTACTGTATCCCTTGGACCTTGACATTGATCATGAAACACAGAAATCGCATTGGGATTGAAAACAAAAGACACGATGAAGACTTAAGTATAAGAGCAGTGTATCTTCTAAGAGTTTGTGCCTTGAACGGCTCCTGGGAAACCAGTCTTAGATTCCGATGCACCAGAGCACCTTTACTGTATCACTTCGACCTTCACATTGACCGTGAAACACAGAAAACGCATTGGGATTGAATACAAAAGACACAATGCCGACTTAAAGACAAGAATAGGAAATCTTGTAAGAGTTTGTGGTGTGATCGGCTCCTGTGAGACCAGTATTAGATTCCGAGGCACCAGTGCGGGTTTATGGTATCCCTTGGACTTTCACATTGACCATGAAACACAGAATTTGCATCTGGATTGAGGACAAATGGGACAGTGCCGACTTAAGTACAAGAAGAGTGAATCTTCTAAGAGTTTGTGCTTTGAACGGCTCCTGGGAGACCAGCATTAGATTTTAATGCACCAGTGCAGTTTAACTGTCTCCATTGGAACTTCACATTGACCATGAAACACAGATATTTCATCGGGATTGAATACAAAAGGGAGAATGCCGACTTAAGTACGAGAAGAGTGAATCTTCTAAGAGATTGTGGTTTGAGCGGCTCCTGGGATACCAGTATTAGATTCCGATGCACCAGTGCAAGGTTACTGTATCCCTTGGACCTTCACATTGACGATGAAACACAGAAATGGCATCGGGATACAATATAAAATGGACAATGCCGACTTAAGTACAAGAAGAGTGATTCGCCTAAGAGTTTGTGGTTTGAACGGCTCCTGGGAGACCAGTATTAGATTCCAATGCACCAGTGCAGGTTTACTGTATCCCCTGGACCTTCACATTAACGATGAATTACAGAAATTGCATCGGGATATATCACAAAAGGGACAATCCCGACTTAAGTACAAAAAGAGTCACTCTTCTAAGAATTTGTTGTTTCAGCGGCTCCTGGGAGACCAGTATTAGAAGCCGACGCACCAAAGCATTTTTAGTGTTTCCCTTGGACATTCACATTTACCATGAAACACAGAAATCGCATCGGGATTGAATGCAATAGGGACAATGCAGACTTAAGTACAAGTAGAGTGAATCATCTAAGAGACTGTGATTTGAGCGGCTCCTCATAGACCAGTATTAGATTCCGATGCACCAGTGCAGGTTTACTGTATCCCGTGAACTTTCACATTGACCATGAAACACAGATTTTGCATCGGGATTGAGTACAAATGGGACAATGCCGACTTAAGTACAAGAAGAGTGAATCTTCTAAGAGTTTGTGGTTTGAGCGGCTCCTGGAAGACTAGAATTAGATTCCGATGCAACAGTGCAGTTTTACTGTATCGATTCGACCTTCACATTGACGATGAAACACAGATATTGCATCGGGATATAATACAAAAGGGACGATGCCGACTTAAGTACAAGATGAGTGAATCCTCATAGAGTTTGTGCTTTGAGCGGCTCCTGAGAGACCAGTATTAGATTCCGATGCACCAGTGCAGGTTTACTGTATCCCTTGGATATTCACATTGACCATGAAACACAGAAATTGCATTGTGATTTAATACAAGAGAAACAATGCCGACTTAAGTACAAGAAGATTGAATCTTCTAAGTGTTTGAGGTTCGAGCGGCTACTGGGAGACCAGTATTAGATTCCGATGCACTAGCGCAAGTTTACAGTATCCCTTGAAACTTCACATTGACCATGAAACACAGAAATTGCATCAGGATATAATACAAAAGGGACAATGCCGACTTAAGTACAAGAAGAGTGAATCTTCTAAGTGTTTGTGCTTTGACCGGCTCCTGGGAGACCAGTATTAGATTCCGATGCACCAGTGCATCTTTACTGTATCCCTTGGGCCTTCACATTGACGACGAAACACAGAAATTGCATAGGGATTGAATACAAAAGGACAATACCGACATAAGTACGAGAAGAGTGAATCTTCTAAGAGATTGTGGTTTGAGCAGCTCCTGGGAGACCAGTATTAGACTCCGATGCTCCAGTGCAGGTTTACTGTATCCGTTGGTCCTGCACATTGACCATGAAACACTGAAAATACATCGGGATTGTATACAAAAGGGACAATCACGAGTTAAGTACAAGAAAAGTGAATCTTCAAAGTGTTTGTGATTTGAGCGGCTCCTGGGACACCAGTATTAGATTCAGATGGACCAGTGCAGGTTTACTGTATCCCTTAGACCTTCACATTGACCATGAAACACCGAAATTACATTGGGATTGTATACAAAAGAGACAATGACGAATTAAGTACAAGAAGAGTGTATCTTCTAAAAGTTAGTGGTTTGACCGGCCCCTGGGAGACCAGAATCAGATTCAGATTGTCCAGTGCAGGTTAACTGTATCCCATGGACCTTCACATTGACCATGAATCACAGAAATCGCATTTGGATTTAATACAAAAGACACAATGCCGACATAAGGACCAGAAGAGTGAATCTTCTAAGAGTTTGTGATTTGTGCGGCTCCTAGGAGACTAGTATTAGATTCCGATGCAACAGTGGAGGTATACTGTATCACTTGGTCCTTCACAGTTACCATGAAACACAGAAATTGCATCGGGATCGAATAAAGAAGGCACAATGCCGACATAAGTACAAGAAGAGTGAATCTTCTAAGACTTTGTGGTTTGAGCGGCTCCTGGGAGACCAATATTAGATCCCGATGCACCAATGCAGGTTTACTGTATCCCTTGGACCTACACATTGACGATGAAACACAGAAATTGCATCGGGATATAATGTAAAAGGGACAATGCCGACTTAAGTACAAGAAGAGTGAAACGCCGAAGAATTTGTGGTTTGAGCGGCTCCTGGGTAACCAGTATTAGATTCCAATGCACCAGTGCAGGTTTACTGTATCCCTTGGACCTTCACATTGACGATGAAACACAGGAATTGCATTGGGATATAATACAAATGGGACAATGTAGACTTAAGTACAAAAAGAGTGACTCTTCTAAGAATTTGTTGTTTGAGCCGCTCCTCGGAGACCAGTGTTAGATTCCGGTGCCCCAGTGCTGGTTTACTGTTTCCATTGAACCTTCACATTGACCATGAAACACAGAAATCGCTTTGGGATTGAATACAAAAGGGACCATGCTGACATAAGGACAAGAAGAGTGAATCTTCTAAGAGATAGTCCTTTGAGCGGCTCCTGGGAGACCAGTATTAGAAACCGATGCACCAAAGCAGTTGTAGTGTATCCCTTGGACATTCACATTGATCATGAAACACAGAAATTGCATCGGGATTGAATGCAATAGGGACAATGCCGACTTAAGTACAAGAAGAGTGAATCATCTAAGAGAATGTGATTTGTCCGGCTCCTCGGAGACCAGTATTAGATTCCGATGCACCAGTGCAGGTTTACTGTATTCCGTGAACTTTCACATTGACCATGAAACACAGAATTTGCATCGGGATTGAGTACAAATGGGACAAAGCCGACTTAAGTACAAGAAGAGTGAATCTTCTAAGAGCTTGTGGTTTGAGCGGCTCCTGGGAGACCAGCATTAGACCCCGATGCACCAGTGCAGGTTTACCGTATCCCTTGGACCTTCACATTGACGAAGAAACAGAGAAATTGCATCGCAATGGCGACTTCAGTACAAGATGAGTGAATTGCCTAAGAGTTTGTGGTTTGAGCGGCTCCTGGCAGATCAGAATTAGATTCCGATGCACCAGTGCACTTTTACTGTATCCCTTGGACTTCACATTGACCGTGAAACACAGAAAACGCATTGGGATTGAATACAAGAGACACAATGCCGACTTAAGTATAAGAAAAGTGAATGTTCTAAGACTTTGTGATCTGAGCGGCTCCTGGGAGACCAGTATTACATTCCGATTCCCCAGTGCTCATTTACTGTATCCCTAGGACGTACACATTCACCATGAAACACAGAAATCGCATTGGGATTGAATACAAAAGGCACCATGCTGACATAAGGACAAGAAGAGTGAATCTTCTAAGAATTAGTGCACATTGACCATGAAACACAGAAATCGCATTGGGATTGAATACAAAAGGCACCATGCTGACATAAGGACAAGAAGAGTGAATCATCTAAGAGTTAGTGCTGTGAGCGGCTCCTGGGAGACTAGTATTAGAATCCGATGCAACAGTGCAGGTTTACTGTATCCCTTGGACTTTTACAGTTACCATGAAACACAGAAATTGCATTGGGATTGAATACAAAAGAAACAATGCCGACTTAAGTAAAAGAAGAGTGAAACTTCTAAGAAATTGTGGTTTGACCAGCTCCTGGGAGACCAGTATTAGATTCCCATGCACCAGTGCAAGTTTACTGTATCCCTTGGACCTTCACATTGACCATGAAACACAGAAATTGCATTGGGATTGCATACAAAAGAAACAGTGCCGATGTAAGTAAGAGAAGAGTGAATCTTCTAAGAGGGTGTGGTTTGAGCGGCTCCTGGGAGACCAGTATTAGATTCCGATGCACCAGTGCAGAATTTACTGTATCCCTTGGACCTTCACATTGACCATGAAACACAGAAATCGCATCAGGATTGAATACAAAAGGCACAATGCCGACTTAAGTACATGAAGAGTAAAGGTTCTAAGGGTTTGTGATTAGAACGGCTCCTGGGAGACCAGTATTAGATTCCGATGCACCAGTGCAGGTTTGCTGTATCCCTTGGACCTTCACATTGACCATGAAACACATAAATTGCATCGGGATTGAATAAAAAAGGGACAATGCCGACATAGGTACAAGAAGAGTGAATCTTCTAAGAGTTTGTGCATTAGGCTTCACGTGGGAGACCAGTATTAGATTTCGATGCACCAGTGCAGGTCTACTGTATCTCTTAGACCTTCATATTGACACTGAAACACAGAATTTGTATCGGGATTGAATACAAAAGGGACAATGCCGACTTAAGTACGAGAAGAGTGAATCTTCTAAGAGATTGTGGTTAGAGCGGCTCCTGGGAGACCAGTATTAGAATCCGATGCACCAGTGCAGGTTTACTGTATCCCTTGGACCATCACATTGACCATGAAACACCGAAATTACATTGGGATTGTATACAAAAGGAACAATGACGACTTAAGTACAAGAGGAGTGATTCTTCTAAGAGTTTGTGGTTTGAGCGGCTCCTGGGAGGCCAGTATTGGATTCAGATGCACCAGTGCAGGTTTATTGTATCGCTTGGACCTTCACATTGACCATGAAACACCGAAATTACATTGAGATTGTACACAAAAGGGACAATGACGAATTAAGTGCAAGAAGAGGGAATCTTCTAGGAGATTGTGGTTTGAGCGGCTCCTGGGAGACCAGTATTAGATTCCGATGCACCACTGCAGGTTTACTGTATCTCTTGCACCTTCACATTGCCCATGTAGTACAGAAATCGCAACGGGATACGAAGGCACAATGCCGACTTAAGTACAAGAAGAGTGAATCTTGTGAAAGTTTGTGCTTTGAGCAGCTCCTAGGAGGCCAGTATTAGTTTCCATTGCAGCAGTTCAGGTTCACTGTATCAATTGGACCTTCACATTGACCACGAAACACAAAAAACTTATCAGGATTGATCACAAAATACACAATGCTGACTTAAGTACAATAAGAGTGAATCTTCTAAGAGTTTGTGGTTTGAGCGGGTTCTGGGACACCAGTATTACATTCCGATGCACCAGTGAAGGTTTACTGTATCCCTTGGACCTTCACATTGACCATGAAACACAGAAATTGTATCGGGTTTGAATACAAAACGGACAATGCCGACTTAAGTACAAGAAGAGTGAATCTTCTAAAAGTTTGTGGTTTGAGCTGCTCCTGGGAGACCAGTATCAGATTCAGATTGACCAGTGCAGGTCTACTGTATCCCCTGGACCTTCACATTAACGATGAAACACAGAAATTGCATCGGGATATAACACAAAAGGGACAATCCCGACTTAAGTACAAAAAGTGTCCCTCTTCTAAGAATTTGTTGTTTGAGCGGCTCCTGGGAGACCAGTATTAGAAGCCGAAGCACCAAAGCAGTTTTAGTGTTTCCCTTGGACATTCTCATTGACCATGAAACACAGATTTTGCATCGGGATTGAGTACATATGGGACAATGCTGACTTAAGTACAAGAAGAGTGAATCTTCTAAGAGTTTGTGGTTTGAGCGGCTCCTGGGAGACTAGAATTAGATTCCGATGCAACAGTGCAGTTTTATTGTATCGATTCGACCTTCACATTGACGATGAAACACAGATATTGCATCGGGATATAATACAAAATGGACGATGCCGACTTAAGTACAAGATGAGTGAATCCTCATAGAGTTTGTGCTTTGAGCGGCTCCTGAGAGACCAGTATTAGATTCCGATGCACCAGAGCAGGTTTACTGTATCCCTTGGATATTCACATTGACCATGAAACACAGAAATTGCATTGGGATTGAATACAAGAGAAACAATGCCGACTTAAGTACAAGAAGATTGAATCTTCTAAGTGTTTGAGGTTCGAGCGGCTACTGGGGACCAGTATTAGATTCCGATGCAGTAGCGCAAGTTTACAGTATCCCTTGAAACTTCACATTGACCATGAATCACAGAAATTGCATCGGGATTGAATACAAAAGGGACAATACCGACTTAAGTACGAGAAGAGTGAATCTTCTAAGAGATTGTGGTATGAGCAGCTCCTGGGAGACCAGTATTAGACTCCGCTGCTCCAGTGCAGGTTTACTGTATCCCGTGAACTTTCACATTGACCATGAAACACAGATTTTGCATCGGGATTGAGTACAAATGGGACAATGCCGACTTAAGTACAAGAAGAGTGAATCTTCTAAGAGTTTGTGGTTTGAGCGGCTCCTGGAAGACTAGAATTAGATTCCGATGCAACAGTGCAGTTTTACTGTATCGATTCGACCTTCACATTGACGATGAAACACAGATATTGCATCGGGATATAATACAAAAGGGACGATGCCGACTTAAGTACAAGATGAGTGAATCCTCATAGAGTTTGTGCTTTGAGCGGCTCCTGAGAGACCAGTATTAGATTCCGATGCACCAGTGCAGGTTTACTGTATCCCTTGGATATTCACATTGACCATGAAACACAGAAATTGCATTGTGATTTAATACAAGAGAAACAATGCCGACTTAAGTACAAGAAGATTGAATCTTCTAAGTGTTTGAGGTTCGAGCGGCTACTGGGAGACCAGTATTAGATTCCGATGCACTAGCGCAAGTTTACAGTATCCCTTGAAACTTCACATTGACCATGAAACACAGAAATTGCATCAGGATATAATACAAAAGGGACAATGCCGACTTAAGTACAAGAAGAGTGAATCTTCTAAGTGTTTGTGCTTTGACCGGCTCCTGGGAGACCAGTATTAGATTCCGATGCACCAGTGCATCTTTACTGTATCCCTTGGGCCTTCACATTGACGACGAAACACAGAAATTGCATAGGGATTGAATACAAAAGGACAATACCGACATAAGTACGAGAAGAGTGAATCTTCTAAGAGATTGTGGTTTGAGCAGCTCCTGGGAGACCAGTATTAGACTCCGATGCTCCAGTGCAGGTTTACTGTATCCGTTGGTCCTGCACATTGACCATGAAACACTGAAAATACATCGGGATTGTATACAAAAGGGACAATCACGAGTTAAGTACAAGAAAAGTGAATCTTCAAAGTGTTTGTGATTTGAGCGGCTCCTGGGACACCAGTATTAGATTCAGATGGACCAGTGCAGGTTTACTGTATCCCTTAGACCTTCACATTGACCATGAAACACCGAAATTACATTGGGATTGTATACAAAAGAGACAATGACGAATTAAGTACAAGAAGAGTGTATCTTCTAAAAGTTAGTGGTTTGACCGGCCCCTGGGAGACCAGAATCAGATTCAGATTGTCCAGTGCAGGTTAACTGTATCCCATGGACCTTCACATTGACCATGAATCACAGAAATCGCATTTGGATTTAATACAAAAGACACAATGCCGACATAAGGACCAGAAGAGTGAATCTTCTAAGAGTTTGTGATTTGTGCGGCTCCTAGGAGACTAGTGTTAGATTCCGATGCAACAGTGGAGGTATACTGTATCACTTGGTCCTTCACAGTTACCATGAAACACAGAAATTGCATCGGGATCGAATAAAGAAGGCACAATGCCGACATAAGTACAAGAAGAGTGAATCTTCTAAGACTTTGTGGTTTGAGCGGCTCCTGGGAGACCAATATTAGATCCCGATGCACCAATGCAGGTTTACTGTATCCCTTGGACCTACACATTGACGATGAAACACAGAAATTGCATCGGGATATAATGTAAAAGGGACAATGCCGACTTAAGTACAAGAAGAGTGAAACGCCGAAGAATTTGTGGTTTGAGCGGCTCCTGGGTAACCAGTATTAGATTCCAATGCACCAGTGCAGGTTTACTGTATCCCTTGGACCTTCACATTGACGATGAAACACAGGAATTGCATTGGGATATAATACAAATGGGACAATGTAGACTTAAGTACAAAAAGAGTGACTCTTCTAAGAATTTGTTGTTTGAGCCGCTCCTCGGAGACCAGTGTTAGATTCCGGTGCCCCAGTGCTGGTTTACTGTTTCCCTTGAACCTTCACATTGACCATGAAACACAGAAATCGCTTTGGGATTGAATACAAAAGGGACCATGCCGACATAAGGACAAGAAGAGTGAATCTTCTAAGAGATAGTCCTTTGAGCGGCTCCTGGGAGACCAGTATTAGAAACCGATGCACCAAAGCAGTTGTAGTGTATCCCTTGGACATTCACATTGATCATGAAACACAGAAATTGCATCGGGATTGAATGCAATAGGGACAATGCCGACTTAAGTACAAGAAGAGTGAATCATCTAAGAGAATGTGATTTGTCCGGCTCCTCGGAGACCAGTATTAGATTCCGATGCACCAGTGCAGGTTTACTGTATTCCGTGAACTTTCACATTGACCATGAAACACAGAATTTGCATCGGGATTGAGTACAAATGGGACAAAGCCGACTTAAGTACAAGAAGAGTGAATCTTCTAAGAGCTTGTGGTTTGAGCGGCTCCTGGGAGACCAGCATTAGACCCCGATGCACCAGTGCAGGTTTACCGTATCCCTTGGACCTTCACATTGACGAAGAAACAGAGAAATTGCATCGCAATGGCGACTTCAGTACAAGATGAGTGAATTGCCTAAGAGTTTGTGGTTTGAGCGGCTCCTGGCAGATCAGAATTAGATTCCGATGCACCAGTGCACTTTTACTGTATCCCTTGGACTTCACATTGACCGTGAAACACAGAAAACGCATTGGGATTGAATACAAGAGACACAATGCCGACTTAAGTATAAGAAAAGTGAATGTTCTAAGACTTTGTGATCTGAGCGGCTCCTGGGAGACCAGTATTACATTCCGATTCCCCAGTGCTCATTTACTGTATCCCTAGGACGTACACATTCACCATGAAACACAGAAATCGCATTGGGATTGAATACAAAAGGCACCATGCTGACATAAGGACAAGAAGAGTGAATCTTCTAAGAATTAGTGCACATTGACCATGAAACACAGAAATCGCATTGGGATTGAATACAAAAGGCACCATGCTGACATAAGGACAAGAAGAGTGAATCATCTAAGAGTTAGTGCTGTGAGCGGCTCCTGGGAGACTAGTATTAGAATCCGATGCAACAGTGCAGGTTTACTGTATCCCTTGGACTTTTACAGTTACCATGAAACACAGAAATTGCATTGGGATTGAATACAAAAGAAACAATGCCGACTTAAGTAAAAGAAGAGTGAAACTTCTAAGAAATTGTGGTTTGACCAGCTCCTGGGAGACCAGTATTAGATTCCCATGCACCAGTGCAAGTTTACTGTATCCCTTGGACCTTCACATTGACCATGAAACACAGAAATTGCATTGGGATTGCATACAAAAGAAACAGTGCCGATGTAAGTAAGAGAAGAGTGAATCTTCTAAGAGGGTGTGGTTTGAGCGGCTCCTGGGAGACCAGTATTAGATTCCGATGCACCAGTGCAGAATTTACTGTATCCCTTGGACCTTCACATTGACCATGAAACACAGAAATCGCATCAGGATTGAATACAAAAGGCACAATGCCGACTTAAGTACATGAAGAGTAAAGGTTCTAAGGGTTTGTGATTAGAACGGCTCCTGGGAGACCAGTATTAGATTCCGATGCACCAGTGCAGGTTTGCTGTATCCCTTGGACCTTCACATTGACCATGAAACACATAAATTGCATCGGGATTGAATAAAAAAGGGACAATGCCGACATAGGTACAAGAAGAGTGAATCTTCTAAGAGTTTGTGCATTAGGCTTCACGTGGGAGACCAGTATTAGATTTCGATGCACCAGTGCAGGTCTACTGTATCTCTTAGACCTTCATATTGACACTGAAACACAGAATTTGTATCGGGATTGAATACAAAAGGGACAATGCCGACTTAAGTACGAGAAGAGTGAATCTTCTAAGAGATTGTGGTTAGAGCGGCTCCTGGGAGACCAGTATTAGAATCCGATGCACCAGTGCAGGTTTACTGTATCCCTTGGACCATCACATTGACCATGAAACACCGAAATTACATTGGGATTGTATACAAAAGGAACAATGACGACTTAAGTACAAGAGGAGTGATTCTTCTAAGAGTTTGTGGTTTGAGCGGCTCCTGGGAGGCCAGTATTGGATTCAGATGCACCAGTGCAGGTTTATTGTATCGCTTGGACCTTCACATTGACCATGAAACACCGAAATTACATTGAGATTGTACACAAAAGGGACAATGACGAATTAAGTGCAAGAAGAGGGAATCTTCTAGGAGATTGTGGTTTGAGCGGCTCCTGGGAGACCAGTATTAGATTCCGATGCACCACTGCAGGTTTACTGTATCTCTTGCACCTTCACATTGCCCATGTAGTACAGAAATCGCAACGGGATACGAAGGCACAATGCCGACTTAAGTACAAGAAGAGTGAATCTTGTGAAAGTTTGTGCTTTGAGCAGCTCCTAGGAGGCCAGTATTAGTTTCCATTGCAGCAGTTCAGGTTCACTGTATCAATTGGACCTTCACATTGACCACGAAACACAAAAAACTTATCAGGATTGATCACAAAATACACAATGCTGACTTAAGTACAATAAGAGTGAATCTTCTAAGAGTTTGTGGTTTGAGCGGGTTCTGGGACACCAGTATTACATTCCGATGCACCAGTGAAGGTTTACTGTATCCCTTGGACCTTCACATTGACCATGAAACACAGAAATTGTATCGGGTTTGAATACAAAACGGACAATGCCGACTTAAGTACAAGAAGAGTGAATCTTCTAAAAGTTTGTGGTTTGAGCTGCTCCTGGGAGACCAGTATCAGATTCAGATTGACCAGTGCAGGTCTACTGTATCCCCTGGACCTTCACATTAACGATGAAACACAGAAATTGCATCGGGATATAACACAAAAGGGACAATCCCGACTTAAGTACAAAAAGTGTCCCTCTTCTAAGAATTTGTTGTTTGAGCGGCTCCTGGGAGACCAGTATTAGAAGCCGACGCACCAAAGCAGTTTTAGTGTTTCCCTTGGACATTCTCATTGACCATGAAACACAGATTTTGCATCGGGATTGAGTACATATGGGACAATGCTGACTTAAGTACAAGAAGAGTGAATCTTCTAAGAGTTTGTGGTTTGAGCGGCTCCTGGGAGACTAGAATTAGATTCCGATGCAACAGTGCAGTTTTATTGTATCGATTCGACCTTCACATTGACGATGAAACACAGATATTGCATCGGGATATAATACAAAATGGACGATGCCGACTTAAGTACAAGATGAGTGAATCCTCATAGAGTTTGTGCTTTGAGCGGCTCCTGAGAGACCAGTATTAGATTCCGATGCACCAGAGCAGGTTTACTGTATCCCTTGGATATTCACATTGACCATGAAACACAGAAATTGCATTGGGATTGAATACAAGAGAAACAATGCCGACTTAAGTACAAGAAGATTGAATCTTCTAAGTGTTTGAGGTTCGAGCGGCTACTGGGGACCAGTATTAGATTCCGATGCAGTAGCGCAAGTTTACAGTATCCCTTGAAACTTCACATTGACCATGAAACACAGAAATTGCATCGGGATTGAATACAAAAGGGACAATACCGACTTAAGTACGAGAAGAGTGAATCTTCTAAGAGATTGTGGTATGAGCAGCTCCTGTGAGACCAGTATTAGACTCCGCTGCTCCAGTGCAGGTTTACTGTATCCCTTGGACCTTCACATTGACCATGAAACACTGAAAATACATCGGGATTGTATACAAAAGGGACAATCACGAGTTAAGTACAAGAAAAGTGAATTTTCAAAGAGTTTGTGATTTGAGCGGCTCCTGGGACACCAGTATTAGATTCAGATGGACCAGTGCAGGTTTACTGTATCCCTTGGACCTTCACATTAACCATAAATCACTGAAATAACATCGGGATTGTATACAAAAGGGTCAATGACCAGTTAAGTACAAGAAGAATGAATCTTCAAAGAATTTGTGATTTGAGCGGCTCCTGGGAGACCAGTATAAGATTCAGATGCACCACTGCAGGTTTACTGTATCCCTTGGACTTTCAAATTGACCATGAAACACCGAAATTACATTGGGTTTGTATACAAAAGAGACAATGACGACTTAAGTACAAGAAGAGTGAATCGTCTAGTAGATTGTGGTTTGACCGGCTCCTGGGAGGCCAGTATTAGATTCCGATGCACCACTGCAGGTTTAATGTATCTCTTGCACCTTCACATTGTCCATGTAACACAGAAATTGCAACGGGATAGAAAGACACAATGCCGACTTATGTACAAGAAGAGTGAATCTTGTAAACGTTTGTGCTTTGAGCGGCTCCTGGGAGACAAGTATTGGATTCCAATGCAGCAGTGCAGGTTCACTGTTCAATTGGACCTTCACATTGACCATGAAACACCGAAATCCCATCGGGATTGAATACAAAAGACACAATGCAGACTTAAGTACAAGAAGAGTGAATCTTCTAAGAGTTTGTGGTTTGAGCGGGTTCTGGGAGAGCAGTATTAGATTCCGATGCACCAGTGCAGGTTTACTGTATCCCTTGGACATTCACATTGACCATGAAACACAGAAATGGCATCGTGTTTGAATACATAACGGACAATGCCGACCTATGTACAAGAAAAGTGAATCTTCTAAAAGTTTGTGGTTTGAGCGACCCCTGGGTGATCAGTATCAGATTCAGATTGACCAGTGCAGGTTTACTGTACCCCATGGACCTTTACATTGACCATGAAGCACACTAATCGCATTTGGACTTAATACAAATGGCACAATGCCGAAATAAGGACCAGAACAGTGAATCTTCTAAGAGTTTGTGATTCGAACGGCTCCTAGGAGACTAGTATTAGATTCCGATGCAATAGTGCAGGTATACTGTATCCCTTGGGCCTTCACAGTTACCATGAAACACACTAATTGCATCGGGATTGAATACAGAAGGCACAATGCCGACTTAAGTACAAGAAGAGTGAATCTTCTAAGACTTCGTGCTTTGAACGGCTCCTGGGAGACCAGTATTTGATTCAGATGCACCAGTGCAGGTTTACTGTATCCCTTGGACCTTCACATTGACGATGAAACACAGAAATTACATCTGGATTGTATACAAAAGGGACTATCACGAGTTAAGTACAAGAAGAGTGAATCGCCTAAGAGTTTGTGGTTTGAGCGGCTCCTGGGTGACCAGTATTAGATTCCAATGCACCAGTGCAGTTTACTGTATCCCTTGGACCTTCACATTGACGGCGAAACACAGAAATTGCGTCGGGATATAATACAAATGGGACAATGCCGACTTAAGTAAAAAAAGAGTGACTCTTCTAAGAATTTGTTGTTTGAGCGGCTCCTGGGAGACCAGTATTAGATTCCGTTGCCCCAGTACTGGTTTACTGTATCCCTTGGACGTTCACATTGACCATGAAACACAGAAATCGCATTGGGATTGAATACAAAATGAACCATGCCGACATAAGGACAAGAAGAGTGAATCTTCTAAGAGTTAGTGCTTTGAGCGGCTACTGGGAGACCAGTATTAGAAACCGATGCACCAAAGCAGTTTTAGTGTATTCCTTGGACATTCACATTGACCATGAAGCACAGAAATCACATTGGGATTGAATGCAATAGGGACAATGCCGACTTAAGTACAAGAAGAGTGAATCATCTAAGAGAATGTGATTTGAGCGGCTCCTCGGAGACCAGTATTAGATTCCGATGCACCAGTGCAGGTTTACTGTATTCCGTGAACTTTCACATTGACGATAAAACACAGATATTGCATCGGGATATAATACAAAAGGAACAATGCCGACTTAAGTACAAGAAGAGTGAATCCTCAAAGAATTTCTGCATTGAGCGGCTCATGGGAGACCAGTATTAGATTCCGATGCACCAGTGCAGGTTTACTGTATCCCTTGGACCTTCACATTGACCATGAAACACAGAAATTGCATTGGGATTGAATACAAGAGAAACAATGCCGACTTAAAAACAAGGAGCGTGAATCTTCTAAGAGTTTGTGGTTTGAGCGTCTCCTGGGAGACCAGTATTAGATTCCCATCACCATACAGGATTACTGTATCCCTTGGACCTTCACATTGACGATGAAACACAGAAATTGCATCAGGTAATACAAAAGGGACAATGCCGACTTAAGTAGAAGAAGAGCGAAACTTCTAAGAGTTTATGGTTTGAGCGGCTCCTGGGAGAGGAGTATTAGATTCCGATGCATCAGTGCAGGTTTACTGTATCCCTTGGACCTTCACATTGAGCATGAATCACAAAAATTGCATTTGGAATGAATACAAAAGAAACAGTGCCGACTTAAGTAAGAGAAGGGTGAAACGTCTAAGAGTTTGTGGTTTGAGCGGCTCCAGGGAGACCAGTATTAGATTCCGATGCATCAGTGCAGAATTTACTGCATCCCTTGGTCTTTCACATTGACCATGAAACACAGAAATCGCATCAGGTCTGAATACAAAAGGGACAATGCCGGCTTAAGTACGAGAAGAGTGATTCTTCTAAGAGATTTTGGTTTGAGCCGCTCCTGGGAAACCAATAATAGATTCCGATGCACCAGTTCAGGTTTACTGTACCCCTAGGAACTTCACATTGACGATGAAACACAGAAATTGCATCATGATTGAATACAAAACGGACAATGCCGACATAAGTACAAGAAGAGGGAATCTACTAAGAGTTTGTGCTTTAGGCTTCTCCTGGGGAACCAGTATTAGATTCCGATGCACTAGTGCAGGTTTTCTGTATCCCTTGGACATTCACATTGTCCATGAAACACAGAAATTGCATCGGTATTGGAAAAAAAAGGGTCTATGCTGACATAAGTACTAGAAGAGTGAATCTTATAAGAGTTTGTGTTTTAGGATTCTCCGTGGAGACCAGTATTTGATTCCGATGCACTGGTGCAGGTTTACTGTGTCCCTTGGACCTTCACATTGACTATGAAACACAGAAATTGCATCAGGATATAATACAAAAGGCACAATGCGCCTTAAGTACAAGGAGAGTGAATCCTCTAAGAGTTTGTGGTTTGAGCGGTTCCTGGGATACCAGTATTAGATTCCGATGCACCAGTGAAGGTGAAGTGTATCCCTTGGATATTCACATTGACCAAGAAACACAGAATTTGCGTCGGGATTGAATACAAATGGGACAATGCCGTCTTAGACACAAGAAGAGTGAGTCTTCTAAGGGTTTGTGGATTGAGCGGCTCGTGGGAGACCAGTATTAGATTCCAATGCACCAGTGCACGTTTACTGTATCCCCTGGACATTCACATTGGCGATGAAACACAGAAATTGCATCGGGATATAATACAAAAGGGACAATGCCGACCCAAGTATAAGAAGGGTAAATCTTCTAAGAATTTGTTGTTTGAGCGGCTCCTGGGAGACCAGTATTAGATTTCGATGCAACAGTGCAGGGTTACTGTATCCCTTCGACCATCACATTGACAATGAAATACAGATATTGCATCGGGATATATTACAAAAGGGACAATGCCGACTCAATTATAAGAAGAGTGAATATTCATAGAGTTTGTGCATTGAGCGGCTCCTGGGAGACCAGTATTAGTTTCCGATGCACCAGTGCAGGTTTACTGTATCCCTTGGACCATCAAATTGACCATGAAACACAGAAATTGCATCGGGTAATACAAAAGGGACAATGCCGACTTAAGTACAAGAAGAGTGAAGCTTCTAAAGGTGTGTGATTTGAGCAGCTCCTGGGAGACCAATATTAGAATCCGATGCACCAGTGCAGGTTTCCTGTATACCTTGGTCCTTCACATTGACCATGAAACACAGAAATTGCATTGGGATTGAATACAAAAGAAACCATGCCGACTTACGTACAAGAAGAGTGAATCTTCTGAGAGTTTGTGGTTTGAGCGGCTCCTGGGAGATCAGTATTAGATTCCGATGCACCAGTGCAGTTTTAATGTATCCCTTGGACCTTCACATTGACCATGAAACACAGAAATTGCATCAGGATTGAATACAAAATGGACAATGCCGACTTAAGTACGAGAAGAGTGAATCTTCTAAGAGATTGTGGTTTGAGCGGCTCCTGCGAGAGAAGTATTAGATTCCGATACACCAGTGCATGTTTACTGTATCCCTTGGACCTTCACATTGACCATGAAACACAGAAATTGCATCGGGCTTGAATACAAAAGGGACAATGCCGACTTAAGTACGAGAAGTGTGAATCTTCTAAGAGATTGTGGTTTGGGTGGCTCCTGGTGAACCAGTATTGGATTCCGATGCACCAGTGCTGGTTTACTGTATCCCTTGGACCTTCACATTGACCATGAAACACCGAATTTACATCGGGATTGTATACAAAAGGGACAATGACACTGAAGTACAGTAAGAGTGAATCTTCTAATAGTTTGTGGTTTGAGCGGCTCCTGGGGGACCAGTATTAGATTCAGATGCACCAGTGCTGGTTAACTGTATCCGTTGGGCCTTCACATTGACCATGAAACACAGAAATTGCATTGGTATTGAATACAAAAAGGACAATGACGAATTAAGTACAATAAGAGTGAATTTTCTAAGAGTTTGTGATTTTAGCTTCTCCTGGGAGACCAGTATTAGATTCCGATGCACTAGTGTTGGCTTACAGTATCTCTTGGACCTTCACATTGACCATGAAACACAGAAATTGCATCAGGATATATTACAAAAGGGACAATGCGGACTTAAGTACAAGAAGAGTGAATCTTCTAAGAGTTTGTGCTTTGACCGGCTCCTGGGAGACCAGTATTAGATTCCTCTGCACCAGTGCAGGTTTACTGGATCCCTTGGACCTTCACATTGACCATGAATCACGGAAATCGCAAAGGGATTGATTATAAAAGACACAATGCCGACTTAAGTACGATAAGAGTGGATCTTGCAAGAGTTTGTAGTTTGAGCGGCTTCTGGGAGACCTTATTAGATTCAGATGCACCAGTGCGGGTTTAGTGTATCCCTCGGATATTCACATTGACCAAGAAACAAAGAAATCGCATCTGGATTGAATACAATAGGGACAATGCCGACTAAAGTACAAGAAGAGTGAATCTTCTAAGAGTTAGTGTTTTAACTGGCTCCTGGGAGACCAATATTAGATTCCGATGTACCAGTGCAGGTTAACTGTATCCCTTCGACCTTCACATTGACCATGAAACACAGAAATTGCATTGGGATTGAATACAAAAGAAGCAATGCCGACTTAAGTACAAGAAGAGTGAATCTTCTAAGAGTTTGTGGTTTGAGCGGCTCCTGGGAGAGCAGTATTAGATTCCGATACACCAGTGCATGTTTACTGTATCCCTTGGACCTTCACATTAACAATGAAACACAGAAATTGCATTGGTATTGAATACAAAAGGGACAATGAAGACTTAAGTACAATAAGAGTGAATCTTCTAAGAGTTTCTGTTTTTAGCTTCTCCTGGGAGACCAGTATTAGATTCCGATGCACCAGTGCATGTTAACTGTATCCCTTCGACCTTCACATTGACCATGAAACACAGAATTTGCATCGGTATTGAGTACAAAAGGGACAATGCCGACTTAAGTACGTGAAGAGTGAATGTTCTCAGAGTTTGTGGTTTGAGCGGCTTCTTGGGTACCAGTATTAGATTCAGATGCTCCAGTGCAGGTTTAGTGTATCCCTTGGACATTCACATTGACCAAGAAACACAGAAATCGCATCTGGATTGAACACAAAATGGACAATCTCGACTAAAGTATAAGAAGAGTGAATCTTCTAAGAGTTAGTGTTTTGACTGGGTCCTGGGAGACCAGTATTAGATTCCGAATTACCAGTGCAGGTTAACTGTTTCCCTTGGACCTTCACATTGACCATGAAACACAGAATTCGCATCAGGATTGAATACAAAAGGCACCATGTCGGCTCAAGTATATGATGAGGAAATGTTCTAAGGGTTTGTGATTACAATGGCTCCTGGGAGACCAGTATTAGATTCCGATGCACCAGTGCAGATTTACTGTATCCCTTGGACCCTCACATTGACAATCAAACACAGAAATTGCATCAGGATAGAATACAAAAGGGACAATCCCGACATAAGTACAAGAAGAATGAATCTTCTAAGAGTTTATGTTTTAGGCTTCTCCTGGGAGACCAGTATTAGATTCCGATGCACTACAGCAGGTTTACTGTGTCCCTTGGACCTTCACATTGACTATGAAACACAGAAATTGCATCAAGATATAATACAAAAGGTACAACGCCGACTTAAGTACAAGAAGAGTGAATCTTCTAAGATTTTGTGCTTTGACCGGCTCCTGTGAGACCAGTATTAGATTTCGATGCAGCAGTGCAGGTTTACTGTATCCCTTGGACCTACACGTTGACCATGAAACACAGAATTTGCATCGCTATAGAGTACAAATGGGACAATGCAGAATTAAGTACAAGAAGAGTGAATCTTCTAAGAGATTGTGGTTTGGGCGGCTCCTGGGAGACCAGTATTAGATTCCGATGCACCAGTGCTGGTTTACTGTATCCCTTGGACCTTCACATTGACCATGAAACAACGAAATTACATTGGGATTGTATACAAAAGGGACAATGACGACTTAAGTACAAGAAGAGTGAATTTTCTAAGAGTTTATGGTTTGAGCGGCTCCTGGGAGACCAGTATTAGATGCCGATGCACCAGAGCTGGTTAACTGTATCCCTTGGACCTTTAAATTGACCATGAAACACAGAAATTGCATTGGCATTGAATACAAAAGGGACAATGTCGACCTAAGTACAAGAAAAGTGAATCTTCTAAGAGTTTGTGTTTTGAGCTTCTCCTGGGAGACCAGTATTAGATTCCGATGCACTAGTACAGGTTTACAATATCCCTTGGACCTTCACATTAAGGATCAAACACATAAATTGCATCAGGTAATACAAAAGGGACAATGCCGACTTAAGTAGAAGAAGAGCGAATCTTCTAAGAGTTTATGGTTTGAGCCGCTCCTGGGAGAGCAGTATCAGATTCCGATGCATCAGTGCAGGTTTACTGTATCCCTTGGACCTTCACATTGACCATGAATCACAAAAATTCCATCTGAATTGAATACAAAAGGGAGAATGCCGACTTAAGTACAAGAAGAGTGAATCTTCTAAGAGTTAGTGTTTTGACCGGCTCCTGAGAGACCAGTATTAGATTCCGATGTACCAGTGCAGGTTAACTGTATCCTTTCGACCTTCACATTACCATGAAACACAGAAATTGCATAGAAATTGAATACAAAAGAAGCAATGCCTACTTAAGTACAAGAAGAGTGAATCTTGTAAGAGTTTGTGATTTGAGAGACTCCTGGGAGACCAGTATTAGATTCCGATGCACCAGCGCAGAATTTACTGTATCCCTTGGACCTTCACATTGAACATGAAACACAGAATTCGCATCAGGATTGAATACAAAAGGAACCATGACGGCTCAAGTACATGATGAGTAAATGTTCCAAGGGTTTGTGATTAGAACGGCTCCCGGGAGACCAGTATTAGATTCCGATGCACCAGTGCAGGTTAACTGTATCCCTTCGACCTTCACATTGACCATGAAACACAGAATTAGCATCGGGATTGAGTACAAATGGGACAATGCCGACTTACGTACAAGAAGAGTGAATCTTTAAAGAGTTTATTCTTTGACCGGCTCCTGGGAGACCTGTTTTAGATTCCGATGCACCAGTGCAGGTTTACTGGACCCTTGGACCTTCACATTGACCATGAAACACAGAAATCGCAACGGGATTGATTACAAAAGACACAATGCCGACTTAAGTACGAGAAGAGTGAATGTTCTAAGAGTTTGTGGTTTGAGCGGCTTCTGGGGTACCAGTATTAGATTGAGATGCTCCAGTGCAGGTTTAGTGTATCCCTTGCATATTCACATTGAGCAAGAAACACAGAAATCGCATCTGGATTGAATACAAAAGGTACAATGCTGACTGAAGTACAGGAATAGTGAATCTTCTAAAATTTAGTGTTTTGACTGGCTCCTGGGAGACCAGTATTAGATTCCGATATACCAGTGCAGGTTACTGTATCCCTTCGACCTTCACATTGACCATGAAACACAGAAATTGCATTTGGATTAAATACAAAAGAAGCAATGCCTACTTAAGTACAAGAAGAGTGAATCTTCTAAGAGTTTGTGGTGTGAGAGACTCCTGGGAGACCAGTATTATATTCCCATGCACCAATGCAGGTTTACTGTATCCATTGGACCTTCACATTGACGATGAAACACAGAAATTGCATCGGGTAATACAAAAGGGACAATGCCGACTTAAGTACGAGAAGAGTGAAGCTTCTAAGACTTTGTGACCTGAACGGCTCCTGGGAGACCAGTATTAGATTCCGATGCACCAGCGCAGAATTTACTGTATCCCTTGGACCTTTACATTGGCCATGAAACACAGAAATCGCATCAGGATTGAATACAAATGGCACCATGACGGCTCAAGTACATGATGAGAAAATGTTCTAAGGGATTGTGATTAGAACGGCTCCTGGGAGACCAGTATTAGATTCCGATGCACCAGTGCAGATTTACTGTATCCCTTGGACCATCACATTGACAATGAAACACAGAAATTGCATCAGGATAGAATACAAAAGGTACAATCCCGACATAAGTACAAGAAGAATGAATCTTCATAGATTTTGTGCTTTGACCGGCTCCTGTGAGACCAGTAATAGAATTCGATGCAGCAGTGCAGGTTTACTGTATCCCTTGGACCTTCACATTGACATTGAATCACAAAAATTGCTTTGGGATTGAATACAAAAGAAACAGTGCTGACTTAAGTAAGAGAAGGGTGAAACGTCTAAGAGTTTGTGGTTTGAGTGGCTCCTGGGAGACCAGTATTAGATTCCGATGCATCAGTGCGGAATTTACTGTATCCCCTGGTCTTTCAGATTGACCATAAAACACAGAATTCGCATCAGGATTGAATACAAAAGGAACCATGACGGCTCAAGTACATGATTGGTAAATGTTCTAAGGGTTTGTGATTAGAACGGCTCCTGGGAGAGCAGTATTAGATTCCGATGCACCAGTGCAGGTTAACTGTATCCCTTCGACCTTCACATTGACCATGAAACACAGAATTTGCATCGGGATGAGTACAAATGGCACAATGCCGACTTAAGTCAAAGAATAGTGAATTTTCTAAGAGTTCGTGGTTTGAGCGGCTCCTGGGAAACCAGTATTAGATTTCGATACACCAGTGAAGGTTTACTGTATCGCTTGGCCCTACACATTGACCATGAAAAATAGAAATTGCATCGGGATTGAATACAAAAGGGACAATGCCGACATAAGTACAAGAAGTGTGAATCTTCTAAGAGTTTGTGTTTTAGGCTTCTCCTGGGGGACCAGTATTAGATTCCGATGCACTAGTGCAGGTTCACTGCGTCCCTTGGACCTTCACATTTACCATGAAACAATGATTTTGCATTAGGATATAATACAGAAAGCGACAATGCCTGCTTAAATACAAGAAGAGTGAATCTTCTAAGAGTGTGTGGTTTGAGCGGCTCCTGGGAGACTAGTATTACATTCCAATGCACCAGTTCAGGTTTAGTGTATCCCTTGGATATTCACGTTGACCAAGAAAAAAAGAAATCGCTTCTGGATTGAATAAAAAGAGACAATGCCGACTTAAGCACAAGAAGAGTGAATCTTCTAAGAGTTTGTGGTTAGAGCGGCTTCTGGGAGACCAGTGTTAGATTCAGATGCACCAGTGCATGTTTAGTGTATCCCTTGGACATTCAGATTGACCATGAAATACAGAAATCGCATTGGGATTGAATCCAATAATGACAAAGCCTTCATAAGTACAAGAAGAGTGAATCATCTAAGAGCTTGCGATTTGAGCGGCTCCTCGGAGACCAGTATTAGAATCCGATGCACCAGTGCAGGTTCACTGTGTCCCTTGGACCTTCACATTGACCATGAAACACAGAATTTGCATCGGGATTGAGTACAAATGGGACAATGCCGACTTAAGTACAAGAAGAGTGATTCTTCTAAGAGTTTGTGGTTTCAGTGGCTCCTGGGAGACCAGTATTAGATTCCGATGCACCAGTGCAGTTTTACTGTATCCCTTCGACCTTCACAATGACCATGAAACACAGAAATAGCATCGGGATTGAATACAAACGGGACAATGCCGACTTAAGTACGAGAAGAGTGAATCTTTTAAGAGATTGTGGTTTGAGCGGCTCCTGGGGGACCGGAATTAGCTTCCGATGCACCCGTGCAGGTTTACTGTACCCCTTGGACCTTCACATTGACCAAGAAACACAGAAATTGCAACGTGATTGAATACAAAAGGGACAATGCCGACATATGAACACGAAGAGTGAATCTACTAAGTGTTTGTGTCTTAGGCTTCTCCTGGGAGACCAGTATTAGATTCCGATGTACCAGTGCAGGTTTACTGTAACACTAGGACCTTCACATTGACCACGAAACACAGAAATTGCACCAGGATATAATACAAAAGGGACAATGCCGACATAAGTACAAGATGAGTGAATCTTCTAAGAGTTTGTGCTTTGACCGGCTCCTGGGAGGCCAGTATTAGATTTCGATTCACCAGTGCAGATTTACTGTATCTCTTGGACCTTCATATTGACCATGAAACACAACATTTGCGTCGGGATTGAATACAAATGGGACAATGCCGACTTATGTACAAGAAGAGTGAAACTTCTCAGAGTTTGTGGTTTGAGCGGCTCCTGGGAGACCAGTATTAGATGTCGATGCACCAGTGCAGTTTTGCCGTATCCCTTTGACCTTCACAGAGACCATGACACACATAAGTTGCTTCGGGATTGATTACAAAAAGGACAATGCCGACTTAAGTACAAGAAGAGTGAATCTTCTAAGAGTTTGTGATTTGAGCGGCACCTGGGAGACGATTATTAGATTCCGATGCACCCGTGCAGGTCTACTGTATCCCTTGGACCTTCACGTTGACCATGAATCACAGAAATCGCAACGGGATGGAATACAAAAGGCACAATGCCGACTTAAGTACAAGAAGACTAAATCCTTTAAGAGTTTGTGCTTTGAGCGGCTCCTGGGAGACCAGTATTAGATTCCGATGCACCAGTGCAGGTTTACAATATCAATTGGACCTTCACATTGACCATGAAACAACTAAATCCCATCGGGATTGAGTACAAAAGACATAATGACGACCTAAGTACAAGAAGAGTGAATCTTCTAAGAGTTTGTGTTTTGAGCGGCTCCTGGGAGACCTGTATTAGATTCCTAAGCACCAGTGCAGGTTTACTGTATCCGTTGGATACTCACATTGACGATGAAACACAGAAATTGCATCGGGATAGAATACAAAAAGGACAATGCCGACTTAAGTACAAGAAGAGTGAATCTTCTAAGAGTTTGTGATTTGAGCGGCTCCTGGGAGACCAGTATTAGATTCCGATGCAGAAGTGCAGGTTCACTGTATCAATTGGACCTTCACATAGACCATGAAACACCGAAATCCCATCGGGATTGAATACAAAAGACACAACGCCGACTTTAGTACAAGAAGAGTGAATCTTCTAAGAGTTTTTTGGTTTGAACGGGTCCTGGATGACCAGTATTAGATTCCAATGCACCAGTGCAGGTTTACTGTATCCCATTGGCCTTCACATTGACCATGAAACACAGAAATCGCATCGGAATTGATAACAAAAGGCACCATGCCGAAATAATAACAAGAAGAGTGAATCTTCTAAGAGTTAGTGCTTTAAGCGGCTTCTGGGAGACTAGTATTAGATTCCGATGCAACAGTGCAGGTTTATTGTATCCCTTGGAACTTTACAGTTACCATGAAACACTAAAATTGCATCGGGATTGAATACACAAGGCAATATGCCGACTTAAGTATAAGAAGAGTGAATCTTCAAAGAGTTTTTTGGTATGAGCGGCTTCTGGGAGACCAGTATTAGATTCCGATGCCACAGTGCAGGTTTACTGTATCCCTTCGACATTCACATTGACCATGAAACACCGAAATTGCATCGGGATTGAATACAAAAGGGACAATGCCGACTTAAGTACGAGAAGAGTGAATCTTCTAAGTGTGTTTGGTTTGAGCTGCTCCTGGGAGACCTGTGTTAGATTCCCATGCACCAGTACAGTTTTACTGTATCCCTTGGACCTTCACATTGACCATGAGACTCAGATATTGCAACGGGATAGATTACAAAAGGCACAATGCCGACTTAAGTACAACCAGAGTGAATCTTCTAAGAGTTAGTGCTTTGACGGTCTCCTGGGAGACCATTATTAGATTTCGATGCACCAGTGCAGGTTTACTATATCCCTTGGACCTTCATATTGACCATGAAACACAGAATTTGCGTCGGGATTGGATACAAATGGGTCAATGCCGACTTAAGTACAAGAAGAGTGAAACTTCTAAGAGTTTGTGGTTTGAGCGGCTCCTGGGAGACCAGTATTAGATTCCGATGCACCAGTGCAGTTTTACCGTATCCCTTGGACCTTCACAGTGACCATGAAACACATAAGTTGCATCGGGATTGATTACAAAAAGGAGAATGCCGCCTTAAGTACAAGAAGAGTGAATCTTCTAAGAGTTTGTGGTTTGAGCGGCTCCTGGGAGACGATTATTGGATTCCGACGCACCCGTGCAGGTTTACTGTATCAATTGGACCTTCACATAGACCATGAAACACAGAGATCGCATCGGGATTGAATGCAAAATGCACAATGCCGACTTAAGTACGAGAAGAGTGAATCTTCTAAGAGATTGTGGTTTGAGCGTCTCCTGGGAGACCTGTTTTAGATTCCGATGAACCAGTGCACTTTTACTGTATCCCGTGGACCTTCACATTGACCATGTAACACAGAAATCGCATTGGGATGAATACAAAAGACACAATGCCAACTTAAGTACAAGAAGAGTGAATCTTGTAAGAGTTTGTGGTTTGAGCGGCTCCTGGGGGACTAGTATTAGATTTCGATGCACCAGCGCATGTTTACTGTATCCCTTGGACCATCACATTGACCATGAAACGCAGAAATTGCATCGGGATTCGATTCAAAATGGGGCAATGTCGACTTAAGTACAAGAAGAGTGAGTCTTCTTAGAGTTTGTGTTTTTAGCGGCTCCTGGGAGACCAGTATTAGATTCCGATGCACTAGTGCCGGTTTACTGCTTCCCTTGGACTTTCACATTGACCATGAAACACAGAAATTGCATCGTTATTGAATACATAAAGCAAAATGCCGACTAAAGTATAAGATGAGTGAATGTTCTAAGAGTTTGTGGTTTCAGCGGGTCCTGGGAGTCCAGTATTAGATTTTCATGCACCAGTGCATGTTTACTGTATCCCTTGGACATTCACATTGACCATGAAACACAGAAATCGCAGCGCGATAGATTATAAAAGGCACAATGCCTACTTAAGTATAAGAAGAGTGAATCTTCTAAGAGTTTGTGGTTTGAGTGGCTCCTGGGAGACCAGTATTAGATACCGATGCACCAGTGCAGGTTAAGTATCCCTTGGAAATACACATTAACCAAGAAACACAGATATCGCATCTGGATTGAATACAAAAGGGACAATGCCGCCTAAAGTACAAGAAGAGTGAATCTTCTAAGAGCTTGTGATCTGAGCGGCTCCTGGGAGACCACTATTAGATTCCGATGCACCAGTGCAGGTTTACTGTATCCCCCTTCACATTGGCCATGAAACACAGAATTGGCGTCGGGATTGTATACAACTGGGACAATGCCGACTTAAGTACAAGATGAGTGAATCTTCGAGGAGTTTGTGGTTTGAGCGGCTCGTGGGAGACGAACATTAGATTCCGATGCACCAGCGCAGGTTAACTGTATCCCTTGGAGCTTCACATTGACCTTGAAACACAGAAATCGCATCGGGATGGAATACAAAATGCACAATGCCGAATTAAGTACAAGAAGAGTGAATCTTCTAAGGGTTTGTGCTTTGACCGGCTCCTGGGAGACCAGTAATAGATTCCGATGCACCAGAGCAGGTTTACTGTATCAATTGGACCTTCACGTTGACCATGAAACACAGAGATCGCATCGGGATTGAATGCAAAAGGCACAATGCCGACTTAAGTACAAGAAGAGTGAGTCTTCTAAGAGTTTGTGTTTTGAGCGGCTCCTGGGAGAACAGTAATAGATTCGGATGCACCAGTGCAGGATTACTGTATCCCTTGGACCTTCACAGTGACCATGAGACACAGAAATCGCATTGGGATTGAGTACAAAAGACACAAGGCCGACTTAAGGACAAGAAGAGTGAATCTTGTAAGAGTTTGTTGTTTGAGCGGCTCCTGGGGGACCAGTATTAGATTTAGATGCACCAGTGCGGTTTACTGTATCCCTTGGACCTACACATTGACCATGAAACACAGAAATTGCATCGGGATTCAATTCAAAAGGGGCAATGCCGACTTAAGTACAAGAAGAGTGAATCCCTTTAGAGTTTGTGTTTTTTTAGCGGCTCCTGGGAGACCAGTATTAGATTCCGATGCACCAGTGATGGTGTACTGTATCCCTTGGATCTTCACATCGACCCTGAAGCACAGAAATCGCAACGGGATAAAATACAAAAGGCACAATGCCGACTTAAAGACAAGAAGAGTGAATCTTCTAAGAGTTTGTGGTTTGAGCGGCTCCTGGGAGACCAGTAATAGCTTCCGATGCACCAGTGCAGGTTTACTGTATCCCTAGGACATTCACATTGACCGTGAAACACAGAAATCGCATCGGGATTGAATCTAATACGGGGAATGCCGACTTAAGAACAGGAATACTGAATCATCTAAGAGATTGAGATTTGAGCGGCTCCTCGTAGACCACTATTAGATTCCGAAGCACCAGTGCAGGTTTGCTGTATCCCTTGGACCTTCACATTTACCATGAAACACAGAATTTGTAACGGGATTGAGTACAAATGGGACAAATCCGACATAAGTACAAGAAGAGTGAATCTTCTAAGAGTTTGTGGTTTGAGCGGCTCCTGGGAGACCAGTATTAGATTCCGATGCACCAGTACTGTTTTACTGTATCCCTTGGACCTTCACATTGACCATGAAACACAGAAATAGCACCGGGATTGAATACAAAAGGTACAATGCCGAATTAAGTATGAGAAGAGTGAATCTTCTAAGAGATTGTGGTTTGAGCGGCTCCTGGCAGACCAGTATTAGATTCCGATGCACCAGTGCAGGTTTACTGTATCCCTTGGACCTTCACATTCACCATGAAACACCGAAATTACATCGGGATTCTATACAAAAGGGACAATGCCGACTTAAGTATAGGAAGAGTAAATCTTCTAAGTGTTTGTGCTTTGACCGGCTCCTGGGAGACCAGTATTACATTCCGATGCACCAATGCAGGTTTACCGGATCCCTTGGACCTTCACATTGAGCATGAAACACAGAAATCGCAGCGGGACTGATTACAAAAGGCACAATGCCGACTTAAGTGCAAGAAGAGTGAATCTTCTAAGAATTTGTGGTTTGAGCGGCTCCTGGGAGGCCAGTATTAGATTCCGATGCACCAGTGCAGGTTTAGTGTATCCCTTGGATATTCACATTGACCAAGGAACAGAGAAATCGCATCTGGATTGAATGGAAAAGACACAATGCCGACTTAAGTACAAGAGGAATGAAGCTTCTAAGAGTTTGTGCTTTGAGCGGCTCCTGGGAGACCATTATTAGATTCCGATTAACCAGTGCAAGGTTTACTGTATCAATCGGACCTTCCCATTGACCATGAAGCACAGAGATCGCATCGGGATTGAATGCAAAATCACAATGCCGACTTAAGTAGAAGAAGAGTGAATCTTCTTAGAGTTTGTGGTTTGAGTGGCTCCTGGGAGAACAGTATTAGATTCCCATGCACCAGTGCAGTTTTACCGTATCCCTTGGACCTTCACAGTGAAAATTAAACTGATATGGTGCATCGGGATTGATCACAAAATGGACAATGCTGACTTAAGTACAAGAAGAGTGAATCTTCGAAGAGTTTGTGGTTTGAGCGGCTCCTAGGAGACGAGTATTAGATTCCGATGCATCAGCGCAGGTTAACTGTATCCCTTGGAGCTTCAGATTGACCATGAAACACAGAAATCGGAACGGGATAGAATACAAAAGGAGCAATGCCAAATTAAGTACAAGAAGAGTGAATCTTCTAAGAATTAGTGCCTTGACCGGCTCCTGGGAGACCAGTAATAGATTCCGATGCACCAGAGCAGGTTTTTCTGTATCAATTGGACCTTCACGTTGACCATGAAACACAGAGATCGCATCGGGATTGAATGCAAAAGGCACAATGCCGACTTAAGTACAAGAAGAGTGAATCTTCTAAGAGTTTGTGATTTGAGCGGCTCCTGGAAGACCAGTATCACTTTCCGATGCTCCAGTGCAGGTTTACTGTATCCCTTGGACCTTCACATTGACCATGAAACACAGAATTTGAATCGGGATTGAATACAAATGGGACAATGCCGACTTAAGTACAAGAAAAGAGAATTTACTAGGAGTTTGTGGTTTGAGCGACTCCTGGGAGACCAGAATTAGATTGCGATGCACCAGTGCAGTTTTACCGTATCTCTTGGACCCTCACAGTGGCCATGAAACACATAAGATGCATCGGGATTGATTACAAAAAGGACAATGCCGACTTAAGTACAAGAAGAGTGAACCTTCTAAGAGTTTATGGTTTGAGCTGCTCCTGGGAAACGAGTATTAGATTCCGATGCACCACTGCAGGTCTGCTGTATGCCTTGGAGCTTCACATTAACCATGAAACAGAGAAATCGCAACGGGATAGAATACAAAAGGCACAATGACGACTTAAGTACAAGGGGAGTGAATCTTCTAAGAGTTTGTGCTTTGAGCGGCTCCTGGGAGACCATTATTAGATTTCGATGCACCAGTGCAGGTTTACAGTATCAATTGGACCTTCCCGTTGACCATGAAACACAGAGATCGCATCGGGATTGAATGCAAAAGCACAATGATGACTTAAGTAGAAGAAGAGTGAATCTTCTAAGAGTTTGTGGTTGGAGCGGCTCCGTGGAGACCAGAATTAGATTCCGATTCTCCTGTGCTGGTTTACTGTATCCCTTGGACTTTCACATTGGCAATGAAATACAGAAATTGCGTCGGGATTGAATACATAAGGGACAATGCCGACCAAAGGAAAAGAAGAGTGAAACTTCTAAGAGTTTGTGCTTTGAGCGGCTCCTAGGGACCAGTAATAGATTCGGATGCACCAGTGCAGGATTACTGTATCCCTTGGACCTTCACATTGACCATGAAACACAGAAATTGCATTGGGATTGAATACAAAGACAAAATGCCGTGTTAAGAACAAGAAGAGTGAATCTAGTAAGAGTTTGTGCTTTGAGCGGCTCCTGGGGGACCAGTATTAGATTTAAATGCACCAGTGCGGTTAACTGTATCCCTTGGACCTTCACATTGACCATGAAACACAGAAATTGCATCGGTATTGAATACAAAATGGACAATGCCGATATAAGTACAGGAAGAGTGAATCTTCTAAGAGTTTGTGGTTTCAGCGGCTCCTGGGAGACCAGTATTAGATTCGGATGCACCATTGCAGGTTTACCGTACCCGTTGGACCTTCACATTGACCATGAAACACAGAAATTGCATCAGGATTGAATACAAAAGGTACAATGCCGACTTAAGTACAAGAAGAGTGAATCTACTAAGAGTTTGTGGTTTGATCGGCTCCTGGGAGACCAGTATTAGATTCCGATGCACCAGTGCCGCTTTAGTGTATCCCTTGGACATTCACATTGACCATGAAATACAGAAATCGCATCGGGATTGAATTCAATATGGACAATGCCGACTTAAGTACAAGAAGAGTGAATCATCTAAGAGATTGTGATTTGAGCGGTTCCTCGTAGACCAGTATTAGATTCCGATCCACCAATGCAGGTTTACTGTATCCCTTGGACCTTCCCATTTACCATGAAACACCGAAATTCCATCGGGATTGTATACAAGATGGACAATGACGACTTAAGTACAAGAAGAGTAAATCTTCTAAGAGTTTGTGCTTTGACCGGCTCCTGGGAGACCAGTATTAGACTCCGATGCACCCGTGCAGGTTCACTGGAACCCGTGGACCTTCACATTGACCATGGAACACAGAAATCGCAGCGGGATTGATTATAAAAGCCACAAAGCCGACATAAGTACAAGAAGAGTGAATCTTCTAAGAGTTTGTGGTTTGAGCGGCTCCTGGGAGACCAGAATTAGATTCCGATTCTCCAGTGCTGGTTTACTGTATCCCTTGGACTTTCACATTGACCATGAAACCCAGAAATTGCATCGGGATTGGATACAGATAGGGCAATGCCGACTTAAGTACAAGAAGAGTGAATCTTCTAAGAGTTTGTGGTTTGAGCGGTTCATGGGAGACCAGTATTAGATTCCAGTGTACCAGATCAGGTTTACTGTATCCCTTGGACCATCACAATGACCATGAAACCCAGAATTCGCATCTGGACTGAATACAAAGGGCACAAAGCCGATTTAAGTAGAAGAAGAGTGAATCTGCTTTCAGTTTGTGCTTCAGCGGCGCCTGGGAAACCAGTATTAGATTCCGATGCACCAGGGCAGGTTTACTGTATCCCTTGGAATTTCACATTGGCAATGAATTACAGAATTTGCGTCGTGATTGAATACATAAGGGACAATGCCGACCAAAGGAAAAGAAGAGTGAAACTTCTATGAGTTTGTGCTTTGAGCGGCTCCTGGGAGACCAGAATAAGATTCCGATGCTCCAATGCAGATTTACTGTGTCCCTTGTATCTTCACATTGACGTGAAACACAGAAATTGCATCGGGATTGAATACAAAAGGGACAATGCTGACTTAAGTACAAGAAGAGTGAGTCTTCTAAGAGTTTGTGTTTTGAGCGGCTCCTAGGGACCAGTAATAGATTCGGATGCACCAGTGCAGGATTACTGTATCCCTTGGACCTTCACATTGACCATGAAACACAGAAATTGCATTGGGATTGAATACAAAGACACAATGCCGTCTTAAGGACAAGAAGAGTGAATCTTGTAAGAGTTTGTGCTTTGAGCGGCTCCTGGGGGACCAGTATTAGAATTATATGCACCAGTGCGGTTAACTGTATTCCTTGGACCTTCACATTGACCATGAAACACAGATATTGGATCGGGATTCAATTCAAAAGGGGCAATGCCGACTTAAGTACAAGAGGAGTGAATCTTCTTAGAGATTGTGTTTTGAGCGACTCCTGGGTGACTATTATTAGTTTCCGATGCACCAGTGCAGATGTACTGTATCCCTTGGACCTTCACATTGACCATGAAACACAGAAATTGCTTCGTTATTGAATACAAAATGGACAATGCCGATATAAGTACAAGAAGAGTGAATCTTCGAAGAGTTTGTGGTTTGAGCGGCTCCTGGGAGACCAGTATTAGATTCGGATGCACCAGTGCCGCTTTAGTGTATCCCTTGGACATTCACATTGACCATGAAACACAGAAATCGCATCGGGATAGAATTCAATATGGACAATGCCGACTTAAGTACAAGAAGAGTGAATCATCTAAGAGATTGTGATTTGAGCGGTTCCTCGTAGACCAGTATTAGATTCCGATGCACCAATGCAGGTTTACTGTATCCCTTGGACCTTCCCATTTACCATGAAACACCGAAATTCCATCGGGATTGTATACAAAATGGACAATGACGACTTAAGTACAAGAAGAGTAAATCTTCTAAGAGTTTGTGCTTTGACCGGCTCCTGTGAGACCAGTATTAGACTCCGATGCACCAGTGCAGGTTTACTGGAACCCGTGGACCTTCACATTGACCTTGAAACACAGAAATCGCAGCGGGATTGATTATAAAAGCCACAAAGCCGACATAAGTACAAGAAGAGTGAATCTTCTAAGAGTTTGAGGTTTGAGCGGCTCCTGGGAGACCAGTATTAGATTCCGATACACCAGTGCAGGTTTAGTGTATCCCTTGGATATTCACATTGACCAAGAAACACAGAAATCGCTTCTGGATTGAATACAAAAGGGACAAAGCCGACTTAAGTTCAAGAATAGTGAATCTTCTAAGAGATTGTGGTTGGAGCGGCTCCTGGGAGATCAGTATCAGATTCCGATGCACCAGTGCAGGTTTACTGTATCCCTTGGACCTTCCCATTGACTATGAAACACATAAGTTGCATCGGGATTGATTACAAAATGGATAATGCCGACTTAAGTATAAGAAGAGTGAATCTTCTAAGAGATTGTGGTTTGAGCTGCTCCTGGGAAACGAGTATTAGATTCCGATGCACCAGTGCAGGTCTACTGTGTCCCTTAGAGCTTCACATTAACCATGAAACACTGAAATGGCAACGGGATAGAATACAAAACGCACAATGCCGACTTAAGTACAAGAAAAGTGAGTCCTCTAAGAGCTTGTGTTCTGAGCGGCTCCTGGGAGACCAGTAATTCTTTCGGATGCGACAGTGCAGTATTACTGTATGCCTTGGACCTTCACATTGACCATGAAACACAGAAATTGCATTTGAACGGAATACAAAAGGGACAATGCCGTTTTAAGTACAAGAGGAGTGAATCTTCTAAGAGTTTGTGCTTTGAGCGGGTCCTGGGACACCAGTATTAGATTCCGATGAACCAGTGCCTGTTTACTCTATCGCTTGAACCTTGACATTGACCATGAAACACAGAATTTGCATCGGGATTGAATTCAAAATGGACAATGCCGACTTAAATACAACAAGTGTGAATCTTCTAAGAGTTTGTGATATGAGCGCCTTCTGGGAGACCAGAATTAGATTCCAATGCACCAGTGCAGGTTTACTGTATCCCTTCTTGGACCTCCACAGTGTAAATGAAACACAGAAATCACATTGGGATTGAATACAAAAGGAACAATGCCGACTTAAGGACAAGAAGAGTGAATCTTGTAAGAGATTGTAGTTTCAGCGGCCCCTGGGGGACCAGTATTAGATTTAGATGTACCAGTGCGTTTAACTGTATCCCTTGGACCTACACATTGACCATGAAACACAGAAATTGCATCGGGATTCAATTCAAAAGGGGCAAAGTCGATTTAAGTACAAGATGAGTGAATCTTCTAAGGGTTTGTGCTTTGAGCGGCTCCTGGGAGACCAGTATTAGATTCAGATGCACCAGTGCAGGTTTACTGTATCAATTGGACTTTCACATTGACCATGAAACACAGAAATCGCATCAGGATTGAATACAAAAGGCACAATGCTGACTTAAGTACAACAAGAGTGAATCTTCAAAGAGTTTGTGCTTTGTGCGGCTCCTGTGAGACCAGTATTAGATTCCGATGCACCAGTGCAGGTTTACTGTATCCCTATGATTTTCACATTGACCTTGAAACACAGAATTCGCACCGGGATTGAAATCAAAAGGGACAGTCCCGTCTTAAGTACAAGAAGAGAGAATCTTCCGAGAGGTTGTGCTTTGAGCGGCTCCTGGGAGACCAGAATTAGATTCCGAATCACCGGCGCTGATTTACTATTCCCCTTGGACAGTCACATTGACCATGAAACACAGATATTGCATCGGGATTGAATACAAATATGTCAATGCCGACTTAAGTACAAGAAGAGTGAATCTTCAAAGTGTTTGTGCTTTGAGCGTCTCCTAGGAGACCAGTATTACATTCCGATGCACATGTGCAGGTTAACTGTATCCTTTGGACCTTCACATTGACCATGAAACACAGAAATTGCATCGGGATTGAATACAAAAGGGACAATGCCGACTGAAGTAAAAGAAGAGTGAATCTTCTAAGAGTTTGTGATTTGAGCGGCTCCTGGGAGACCAGTATTAGATTCCGATGCACCAGTGCAGATTTAGTGTATCCCTTGGACATTCGCATTGACCATGAAACCCAGAAATGGCATCGGGATTGAATACAAACCGGACAATGCCGACTTAAGTATAATAAGAGTGAATCTTCTAAAAGGTTGTGCTTTGAGCGGCTCCTGGGAGACCAGTATTAAATTCCGACGACCCAGTGCACGTTTACTGTATCCCTTGGACCTTCACATTGACCATGAAACACAGAAATTACATCGGGATCGAATAAAAAAGTCACAATGCCAACCAAAGCACTGGAAGAGGGAACCTTCTGAGAGTTCGTATTTTGAGCGGCTCCTGGGCGACCAGTATTAGATTCCGATGCACCAGTGCAGGATTACTGTATCCCTTGCACCTTCACATTGACCACGAAACTCCGAATTACCATCGGTATTGAATACAAAAGGGACAATTCCGACATTAGTACAATAGGAGTGAATCTTCTAAGACTTTGTGCTTTGAGCGGGTGTTGGGAGACCAGTATTAAATTCCGATGCAACAGTGCCGGATTACTGTATCCCTTGGACCATCACATTGACCATGAAACACAGAAACTGCATCGGGACTGAATACAAAAGGGACAATGCCGGCTTAAGTACAAGAAGAGTGAATCTTCTCAGAGTTTGTGTTTTGAGCGGCTCTTTTGAGACCAGTATTAGATTCCGATCCAACAGTGCAGGACTACTGTATCCCTTGGACCTTCACATTTAGCAAGAAACACAGAAATTCAATCGGGATTGAACATAAAAGGTGCAATTCCGGCTTAAGTACAAGAAGAGTGAATCTTCTAAATGTTTGTGATTTGAGCGGCTCCTGGGAGACCAGTATTAGATTCCGATGCACCAGCGCAGGTTAACTGTATCCCTTGGACCTTCACATTGACCTTGAAACACAGAAATGGCATCGGGATTGAATACAAAACGGACAATGCCGACTTAAGTTCAGGAAGTGTGAATCTTCTAAGCGATTGTGCTTTGAGCGGCTCCTGCGACACCAGTATTAGTTTCCGATACACCAGTGCAGTTTTACTGTGTCCCGTGGACCCTCACATTGACCATGAAACACAGAAATTGCATCGGGATTGAATACAAACGGGACAATGCCGACTGAAGTAAAAGAAGAGTGAATCTTCTAAGAGTTTGTGCTTTGAGCGGCTCCTGGGAGACCAGTTTTAGAATCCGATGCACCCGTGCAGGTTCACTGTATTCCTTGGACCTTCACAATGACCATGAAACACAGAAATTAGATCGGGATTGAATACAAAAGGAAAATGACGACATAAATACAAGAAGATTGAATCTTCTAAGACTCTGTGCTTTGAGCGGCTCCTGGGAGACCAGTATTAGATTCAGATGCACCAGTGCAGCTTTACTGTATCAATTGGACTTTCACATTGACCATGAAACACAGAAATCGCATCGGGATTGAATAAAAAGGCACAATGCCGACTTAACTACAAGAAGAGTGAATCTTCTAAGAGTTTGTGCTTTGAGCGGCTCCTGGGAGACAAGTATTAGATTCCGATACACCAGGGCAGGTTTTGTGTATCCCTTGGACCTTCACATTGACCATGAATCACAGAAATTGCATCGGGATTGAATACAAAAGGCAGAATGCCGTCCTAAGTACAAGAAGAGTGAATCTTCTAAGAGTTTGTGCTTTGAGGGGCTCCTGGGAGACCAGTATTAGATTCCGATGCACCTCTGCATGCTTACTGTACTCTTTGGAACTTCACATTGACCATGAAACACAGATATCGCATCGGGATTGAATATAAAATGCACAATGCCGGCTGAAGTACAAGAAGAGTGAATCTTCTAAAAGTTTTTGCTTTGTGCGGCTCCTGGGAGACCAGTATTAGATTCCGATGCACCAGCGCAGGTTAACTGTATCCCTTGGACCTTCACATTGACCATGAAACACAGAAATGGCATCGGGATTGAATACAAAACGGACAATGCCGACTTAAGTTCAGGATGTGTGAATCTTCTAAGCGTTTGTGCTTTGAGCGGCTCCTGCGACACCAGTATTAGTTTCCGATACACCGGTACAGCTTTACTGTGTCCCATGGACCTTCACATTGACCATGAAACACAGAAATTGCATCGAGATTGAATACAAACGGGACAATGCCGACTTAAGTACAGGAAGAGTGAATCTTCTACGAGTCTGTGCTTTGGGCGGCTCCTGGGAGATCAAATTAGATTCCGATGCACCAGTGCAGGTTCACTGTATCAATTGGACCTTCACATTGAACATAAAAAAAACACAAAAATCACATCGGGATTGAGTACAACAAGCACAATGCCGACTTAAGTACCAAAACAGTGAAACTACTAAGAGTTTAAGCTTTTAGCGGCTCCTGGGAGAGCAGTATTTGATTCCGATGCTACAGTGCACGTTTGCTGTATCCCTTGGACCTCCACATTGACCATGAAACACAGAAATCGCATCGGGATTGAATACAAAAGGCACAATGCCGCCTTAAGTACAAGAAGAGTGTTTCTCCTCAGAGTTTGTGTTTAGCGGCTCTTTTGAGACCAGTATTAGATTTCGATCCAACAGTGCGGGACTACTGTATCCCTTGGACCTTCACATTTAGCAAGAAACACAGAAATTCAATCGGGATTGAACATAAAAGGTGAAATGCCGGCTAAAGTACAAGTAGAATGAATCTTCTAAGAGTTTGTGGTTTGATCGGCCCCTGGGAGACCGGTATTAGATTCCGATGCACCAGTGCAGGTTTACTGTATCCAGTAGACCATCACATTGACCGTTAAACACAGAAATCGCATTGGGATTGAATACACATTGCACAATGCCGGCTGAAGTACAAGAAGAGTGAATCTTCTAAGAGTTTGTGCTTTGAGCGGCTCCTGGGAGAGCACAATTAGATTCCGATGCTCCAGTGCAGGTTAACTGTATCCCTTGGACCTTCACAATGACCATGAAACTCAGAAATTGCATCGGGATTGAATACAAATAGAGCAATGAAGACTTAAGTACAAGAAGAGTGAATATTCGAAGAGTTTGTGGATTTTAGCCGCACCTGGGAGACCAGTATTACATTCTGATGCACCAGTGCAGGATTACTGTACCCCTTGGACTTTCATATTGACCATGAAACTCAGAAATGGCATCGGGATAGAATACAAAACGGGCAATGCTGACTTAAATACAAGAAGAGTGAATCTTCTAAGAGTTTGTGCTTTGAGCGGCTCCTGGGAGACCAGTATTAAATTCCGATGCAACAGTGCCGGATTACTGTATTCCTTTGGACCATCACATTGACCATGAAACACAGAAATTGCATCGGGACTGAATACAAAAGGGACAATGCCGACTTAAGTACAAGAAGAGTGAATCTCCTCAGAGTTTGTGTTTTGAGCGGCTCTTTTGAGACCAGTATTAGATTTCGATCCAACAGTGCGGGACTACTGTATCCCTTGGACCTTCACATTTAGCAAGAAACACAGAAATTCAATCGGGATTGAACATAAAAGGTGAAATGCCGGCTTAAGTACAAGTAGAATGAATCTTCTAAGAGTTTGTGGTTTGATCGGCCCCTGGGAGACCGCTATTAGATTCCGATGCACCAGTGCAGGTTTACTGTATCCAGTAGACCATCACATTGACCGTTAAACACAGAAATCGCATTGGGATTGAATACACATTGCACAATGCCGGCTGAAGTACAAGAAGAGTGAATCTTCTAAGAGTTTGTGCTTTGAGCGGCTCCTGGGAGACCACAATTAGATTCCGATGCTCCAGTGCAGGTTTACTGTATCCCTTGGACATTCACATTGACCATGAAACCCAGAAATTGCATCGGGATTGAATACAAATAGAGCAATGAAGACTTAAGTACAGGAAGAGTGAATATTCGAAGAGTTTGTGGTTTTTAGCTGCACCTGGGAGACCAGTATTACATTCTGATGCACCAGTGCAGGATTACTGTACCCCTTGGACCTTCACATTGACCATGAAACACAGAAATGGCATCGGGATGGAATACAAAACGGGCAATGCCGACTTAAGTACAAGAAGAGTGAATCTTCTAAGAGTTTGTGCTTTGAGCGGCTCCTGGGAGACCAGTTTTAGAATCCGATGCACCCGTGCAGGTTCACTGTATTCCTTGGACCCTCACATTGACCGTGAAACACAGATATTAGATCGGGATTGAATACAAAAGGAAAATGCCGACATAAATACAAGAAGATTGTATCTTCTAAGACTCCGTGCTTTGAGCGGCTCCTGGGAGACCAGTATTAGATTCAGATGCACCAGTGCAGGTTTACTGTATCAACTGGACTTTCACATTGACCATGAAACACAGAAATCGCATCGGGATTGAATAAAAAGCCACAATGCCAACTTAAGTAAAAGACGAGTGAATCTTCTAAGAGTTTGTGCTTTGAGCGGCTCCTGGGAGACCAGTATTAGATTCCGATGCACCAGCGCAGGTTAACTGTATCCCTTGGACCTTCACATTGACCATGAAATACAGAAATGGCATCGGGATTGAATACAAAACGGAGAATGCCGACTTAAGTTCAGGAAGTGTGAATCTTCTAAGCGTTTGTGCTTTGAGCGGCTCCTGCGACACCAGTATTAGATTCCGATACATCAGTGCAGTTATACTGTGTCCCGTGGACCTTCACATTGAAAATGAAACACAGAAATTGCATCGGGATTGAATACCAAAGGGACGATGTCGACTTAAGTACAAGAACAGAGAATCTTCCAAGAGGCTGTGCTCTGAGCGGCTCCTGGAAGACCAGAATTAGATTCCGAATCACCGACGCAGGTTTACTGTATCCCTTGGACAGTCACATTGACCATGAAACACAGATATTGCATCGGGATAGAATACAAATAGGTCAATGCCGACTTAGGTACAAGAAGAGTGAATCTTCTAAATGTTTGTGCTTTGAGCGGCTCCTGGGAGACCAGTATTAGATTCCGATGCACCAGTGCAGGTTTAGTGTATCCCTTGGACATTCACATTGACCATGAAACCCAAAAATGGCATCGGGATTGAAAACAAAACGGACAATGCCGACTTAAGTACAGGAAGAGTGAATCTTCTACGGGTCTGTGCTTTGGGCGGCTCCTGGGCGACCAAATTAGATTCCGATGCACCAGTGCAGGTTCACTGTATCAATTGGACCTTCACATTAAACATAAAAAAAACACAAAAGTCACATCGGGATTGAGTACAACAAGCACAATGCCGACTTAAGTACAAAAACAGTGAAACTACTAAGAGTTTTAGCTTTTAGCGGCTCCTGGGAGAGCAGTATTTGTTTCCGATGCTACAGTGCAGGTTTTCTGTAACCCTTGGACCTCCACATTGACCATGAAACACAGAAATCACATCGGGATTAAATACAAAAGGCACAATGCCGCCTTAAGTACAAGAAGAGTGACCTTCTAAGAGCTTGTGCTTTGAGCGGCTCCTGGGAAACAAGTATTAAATTCCGATGCACCAGTGCAGGATTACTGTATCCGTTGGACCTTCACATTGGCCATGAAACACAGAAATTGCATCGGGATTGAATATAAAAGGGACAATGCCGCCTTAAGTACAAGAAGAGTGAATCTTCGAAAAGTTTGTGCTTTGAGCAGCTCCTGTGAGACCAGTATTAGATTCCGATGCACCAGTGCAGGTTTACTGTATCCCTTGGACCTTCATATTTACCATGAAACACAGAAATTGCATCGGGATTGAATACCAAAGGACGATATCGACTTAAGTACAAGAAGAGAGAATCTTCCGAGAGGTTGTGCTTTGAGCGGATCCTGGGAGACCAGAATTAGATTCCGAATCACCGGCGCAGTTTTACTGTATCCCTTGGACAGTCACATTGACCATGAAACACAGATATTGTATCGTGATTGAATACAAATAGGTCAATGCCGACTTAAGTACAAGAAGAGTGAATCTTCAAAGTGTTTGTGCTTGAGGGGCTCCTAGGAGACTAGTATTACATTCCGATGCACATGTGCAGGTTAACTGTATCCCTTGGATCATCACATTGATCATGAAACACAGAAATTGCATCGGGCTTGAATACAAAAGGAACAATGCCGACTTAAGTAAAAGAACAGTTAATCTTCTAATAGTTTGTGATTTGAACGGCTCCTAAGAGACCAGTTTTAGATTCCGATGCACCAGTGCAGGTTTAGTGTATCCCTTGGACATTCGCATTGACCATGAAAACCAGAAATGGCATCGGGATTGAATACAAAACGGGCAATGCCGACTTAAGTACAGGAAGAGTGAATCTTCTACGAGTCAGTGCTTTGAGCGGCTCCTGGGAGACCAAATTAGATTCCGATGCACCAGTGCAGGTTCACTGTATCAATTGGACCTTCACATTGACCATAAAAAAAACACAGAAATCACATCGGGATTGAGTACAACAAGCACAATGCTGACATAAGTACAAAAACAGTGAATCTACTAAGAGTTTGAGCTTTTAGCGGCTCCTGGGAGAGCAGTATTTGATTCCGATTCTACAGTGCAGGTTTGCTGTATCCCTTGGACCTCCACATTGGCCATGTAACACAGAAATGGCATCGGGATTGAATACAAAACGGACAATGCCGACTTAAGTACAATAGGAGTGAATCTTCTAAAAGGTTGCGCTTTGAGCGGCTCCTGGGAGACCAGTATTAAATTCCGATCCACCAGTGCACGTTTACTTTATCCCTTGGACCTTCACATTGACCATGAAACACAGAAATTACATCGGGATCGAATAAAACAGTCACAATGCCAACTTAAGCACTAGAAGAGTGATCCTTCTAAGAGTTCGTACTTTGAGCGGCTCCTGGGCGACCAGTATTAGATTCCGGTGCACCAGTGCAGGGTTACTGTATCCCTTGGACCTTCACATTGACCACGAAACTCCGAATTACCATCGGTATTGAATACAAAAGGGACAATTCCGACATTAGTACAATAGGAGTGAATCTTCTAAGACTTTGTGCTTTGAGCGGCTCCTGGGAGACCAGTATTAAATTCCGATGCAACAGTGCCAGATTACTGTATCCCTTGGACCATCACATTGACCATGAAACACAGAAATTGCATCGGAACTGAATACAAAATACACAATGCCAACCTATGTACAAGAAGAGTGAATCTTCTAAGAATCAGTACTTTGAGCGGCTCCTGGGCGACCAGTATTAGATTCCGATGCACCAGTGCAAGTTTACTGCTTCCCTTGGGCCTTCACATTGACTATGAAACACAGCAATTGCAACAGGATTGAATACAAAGTTAAAATGCGAACATAAGTACGTGTAGAGTAAATCTTCTAAGAGTTTGTGCTTTGAGAGGCTCCTCGGTGATCAGAATTAGATTCTGATGTGCCAGTGCAGGTTTTCTGTATCCCTTGGACCTTCACATAGTCCATGAAACACAGAAATGGCATCAGGATTTAATACAAAACGGACATGGCCGACTTAAGTTCAGAAAGAGTGAATCTTCTAAGCGTTTGTGCTATGAGCGGCTCCTGGCAGCGCAGTATTAGATTTCGATGCACCAGTGCTGGTTTACTGTATCCCTTGGACCTTCACATTGACCATAAAACTCAGAAATTGCATCGGGATTGAATACAACATGGACAATGCCGACTTAAGTACAAGAAGAGTGAATCTTCTAAGAGTTTGTGGTATGAGCGGCTCCTGGGAGACCAGTATTAGATTCCGATGTACCAGTGAAGGTTTACTCAATCTCTTGGACTTTCACATTGACCTTGAAACACAGAAATTGCATCGGGATTGAACGTAAAAGGTGCAATGCCGGCTTATGTACAAGAAGAGTGAATCTTCTAAGAGTTTGTGGTTTGAGCGGCTCCTGGGAGATCTGGAATAGATTCCGAATCACCAGTGTAGGTTTACTGTATCACGTGGACCGTGTCATTGACCATGAAACAGAGAAATTGCATTGGGATTGAATAAAAAAGGCACAATGCCGACTTAAGTGTAAGAAGAGTGAATCTTCTAAGAGTTTGTGGTTTGATCGGCTCCTGGGAGACAGGTATCAGATTCCGATGCACCAGTGCAGGTTTACTGTATCCCTTGGACCTTCACATTGGCCATGAAACACTGAGATTGCATCGGGATTTAATACAAAAGGGACAGTGCCGACTTAAATTCATGAAGAGTGAATCTTCTAAGATTTTGTGGTTTGAGCGGCTCCTGGGAGACCTGGAATAGATTCCGATGCACCAGTGCATGTTTACTGTATCCCTTGGACCGTCACATTTAAAATCAAACACAGAAATTACAGCGGGATCGAACATGTAAGGGACAATGCCGAATTATGTACAAGAACAGTGAATTTTCTTAGAGTTTGTGGTTTGGCGGCTCCTGGGAGGCCAGTATTAGATTCCGATGCACCAGTGCAGGTTTACTGTAGCCCTTGGTTCTTCACATTGACCATGAAACACAGAAATTGCATCTGGATTGAATACAAAAGTGACAATGGCGACTTAAGTACAAGAAGAGTGAATCTTCTCAGTGTTTGTGATTGATCGGCTCTTTTGAGACCAGTATTACATTTCGATGCATTAGTGCAAGTTTACTGTATCCCTTGGACCTTCACATTTACCATGAAACACAGTAATTCCATCGGGATTGAACATAAAAGGGACAAAGCCGACTTAAGTACTTGAGGAGTGAATCTCCTAAGAGATTGTGCTTTGAGCGGCTCCTGAGAGACCATTATTAGATTCCGATGCACCAGTGCAGGTTTACTGTATCGCTTGGACCTTCACATTGACCATAAGACACAGAAATTGCATTTGGATTGAATACAAAAGAGACAATGCCGACTTAAGTACAAGAAGAGTGATTCCTCTAAGAATTTGTGGTTTGAGCGGCTCCTGGGAGAGCAGTATTAGATTCCGATGCACCAGTGCAGGTTTACTGTTTCCGTAGGACCTGTACATTGACCATGAAACACAGAAATCGCATCGGGATTGAATACAAAAAGCACAATGCCGACTTAAGTACAAGAAGAGTGAATCTTCTAAGAATTTGTGATTTGAGCGGCTCCTGGGATACCAGTATTAGATTCCGATGCATCAGTGCAGGTTTACTGTATCATTTGGACCTTCCCATTGATCATGAAACACAGAAATTGCATCGGGATTGAATACAGAATGCACAATGCAGGCTGAAGTACAAGAAGAGTGAATCTTCTAACAGTTTGTGCTTTGAGCGGCTCCTGGGAAACCAGTATTAGATTCCGATGCACCAGTGCAGGTGTACTGTATCCCTTGGACATTCACATTGACCATGAAACACAGCAATTGCATCAGGATTAAATACAAAATGCACAATGCCATCTTATGTACAAGAAAAGTGAATCTTCTAAGAGATTGTAGTTTTAGCGGCTGCTGGGAGACCAGAATTAGATTTGGATGCACCAGTGCAGGTTTAATGTATCGCTTGGACCTTCACATTGACCATGAAACACAGTAATTGCAACAGGATTGAATGCAAAAGGCACTATGCGAACATAAGTACGTGTAGAGTGAATCTTCTAAGAGTTTGTGCTTTGAGAGGCTCCTGGGTGACCAGTATTAGATTCCGACGCACCAGTGCTGGTTTGCTGTATCCCGTGGACCTTCACATTGACCATGAAACTGAGAAATTGCATCGGGATTAAATACAAAAGGGACAATGCCGACTTAAGTACAAGATGAGAGAATATTCTTATACCTTGTGCTATGAGCGGCTCGTGGGAGACCAGTATTACATTCCGATGCACCAGTGCAGGTTTACTGTATCCCTATGATCTTTACATTGACCATGAAACACAGCAATTGCATCGGGATTGAATACAAAAGGGACAATGCCGACTTGTGTACAAGAAAAGTGAATCTATTAGATTTTGTGGTTTGATCTACTCCTGGGAGACCATTATTAGATTCCGATGCACCAGTGCATGTCAACTGTATCCCTTGGACCTTCACATTGACAATGAAACACAGAAATTGCATCGGGATTGAATACAAAATGGACAATGCCGACCTAAAACAAAGAAGAGTGAATCTTCTAAGAGTTTGTGGTTTGAGTGGCTCCTGGGAGACCTGAATTGCATTCCGATGCGCCAGTGCATGTTTACTGTATCCCGTGGACCTTCACATTGACCGTGAAACACAGAAATGGCAACGGGATTGAGTTCAAAATGCACAATGCCGATTTAGTACAAGAAAAGTGTATCTCCTAAGAGTTTGTGCTTTGAGCAGCTCCTGGCAGACCGGCATTAGAATCCGATGCACCAGTGCATGTTTTCTGTATCCCTTGGACCTTCACATTGACCATGAAACACAGCAATTGCATCAGGATTAAATACAAATTGCACAATGCCATCTTATGTACAAGGAGAGTGAATCTTGTAATACTTTGTGCTTTGAGCGGCTCCTGGGAGATCAGTATTAGATTCCGATGCACCAGTGCAGGTTTACTGTATCCCTTAGACCTTCACATTGACCATGAAACACAGCAATTGCAACGGGATTGAATACAAAATGCTTAATGCCGGCTGAAGTAAAAGAAGTGTGAATCTTCTAAGAGATTGTGCTCTGAGCGGCTCCTGGGGAACTATTATAAGATTCCGATGCACCAGTGCAGGTTTACTGTATCCTTTGGACCTTCACAATGACCATGAAACACAGAAATTGCATCGGGATTGAATACAAAAAGCACAATGCCGACTTAAGTACAATAAGAGTGAATCTTCTAAGAATTTGTGGTTTGAGTGGCTCCTGGGAGACCAGTATCAGATTGCGATGCACCAGTACTGGTTTACTGTATCATTTGTACTTTCCCTTGGACCGTGAAACACTGAAATTGCATCGGGAATTAATACAAAAGGCACAATGCCAACCTATGTACAAAAAGAGTGAATCTTCTAAGAAATTGTAGTTTGAGCGGCTGCTGGGGGACCAGAATTAGATTCGGATGCACCAGTGCAGGTTTACTATATCGCTTGGACCTTCACATTGACCATGAAACACAGCAATTGCAACTGGATTGAATACAAAAGGTACTATGCGAGCATAAGTAAGTGTGGAGTGAATCTTCTAAGAGTTTGTGCTTTAAAGCGGCTCCTGGGTGACCAGTATTAGATTCCGATGCACCAGTGCAGGTTTACTGTATCCCTTGAGACCTCACATTAACCGTGGAACACTGAAATCACATCAGGATTGAATTCAAAATGCACAATGCCGACTTAAGTACAAGAAGAGTGAATATACAAAGAGTTTGTGCTTTGTGCGGCTCCTGGCGGACCAGTATTAGATTCCGATGCACCAGTGCTGGTTTACTGTATCCCGTGGACCTTCACATTGACCATGAAACTGAGAAATTGCATCGGGATTATATACAAAAGGGACAATGCCGACTTAAGGACAAGATGAGTGAATATTCTTAAACCTTGTGGTATGAGCGGCTCCTGGGAGACCAGAATTACATTCCGATGCACCAGTGCAGGTTTACTGTATCCCGTTGACTTTCACATTGACGGTGAAACACAGAAATGGGATCGGGATTGAATTCAAAATGCACAATGCCGACTTAGTACAAGAAAAGTGAATCTAGTAAGAGTTTGTGCTTTGAGCAGCTCCTGGCAGACCGGCATTAGCTTCCGATGCACCAGTGCATGTTTACTGTATCCCTTGGACCTTCACATTGACCATGAAACACAGCAATTGCATCAGGATTAAATACAAAATGCACAATGCCAACTAATGCAAAAGGAGAGTTAATCTTCTCAGACATTGTGGTTTGAGCGGCTCCTGGGAGACCAGTATTATATTCTGATGGATCAGTGCAGGTTTACTGCATCCCTTGGACCTTCACATTGACCATGAAACACAGAAATTACATCGGGATTGAGTACAAAAGGGACAATGCCGACTGAAGTACAAGAAGGGTGAATCTTCTAAGAGTTTGTGGTTTGAGCGGCTCCTGGGATACCAGTATTCGATTCCGATGCACCAGTGCTGGTTTAGTGTAACCCTCGGACCTTCACATTGAACATGAAACACAGCAATTGCATCAGGAATGAATACAAAAGGCACATTGCCAACTTAAATACAAAAGGAGTGAGTCTTCTAAGAGTTAGTTGTTTGAGCGGCTCCTGGCAGACGAGTATTAGATTCCGATGCACCAGTGCAGGTTTACTATATCCCTTGGACCTTCACGTTGACCATGGAACACAGAAATTGCGTCGGGATTGAATACAAATACGACAATGCTGACTTAAGAGCAATAAGAGTGCAACTTCTAAGAATTTGTTGTTTGATCGGCTCCTGGGAGACCACTATTAGATTTTGATGTACCAGTGCAGGTTTACTGTATCCGTTGGATCCTCACATTGTCCATGAAACACAGAAAGCGCATCGGGATTGAAAAAAAGAGGCCCAATGCCGACTTCAGTACAAGAAGAGTGAATTCTCTAAGTGATTGTGCTTTGAGCGGGTCCCGGCAGTCCAGTGCTATACTCCGATGCACCAGTGCAGGTTTGCTGTATCCATTGGACCTTCACATTGACCATGAATAACAGGAATTGCATCGGGATTGAATACAAAAGGGACAATGGCGACTTAAGTACAAGAAGAGTGAATCTTCCAAGAGTTAGTGGTTTGAGCGGCTCATGCAAGACCAGTATTAGATTCCGATGCACCAGTGCAGGTTAACTGTATCCCTTGGACCTTCACAATGACCATAAAACACAGAATTTGCATCGGGATTAAATACAAAAGGCACAATGCCGACTTAAGTACTAGAAGAGCGAATCTTCTAAGTGTTTGCGCTTTGAGCGGCTCCTGGGAGACCAGTATAAGATTCCGATGCATCAGTGCATGTTTACTGTGTCCCTTGGAGCTTCACATTGACCATGAAACACAATAATTGCAACGGGATTGAATACAAGATTCACAATGCCAATTTAAGGACAAGAAGAGTGAATATTCTAAGAGTTTGTGTTTTGAGCGGCTCCTGGGAGACCAGTATTAGATTCCGATGCACCAGTGGAAGTTTACTGTACCTGTTGGACCTTCACATTGTCCATGAAACACAGCAATTGCATCGGGATTGAATACAAAATGCACAATGCCAATTTATGAACAATAAGAGTGAATCTTCTAAGAGTTTGTGGTTTGAGCGGCTTCTGGGAGACCAGTATTAGATTCCGATGCACCAGTGCAGGTTTTCTGTATCCCTTAGACCTTCACAAAGACCATGAAACACAGCATTTGCAACAGGATTGAATACAAAATGCACAATACCGGCTGAATTACAAGAAGAGTGAATCTTCTAAGAGTTTGTGCTCTGAGCGGCTGCTGGGGAACCAGTATTAGATTCAGATGCACCAGTGCAGGTTTAGTGTATCCCTCTGACCTTCACATTGAACATGAATGACAGCAATTGCATCAGGAATGAATACAAAAGGCACATTGCCAACTTAAATACAAGAAGAGTGAGTTTTCTAAGAGTTAGTTGTTTGAGCGGCTCCTGGCAGACCAGTATTAGATTCCGATGCACCAGTGGAGGTTTACTATATCCCTTGGACCTTCACGTTGACCACGAAACACTGATATTGCGTTGGGATTGAATACAAATACGACAATGCCGACTGAAGTGCAATAAGAGTGAAACTTCTGAGGATAGTGGTTTGATCGGCTCCTGGGAGACCACTATTAGATTTTGATGCACCAGTGCAGGTTTACTGTATCCCTTGGATCCTCACATTGTCCATGAAACACAGAAAGCGCATCGGGATTGAAAAAAAAGGCCCAATGCGGACTTCAGTACAAGAAGAGCGAATCCTTTAAGAGTTTGTGCTTTGAGCGGGTCCCGGCAGTCCAGTGCTATATTCCGATGCACCAGTGCAGGTTTGCTGTATCCATTGGACCTTCACATTGACCACGAAACACAGAAATTGCATCGAGATTGAATACAAAATGGACAATGGCGACTTAAGTACAATAAGAGTGAATCTTCTAAGAGTTTGTGGTTTGATCGGCCCCTGGGATACCACTATTCGATTCCGATGCACCAGTGCAGGGTTAGTGTATCCCTTGGAACTTCACATTGTCCACGAAACACAGAAATCGCATCGGGATTGAATAAAAAAGAACCAATGCCGACGAGTAGAGTGAATCTTCTGAGAGATTGTGGTTTGAGCGGCTCCTGGGTAACAAGTATTAGATCCCGATGCAACAGTGCAGGTTTACTGTATCCCTGGGACCTTCACATTGACCATGAAACACAGCAGTTGCATCGGGATTGAACACAAAGGGCAAAATGCCAACTTATGTACAAGAAGAGTGAATCCTCTAAGAGTTTGTGGTTTGTGCGGCTCCTGGGAGATCAGTATTAGATTCCTTAGACCTTCACATTGACCATGAAACACAGCAATTGCAACGGGATTGAATACAAAATGCACAATGCCGGCTGAAGTAAAAGAAGTGTGAATCATCTAAGATTTTGTGCTCTGAGCGGCTCCTGGGGAACTAGTATTAGATTCCGATGAAGCAGTGCAGGTTTACTGTATCCCTTGGACCTTTACATTGTCCATGAAACACAGAAATCGCATCGGCATTGAAAAAAAAATTCCCAATGGCGACTTCAGTACAAGAAAAGTGAATCGTCTGGGAGTTTGTGCTATGAGCGGCTCCTGGGAGAACAGCATTAGTTTCCGATTGCACCAGTGCAGGTTTGATGTATCTCTTGGACCTACTCATTGAACATGAAATGCAGCAATTGCATTGGTAATGAATACAAGAGGCACAATGCCAACTTAAGCACAAGGAGTGTGAATTTAAACGAGTTTGTGCGTTGAGCGGCTCCTGGGAGACTATTATTAGATTCCGATGCACCAGTGCAGGTCCACTGTATCCCTTGGACCTTCACATTGGCAATTTAACACAGAAATTGCATTGGGATTGAATACAAAAGGGACAATGCCGACTTAAATTACAGAAGAGTGAATCTTGTAAGACTTTGTGGTTAGAGCGGCTCCTGGGAGACCGGTATTAGATTCCGATGCACCAGTGCAGGTTTACTGTATCACTTGGACCTTCACATTGACCATGAAACAGAGAAATTGCATCGGGATTGAATACAAAGGCACATTGCCGAATTAAGTAAAAGAAAAGTGAATCTTCTAAGAGTTCGTGGTATGAGCGGCTCCTGGGGGACCAGTATTAGATTCCGATGCACCAGTGGAGGTTTACTGAATCCCTTGGACCTTCACATTGTCCATGAAACACAGAAATCGCATCGAGATTGTAAAAAAAACGCCCAAAGGCGACTTCAGTACGAGAAGAGTGATTCTTGTGAGAGATTGTGGTTTGAGCGGCTCCTTGGTGACCAGTATTAGATTCCGATGCACCAGTGCAGGTTTGCTGTATCCATTGGACCTTCACATTGACCATGAAACACAGCAGTTGCATCGGGATTGAACACAAAGGGCAAAATGCCAACTTATGTACAAGAAGAGTGAATCCTCTAAGAGTTTGTGGTTTGTGCGGCTCCTGGGATATCAGTATTAGATTCCGATGCACCAGTGCAGGTATACTAAATCCCTTAGACCTTCACATTGACCATGAAACACAGCAATTGCAACGGGATTGAATAGAAAAGGCACAATGCCAACTCAAGTACAAGAAGAGTGAATCTTCTAAGACATTGTGCTTTGAGCGGCTCCTGGGAGACTAGTATTATATTCTGATGGACCAGTGCAGGTTTACTGTATCCCTTGGACCTTCACATTGTCCATGAAACACAGAAATTGCATCGGGATTGAGTACAAAAGGGACAATGCCGACTCAAGTACAAGAAGGGTGAATCTTCTAAGAGTTGTGGTTTGAGCGGCTCCTGGGGCTACAGTATTAGATTCCGATGCACTAGTGCAGGTTATCTGTATCCCTTGGGCCTGCATATTGACCATGAAACACAGAAATCGCATCGGGATTGAATTCAAAAGGGACAATGCTGACTTAAGTACAATAAGAGTGTATCTTTTAAGAGTTTGGGGTTTGATCGGATCCTGGGAGACCAGTATTAGATTCCGGTGCACCAGTGCACGTTTACTGTATCCCTTGGACCTTCACATTGTCCATGAAACACGAAATCGCATCGGTATTGAATACAAAATGCACAATGCCGGCTGAAGTAAAAGAATTCTGAAACATCTAAGAGTTTGTGCTCTGAGCGGCTCATGGGGCACCAGTACCGTATTAGATTCCGATGCACTAGTGCAGGTTTGCTGTATCCATTGGACCTTCACATTGACCATGAAATACAGCAATTGCATCGGTAATGAATACAAAAGGCACAATGCCTACATAAGTACAAGAAGAGTGAATCTTCTAAGAGTTTGTGGTGAGCAGCTCCTGGGAGACCAGTATTAGACTCCGATGCAGCAGTGCAGGTTTACCGTATCCCTTGGGCCTTTACATTGACCATGAATCACAAAAATTGCATCGGGATTGAATACAAAATGGACAATGCCAACTTAAGTATAATAAGAGTGAATCTTTTAAGATTTGGTGGTTTGATCGGCTCCAGGGAGACCAGTATTAGATTCCGATGCACCAGTGCAGGTTTACTGTATCCCTTGAACCTTCACAATTTCCATGATACACAAAATCGCATCGGTATTGAATACAAAAGGCACAATGCCGACTTAAGTGCTAGAAGAGTGAATCTTCTAAGTGTTTGCGCTTTGAGCGGCTCCTGGGAGATCAGTACTAGATTCCGATGCACCAGTGCAGGTTTACTAAATCCCTGGGACCTTCACATTGACCATGAAACACAGCAGATGCATCGGGATTGAATACAAAGGGCAAAATGTCAACTTATGTACAAGAAGAGTGAATCCTCTAAGAGTTTGTGGTTTGTGCGGCTCTGGGAGATCAGTATTAGATTCCGATGCACCACTGCAGGTTTACTGTATCCCTTGGACCTTCACATTGACCATGAAACACAGCAATTGCAACGGGATTGAATACAAAATGCACAATGCCGGCTGAAGTAAAAGAAGTGTGAATCATCTAAGAGTTTGTGCTCTGAGCGGCTCCTGGGGAACCAGTATTAGATTCCGATGCACCAGTGCAGGTTTACTGAATCCCTTGGACCTTCACATTGATCAAGAAACAAAGCAATTGCAACGGGATTGAATAGAAAAGGCACAATGCCAACTTAAGTACAAGGAGAGTGAATCTTCTACGGATTTGTGGTTTGAGCGGCTCCTGGAAGATCATTTTTAGATTCCGTTGGCACCAGTGCAGGTTCACTGTATCCCTTGGACCTGCACATTGACCATGAAACAAAGAAATTATATCGGGATTGAATACAAAATTGAGAATGCCGACTTAAGTACAAGAAGAGTGAATCCTCTAAGACATTGTGGTTTGAGCGGCTACTGGGAGAGCAGTAATTGATTCCGATGCACTTGTGCAGGTTTAGTGTATCACTTGGACCTTCCAATTGACCATGAAACAGAGATATTGCATCGGGATTGAATACAAAGGCACATTGCCGAATTAAGTAAAAGAAGAGCTAATCTTCTAAGAGTTCGTGGTATGAGCGGCTCCTGGGAGACCAGTATTAGATTCCGATGCACCAGTGCAGGTTTACTGTATCCCTTGAACCTTCACATTGTCCATGAAACACAGAAATTGCATCAAGATTGATCAAAAAGCGCTGAATGCCGACTTCAGTACGAGAAGAGTAAATGTTGTGAGAGCTTGTGGTTTGAGCGGGTTCTTCGTGACCAGTATTAGATTCCGATGCACCAGTGCAGGTTTGCTGTATCCACTGGAACTTCACATTGACCACGAAATACAGCAATTGCATCGGTAATGAATACAAAAGGCACAATGCCTACATAAGTACAAGAACAGCGAATCTTCTAAGAGTTTGTGGTAAGCAGCTCCTGTTAGACCAGTATTAGACTCCGATGCACCAGTGCAGGTTTACTGTATCCCTTGGGCCTTCACATTGAGCATGAAACACAGAAATGGCATCGGGATTGAAGACAAAATGGACAATGACGACTGAAGTACAATAAGAGTGAACCATTTAAGAGTTTGCGATTCGATTGGCTCCAGGGAGACCAGTATTAGATTCCGATGCACCAGTGCAGGTTTGCTGTATCCGTTGGATCCTCACATTGTCCATGAAACACAGAAAGCGCATCGGGATTGAAAAAAAAATAAGGCCCAATGCCGACTTCAGTACAAGAAGAGTGAATCCTCTAAGAGTTTGTGCTTTGAGCGGGTCCCGGAGGTCCAGTGCTATATTCCGATGCACCAGTGCAGGTTTGCTGTATCCATTGGACCTTACATAGACCATGAAACACAGAAATTGCATCGGGATTGAATACAAAACGGACAATGGCGACTTAAGTACAATAAGAGTGAATCTTCTAAGAGTTTGTGGTTGATCGGCTCCTGGGACACCACTATTCGATTCCGATGCACCAGTGCAGGTTTAGTGTATCCTTGGAACTTCACATTATTCACGAAACACAGAAATCGCATCGGGATTGAATAAAAAAGAACCAATGCCGGCTTCAGTACGAGTAGAGTGAATCTTCTGAGAGATTGCGGTTTGAGTGGCTCCTGGGTGACAAGTATTAGAATCCGATGCACCAGTGCAGGTTTACTGAATCCATTGGACCTTCACATTGACCACGAAATACAGCAATTGCATCGGATATGAATACAAAATTCACAATGCCTACATATGTACAAGAAGAGGGATTCTTCTAAGAGTTTGTGGTGAGCAGCTCCTGGGAGACCAGTATTAGACTCCGATGCAGCAGTGCAGGTTTACCGTATCCCTTGGGCCTTTACATTGACCATGAATCACAAAAATTGCATCGGGATTGAATACAAAATGGACAATGCCAACTTAAGTTAAATAAGAGTGAATCTTTTAAGGTTTGGTGGTTTGATCGGCTCCAGGGAGACCAGTATTAGATTCCGATGCACCAGTGCAGGTTTACTGTATCCCTTGAACCTTCACAATTTCCATGATACACAAAATCGCATCGGTATTGAATACAAAAGGCACAATGCCGACTTAAGTACTAGAAGAGTGAATCTTCTAAGTGTTTGCGCTTTGAGCGGCTCCTGGGAGATCAGTACTAGATTCCGATGCACCAGTGCAGGTTTACTAAATCCCTGGGACCTTCACATTGACCATGAAACACAGCAGATGCATCGGGATTGAATACAAAGGGCAAAATGTCAACTTATGTACAAGAAGAGTGAATCCTCTAAGAGTTTGTGGTTTGTGCGGCTCTGGGAGATCAGTATTAGATTCCGATGCACCACTGCAGGTTTACTGTATCCCTTGGACCCTCACATTGACCATGAAACACAGCAATTGCAACGGGATTGAATACAAAATGCACAATGCCGGCTGAAGTAAAAGAAGTGTGAATCATCTAAGAGTTTGTGCTCTGAGCGGCTCCTGGGGAACCAGTATTAGATTCCGATGCACCAGTGCAGGTTTACTGAATCCCTTGGACCTTCACATTGATCAAGAAACAAAGCAATTGCAACGGGATTGAATAGAAAAGGCACAATGCCAACTTAAGTACAAGGAGAGTGAATCTTCTACGGATTTGTGGTTTGAGCGGCTCCTGGAAGATCATTTTTAGATTCCGTTGGCACCAATGCAGGTTCACTGTATCCCTTGGACCTGCACATTGACCATGAAACAAAGAAATTATATCGGGATTGAATACAAAATTGACAGTGCCGACTTAAGTACAAGAAGAGTGAATCCTCTAAGACATTGTGGTTTGAGCGGCTACTGGGAGAGCAGTATTTGATTCCGATGCACTTGTGCAGGTTTAGTGTATCACTTGGACCTTCCAATTGACCATGAAACAGAGAAATTGCATCGGGATTGAATACAAAGGCACATTGCCGAATTAAGTAAAAGAAGAGCTAATCTTCTAAGAGTTCGTGGTATGAGCGGCTCCTGGGAGACCAGTATTAGATTCCGATGCACCAGTGCAGGTTTACTGTATCCCTTGAACCTTCACATTGTCCATGAAACACAGAAATTGCATCAAGATTGAACAAAAAGCGCTGAATGCCGACTTCAGTACGAGAAGAGTAAATCTTGTGAGAGCTTGTGGTTTGAGCGGGTTCTTCGTGACCAGTATTAGATTCCGATGCACCAGTGCAGGTTTGCTGTATCCCTGGGACCTTCACATTGACCATGAAACACAGCAGATGCATCGGGATTGAATACAAAGGGCAAAATGCCAACTTATGTACAAGAAGAGTGAATCCTCTAAGAGTTTGTGGTTTGTGCGGCTCCTGGGAGATCAGTATTAGATTTCGATGCACCACTGCAGGTTTACTGTATCCCTTGGACCTTCACATTGACCATGAAACAAAGCAATTGCATTAGGAATGAATACAAAAGGCACATTGCCAACTTAAATACAAGAAGAGTGAGTCTTCTAAGAGTTAGTTGTTTGAGCGGCTCCTGGCAGACCAGTATTAGATTCCGATGCACCAGTGCAGGTTTACTTTATCACTCGGACCTTTACGTTGACGATGAAACACAGAAATTGCGTCGGGATGGAATACAAATACGACAGTGCCGACTTAAGTGCAATAAGAGTGAAACTTCTAAGAATAGTGGTCTGATCGGCTCCTGGGAGACCACTATTAGATTTTGATGCACCAGTGCAGGTTTACTGTATCCGTTGGATCCTCACATTGTCCATGAAACACAGAAAGCGCATCGGGATTGAAAAAAAAATAAGGCCCAATGCCGACCTCAGTACCAGAAGAGTGAATCCTCTAAGAGTTTGTGCTTTGAGCGGGTCCCGGAGGTCCAGTGCTATATTCCGATGCACCAGTGCAGGTTTGCTGTATCCATTGGACCTTACATAGACCATGAAACACAGAAATTGCATCGGGATTGAATACAAAACGGACAATGGCGACTTAAGTACAATAAGAGTGAATCTTCTAAGAGTTTGTGGTTTGATCGGCTCCTGGGACACCACTATTCGATTCCGATGCACCAGTGCAGGTTTAGTGTATCCTTGGAACTTCACATTATTCACGAAACACAGAAATCGCATCGGGATTGAATAAAAAAGAACCAATGCCGGCTTCAGTACGAGTAGAGTGAATCTTCTGAGAGATTGCGGTTTGAGTGGCTCCTGGGTGACAAGTATTACATTCCGATGCACCAGTGCAGGTTTACTGAATCCATTGGACCTTCACATTGACCACGAAATACAGCAATTGCATCGGATATGAATACAAAATTCACAATGCCTACATATGTACAAGAAGAGGGATTCTTCTAAGAGTTTGTGGTGAGCAGCTCCTGGGAGACCAGTATTAGACTCCGATGCAGCAGTGCAGGTTTACCGTATCCCTTGGGCCTTTACATTGACCATTAATCACAAAAATTGCATCGGGATTGAATACAAAATGGACAATGCCAACTTAAGTATAATAAGAGTGAATCTTTTAAGATTTGGTGGTTTGATCGGCTCCAGGGAGACCAGTATTAGATTCCGATGCAGCAGTGCAGGTTTACTGTATCCCTTGAACCTTCACAATTTCCATGATACACAAAATCGCATCGGTATTGAATACAAAAGGCACAATGCCGACTTAAGTACTAGAAGAGTGAATCTTCTAAGTGTTTGCGCTTTGAGCGGCTCCTGGGAGATCAGTACTAGATTCCGATGCACCAGTGCAGGTTTACTAAATCCCTGGGACCTTCACATTGACCATGAAACACAGCAGATGCATCGGGATTGAATACAAGGGGCAAAATGTCAACTTATGTACAAGAAGAGTGAATCCTCTAAGAGTTTGTGGTTTGTGCGGCTCTGGGAGATCAGTATTAGATTCCGATGCACCACCGCAGGTTTACTGTATCCCTTGGACCTTCACATTGACCATGAAACACAGCAATTGCAACGGGATTGAATACAAAATGCACAATGCCGGCTGAAGTAAAAGAAGTGTGAATCATCTAAGAGTTTGTGCTCTGAGCGGCTCCTGGGGAACCAGTATTAGATTCCGATGCACCAGTGCAGGTTTACTGAATCCATTGGACCTTCACATTGATCAAGAAACAAAGCAATTGCAACGGGATTGAATAGAAAAGGCACAATGCCAACTTAAGTACAAGGAGAGTGAATCTTCTACGGATTTGTGGTTTGAGCGGCTCCTGGAAGATCATTTTGAGATTCCGTTGGCACCAGTGCAGGTTCACTGTATCCCTTGGACCTGCACATTGACCATGAAACAAAGAAATTATATCGGGATTGAATACAAAATTGACAATGCCGACTTAAGTACATGAAGAGTGAATCCTCTAAGACATTGTGGTTTGAGCGGCTACTGGGAGAGCAGTATTTGATTCCGATGCACTTGTGCAGGTTTAGTGTATCACTTGGACCTTCCAATTGACCATGAAACAGAGAAATTGCATCGGGATTGAATACAAAGGCACATTGCCGAATTAAGTAAAAGAAGAGCTAATCTTCTAAGAGTTCGTGGTATGAGCGGCTCCTGGGAGACCAGTATTAGATTCCGATGCACCAGTGCAGGTTTACTGTATCCCTTGAACCTTCACATTGTCCATGAAACACAGAAATTGCATCAAGATTGAACAAAAAGCGCTGAATGCCGACTTCAGTACGAGAAGAGTAAATCTTGTGAGAGCTTGTGGTTTGAGCGGGTTCTTCGTGACCAGTATTAGATTCCGATGCACCAGTGCAGGTTTGCTGTATCCATTGGAACTTCACATTGACCACGAAATACAGCAATTGCATCGGTAATGAATACAAAAGGCACAATGCCTACATAAGTCCAAGAACAGTGAATCTTCTAAGAGTTTGTGGTGAGCAGCTCCTGTTAGACCAGTATTAGACTCCGATGCACCAGTGCAGGTTTACTGTATCCCTTGGGCCTTCACATTGAGCATGAAACACAGAAATCGCATCGGGATTGAAGACAAAATGGACAATGACGACTGAAGTACAATAAGAGTGAACCATTTAAGAGTTTGCGATTCGATTGGCTCCAGGGAGACCAGTATTAGATTCCGATGCACCAGTGCAGGTTTACTGTATCCCTCGGACCTTCACATTGACCATGATACACCATATCGCATCGGTATTGAATACAAAATGCACAATGCCGACTCAAGTACTAGAAGAGTGAATCTTCTAAGTGTTTGCGCTTTGAGCGGCTCCTGGGAGACCAGTATTAGATTCCGATGCATCAGTGGAGGTTTACTGTGTCCCTTGGAGCTTCATATTGACCATGAAACACAAGAATTGCAACGGGATTGAATACAAGTGGCACAATGCCAATTTAAGGACAAGAAGAGTGAATATTCTAAGAGTTGGTGCTTTGAGCGGCTCCTGGGACACCAGTATTAGATTCCGATGCACCAGTGGAAGTTTACTGTATCTCTTGGACCTTCACATTGACCATGAAACACAGTAATTGCATCGGGATAGAATACAAAAGGCACAATGCCAATTTATGTACAATAAGAGTTAATCTTGTAAGAGTTTGTGGTTTGAGCGGCTCCTGGGAGACCAGTATTAGATTCCGATGCACCAGTGCAGGTTTACTGTATCCCTTAGACCTTCACATTGACCATGAAACACAGCATTTGCAACAGGATTGAATACAAAATGCACAATACCGGCTGAAGTACAAGAAGAGTGAATCTTCTAAGAGTTTGTGCTCTGAGCGGCTGCTGGGGAACCAGTATTAGATTCCGATGTACCAGTGCAGGTTTAGTGTATCCCTCTAACCTTCACATTGAACATGAATCACAGCAATTGCATCAGGAATGAATACAAAAGGCACATTGCCAACTTAAATACAAGAAGAGTGAGTCTTCTAAGAGTTAGTTATTTGAGCGGCTCCTGGCAGACCAGTATTAGATTCCGATGCACCAGTGCAGGTTTACTATATCCCTTGGACCTTCACGTTGACCATGAAACACTGATATTGCGTTGGGATTGAATATAAATACGACAATGCCGACTTAAGTGCAATAAGAGTGAAACTTCTAAGAATAGTGGTTTGATCGGCTCCTGGGAGACCACTATTAGATTTTGATGCACCAGTGCAGGTTTACTGTATCCCTTGGATCCTCACATTGTCCATGAAACACAGAAAGCGCATCGGGATTGAGAAAAAAAGGCCCAATGCCGACTTCAGTACAAGAAGAGTGAATCCTCTAAGAGTTTGTGCTTTGAGCAGGTCCCGGCAGTCCAGTGCTATATTCCGATGCACCAGTGCAGGTTTGCTGTATCCATTGGACCTTCACATTGACCACGAAACGCAGAAATTGCATCGGGATTGAATAGAAAATGGACAATGGCGACTTAAGTACAATAAGAGTGAATCTCCTAAGAGTTTGTGGTTTGATCGGCTCCTGGGATACCACTATTCGATTCCGATGCACCAGTGCAGGTTTAGTGTATCCCTTGGAACTTCACATTGTCCACGAAACACAGAAATCGCATCGGGATTGAATAAGAAAGAACCAATGCCGACTTCAGTACGAGTAGAGTGAATCTTCTGAGAGATTGTGCTTTGAGCGGCTCCTGGGTGACAAGTATTAGATCCCGATGCACCAGTGCAGGTTTACTGTATCCCTGGGACCTTCACATTGACCATGAAACACAGCAGTTGCATCGGGATTGAACACAAAGGGCATAATGCCAACTTATGTACAAGAGGAGTGAATCCTCTAAGAGTTTGTGGTTTGTGCGGCTCCTGGGATATCAGTATTAGATTCCGATGCACCAGTGCAGGTTTACTAAATCCCTTGGACCTTCACATTGACCATGAAACACAGCAATTGCAATGGGATTGAATACAAAATCCACAATGCCGGCTGAAGTAAAAGAAGTGTGAATCATCTAAGAGTTTGTGCTCTGAGCGGCTCCTGGGGAACCAGTATTGGATTCCGATGCACCAGTGCAGGTTTACTGTATCCCTTGGACCTTCACATTGATCAAGAAACAAAGCAATTGCAACGGGATTGAATAGAAAAGGCACAATGCCAACTTAAGTACAAGAAGAGTGAATCTTCTAAGACATTGTGCTTTGAGCGGCTCCTGGGAGACTAGTATTATATTCTGATGGACCAGTGCAGGTTTACTGTATCCCTTGGACCTTCACAGTGTCCATGAAACACAGAAATTGCATCGGGATTGAGTACAAAAGGGACAATGCCGACTCAAGTACAAGAAGGGTGAATCTTCTAAGAGTTGTGGTTTGAGCGGCTCCTGAGGCTACAGTATTAGATTCCGATGCACTAGTGCAGGTTATCTGTATCCCTTGGGCCTGCATATTGACCATGAAACACAGAAATCGCATCGGGATTGAAATCAAAAGGGATAATGCTGACTTAAGTACAATAAGAGTGTATCTTTTAAGAGTTTGTGGTTTGATCGGATCCTGGGAGACCAGTATTAGATTCCGGCGCACCAGTGCACGTTTACTGTATCCCTTGGACCTTCACATTGTCCATGAAACACGAAATCGCATCGGTATTGAATACAAAATGCACAATGCCAGCTGAAGTAAAAGAATTCTGAATCATCTAAGAGTTTGTGCTCTGAGCGGCTCATGGGGCACCAGTACCGTATTAGATTCCGATGCACTAGTGCAGGTTTGCTGTATCCATTGGACCTTCACATTGACCATGAAATACAGCAATTGCATCGGTAATGAATACAAAAGGCACAATGCCTACATAAGTACAAGAAGAGTGAATCTTCTAAGAGTTTGTGGAAGGCAGCTCCTGTTAGACCGGTATTAGACTACGATGCACCAGGGCAGGTTGACTGTATCCCTTGGGCCTTCACATTGACCATGAAACACAGAAATCGCATCGGGATTGAAGACAAAATGGACAATGCCGGCTTAACTACAGTAAGAGTGAACCTCTTAAGAGTTTGTGGTTTGATTGTCTCCAGGGAGACCAGTATTAGATTCCGATGCACCAGTGCAGGTTTACTGTATCCCTCGGACCTTCACATTGACCATGATACAATATATCGCATCGGTATTGAATACAAAATGCACAATGGCGACTTAAGTACTAGAAGAGTGAATCTTCTAAGTGTTTGCGCTTTGAACGGCTCCTGGGAGACCAGTATTAGATTCCGATGCACCAGTGCAGGTTCACTGTATCCCTTGGACCTTCACATTGACCATGAAACACAGCAATTGCATCGGGATTGAATACAAAAGGCACAATGCCAACTTAAGTACAAGAAGAGTGAATCTTCAAGAGTTAGTTATTTGAGCGGCTCCTGGGAGACCAGTATTAGATTCAGATGCACAAGTGCAGGATTACTGTATACCTTGGACCTGCACATTTACCATGAAACACAGAAATCGCATCGGGATTGAATACAAAAGGGCAATGCCGACTTAAATTCAAGAAGGGTGATTCTTCTAATAGTTTGTTTTTTGAGCAACTCCTGGGAGACCAGTAATAGATTCCGATGCACCAGTCCAGGTTTACTGTATCCCTTATACCTTCACATTGACCATGAAAGACAGCATTTGAATCGGGATTGAATACAAAAGGCACATTGCCAACTTAAGTACAGGAAGAGTGAATCTTTTAACACTTTGTGGTTTGAGCGGCTCCTGGGAGACCAGTATTAGACTCCGATTCACCAGTGCAGGATTACTGTATCCCTTGGACCTTCACATTGACCATGAATCAGAGAAATTGCATCGGGATTAAATACAAAAGACACAATGCCGACCTAAGTACAAGAGGAGTGAATCTTCTAAGAGTATGTGGTTTGAGCAGCTCCTGGGAGACCTGTATTAGATTCCGATACACCATTGTAGGTTCAGTGTACCCCTTGGACCTTTACATTGACCATGAAACACAGAAATTAGATCGGGATTGAATACAAAAGGGACAATGCCGACTTAAGTACAAGAGGTGTGAATCTTCAAAGAATTTGTGGTTTTATCGGCTCCTGGGAGACCAGTATTAGATTCGCATGCACCAGTGCAGGTTTACTGTATCCCTTGGATATTCACATTGACCGTGAAACACAGTAATCGAATCGGGATTGAATTCAAAATGGGCAATGCCGACGTAAGTACAAGAAGAGTGAATCTGCTATGAGTTAGTGGTTTGAGCGGCTCCTGGGAGACCAGTATTAGATTCCGATGCACCAGTGCAAGTTTACTGTATCACTTGGACCTACATTGACCGTGATAGAGCGAAATTCCGTCGGGATATAATACAAAAGGCACATACCGACTTAAGTACAGGAAGAGTGAATCCTCTAAGGGTTTGTGGTATTAGCGGCTCCTGGTAAACTAGTATTAGATTCCGATGCACCAGTGCAGGTTTACTGTATCCCTTGGACCCTCACATTGACCATGAAACAGCGCAATTGCATGGGATTTGAATACAAAAGGCACAATGCCAACTTAAGTACAAGAAGAGCGAAACTTCTAAATCTATGTGCTTTGAGCGGCTCCTGGGAGACCAGTATCAGATTCCGCTGCACCAGTGCAGGTTTACTGTTTTCCTCGGACATTCACATTAACCACGAAACACAGAAATTGTATCGGGATTGAATACAAAAGGGAGAATGCCGTTTTAAGCACAATAAGAGTATATCTTCTAACAGTTTGTGCTTTGAGCAGCTCCCTGGAACCCAGTATTAGATTCCGATGCACCAATGCAGGTTAACTGTACCCCGTGGACCTTCACATTGACCATGATACACAGCAATTGCAACGGGTTTGAACACTAAAGGCAAAATGAAAACTTAAGTACAAGAAGAGTTAATCTTCTAAGAGTTTGTGTTTGAGCGGGTCCTGGGAGACCAGAATTAAATTCCGATGCACCAGTGCAGGTTTACTGTATTCTTTGGACTTTCACATTGTCAGTGAAACACAGAAATCGCAACGGGATTGAATACAAGAGGCACAATGCCGACTTGATTCCTAGAAGAGTGAATCTTCAAAGGGTTTGTGGTTTGAGGGGCTCCTGGGAGACCAGTTGAGATTCCGATGCACCAGTGCAGGTTTAGTGTATCCCTTTGAAATTCACATTGACCATGAAACACAGAAATTACATCGGGATTGAATACAAAACGGGCATTGGCGTATTAAGTACAAGAAGAGTGAACCTTCTAACAGGTTGTAGCTTGAGCGGCTCCTGGGAGACCAGTATTAAATTCCGATACACCAGTGCAGGTTTACTGTATCCCTTGGACCTTCACATTGACCATGAAATACATAAATCGCATCGGGATTGAAAACAAAACGCACAATGCCGGCTGAAGTACAAGAAGAGTGAATCTTCTAAGAGTTTATGCTTTGAGTGGCTACTGGGAGGCCAGTATTAGATTCTGATGCACCAGTGCAGGTTTACTGTATCCCTTGGACCTTCACATTCACCATGGAACACAGATATTACATCGGGATTGAATACAAAAGGGACAATGCCAAATTACTTTAAAGAAGAGTGAATCTTCTTAGAGTTTGTGGTTGGAGCAGCTCTTGGGAGGTCATTATTAGATTCCGATGCTCTAGTGCAGGTTTACTGCTTCATTTGGACCTTCACTTTGTCCACGAAACACCGCAATTGTATCGGGATTGAATACAAAAATGTCAATGCCAACTGAAGTACAAGAAGAGTGAATCTCCTAAGAGGGTGTGCATTGAGCGGCTCCTGGGAGACCAGTATTAGATTACGATGCACCAATGCAGGTTTACTGTATCCCTTGGACCTTCACATTGACCATGAAACACATGAATTGCATCGGGATTGAAAACAAAAAGCAACAATGCCGGCTGAAGTACAAGAAGTGTGAATCCTCTAAGAGTTTGTGGTTTGGGCGGCTACTGGGAACCCAGAATTAGATTGCGATGCACTAGCGAAGGTTTACGGTATTCCTGGACCTTCACATTGACCATGAAACACAGCAATTGCATCGGGATTGAATACAATAGGCACTATGCCAACTTAAGTACAAGAAGAGTGTATCTTCTAAGTGTTTGTGGTTTGTGCGGCTCCTGGGAGACTAGTATTAGATTCCGATTAACCAGTTCAGGTTTACTGATCCCTTGGAGATTCACATTGACCATGAAACACAGAAATTGCATCGGGATTGAATACAATGTGGACAAGTCCCACTTAATTACAAGAAGAGTGAGTCTTCTAAGAGTTTGTGCTTTGATCGGCTCCTGGGAGACCAGTATTAGATTCTGATGCACCAGTGCATGTTTACTGTATCCGTTGGACCTTCACATTGTCCATGAAACACAGATATCGCATCGGGATTGAATAGAAATCCCGCAATGCCGTTATAAGTACAAGAAGAGTGACTCTTCTAAGAGTTTGTGCTTTGAGCGGCTCCTGGAAGTCCAGTATTAGATTCCGTTGCACCAGTGCAGGTTAACGGCATCCCTTGGACCTTCACATTGACCATGAAACACAGCAATAGCATCGGTTTGAATACAAAAGACACATTTCCAAAATAAGTATAAGAAGAGTGAATCTACGAAGAGTTTGTGGTTTGAGCGGCTCCTGGGAGACCAGTATTAGATTCCGATGCACCAGTGCAGGTTTACTGTATCCCTTGGACCTTCACATTGACCATGAAAAACAGAAAATGCATCGGATTGAATACAAAAGGGACAATGCCGACTTAAGTACAAGAAGAGTGAATCTTCTAAGTGTTTGTGGTTTGAGCGGCTCCTGGGAGACCATTATTTGATTACGATGCACCAGTCCAGGTTAACTGTATCCCTTGGACCTTCACGTTGACCATGAAACACAGAAATCGCATCGGGAATAAATACAAAAGGGACAATGCCGAGTTAAATACAAGAAGTGTGAATCTTCTAAGAGTTTGTGGTATGAGCGGCTCCTTGGAGACCAGTATTAGATTCCGATGAACCAGTGCAAGTTTACTGTATCTCTTGGACCTTCACATTGACCATGAAACACAGCAATTGCATCGGGATTGAATACAAAAGGCACAATGCCCACTTAAGTACAAGAGGAGTGAATCTTCTAAGTGTTTGTGGTTTGTGTGGCTCCCGGGAGACCAATATTAGATTCCGATGCACCACTGCAGATTTATTGTATCCCTTTGACCTTCACATTGACCTTGAAACACAGCAATTGCATGGGGAATGAATACAAAAGGCACAATGCCAGCTTAAGTGGAAGAAGAGCGAGTCTCCTAAGAGTTTGTGGTTTGAGCGACTCCTGGGAGACCAGTACTAGGTTCCAATGCACCAGTGAAGGTTTACTGTATCCGTTCGGCCTTCACATTGACCATGAAACACAGAAATCGCAACGCGATTGAATACAAAATTCACAATGCCGGCTGTTAATACAAGAAGTGTTAATCTTCTAAGAGTTTGTGTTTTGAGCGGCTCCTGGGAGACCATTATAAGATTATGATGCACCAGTACAGATGTACTGTTTCCCTTCGACCTTCACATTGACCATGAAACACAGCAATGGCATAGGGAATGAATACAAAGGCACAATGCCATATTAAGTACTGGAAGAATGAATCTTCAAAGTGTTTGTGTTTTGAGCGGCTCCTGGGAGACCAGTATTAGATTCCGATGCACCAGTGTAGGTTTATTGTATCCCTTGGCATTTCACATTGACCATGAAACAGAGAAATTGTATTGGGATTGAATACAAAAGGGACAATGCCGACTTAAGTACAAGAAGAGTGAATCTTCTAAGAGTTTGTGGTATGAGCAGCTCCTGGGAGACCAGTATGACAATCCGATGCACCAGTGCAGGTTTACTGTATCACTTGGACCTTCACATTGACCACGAAACACAGAATTAGGATCGTGATTGATTACAAAAGGGACAATGCCGACGTAAGTACAAGAAGATTGAATCTTCTAAGAATTTGTGCTTTGAGCGCCTCCTGGGAGACCAGTATTAGATTCCGATGCACCAGTGCAGGTTCACGGTATCCCTTGGACCTTCACATTGTCCATGAAACACAGAAATTACACAGGGATTGAATACTAAAGGGATAACACCGATTTGAGTACAAGAAAAGTGAATCTTCTAAGAGTTTCTGGTTTAAGTGGCTCCTGAAAGAGCAGTATTAGATTCCGATGCACCAGTGCAGGTTTAGTGTATCCCTTGGACCTTAACGTTTACCATGAAACACAGAAATTGCGTCGGGATTGAATACAAAATGGACAATGAACAGTTAAGTACAACAAGAGTGAATCTTCTAAGAGTTTTTGCATTGAGCGGCTCCTGGTAGGCCAGTATTAGAGTCCGATGCACCACTGCAGGTTTACTGTATCCCTTGGGCCTTCACATGGACCATGAAACACGGATATCGTATGGGGATTGATTACAAAAGGGACAATGCCGACTTAAGTACAATAAGAGTGAATCTTGTAAGATTTTGTCGTTTGTTCGGCTTCTGTGTGACCAGTATTAGATTCCGATGCACCAAAGCAAATTTACTGTATCCCGTGGACCTTCACATTGTCCATGAAACACAGAAATCCCATCGGTATTGATTACAAAAGGCACAATGCAGACTTCAGTACAAGAAGAGTTAATCTTCAAAGAGTTTGAGCTTTGAGCGGCCCCTGGGAGACCAGTATTATATTCCGATGCACCTGTGCAGGTTTACTGTATCCCTTTGACCTTTACATTGACCATGAAACACAGTAATTGCATAGGGAATGAATACAAAAGGCACGATTCCAACTTAAGTAAAAGAAAAGTGAGTCTTCTAAGAGTTTGTGTTTTGAGCAGCTCTTGAGAGACCAGTATTAGGTTCCCATGCACCAGTGCAGGTATACTGTATCCGTTGGGCCTCCACATTGACCATGAAACACAGCAATGGCATCGGGATTGAATACAAAAGGCACAATGACAACTTAAGTACTAGAAGAGTGAATCTTCTAAGTGTTTGTGCTTTGAGCGGCTCCTGGGAGACCAGTATTAGATTCCAATGCACCAGTGAAGGTTTACTGTATCCCTTGGACCTTCAAATTGACCATGAAACACAGCAATTGAATCGGGATTGAGTACTAAAGACACAATACCAACTGAAGTGCAAGAAGAGTAAATCTTCTAAGAGTTTGTACTTAGAGCGGCTCCGGGGAGCCCAGTATTAGATTCCGATGCACCAGTGAATGTTTACTGTATCCCTTGGACATTCACATTGGCCATGAAACACAGAACTTGCATCGGGATTGAATACAAAGTGGACATTTCCGACTTAAGTACAAGAAGAGTGAGTCTTCTAAGAGTTTGTGCTTTGATCGGCTCCTGGGAGACCAGTATTAGATTGCTATGCACAAGTGCAGGTTTACTGTATCCGTTGGACCTTCACATTGTCCATGAAACACTGATATCGCATCGGGATTGAATACAAAAAGCACAATGCCGACATAAGTTCAAGAAGAGTGAGTCTTCTAAGAGTCTATGCTTTGAGCGGCTCCTTTGAGACAAGTATTGGATTCCGTTGCAACAGTGCAGGTTAACTGCATCCCTTGGACCTTCACATTGACCATGAAACACAGCAATAGCATCGGTATTGAATACAAAAGACACAATGACAACTTAAGTACAAGAAGAGTGAATCTACTAAGGGTTTGTGGTTAGAGCGGCTCCTGGGAGACCAGTATTAGTTTCTGAAGCACCAGTGCAGGGTTACTGTATCCCTTCGACCTTCACATTGACCAAGAAACACAGAATTAGCATCGGGATTGAATACAAAAGGCAAATGCTGATTTAAGTACAAGAGTAGTGAATCTTCAAAGAGTTTGAGCTTTGAGCGGCCCCTGGGAGACCAGTATTATATTCCGATGCACCAGTGCAGGTTTACTGTATCACTTTGACATTTACATTGAGCATTAAACACAGCAATTGCATAGGGAATAAATACAAAAAGCACAATGCCAACTTAAGTAAAAGAAAAGTGAGTCTTTTCAGAGTTTGTGGTTTGAGCGTCTCCTGGGAGACCAGTATTAGGTTCCGATGCACCAGTGTAAGTTTACTGTATCCGTTCGGAATTCACATCGACTATGAAACACAGAAATCGCGTCGGGATTGAATACAAAAGGGAAAATGCCGGCTGTTAGTACTAGAAGTGTGAATCTTCTAACAGTATATGCTTTGAGCGGCTCCAGGGAGACAATTATTAAATTACGATGCACCAGTGCAGGTTTACTGTATCCCTTGGATCTTCACATTGACCATGAAACACAGCAATGGCATCAGGATTGAATACAAAAGGCACAATAACAACTTAAGTTCTAGAAGAGTGAATCTTCAAAGTGTTTGTGCTTTGAGCGGCTCCTGGGAGACCAGTATTACATTCCGATGCACCAGTGTAGGTTAACTGTATCCCTTGAACATTCGCATTGACCATGAGACACTGAAATTGCATCGAGAGTGAATACAAAGTGGACAATTCCGACTTAAGTACAAGCAGAGTGAGACTTCTAAGAGTTTGTGCTTTGATCGGCTCTTGGGAAACCAGTATTAGATTCTGATGCACCAGTGCAGGTTTACTGTATCCGTTGGACCTTCACATTGTCCATGAAACACAGATATCGCATCGGGATTGAATACAAAAAGCACAATGCCGTCTTAGATACAAGAAGAGTGAATCTTCTAAGCTTTTCTGCTTTGAGCGGCTTCTGGGAGACGAGTATTAGATTCCGATTCACCAGTGCAGATTTACCGTATCCCTTGGTCCTTCACTTTTACCATGAAACACAGAAAATGCATCGGGATTGAATACAAAAGGCACAATGCCAACTTAAGTACTAGAAGAATGAATCTTCTAAGAGTTTGTGGTTTGAGCGGCTCCTGGGTGACCAGTATTTGATTCCGATGCACCAGTGCAGGTTTACTGTATCCCATGAACCTTCACAATGACCATGACACACAGAATTAGCATCGGGAATGAATACAAAACGGACAATGCCGACTTAAGTACAAAAAGAGAGAATCTTCTAAGATTTTTTTGGGTTGAGCGGGTCCTGGTAGACCTGTATGAGATTCCGATGCACCAGTGCAGGTTTACTGTATCCCTTGGAACTTCAAATTGAACATGACACATCGTGTATCTTCCAAGAGATTTTGTTCGAGCACCTCCTGGGAGACTAGTATTACATTCCGATGCTCCAGTGCAGGTTTACTGTGTCCCTTGGACCTTCAGATTGATCATGAAACAGAGAAATTGCATCGGGATTGAATACAAAACGGACAATGCCGACTTAAGTACAAGAAGAGTGTATCTTCTAAGAGTTTGTGGTATGAGCGGCTCCTGGGAGACCAGTATTAGATTCCGATGCACCAGTTCAGGATTACTCTATCCCTTGGACCTTCACGTTGACCATGAAACAAAGAATTAGCATGGGGATTGAATACAAAAGGACAAGTCTGACTTAAGTACAAGAAGAGTGAATCTTCAAAGAGTTTGTGTTTTGAGCGACTCCTGGGAGACCAGTATTAGAGTCAGATGCACCAGTGCAGGTTTACTGTATCCCTTGGACCTTCAGATTAACCATGAAACACAGAAATTGCATTGGGATTGAATAGAAAAGGGATAATGCCGACTTAAGTAAAAGAAGAGTGAATCTTGTAAGAGTTTGTGATTTGAGCGGCTCCTGGGAATCCAGTATTAGATTCCGAAGCACCAGTGCAGGTTTACTGTATCTTTTGGACCTTCACAATGACCATGAAAAACAGAATTAGCATCGGGTTTGAATATAAAAGGCAAATGCCGACTTCAGTACAGGAAGAGCGAATCTTCTAAGAGTTAGTGCGTTGAGCGGTCCTGGGAGACCAGTATTAGATTCCGATATACCAGTGCAGGTTTACTGTATCCCTTGGACCTTCACATTGACCATGAAGAACTGCAATTGCATCGGGATTGGATACAAAAGGCACAATGCCAACTGAAGTACAAGAAGACTGAATCCTCTAAGAGTTGTTTCTTTGAGCGGCTCCTGGGAGACCAGTATTAGATTCCGATGCACCAGTGCAGGTTTACTGTATCCCTGGGTAAATCACATTGACTATGAATCACAGAAATCGCATCGGGATTGAAAACAAAAGGCACATTGCCGGCTGAAGTACAAGAAGAGTGAATCTCCTAAGAGTTTGTGGTTTGAGCGGCTCCTGGGAAACGAGTATTTTATTCTGATGCACCCGTGCAAGTCTACTGTATCCCTCGAACTTTCACATTGACCATGAAATACAGCAATTGCATCGGGATTGAATACAACAGGCACAATGCCATCTTAAGTACAAGCCAAGAGGATCTTCTAAGAGTTTGTGCTTTGGGCGGCTCCTGGGAGACCAGTATTAGATTTCGATGTACCAGTGCAGGTTAACTGTATCCCTTGGACCTTCACATTGACCATGAAGCACTGCAATTGCATCGGAATTGAATACAATGGGGCTATGCCGACATAAGTACACGAAGAGCGAATCATCTTAGAGTTTGTGGTTTGATAGGCTCCTGGGAGACAAATATTAGACTACGATGCACCAGTGCAAGTTTACTGTATCCCTTGGACTTTTACATTCTCCATGAAACACAGATATCGCTTCGGGATTGAATACAAAAGGCACAATGCTGACTTAAGTACAAGAAGAGTGAATCAACTAAGAGTTTGTGGTTTGAGCGGGTCCTGGGAGACCAGCATTAGATTCCGATGCACCAGTGCAGGTTTACTGTATTCCTTGGACCTTCACATTGACCATGAAACACAGAAATTGCATCGGGATAGAATACAAAGAGGACAATTACGACTTAAGTACAAGAAGGGTGAGTCTGCTAAGAGTTTGTGTTGTGATCGACTCCTGGGAGACCAGTATTAGATTCCGATGGGCCAGTGCAGGTTTACTGTATCCCTTGGACCTTCACATTGACCATGAAACACATAAATCGCATCGGGATTGATTACAAAAGCACAATGCCGACTTAAGTACAAGAGGAGTGAATATTCTACGAGTTTGTGCTTTGAGCGGCTCCTGGGAGACCAGAATTAGATTCCGAAGCAACAGTGCATGTTTGCTGTATGCTTTGGACCTTCACATTGACCATGAAACACAGAAATCGCATCGAGATTGAATACAATAGGGACAATGCCGACTAAAGTCCAAGAAGAGTGAATCTTCTAAGAGTTTGTGGTATGAGTGGCTCCTGGGAGATCAGTATTAGATTCCGATGCACCAGTTCAGGTTTACTCTATCCCTTGGACCTTCACGTTGACCATGAAACAAAGAATTAGCATGGGGATTGAATACAAAAGGACAATTCTGACTTATACAAGAAGAGTGAATCTTCAAAGAGTTTGTGTTTTGAGCGACTCCTGGGAGACCAGGGTTAGAGTCAGATGCACCAGTGCAGGTTTACTGTATCCCTTGGACCTTCAGATTAACCATGAAACACAGAAATTGCATTGGGATTGAATAGAAAAGGGATAATGCCGACTTAAGTAAAAGAAGAGTGAATCTTTTAAGAGTTTGTGGTTTGAGCGGCTCCTGGGAAACGAGTATTAGATTCCGATGCACCCGTGCAAGTCTACTGTATCCCTTGAACTTTCACATTGACCATGAAATACAGCAATTGCATCGGGATTGAAAACAACAGGCACAATGCCATCTTAAGTACAAGCCAAGAGGATCTTCTAAGAGTTTGTGCTTTGGGCGGCTCCTGGGAGACCAGTATTAGATTTCGATGTACCAGTGCAGGTTAACTGTATCCCTTGGACGTTCACATTGACCATGAAGCACTGCAATTGCATCGGGATTGAATACAATGGGGACTATGCCGACATAAGTACACGAAGAGCGAATCATCTTAGAGTTTGTGGTTTGATCTGCTCCTGGGAGACCAGAATTAGATTCCGAAGCACAGTGCATGTTTGCTGTATCCTTTGGACCTTCAAATTGACCATGAAACACAGAAATCGCATCGAGATTGAATACAATAGGGACAATGCCGACTAAAGTCCAAGAAGAGTGAATCTTCTTAGAGTTTGTGGTATGAGCGGCTCCTGGGAGACCAGTATTAGATTCCGATGCACCAGTTCAGGTTTACTCTATCCCTTGGACCTTCACGTTGACCATGAAACAAAGAATTAGCATGGGGATTGAACACAAAAGGACAATTCTGACTTAAGTACAAGAAAAGTGAATCTTCAAAGAGTTTGTGTTTTGAGCGACTCCTGGGAGACCAGTATTAGAGTCAGATGCACCAGTGCAGGTTTACTGTATCCCTTGGACCTTCAGATTAACCATGAAACACAGAAATTGCATTGGGATTGAATAGAAAAGGGATAATGCCGACTTAAGTAAAAGAAGAGTGAATCTTGTAAGAGTTTGTGATTTGAGCGGCTCCTGGGAATCCAGTATTAGATTCCGATGCACCAGTTCAGGTTTACTCTATCCCTTGGACCTTCGCAATGACCATGAAACACAGAATTAGCATCGGGTTTGAATACAAAAGGCAAATGCCGACTTCAATACAGGAAGAGTGAATCTTCTAAGAGTTAACGCGTTGAGCGGTCCTGGGTGACCAGTATTAGATTCCAATGCACCAGTGCAGGTTTACTATATCCCTTGGACCTTCACATTGACCATGAAACAAAGAAATTACATCGGGATTGAATACAAAATGTACAATGCCTACTGAAGTACAAGATGAGTGAATCTTCTAAGACTTTATGGTTTGAGCGGCTCCTGGGAGACCAGTATTACATTTTGATGCACCAGTGCAGGTTTACTCTATCCCTTGGACCTTCACATTGGCCATGAAACACAAAATTAGCATTGGGTTTGAATACAAAAGGGACAATTCCAACTTAAGTAAAGGATGGGTGAATCATCTAAGAGTTTGTGTTTTTCACGGCTCCTGGGAGACCAGTATTGGAGTCCGATGAACCAGTGCATGTTTACTGTATCCCTAGGACCTTCAGATTGACCATGAAACACAGAATATACATCGGGATTGAATACCAATGGGACAATGCCGACTGAAGTAAAAAGGGGAGTGAATCTTCTAAGATTCTGTGGTTTGAGCGGCTCCTGGGAGATCAGTATTAGATTCCTAAGCACCAGTGCAGGTTTGCTGTATCCCTTGGACCTTCACATTGACCATGAAACACATAAATCGCATCGGGTTTGAATACAAAAGCACAATGCCGACTAAAGTACAAGAGGAGTGAATCTTCTAAGAGTTTGTGCTTTGAGCGGCTCCTGGGAGACCAGAATTAGATTCCGAAGCACAGTGCATGTTTGCTGTATCCTTTGGACCTTCACATTGACCATGAACCACAGAATTCGCATCGAGATTGAATACAAAAGGCACAATGCGGACTTAAGTACAAGATGAATGAATCTTCTATGAGTTTGTGGTTTTAGCGGGTCCTGGGAGACAAGTATTAGATTCCGATATACCAGTGCAGGTTTACTGTTTCCTTTGGACCTTCACATTGACCATGAAGAACTGCAATTGCATCGGGATTGGATACAAAAGGCACAATGCCAACGGAAGTACAAGAAGACTGAATCTTCTAAGAGTTGTTTCTTTGAGCGGCTCCTGGGAGACCAGTATTAGATTCCGATGCGCCAGTGCAGGTTTACTGTATCCCTTGGTAAATCACATTGACTATGAATCACAGAAATCGCATCGGGATTGAAAACAAAAGACACATTGCCGGCTGAAGTACAAGAAGAGTGAATCTTCTAAGAGTTTGTGGTTTGAGCGGCTCCTGGGAAACGAGTATTAGATTCCGATGCACCCGTGCAAGTCTACTGTATCCCTTGAACCTTCAAATTGACCATGAAATACAGCAATTGCATCGGGATTGAATACAACAGGCACAATGCCATCTTAAGTACAAGCCAAGAAGATCTTCTAAGAGTTTGTGCTTTGGGCGGATCCTGGGAGACAGTATTAGATTTCGATGTACCAGTGCAGGTTAACTGTATCCCTTGGACCTTCACATTGACCATGAAGCACTGCAATTGCATCGGGATTGAATACAATGGGGACTATGCTGACATAAGTACACGAAGAGCGAATCATCTTAGAGTTTGTGGTTTGATAGGCTCCTGGGAGACAAATATTAGACTCCGATGCACCAGTGCAGGTTTACTGTATCCCTTGGACCTTCACATTCTCCATGAAACACAGATATCGCATCGGGATTGAATACAAAATGCACAATGCTAACTTAAGTACAAGAAGAGTGAATCAACTAAGAGTTTGTGGTTTGAGCGGGTCCTGGGAGACCAGCATTAGATTCCGATGCACCAGTGCAGGTTTACTGTATTCCTTGGACCTTCACATTGACCTTGAAACACAGAAATTGCATCGGGATAGAATAGAAAGGGGACAATTACGACTTAAGTACAAGAAGAGTGAATCTGCTAAGAGTTTGTGTTTTGATCGGCTCCTGGGAGACCAGTATTAGATTCCGATGGGACAGTGCAGGTTTACTGTATCCCTTGGACCATCGCATTGACCATGAAACACATAATTCGCATCGGGATTGAATACAAAAGCAAAATGCCGACTTAAGTACAACAGGAGTGAATCTTCTAAGAGTTTGTGCTTTGAGCGGCTCCTGGGAGACCAGAATTAGATTCCGAAGCAACAGTGCAAGTTTGCTGTATCCTTTGGACCTTCACATTGACTATGAAACACAGAACTTGCATCGGGATTGAATACAAAAGGGACATGGCCGACTTTAGTACAAGAAGAGTGAATCTACTAAGAGTTTGTGTATGACCGGCTCCTGGTGGACCAGTATTATATTCCGATGCCCCAGTGTAGGTTCACTGTATCCCTTGGTCCTCCACATTAACCATGAAACACAGATATCGCATCGGGATTGAATACAAAAGGCACAATGCTGACTTAAGTACAAGAAAGGTGAATCAACTAAGAGTATGTGGTTTGAGCGGGTCTTGGGAGACCAGCATTAGATTCCGATGCACCAGTGCAGGTTTACTGTATCCCTTGGACCTTCACATTGACCATGAAACACAGGAATTGCATTGGGATAGAATACAAAGGGGACAATTCCGACATAAGTAGAAGAAGAGTGAATCTGCTAAGAGTTTGTGCTGTGATCTGCTCCTGGGAGACCAGTATTAGATTCCGATGTGCCAGTGCAGGTTTACTGTATCTCTTGGACCTTCACATTGACCATGAAACACATAAAACGCATCGCGATTGAATACAACAGGCACAATGCCGGCTGAAGTACAAGAGGAGTCAATCTTCTAAGTGTTTGTGGTTTTTAGCGGCTCCTGGGAAAGCAGTATTAGATTCCGATGGCCAGAGAAGGTTTACTGTATCCCTTGGACATTTACATTGACCATGAAACACAGCAAATTCTTCGGGATTGAATACAAAAGATCAATGCCAACTTAAGTACAAGAAGAGTGAGTCTTCTAAGAGTCTGTGATTTGAGCGGCTCCTGGGAGACCAGTATTAGATTCCGATGCACCAGTGTTGGTTTACTGTATCCCTTGGACCTTCATATTAACCATGAAACGCAGATATTGCATCGAGATTGAATACAACGTGAACAATGCCAATTTATGTACAAGAAAAGTGAATCTTCTAAGAGTTTGTGATTTGTGCCACTCCTGGGAGACCAGTATTAGATTCCGATGCACCAGTGCAGGTTTACTGTATCCCTTGGACCTTCACATTGACCATGAAACACAGAAATTACATCGGGATTGAATACAAAAGGGACAATGACGAGTTAAGCACAAGAAGAGTGAATCTTCTAAGAGGTTGTAGCTTGAGCGGCACCGTGGAGACCAGTATTAGATTCCGATACACCAGTGCAGGTTTAATGTATCCCTTGGACCTTCACATTGACTATGAAACACAGAAATCGCATCGGGATTGAATACAAAAGGTACAATGCGGACTTAAGTACAAGGAGAATGAATCTTCTAAGAGATTGTGGTTTTAACGGGTCCTGGGAGACCAGTATTAGATTCCGATCCATCAGTGCAGGTTTACTGTATCCCTTGGACCTTCACATTGACCATGAAGCAATGCAATTGCATCGGGATTGAATAAAAAAGGCACAATGCCAACTGAAGTACAAGAAGAGTGAATCTTCTAAGAGTTGTTTCTTTGAGCGGCTCCTGGGAGGCCAGTATTCGATTCCGATGCACCAGTGCAGGTCTATTGTATCCCTTGGTCCATCACATTGATTATGAATCACAGAAATCGCTTCGGGATTGAAAACAAAAGGCACATTGCCGGCTGAAGTACAAGAAGAGAGAATGTTCTAAGAGTTTGTGGTTGGAGCGGCTCCTGGGAAACGAGTATTAGATTCCGATGCACCCGTGCAAGTATACTGTATCCCTTGGACCTTCACGTTGACCATGAAATACAGCAATTGCATCGGGATTGAATACAACAGACACAACGCCAACTTAACTTCAAGACGAGAGGATCTTCTAAGAAATTGTGCTTTGATCGGATCCTGGGAGACCAGTATTACATTCCGAAGTACCAGTGCAGGTTAACTGTATCCCTTGGACCATCACATTGAATATGAAACACAGCAATTGCATCGGGATTGAATACAAAAGGCACAATGCCAACTGAAGTACAAGAAGAGTGAATCTTCCAAGAGTTGTTTCTTTGAGCGGCTCCTGGGAGACCAGTATTAGATTCCGAAGTACCAGTGCAGGTCTGCTGTATGCCTTGGACCGTTACATTGTCCATGAAACTCAGAAATTGCATCGGGATTGAATACAATGGGGACAATGCCGACATAAGTACACGAAGAGCGAATTATCTTAGAGTTTGTGGTTTGATAGGCTCCTGGGAGACAAATATTAGACTCCGATGCACCAGTGCAGGTTACTGTATCCCTTGGACCTTCACATTCTCCATGAAACACAGATATTGCATCGGGATTGAATACAAAAGGCACAATGCTGACTTAAGTACAAAAAGAGGGAATCAACTAAGAGTTTGTGGTTTGAGCGGGTCCTGGGAGACCAGCAGTAGATTCCGATGCACCAGTGCAGGTTTGCTGTATCCCTTGGACCTTCACATTGACCATGAAACACATAAATCGCATCGGGTTTGAATACAAAAGCACAATGCCGACTAAAGTACAAGAGGAGTGAATCTTCTAAGAGTTTGTGCTTTGAGCGGCTCCTGGGAGACCAGAATTAGATTCCGAAGCACAGTGCATGTTTGCTGTATCCTTTGGACCTTCACATTGACCATGAAACACAGAAATCGCATCGAGATTGAATACAAAAGGCACAATGCGGACTTAAGTACAAGATGAATGAATCTTCTATGAGTTTGTGGTTTTAGCGGGTCCTGGGAGACAAGTATTAGATTCCGATATACCAGTGCAGGTTTACTGTTTCCTTTGGACCTTCACATTGACCATGAAGAACTGCAATTGCATCGGGATTGGATACAAAAGGCACAATGCCAACGGAAGTACAAGAAGACTGAATCTTCTAAGAGTTGTTTCTTTGTGCGGCTCCTGGGAGACCAGTATTAGATTCCGATGCGCCAGTGCAGGTTTACTGTATCCCTTGGTAAATCACATTGACTATGAATCACAGAAATCGCATCGGGATTGAAAACAAAAGACACATTGCCGGCTGAAGTACAAGAAGAGTGAATCTTCTAAGAGTTTGTGGTTTGAGCGGCTCCTGGGAAACGAGTATTAGATTCCGATGCACCCGTGCAAGTCTACTGTATCCCTTGAACCTTCAAATTGACCATGAAATACAGCAATTGCATCGGGATTGAATACAACAGGCACAATGCCATCTTAAGTACAAGCCAAGAAGATCTTCTAAGAGTTTGTGCTTTGGGCGGATCCTGGGAGACAGTATTAGATTTCGATGTACCAGTGCAGGTTAACTGTATCCCTTGGACCTTCACATTGACCATGAAGCACTGCAATTGCATCGGGATTGAATACAATGGGGACTATGCTGACATAAGTACACGAAGAGCGAATCATCTTAGAGTTTGTGGTTTGATAGGCTCCTGGGAGACAAATATTAGACTCCGATGCACCAGTGCAGGTTTACTGTATCCCTTGGACCTTCACATTCTCCATGAAACACAGATATCGCATCGGGATTGAATACAAAATGCACAATGCTAACTTAAGTACAAGAAGAGTGAATCAACTAAGAGTTTGTGGTTTGAGCGGGTCCTGGGAGACCAGCATTAGATTCCGATGCACCAGTGCAGGTTTACTGTATTCCTTGGACCTTCACATTGACCTTGAAACACAGAAATTGCATCGGGATAGAATAGAAAGGGGACAATTACGACTTAAGTACAAGAAGAGTGAATCTGCTAAGAGTTTGTGTTTTGATCGGCTCCTGGGAGACCAGTATTAGATTCCGATGGGACAGTGCAGGTTTACTGTATCCCTTGGACCATCGCATTGACCATGAAACACATAATTCGCATCGGGATTGAATACAAAAGCAAAATGCCGACTTAAGTACAACAGGAGTGAATCTTCTAAGAGTTTGTGCTTTGAGCGGCTCCTGGGAGACCAGAATTAGATTCCGAAGCAACAGTGCAAGTTTGCTGTATCCTTTGGACCTTCACATTGACTATGAAACACAGAACTTGCATCGGGATTGAATACAAAAGGGACATGGCCGACTTTAGTACAAGAAGAGTGAATCTACTAAGAGTTTGTGTATGACCGGCTCCTGGTGGACCAGTATTATATTCCGATGCCCCAGTGTAGGTTCACTGTATCCCTTGGTCCTCCACATTAACCATGAAACACAGATATCGCATCGGGATTGAATACAAAAGGCACAATGCTGACTTAAGTACAAGAAAGGTGAATCAACTAAGAGTATGTGGTTTGAGCGGGTCTTGGGAGACCAGCATTAGATTCCGATGCACCAGTGCAGGTTTACTGTATCCCTTGGACCTTCACATTGACCATGAAACACAGGAATTGCATTGGGATAGAATACAAAGGGGACAATTCCGACATAAGTAGAAGAAGAGTGAATCTGCTAAGAGTTTGTGCTGTGATCTGCTCCTGGGAGACCAGTATTAGATTCCGATGTGCCAGTGCAGGTTTACTGTATCTCTTGGACCTTCACATTGACCATGAAACACATAAAACGCATCGCGATTGAATACAACAGGCACAATGCCGGCTGAAGTACAAGAGGAGTCAATCTTCTAAGTGTTTGTGGTTTTTAGCGGCTCCTGGGAAAGCAGTATTAGATTCCGATGGCCAGAGAAGGTTTACTGTATCCCTTGGACATTTACATTGACCATGAAACACAGCAAATTCTTCGGGATTGAATACAAAAGATCAATGCCAACTTAAGTACAAGAAGAGTGAGTCTTCTAAGAGTCTGTGATTTGAGCGGCTCCTGGGAGACCAGTATTAGATTCCGATGCACCAGTGTTGGTTTACTGTATCCCTTGGACCTTCATATTAACCATGAAACGCAGATATTGCATCGAGATTGAATACAACGTGAACAATGCCAATTTATGTACAAGAAAAGTGAATCTTCTAAGAGTTTGTGATTTGTGCCACTCCTGGGACCCCAGTATTAGATTCCGATGCACCAGTGCAGGTTTACTGTATCCCTTGGACCTTCACATTGACCATGAAACACAGAAATTACATCGGGATTGAATACAAAAGGGACAATGACGAGTTAAGCACAAGAAGAGTGAATCTTCTAAGAGGTTGTAGCTTGAGCGGCACCGTGGAGACCAGTATTAGATTCCGATACACCAGTGCAGGTTTAATGTATCCCTTGGACCTTCACATTGATTATGAATCACAGAAATCGCATCGGGATTGAAAACAAAAGGCACATTGCCGGCTGAAGTACAAGAAGAGAGAATGTTCTAAGAGTTTGTGGTTGGAGCGGCTCCTGGGAAACGAGTATTAGATTCCGATGCACCCGTGCAAGTATACTGTATCCCTTGGACCTTCACGTTGACCATGAAATACAGCAATTGCATCGGGATTGAATACAACAGACACAACGCCAACTTAACTTCAAGACGAGAGGATCTTCTAAGAAATTGTGCTTTGATCGGATCCTGGGAGACCAGTATTACATTCCGAAGTACCAGTGCAGGTTAACTGTATCCCTTGGACCATCACATTGAATATGAAACACAGCAATTGCATCGGGATTGAATACAAAAGGCACAATGCCAACTGAAGTACAAGAAGAGTGAATCTTCCAAGAGTTGTTTCTTTGAGCGGCTCCTGGGAGACCAGTATTAGATTCCGAAGTACCAGTGCAGGTCTGCTGTATGCCTTGGACCGTTACATTGTCCATGAAACTCAGAAATTGCATCGGGATTGAATACAATGGGGACAATGCCGACATAAGTACACGAAGAGCGAATTATCTTAGAGTTTGTGGTTTGATAGGCTCCTGGGAGACAAATATTAGACTCCGATGCACCAGTGCAGGTTACTGTATCCCTTGGACCTTCACATTCTCCATGAAACACAGATATTGCATCGGGATTGAATACAAAAGGCACACTGCTGACTTAAGTACAAAAAGAGGGAATCAACTAAGAGTTTGTGGTTTGAGCGGGTCCTGGGAGACCAGCAGTAGATTCCGATGCACCAGTGCAGGTTTACTGTATTCCTTGGACCTTCACATTGACAATGAACCACAGAAACTGCATCGGAATAGAATACAAAGGGGCAATTACGACTTAAGTACAAGAAGAGTGAATCTGCTAAGAGTTTGTGCTGTGATCGGCTCCTGGGAGACCAGTATTAGATTCCGATGGACCAGTGCAGGTTCACTGTATCCCTTGGACCTTCACAATGACCATGAAACACATAAATCGCAAGGGGATTGAATACAAAAGGCACAATAGCGGCTGAAGTACAAGAGGAGTGAATCTTCTAAGAGTTTGTGGTTTGAGCGGCTCCTGGGAAAGCAGTATTAGATTCCGATGCCCAGAGAAGGTTTACTGTATCCCTTGGACCTTCACATTGACCATGAAACACAGAATTTGCATCGGGATTGAATACAAAAGGGACATGCCCAACTTAAGTACAAGAAGAATGAATCTACTAAGAGTTTGTGTATGACCGGCTCCTGGGGGACCAGTATTATATTCCGATGCACCAGTGCAGGTTCACTGTATCCCTTGGACCTTCACGTTGACCATGAAACACGGAAATGGCATCGGGATTGAATACAAATGGCACAATGCCAACTTAAGTACAAGAAGAGTGAATCTTGTAAGAGTTTGTGGTTTAAACGTCTCCTGGGAGACCAGTATTACATTCCGATGCACCACTGCAGGTTTACTATATCCCTTATAGCTTCACATTAACCATGAATCACAGCACATGGATCGGGATAGGATTCAAAACGCATAATGCCAACTTTTGTACTAGAAGAGTCAATCTTCTAAGAGTTTGTGGTTTGAGCGGCTCCTTGCGGACCAGTATTAGATTCCGATGGACCAGTGCAGGATTACTGTATCCCTTGGACCTTCACACTGACCACGAAACACAGAAATGGCATCGTGATTGAATACAAAATGGAGAATGCCGACTTAAGTACATGAAGGGAGAATCTTCTAAGAGATTGTGGTTTGAGCGTCTCCTGGGAGCCCAGTATTAGATTCCGATGCACCAGTGCGGGTTTACTGTATCCCCTGGCCCTTCACATTGACCACGAAAAACAGAGATTGCATCGGATTGAATACATAAGGGGCAATGCCGACTTAAATATTAAAAGAGTGAATCGTCTAATTGTTTGTGGTTTGAGCGGCTCTTGGGAGACCAGTATTAGATTCCGATGCACCAGTGCAGGTTTACTGTATCGCTTGGACCTTCACATTGTCCATGAAACACAGATATCGCATCGGGATTGAATGTAAAAGGCACAATGCCGACTTAAGTACAAGAAGAGTGAACCTTCTAAGAGTTTGTGCGTTAAGCGGTTCCTGGAAACCAGTATTAGATTCCGATGGCCAGTGCAGGTTTACTGTATCCCTTGGACCTTCACATTGACCATGAAACACAGCAATTTCATCGGGATGGAATACAGAAGACACAATGCCAACTTAAGTACAAGAAGAGTGAGTCTTCTAAGAGGTTGTGTTTTGAGCGGCTCCTGGGAGACCAGTATTAGATTCCGATGCACCAGTGCAGGTTCACTGTATCCCTTGGACCTTCACATTGACCATGAAACATAGCAATTGCATCGGGATTGAATACAAATGGATCAATGTTAACGTAAGTACAAGAAGAATGAAGCTTCTAAGAGTTGTGGTTTAAGAGGCTCCTGGGAAACCATTTTTACTTTCCGATGAACCGGTGCAGGTTTACTGTATCCCTTATTCCTTCACATTGACCATTAATCTCTGCATTTGGATCGGGATTGAATTCAATAGGCATACTGTCACCTTAAGTAAAAGAAGAGTGAATCTTCGAAGAGTTTATGGTTTGAGCAGCTCCTGGGAGGCCAGTATTAGATTCCGATTCACCAGTAGAGGGTTACTGTATCAGTTGGACCTTCGCAATGACCATGAAACAGAGAAATGGCATCGTCATAGAATACAAAAGGGAGAATGCCGACTTAAGTACAAGAAGAGTGAATCCTCAATGAGACTGTGGTTTGAGCGGCTCCTGCGAAACCAATATTAGATTCCGATGCACCAGCGTAAGTTTACTGGACCCCTTGGACCTTCACATTGACCATGAAACACAGAAATTGCATCGGGATTGAACACAAAAGGGATAATGCCGACTTAAGTACATGAAGAGTGAATCTTCGAAGAGTTTGTGATTTGAGCGGCTCCTGGGAGACCAGAATTAGATTCCGAAGCAACAGTGCATGTTTGCTGTATCCCTTGGACCTTCACAATGACCATGAACACAGAATTTGCATCGGGATTGAATACAAAAGGGACATGGATAACTTAAGTACTAGAAGAGTGAATCTACTAAGAGTTAGTGTATGACCGGCTCCTGGGGGACCAGTATTATATTCCGATGCAGGAGTGCGGGTTTACTGTATACCTTGGTCCTTCACATTGACCACGAAAAACAGAGATTGCATCGGATTGAATACATAAGGGGCAATGCCGACTTAAATATTAAAAGAGTGAATCGCTAATTGTTTGTGGTTTGAGCGGCTCTTGGGAGACCAGTATTAGATTCCGATGCACCAGTGCAGGTTTACTGTATCGCTTGGACCTTCACATTGTCCATGAAACACAGATATCGCATCGGGATTGAATGCAAAATGCACAATGCCGACTTAAGTTCAAGAAGAGTTAACCTTCTAAGAGTTTGTGCTTTGAGCGGTTCCTGGGAAACCAGTATTAGATTCCGATGCCCAGTGCATGTTTGCTGTATCCCTTGGACCTTCACATTGACCATGAACACAGAAATTGCATCGGGTTTGAATACAAAATGGACAATGCCGACTTAAGTAGAAGAAGAGTGAATCTTCTAAGAGTTTGTGGTTTGAACGGCTCCTGGGAGACCAGTATTACATTCCGATTCACCACTGCGGGTTTACTGTATCCCTTATGCCTTCACATTAACCATGAATCACAGCATTTGGATCGGGATAGAATTCAAAACGCATAAATCCAACTTTTGTACAAGAAGAGTGAATCTTCTAAGAGTTTGTGGTTTGAGCGGCTCCTTGGAGACCAGTATGAGATTCCGATGCACCAGTGAAGGTTTACTGTATCCCTTGGACCTTCACAATGACCATGAAACACAGAATTGGCTTCGTGATGAATACAAAAGGAACAATGCCGACATAAGTACATGAAGCGACAATCTTCTAAGAGATTGTGGTTTGAGCGGCTCCTGGGAGGCCAGTATTAGATTCCGATGCACCAGTGCGGGTTTACTGTATTTCTTGGACCTTCACATTGACCATGAAACAGAGATATTTCATCGGGATTGAATACAAAGGGAACAATGCCGACCTAAATACAGGAAGAGTGGATCTTCTAAGAGCGTGTGGTTTGTGGGGCTCCTGGGAGACCAGTATTATTTTACGATGCAACAGTGTAGGTATAATGTGCACCTTGGACCATTACATTGACCATGAAACACAGAAATTAGATCGGGATTGAATACAAAAGGGACAATGGCGACTTATGTACAAGAAGACTAAATCTGCTAAGAGATTGTGGCTTGTGGCGCTCCTGGGAGACTAGTATTCGGTTCCGATGCTCCAGTGCAGGTTTACTGTATTCCTTGGACCTTCACATTGACCATGAAACACAGCAATTTCATCGGGATTGAATACAGAATTCACAATGCCAACTTAAGAACAAGAATAGTGAGTCTTCTAAGAGGTAGTGCTTTGAGCGGCTCCTGGGAGACCAGTATTAGATTCCGATGCACCAGTGCAGGTTCACTGTATCCCTTGGACTTCACATTGACCATGTAACATAGCAATTGCATCGGGATTGAATACAAATGGCACAATGTTAACTTAAGTATAAGAAGAGTGAAGCTTCTAAGAATTGTGGTTTGAGAGGCTCCTGGGAAACCATTATTACATTCCGATGAACCGGTGCAGGTTTACTGTATCCCTTATACCTTCACAGTGACCATGAATCTCTGCATTTGGATCGGGATTGAATTCAAAAGGCATACTGCACCTTAAGTAAAAGAAGAGTGAATCTTCGAAGAGTTTATGGTTTTAGCAGCTCCTGGGAGGCCAGTATTAGATTCCAATGCACCAGTACAGGGTTACTGTATCAGTTGGACCTTCGCAATGACCATGAAACAGAGATATGGCATCGTGATTGAATACAAAAGGGACAATGCCGACTTAAGTACAAGAAGAGTGAATCCTCAATGAGCCTGTGGTTTGAGCGGATCCTGCGAAACCAATATTTGATTCCGATGCACCAGTGTTGGTTTACTGTACCCCTTGGACCTTCACATTGACCATGAAAACCAGAAATTGCATCGGTATTGAACACAAAAGGCATAATGCCGACTTAAGTACATGAAGAGTGAATCTTCGAGGAGTTTGTGCTTTTAGCGGCTCCTGGGAGACCAGAATTAGATTCCGAAGCAACAGTGCATGTTTGCTGTATCCCTTGGACCTTCACATTGACCATGAACACAGAAATTGCATCGGGATTGAATACAACAGGGACATGGCCGACTTAAGTACAAGAAGAGTGAATCTACTAAGAGTTTGTGTATGACCGGCTCCTGGGGGACCAGTATTATATTCCGATGCACCTGTGCAGGTTCACTGTATCCCTTGGACCTTCACATTGACCATGAAACACAGAAATCGCATCGGGTTTGAATACAAAATGGACAATGCCGACTTAAGTAGAAGAAGAGTGAATCTTCTAAGAGTTTGTGGTTTGAACGGCTCCTGGGAGACCAGTATTACATTCCGATTCACCACTGCTGGTTTACTGTATCCCTTATGCCTTCACATTAACCATGAATCACAGCATTTGGATCGGGATAGAATTCAAAACGCATAATGCCAACTTTTGTACAAGAAGAGTGAATCTTCTAAGAGTTTGTGGTTTGAGCGGCTCCTTGGAGACCAGTATGAGATTCCGATGCACCAGTGGAGGTTTACTGTATCCCTTGGACCTTCACAATGACCATGAAACACAGAAATGGCTTCGTGATAAATACAAAAGGAACAATGCCGACATAAGTACATGAAGGTACAATCTTCTAAGAGATTGTGGTTTGAGCGGCTCCTGGGAGGCCAGTATTAGATTCCGATGCACCAGTGCGGGTTTACTGTATTTCTTGGACCTTCACATTGACCATGAAACAGAGTTATTTCATCGGGATTGAATACAAAGGGAACAATGCCGACCTAAATACAAGAAGAGTGGATCTTCTAAGAGCGTGTGGTTTGTGGGGCTCCTGGGAGACCAGTATTATTTTCCGATGCAACAGTGTAGGTTTAATGTGCACCTTGGACCATTACATTGACCATGAAACACAGAAATTAGATCGGGATTGAATACAAAAGGGACAATGGCGACTTATGTACAGGTTTACTGCATCCCCTGGACCTTCACATTGACCATGAAACACTGCAATTGCATCGGGATTGATACAGAAGGCACAGTGCATAGTTAAGTACATGAAGAGTGAATCTTCTAAGAGTTTGGGCTTAGAGCGGCTCCTGGGAGGCCAGTATTAGATTCCGATGCACCAGTGCAGGTTTACTGTATCCCTTGGACCTTAACGTTGACCACGAAACACAGAAATCGCATCGGGATTGAATACAAAATGCACAATGCTAGCTGAAGTACAAGAAGTGTCAATCTTATAAGAATTTGGGGTTTGAGCGGCGCCTGATTAAATAGTATTTGATTCCGATGCACTAGTTCAGTTTTACTGTATCCCTTGGACCTTGAAATTGACCAAGAAACACAGATATCGCATGGGGATGAATGCAAAGGCACAATGCCAACTTACGTACAAGAAGAGTGAATCCTCTAAGGGTTTGTGGTTTGAGCGGCTCCTGGGAGACCAGTATAAGATTCAGATGCACCAGCGGAGGTTTACTGTATCCCTTGGACCTTCACATTCTCCATGAAACACAGATATCGCATCGGGATTGAATACAAATGGCACAATGCCATCTTAAGTACAAGAAGAGTGAATCTTCTTAGAGTTTGTGCTTAGAGCGGCTCCTGGGAGACCAGTATTTGATTCCGATGCACCAGTGCAGGTTTACTGTATCCCTTGGACCTTCACATTGACTACGAAGCACAGAAATCGCGTTGGGAGTGAATACAAAAATGCAAAATGCCGGCTAAAGTACAAGAAGTTAAATCCTATAAGAGCTTGTGGTTTGCGCGGCTCCTGATTATCCAGTATTAGATTCCGTTGCACCAGTGCAATTTTACTGTATCCCTTGGACCTACACATTGACCATGAAACACAGCAATTGCATCGGGATTGAATACAAGATGCTCAATGCCAACTTAAGTAATAGAAGACTGAATCTTCTAGGAATTTGTGAATTGAGCGGCTCCTGGGAGACCAGTATTAGATTCCGATGCACCAGTGCAGGTTTACCGTATCCCCTGGACCTTCACATTAAACAGGAAACAAAGAAATTGCCTCGGGATTGAATACAAAGTGGACAAGGCCGACTTAAGTACAAGAAGAGTGAATCTTCTAAGAGTATGTGGTTTGATATTCTCCTGCGAGACCTGTATTAGATTCCGATGCATCAGTGGAGGTTTACAGTATCCCTTGAACCTTCACATTGTCCATCAAACACAGATATCGCATCGGGATTGAATACAAATGGCACAATGCCAGCTTAAGGACAAGAAGAGTGAATCTTCTAATAGTTTGTCGTTTGATCGGCTCCTGGGAGTCAAGTATTATATTCCGATGCACCGATGCCGATTTATTGTGTCCCTTAGCCGTTCTAATTTTCCATGAAACACAGATATCGCATTGGGATCGAACACAAAAAACACAATGCCGACTTAAGTACAAGAAGAGTGAATCTTCCAGGAGTTTTTGGTTTGAGCGGGTCCTGGGAGACCAGTATTAGATTCCGATGCAAAAGTGCAGGTTTACTGTATCCCTTGGACCTTCACATTGACCATGAAACACAGAAATTAGATCGGGATTGATTACAAAATGCCTAATGCTGGCTGAAGTACAAGAAGTGTGAATGTTATAAGAGTTAGGGGTTTGAGCGGCTCCTGATTAACCAGTATTTGATTCCGATGCACCAGTTCAGTTTTACTGTATCCCTTGGACCTCGACATTGACCGTGAAACACAGCAATTGCATCGTGATGGGATACAAAAGGCACAATGCCAGCTGAAGTACAGGAAGAGTGAATCTTCTTAGAGTTTGTGGTTTGATCGAACCTGGGTAACCAGTATTAGATTCCGAAGCACCAGTGCAGGATTACTGTATCCCTTGGAACTTCACATTGACCATGAAACACAGCAATTGCATCGGGATTCAATACAAAAGCCACAATGCCAACTTAAGAACAAGAAGAGTGAATCTTCTAAGATTTTGTGCTTTGAGCGGCTCCTGGGCAACATTATTAGATTCCGATGTACCAGTGCAGGTTTACTGTATCCCTTGGACCTTCACATTGACCATGAAACACAGAAATTAGATCGGGATTGAATACAAAATGGACAATGCCGACTTAAGTACAAGAAGGATGAATCATCTAAGAGTTTGTGGTTTGGGTTGCTACTGGGAGACCAGTATTAGTTTCCGATGCACCAGTGCTGGTTAACTGTATCACTTGGACCTTCGCATTGACCATGAAACAGAGAAATTGCATCGGGATAGGATACAAATGGCACAATGCCAGCTGAAGTACAGGATTAGTGAATCTTCTTAGAGTTTGTGGTTTCAGCGAACCTGGGAAACCAGTATTAGATTCCGAAGCACCAGTGCAGGATTAATGTATCCCTTGGAACTTCACATTGACCATGAAACTCAGCAATTGCATCGGGATGGAATACAAAATGCACAATGCCAACTTAAGAACAAGAAGAGTGAATCTTCTAAGAGGTTGAGCTTTGAGCGGCTCCTGGGGAACAGTATTAGATTCCGATGCACCTGTGCAGGTTTACTGTATCCCTTGGACCTTCACATTGACCATGAAAAACAGAAATCGCATCGGATTAAATAGAAAAGCACAATGCCGACTTAAGTATAAGAAGAGGGAATCTTCTAAGAGTTTGTGGTTTGATCGGCTCCTGGGAGTCCAGTTTCAGATTCCGATGCATCAGTGCAGGTTTACTGTATCCCTTGGACTCTCACATTATCCATTACGCACAGATATCGCATCGGGTTTGAATACAAAACGCACAATGCCTACTTAAGTAATCGAAGAGTGAATCTTCTATGAGTTTGTGATTTGAGCGGCTCCTGGGAGACCACTATTAAATTCCGATGCACCAATGCCGGTTTACTGTATCCCATGGACCTCGCATTGACCACGAAACACAGAAATCGCATCGGGATTGAATATAAAATGCCTAATGCTGGCTGAAGTACAAGAAGTGTGTATCTTATACAAAGTTTGGGGTTTGAGCGGCTCCTGATTAATAAGTATTTTATTCCGATGCACCAAATCAGTTTTACTGTATCCCTTGGACTTCGACATTGACCATGAACCACAGCTATTGCATCGGGAGTGAATACAAAAGGCACAATGCCAACTTAAGTACTAGAAGACTGAACCTTCTAAGAATTTGTGCTTTGAGCGGCTCCTGGGAGACGAGTATAAGATTCCGTTGCACCAGTGAAGGTTTACTGTATCCCTTGGACCTTCACATTGATCATGAAACACAGAAATTAGATCGGGATTGAATACAAAATGGACAATACAGACTTAAGTACAAGAAGGATGAATCATCCTAGAGTTTGTGGTTTGAGCGGCTACTGGGAGACCAGTATTAGTTTCCGATGCACCAGTGCTGGTTAACTGTATCACTTGGACCTTCGCATTGACCATGAAACAGAGAAATTGCATCGTGATGGGATACAAAAGGCACAATGCCAGCTGAAGTACAGGAAGAGTGAATCTTCTTAGAGTTTGTGGTTTGATCGAACCTGGGTAACCAGTATTAGATTCCGAAGCACCAGTGCAGGATTACTGTATCCCTTGGAACTTCACATTGACCATGAAACACAGCAATTGCATCGGGATTCAATACAAAAGCCACAATGCCAACTTAAGAACAAGAAGAGTGAATCTTCTAAGATTTTGTGCTTTGAGCGGCTCCTGGGCAACATTATTAGATTCCGATGTACCAGTGCAGGTTTACTGTATCCCTTGGACCTTCAAATTGACCATGAAACCCAGAAATTGCATCGGGATTGAATACAAAAGGGACAAGGCTTACTTAAGTACAAGAGGAATGAATCTTCTAAGAGTTTGTGGTCTGAGAGGCTTCTGAGAGACCAGTATTAGATTGTGATGGACCAGTGCAGGTTTACTGTATCCCTTGGACCTTTACATTGACCATGAAAAACAGAAATCGCATCGGATTGAATAGGAAAGGACAATGCCGACTTAAGTACAAGAAGAGTGAATCTTCCATGTGTTTGGGGTTTGAGCGGCTCCTGATAGACCAGTATTAGATTCCGATGCACCAGTACATGTTTACTATATCCCTTGGACCTTCCCATTGACCATGAAACACAGCAATTGCATCGGGATTGAATACAAAACGCACATTGGCAACTTAAGGAAAAATAGAGCGAATCCTCCAATAGTTTGTGCTTTGAGCAGCCCCTGGGAAACCAGTATTAGATTCCGATGCCCAGGTGCAGGTTTACTGCATCCGTTGGACCGTCACATTGACCATGAAACACAGAGTTTGCATCGAGATTGAATACAAAGGGGACAATGCCGACTTAAGTACAAGAAGAGTGAATCTTCTAAGAGTTTGTGGTTTGATCTGCTCCTGGAAAACCTGTATTAGTGGAAGGTGTACTGTATCCCTTGGAGTTTCACTTTGACCATGAAACACAGAAATCGCACTGGGATTGAATACAAAAGGCACAATGCCGGTTGAAGTACAAGAAGAGTGAATCTTCAAAGAGTTTCTGGTTTTAGCGGCTCCTAGGAAACCAGTATTAGATTCCGATGCACCAGTGCAGGTTTACTGTACCCTTGCACCTTCACATTGACCATGAAACACAGCAATTGCAAAGGGATTGAATACAAAAGGCACAATGCTGACTTAAGTACAAGAAGAGTAGATCTTCTAAGAGTTTGTGGTTTGAGCGGCTGCTGGGATACCACTATTAGTTTCCGATGAACCAGTGCTGGTATAATGCTTCCCCTGGACCTTCACATTGACCATGAGAAACAGAAATTGCATCAGATTGAATACAAAAGGGACAATGCCGACTTAAGTACAAGAAGAGTGAATCCTCTAAGAATTTTTGCTTTAAGCGGCTTCTGGGAGACCAGTATTAGATTCCGATGCAAAAGTGCAGGTTTACTGTATCACTTGGACCTTCACATTGACCATGAAACACAGTAATTGCATCGGGATTGAATACAAAAGTGACAATGCCGACTTAAGTACAATAAGAGTAATCTTCTAAGTATTTGTGGTTTTCGCGGCTCCTGGGAGACCAGTATTAGATTCCGACGAACCAGCGCAGGTTAACTGCATCCCTTGGACCTTCACATTGACCATGAAAAACAGAAACTCCATCGGATTGAATACAAAAGTGACAATGCCGACTTAAGTACAAGAAGAGTGAATCTTCTAAGAGGTTGTGGTTTGATCGGCTCCGGGGAGAATAGTATTAGATTCCGATGAACCAGTGCAGGTTATCTGTATCCCTGGACATCCATATTGTCCATGAGGCCCAGATATCGCATCGGGATCGAATACAAAAGGCACAATGCCAACTTAAGTACAGGAAGAGTGGATCTTCTAAGAGTTTGTGCGTTGAGCGGCTCCTGGGAGACCAGTATTAGTTTCCGATGCACCAGTGCAGGTTAACTGTATCCCTTGGACCCTAGCATTGGCCATGAAACTGCAGCAATAGCATCAGTATTGAATACAATAGGCACAATGCCAATATAAGTACTTTAAGAGTGAATCTTCTAAGAGTTTGTGTTTGAGCGGCTCCTGGGAGACCAGTATTCGATTCCGATGCACCATTGCAGGTTTACTGAATCCCTTGTAGCTTCACATTGACCATGAAACACAACAATTGCATCGGGATTGAGTACAAAATGCACAATGAAAACTTAAGTCAAGAAGAGTGAACCTTCTAAGAGTTTGTCGTTTGAGCGGCTCCTGGGAGACCAGTATTTGATTCCGATGCAAAAGTGCAGGCTTACTGTATCCCTTTGACCTTCACATTGACCATAAAACCAAGAAATTGCATTGAGATTGAATACAAATGGGACAATGCCGACTTAAGTACAAGAGGAATGAATCTTCTAAGAGTTTGTGGTCTGAGAGGCTCCTGAGAGACCAGTATTAGATTGTGATGGACCAGTGCAGGTTTACTGTATCCCTTGGACCTTTACATTGACCATGAAAAACAGAAATCGCATCGGATTGAATAGGAAAGGACAATGCCGACTTAAGTACAAGAATAGTGAATCTTCCATGTGTTCGTGGTTTGAGTGGCTCCTGGTAGACCAGTATTAGATTCCGATGCACCAGTGCAAGTTTACTGTATCCGTTGGACTTTCACATTGTCCATGAAGCACAGATATCGAATCGGGATTGAATACAAAAGGCACAATGCCAACTGAAGTACAAGAAGAAAGAATCTGCTAAGAGTTTCTACTTTGAGCGGGTCCTGGAAGACCAGTATTCGATTCCGATGCACCAGTGCAAGTTTACTGAATCCCTTAGACCTTCACATTGACCATGAAACACAGAATTTAGATCGGGATTGAATACAAATGGGACACTGCCGACCTAAGTACAAGAAGAGTGAATCTTATCAGAGTTTGTTTTTTGAGCGGCTCTTGGGAGACCAGTATTATATTCCGATGCACCAGTGCAGGTTTACTGTGTCACTTGGACCTTTACATTGACCATGAAACAGAGAAATTGCAACGGGATTGAATACAAAAGGTACAACGAACACTTCAGTACAAGAAGAGTGAATCTTCTAAGAGATTGTGTTTTGAGCGGCTCCTGGGAAACCAGTTTTAGATTCCGATGCACCAGTGCAGGTTTACTGTATCCCTTGGACCTTTACATTGTCCATGAAACACAGATATCGAATCGGGATGGAATACAAAAGGCACAATGCCATCTAACGTACAAGAAGAGAGAATCTGCTATGAGTTTCTACTTTGAGCGGCTTCTGGGAGTCCAGTATTAAATTCCGATGCACCAGTGCAAGTTTACTGCAACCCTTGGACTTCCACATTGACCATGAAATACAGATATGAGATCGGGATTGAATACAAAAGGGACAATGCCGACCTAAGTACAAGAAGATGAATCTTCTATGAGATTATGGTTTGCGCGGCTCCTGGGAGACCAGTATTAAATTCCGACGAACTAGTGCAGGTTAACAGCATCCCTTGGACCTTCACATTGACCATGATAAACAGAAATTGCATCGGATTGAATACAAAAGTAACAATGCCGACTTAAGTACAAGAAGAGTGAATATTCTAAGAGATTGTGGTCTGATCGGCTCCGGGGAGACCAGTATTAGATTCTGCTGAACCTGAACAGTTTTTGCTGTATCCCTTGGACCTTTACATTGGCAATGAGGCCCAGATATCTCATCGGGATTGAATACAAAATGCACAATGCCGACATAAGTACAAGAAGAGCGAATCTTCTAAGAGTTTGAGTTTGAGCGGCTCCTGGGAGACAAGTATTCGATTTCGATGCACCAGAGAAGGTTACCTGTATCCCTTGGACCTTCAGACTGTGCATGAAACAGAGATATCGCATCGGGATTGAATAGAATCGGCACAATGTCGACTTAAGTACAAGAAGAGTGAAACTTCTAAGGGTTTGTGCTTTGAACGGCTCCTGGGAGACCAGTATTAGATTGCGATGCACCAGTTTCGGTTTACGGTATCCCATGGACCTTCGCATTGACCATGAAACACAGAAATCGCATCGGAATTGAATACAAAAGGCACAATGTCAACTTAAGTACAAGAAGAGGGGATTATCTAAGAGTTTGTGCGTTGTGCGGCTCCTGGGAGACCAGTATTAGTTTCCGATGCACCAGTGCAGGTTTACTGTATCCCTTGGACCTTAGCATTGACCATGAAACACAGACATTGCATCGGGACTGAATACAAAAGGGACAATGCCGACTTAAGTACAAAAATAGTGAATCTTCTAAGCGTTTGTTGTTTGAACTGTTCCTGGGAAACCAGTATGAGATTCCGATGCACCAGTGCAAGTTTACTCTATCCCTTGGACCTTCACATTGACCATGAAACACAGCAATCGCATCGGGATTGAATACAAAAGGCACAATGCTGGCTGAAGTACAAGCAGAGTAAATATTCTAAGAGTTTCTGGTTTGAGCGGCTCCTGGGAGACCAGTATTAGATTCCGCTGCAAAAGTGCAGGTTTACTGTATCCCTTGGACCTTCACATTGACCATAAAACGAAGAAATTACATCGGGATTGAATACAAAATGGACAATGCCGACTTAAGTACAAGAAGGATGAATCATCTAGTAGTTTGTGGTTAGAGCGGCACCTGGGAGACTTGTATTAGATTCCAATGCACCAGTGAAAGGTTAACTGTATCCCATTGACCTTCACAATGATCATGAAACACAGAAACTGCATCAGGATTGAATACAAAGGGGACAATGCTGTCTTAAGTAAAGGAAGAATGAATCTTCTAAGGGTTTGTGGTTTGATCGTCTCCTGGGGGACAAGTATTAGATTCCGATGCACCTGTGCAGGTTTACTGCATCCGTTGGACTTTCACATTGACCAAGAAAGACAGATATCGCATCGGGATTGAATTGAAAAGGCACAATGCCGCATTAAGTACAAGAAGTGTAAATCTTCTATGTGTATGTGATTTGAGCGGCTCCTGGGTAACCAGTATTAGATTTCGATGCACCGGTGCAGCTTTACAGTATCCCTTGGACCGTCACATTGACCATGAAACACAGAATTTGCATCGAGATTGATACAAAGGGGACAAACCTGACTTAAGTACAAGAAGAGTGAATCTTCTATGTGTTTGTGGTTTGAGCGGCTCCTTGGAGACCAGTATTAGATTCCGATGCAGCAGTGCACGTTTGCTGTACCCTTGCACCTTCACATTGACCATGAAAGACAGCAAATGCATCGGGATTGAATTACAAAAGGCACAATGCCAACTTAATGGCAAGAAGAGTGAATTTTCCAAGACTTTGTGCTTTGAGCGGCTCCTGGGAAACCAGTATTAGATTCCGTTGGGCCACTGCAGTTTTACTGTATCCCGTGGACCTTCACATTGACCATGAAACACAGCAATTGCATCGGGATAGAATACAAAACGTACAATGCCGACTTAAGTAGAAGAAGAGTAGATCTTCTAAGAGTTTTTGGTTTGAGCGGCTGCTGGGATACCACTATTGGATTCCGATGAACCAGTGCTGGTTCAATGCATCCCTTGGACCTTCACATTGTCCATGAAAAACAGAAATTGCATCGTATTGAATACAAAAGGGACATTGCCGACTTAAGTACAAGAAAAGTGAATCTTCTAAGTGTTTGTGGTTTGAGCGGCTCCTGGGAGACCAGTATCAAATTCCGATGCACCAGTGAAGGGTTAACGTATCCCTTGGACCTTCACATTGACCATGATACACAGATATTACATCGCGATTGAATACATAGAGAACAATGCCGACTTAAGTACAAGAAAAGTGAATCTTCTAAGAGTTTGACGTTTAATCGTCTCCTGGGGGACAAGTATCAGATTCCGATGCACCAGTGCAGGTTTACTGCATCCCTTGGACCTTCACCTTGTCCATGAAACACAGATATCACATCGGGATTGAACACAAAAGGCACAATGCCGACTTAAGTTCAGGAAGAGTGAATCTTCTAAGAGTTTGTGGTTTTAGCGGCTACTGGAAACCCAGTATGAGATTCCGATGCACCAGTGCCGGTTTACTGTATCCCTTGGACCTTCACATTGACCATGAAACACAGCAATTGCATCGGGATTCAATAGAAAAGGCACAATGCCGACTTAAGTAAATGAATAGTGGATCTTCTAAGAGTTTGTGCTTTGAGCGGCTCCTGGGAGACCAGTATTAGATTCCGATGAACCAGTGCAGGTTTACTGTATCCCTTGGACATTTACATTGAGCATGAAAAACAGAAATTGCATTGGATTGAATACAAAAGGGACAATGCCGACTTAAGTACAAGAAGAGTGAATCTTCTAAGTGTTTGCGGTTTGAGCGGCTCCTGGGAGAGCAGTATTGGATTCCGATGCACCAGTGAAGCGTTATTTGTATCGTTTGGACCTTCACATTGAAAATAAAACACAGAAATTGCATCGGGATTGAATACAAAGGGGACAATGCCGACTTAAGTAGAAGAAGAGTGAATCTTCTTAGAGTTTGTGATTTGAGCGGCTCCTGCGAGAACAGTATTAGATTCCGAAGCACCAGTGCAGGTTTACTGTATCCCTTGGACCCTTACATTGACCATGAAAACAGAAATGGCATCGGACTGAATACAAAAGGGACAAGGCCGACCTAAGTACAAGAAGAGTGAATCTTCTAAGTGATTATGGTTTGAGCGGCTTCTGCGAGTCCAGTATTAGATTCCGTTGCACCAGTGCTGGTTTACTGTATCCCTTGGACTTCCACATTGACCATGAAACACAGAAATTGCATCGGGAATGAATAGTAAAGGCACAATGCCGGCTGAAGTACAAGAAGAGTGAATCTTGTAAGAGTTTGTGGTTTGAGCGTCTCCTGGGAAACCAGTATTAGATTCCGACGCACCAGTGCCGGTTTACTGTATCCCTTGGACCTTTACATTGACCATGAAAAACAGAAATCGCATCGGATTGAATAGAAAAGGACAATGCCGACTTAAGTACAAGAAGAGTGAATCTTCCATGTGTTTGTGGTTTGAGGGGCTCCTGGTAGACCAGTATTGAATTTCCGATGCCCCAGTGCAGGTTTACTGTATCCCTTGGACCTTCACATTGTCCATGAAACACAGATATCGAATCGGGATTGAATACAAAAGGCACAATGCCATCTAAAGTACAAGAAGAGAGAATCTGCTAAGAGTTTCTACTTTGAGCGGCTCCTGGGTGTCCAGTATTAAATTCCGATGCACCAGTGAAATTTTACTGTATCCCTTGGACCTCCACATTGACCATGAAACACAGAAATGAGATCGGGATTGAATATAAAAGGAACAATGCCGACCTAAGTACAAGAAGATGAATCTTCTAAGAGATTATGGTTTGAGCGGCTCCTGGGAGAACAGTATTAGATTCCGACGCACAAGTGCAGGTTTACTGTATCCCTTGGTCGTTCACATTGACCATGACACACAGCAATCGCATCGGGATTGAATTACAAAAGGCATAATGCCAACTTAATGAGAAGAAGAGTGAATCTTCTTAGCGTTTGTTTTTTGAACTGTTCCTTGGAAACCAGTATGAGATTCCGATGCACCAGTGCAAGTTTACTGTATCCCTTGGACCTTCACATTGACCATGACACACAGCAATCGCATCGGGATTGAATTACAAAAGGCATAATGCCAACTTAATGACAAGAAGAGTGAATCTTCTTAGCGTTTGTTTTTTGAACTGTTCCTGGGAAACCAGTACGAGATTCCGATGCACCAGTGCAAGTTTACTGTATCCCTTGGGCCTTCACATTGACCATGAAACACAGCAATCGCATTGGGATTGAATACAAAAGGTACAATGCTGGCTGAAGTACAAGCAAAGCAATTCTTCTAAGGGTTTCTGGTTTGAGCGGCTCCTGGGAATCCAGTAATAGATTCCGATGTACCAGTGCAGGTTTACTGTATCCCTTGGACCTTTACATTGACCATGAAACACAGCAATAACATCGGGATTGAATACAAAAGGCACAATGCCAATTTAAGTACAAGAAGAGTGAATCGTATAAGAGTTTGTGGTTCGAGCGGCTCCTGGGAGACCAGTATTAGATTCCGATGCATCAGTGGAGGTTTACTGTAACCCTTGGACCTTCACATTGACCATGACACACAGAAATTTCTTCAGGATTGAATACAAAGGGGCCATGCCGACTTAAGTACAAGAAGAGTGAATCTTCTAAGAGGTTGTGGTTTGAACTGTTCCTGGGAAACCAGTATTAGATTCCGTTGCACCAGTGCAAGTTTACTGCATCCGTTGGAGCTTCACATTGTCCATGAAACACAGATATCGAATCGGGATTGAATAAAAAAGGCACAATGCCGACTTAAGTACAAGAAGAGTGAATCTCCTATGTGTTTGTGATATGAGGTTCTCTGGAGTGACCAGCATTAGATTATGATGCACTGGTGCAGGTTTAGAGTATCCCTTGGACCTTCACATTGACCATGAAACACAGAATTTGCATCGAGATTGAATACAAGGTTGACAAACCCGACTTAAGTACAAGAAGAGTGAATCTTCTACGTTTTTGTGGTTTGAGTTGCTCCTGGGTGACCAGTATTAGATTCCGATGCACCGGTACAGATTTACTGTATCCCTTGGACCTTAACATTGAAACGAAACACAGAATTTGCAACGAGATTGAATACAAAGGGGACAATGCCGACTTAAGTACAAGAAGAGTGAATCTTCTAAGAGTTTGTGGTTTGATCTGCTCCTGGAAGACCAGTATTAGTTTCCGATGCACCAGTGAAGGTTTACTGTATCCCTTGGACCTTAACAGTGGCCATGAATTACAGAAATTGCATCGGGATTGAATACAAAGGCACAATGCCGACTTAAGTACAAGAAGAGTGAATCTTCTAAGAGTTTGTGGTATGAGCGGCTCCTGGGAGACCAGTATTAGATTGCGATGAACCAGTGCAGGTATACTGTATCCCTTGGACGTTCAAATTGACCATGAAACACAGTAATTACATCGGGACTGAATACAAAAGCGACAATGCCGACTTAAGTACAAGATGAGTAATCTTCTAAGTGTTTGTGATTTTCGCGGCTCCTGGCAGAACAGTATTAGATTGCGACCAACCAGTGCAGGTTAACTGCATCCCTTGGACCTTCACATTGACCATTAAAAACAGAAACTGCGTCGGATTGAATACAAAAGGGACAATGCCGACTTAAGTACGAGAAGAGTGAATCTTCTAAGAGGTTGTGGTTTGATCGGCTCCAGGGAGAACAGTATTAGATTCCGATGAACCGGTGCAGGTTTGCTGGATCCCTTGGACCTCCACATTGTCCATGAGGCCAAGATATCGCATCGGGATTGAATAGAATAGGCACAATGCCCACTTAAGTACAAGAAGAGTGGATCTTTTAAGAGTTTGTGCGTTGAGCGGCACATGGGAGACCAGTATTATTTTCCGATGCACCAGTGCAGGTTAACTGTATCCCTTGGACCCTAGCATTGACCATGAAACACAGACATTGCATCGGGACTGAATACAAAAGGGACAATGCAGGCTTAAGAACAAGAAGAGTGAATCTTCTAAGAGATTGTGGTTTGAACTTCTCCTGGGAAACCTGTATTAGATTCCGATGCACCAGTGCAGGTTTACTGTATCCCTTGGATCTTCACATTGACCATGAAACACAGAAATTGCATCGGGACTGAATACAAAAGGGATAATGCCGACTTAAGTACAAGAAGAGTGAATCTTGTATGAGTTTGTGGCTCCTGGAAGACCAGTATTAGTTTCCGATGCACCAGTGAAGGCTTACTGTGTCCCTTGACCTTCACATTGACCATGAAACACAGCAATTGCATCGGGATTGAATACAAAAGGTACAATGCCGACTTAAGTACAAGAAGAGTGAATCTTCTAAGTGTTTGTGGTTTGTGCGGCTCCTGGGAGACCAGTGTTAGTTTCCGACGCACCAGTGAAGGGTTAACTGTATACCTTGGACCTTCACACTGACCATGAAACACAGAAATTGCATCGGGATAGAATACGAAGGGGCAATGCCGACGTAAGTACAAGAAGAGTGAATCTTCTGTGGTGTGAGCGGCTCCTGGGAGACCAGAATTAGATTCCGATGAACCAGTGCAGGTTTCTGTATCCCTTGGACCTTCACATTGCCCATGAAACACAGAAAGTGCATCGCGATTGAATACAAAGGGAACAATGCCGACTTAAGTGCAAGAAAAGTGAATCTTCTAAGAGTTTGTCGTTTAATCGTCTCCTGAGGGACAAGTATCAGATTCCGATGCACCAGTGCAGGTTTGCTGCATCCCTTGGACCTTCACCTTGTCCATGAAGCACAGAAATCACATCGGGAATGAATACAAAAGGCACAATGCCGATTTAAGTTGAGGAAGGGTGAATCTTCTAAGAGTTTGTGGTTTTAGCGGCTCCTGGAAAACCAGTATTAGATTCAGATGCACCAGTGCATGTTTACTGTACCCTTGGACCTTCACATTGACCATGAAACACAGCAATGGCATTGGGATTGAATACAAAAGCCACATTGGCAACTTAAGGACAATTAGAGCGAATCCTCCAAGAGTTTGTGTTTTGAGCAGCCCCTGGGAAACCAGTATTAGATTCCGATGCACCAGTGCAGGTTTACTGTATCCCTTGGACCTTCACATTGACCATGAAACACAGCAATTGCATCGGGATTCAATACAAATGGCACAATGCCGACTTAAGTAAAAGAAGAGTGGATCTTCTAAGAGTTTGTGCTTTCAGCGGCTCCTGGGAGACCAGTATTAGATTCCGATGAACCAGTGCAGGTTTACTGTATCCCTTGGACCTTCACATTCAGCATGAAAAACAGAAATTGCATCGGATTGAATACAAAAGGGACAATGCCGACTTAAGTACAAGAAGAGTGAATCTTCTAAGTGTTTGCGGTTTGAACGGCTCCTGGGAGAGCAGTATTGGATTCCGATGCACCAGTGAAGCGTTATTTGTATCGTTTGGACCTTCACATTGAAAATAAAACACAGAAATTGCATGGGGATTAAATTCAAAGGGGACAATGCCGACTTAGGTACAAGAAGAGTGAATCTTCTTAGAGTTTGTGATCTGAGAGGCTCCTGCGAGAACAGTATTAGATTCCGATGCACCTGTGCAGGTTTACTGTATCCCTTGGACCCTTACATTGACCCTGAAAACAGAAAGGGCATCGGACTGAGTACAAAATGGACAAGGCCGACCTAAGTACAAGAAGAGTGAATCTTCTAAGTGATTGTGGTTTGAGCGGCTTCTGGGAGTCCAGTATTAGATTTCGATGCACCAGTGATGGTTTACTGTATCCCTTGGACTTTCACATTGACCATGAAACACAGAAATTGCATCGGGAATGAATAGTTAAGGCACAATGCCGGCTGATGTACAAGAAGAGTGAATGTTGTAAGAGTTTGTGGTTTGAGCGGCTCCTGGGAAACCAGTACTAGATTCCGATGCGCCAGTGCCGGTTAACTGTATCCTTTGGACCTTTACATTGACCATGAAACACAGCAATTGTATCGGGATTGAATATAAAAGGCACAATGCCAACTGAAGTACAAGAAGAGTGGATCTTCTAAGAGTTTGTGGTTTGAGCGGCTCCTGGGAGACCAGTATTAGATTCCGATGCACCAGTGCAGGTTTACTGTATACCTCGGACCTTTACATTGACCATGAAACACAGAAATCGCACTGTAATTGAATACAAAAGGCAGAATGCCGGTTGAAGTACAAGAAGAGTGAATCTTGTAAGAGTTTCTGGTTTGAGCGGCTCCTAGGAAACCAGTATTAGATTCGGATGCACCAGTGCAGGATGACTGTACCCTTGAAAGTTCAGATTGACCATGAAGCACTGCAAATGTTTCGGGATTGAATTACAAAAGGCACAATGCGAACTTAATGACAAGAAGAGTGAACCTTTTAAGAGATTGTGTTTTGAGCGGCTCCTGGGAGACCAGTATTAGTATCCGTTGCACCACTGCAGGTTTACTGTATCCCTTGAATCCTTACATTGACCCTGAAAACAGAAATGGCATCGGACTGAATACAAAATGGATAAGGCCGACCTAAGTACAAGAAGAGTGAATCTTCTAAGTGATTGTGGTTTGAGCGGCTTCTGGGAGACCAGTATTAGATTCCGATGCACCAGTGCTGGTTTACTGTATCCCTTGGACCTTCACATTGACCATGAAACACAGCAATTGCATCGTTATTCAATACAAAATGCACAATGCCGACTTAAGTAAAAGAAGAGTGGATCCTCTAAGAGTTTGTGCTTTAAGCGGCTCCTCGGAGACCAGTATTAGATTCCGATGCACCAGTGCGGCTTTCTTGTGTCACTTGGACCTTTACATTGCCCATGAAACAGAGAAATTGCATTGGGATTGAATACAAAAGGCACATTGCCGACTTAAGTACAAGAAGAGTGAATCTTCTAAGAGTTTACATCTACATCTACATCAATACTCCGAGAGCCACCTTACGGTGTGTGGCGGAGGGTACTTATTGTACCACTATCTGATCCCCCCATCCCTGTTCCATTCACGAATTGTGCGAGGGAAGAACGACTGCTTGTAAGTCTCAGTATTTGCTCTAATTTCTCGGATCTTTTCGTTGTGATTATTAAGCGAGATATATGTGGGCGGTAGTAATATGTTGCCCATCTCTTCCCGGAATGTGCTCTCACGTAATTTGTGGTTTGAGCGGCTCCTGGGAAACCAGTATTAGATTGCGATGCACCAATGCCGGTTTACTGTATCAATTGGACCTTTACATTGACCATGAAACACAGCAGTGGTATCGGGATTGAATATAAAAGGCACAATATCAACTGAAGTACAAGAAGAGTGGAACTCCTAAGAGTTTGTGCTTTGAGCGGCTCCTGGGAGACCAGTATTAGATTTAGATGCACCAAAGAAGGTTTACTGTATCCCTTGCACAATCACATTGACCTTGAAACACAGCAATTGAATCGGGATTGAATACAAAAGTCTCAATGCCAACTTAAGTACAAGAAGAGTGGATCCTCTAAGAATTTGTGGTTTGAGCGGCTCCTGGGAGACCAGTATTAGATTCCGATGAACCAGTGCTGGTTTACTGTATCCTTTGGACCTTCACATTGATCATGAAAACAGAAACTGCATCGGATTGAATACAAAAGCGACAATGCCGACTTAAGTACAAGATGAGTGAATCTTCTAAGTCTTTGTGGTTTGAGCGGCACCTGGCAGACCAGTATTAGTATCCGATGCACCAGTGCAGGTTTACTGTATCCCTTGGTTCTCAACAGTGGCCATGAATTACAGAAATTGCATCGGGATTGAATACAAAGGGCACAATGGCGACTTAAGTACAAGAAGAGTGAATCTTCTAAGAGTTTGTGGTATGAGCGGCTCCTGGGAGAACAGTATTAGATTCCGATGAACAGTGCAGGTTTACTGTATCCCTTGGACGTTCACATTGACCATGAAACACAGTAATTACATCGGGACTGAATACAAAAGGGACAATGCCGACTTAAGTACAAGAAGAGTGAATCTTCTAAGTGTTTGTGGTTTGAGCGGCTCCTGGGTGACCAGTATTAGATTCCGATGCACCGGTGAATGGTTAACTGTATCCCTTTGACGTCACAATGAACATGAAACACAGAAATTGCTTCAGGATTGAATACAAAGGGGACAATGCCGACTTAAGTACAAGAAGAGTGAATCTTCTAAGTGTTTGTGGTTTGAGCGGCTCCTGGGTGACCAGTATTAGATTCCGATGCACCGGTGAATGGTTAACTGTATCCCTTTGACGTCACAATGAACATGAAACACAGAAATTGCTTCAGGATTGAATACAAAGGGGACAATGCCGACATAAGTACAAGAAGAATGAATCTTCTAAAAGTTCGTCGGTCAATCGTCTCCAGGGGGACAAGTATTAGATTCCGATGCACCAGTGCAGGTTTGCTGCATCCCTTGGACCTTCACATTGTCCATGAAACACAAAAATCACATCGGGATTGAATACAAAAGGCACAATGTCGACTTAAGTACAAGAAGAGTGAATCTTCCAAGAATTTGTGGTTGGATCTGCCCCTGGGACACCAGAATTAGTTTCCGATGCACCAGTGCAGGTTTACTGCATCCCTCGGACCTTTACATTGTACATGATGCACAGATATCGCATCGGGATTGAATACAAAAGCACAATGCCGACTTAAGTACAGTAAGATTGATTCTTCTAAAAGTTTGTGCTTTGAGCGGCACCTGGGAGACCAGTATTAGATTCCGATGCACCAGTGCAGGTTTACTGTATCCCTTGGACCTTCCCATTGACCATGAAGCACAGAAATCACATCGGGATTGAACACCAAAGGCACAATGCCGGCTGAAGTACAAGAAGAGTGAATTGTCTAAGAGTTTGTAGTTTTAGCGGCTCCTGGGAAACCAGTATAAGATTCGGATACAACAGTGCTGGTTTACTGTACCCTTGGACCTTCAAAGTGACCATGAAACACAGCAATTGCATCGGGATTGAATACAAAAGGCACATTGGCAACATAAGGACAATTAGAGCGAATCCTCCAAGAGTTTGTGTTTTGAGCAGCCCCTGGGAAACCAGTATTAGATTCCGTTGCACCAGTGCAGGTTTACTGTATCCCTTGGACCTTCACATTGACCATGAAACACAGCAATTGCATCGGGATTCAATACAAATGGCACAATGCCGACTTAAGTAAAAGAAGAGTGGATCTTCTAAGAGTTTGTGCTTTCAGCGGCTCCTGGGAGACCAGTATTAGATTCCGATGAATCAGTGCAGGTTTACTGTATCCCTTGGACCTTCACATTCAGCATGAAAAACAGAAATTGCATCGGATTGAATACAAAAGGGACAATGCCGACTTAAGTACAAGAAGAGTGAATCTTCTAAGTGTTTGCGGTTTGAACGGCTCCTGGGAGAGCAGTATTGTATTCCGATGCACCAGTGAAGCGTTATTTGTATCGTTTGGACCTTCACATTGAAAATAAAACACAGAAATTGCATGGGGATTAAATACAAAGGGGACAATGCCGACTTAGGTACAAGAAGAGTGAATCTTCTTAGAGTTTGTGATCTGAGAGGCTCCTGCGAGAACAGTATTAGATTCCGATGCACCTGTGCAGGTTTACTGTATCCCTTGGACCCTTACATTGACCCTGAAAACAGAAAGGGCATCGGACTGAGTACAAAATGGACAAGGCCGACCTAAGTACAAGAAGAGTGAATCTTCTAAGTGATTGTGGTTTGAGCGGCTTCTGGGAGTCCAGTATTAGATTTCGATGCACCAGTGATGGTTTACTGTATCCCTTGGACTTTCACATTGACCATGAAACACAGAAATTGCATCGGGAATGAATAGTTAAGGCACAATGCCGGCTGATGTACAAGAAGAGTGAATGTTGTAAGAGTTTGTGGTTTGAGCGGCTCCTGGGAAACCAGTACTAGATTCCGATGCGCCAGTGCCGGTTTACTGTATCCTTTGGACCTTTACATTGACCATGAAACACAGCAATTGTATCGGGATTGAATATAAAAGGCACAATGCCAACTGAAGTACAAGAAGAGTGGATCTTCTAAGAGTTTGTGGTTTGAGCGGCTCCTGGGAGACCAGTATTAGATTCCGATGCACCAGTGCAGGTTTACTGTATACCTCGGACCTTTACATTGACCATGAAACACAGAAATCGCACTGTAATTGAATACAAAAGGCAGAATGCCGGTTGAAGTACAAGAAGAGTGAATCTTGTAAGAGTTTCTGGTTTGAGCGGCTCCTAGGAAACCAGTATTAGATTCGGATGCACCAGTGCAGGATGACTGTACCCTTGAAAGTTCAGATTGACCATGAAGCACTGCAAATGTTTCGGGATTGAATTACAAAAGGCACAATGCGAACTTAATGACAAGAAGAGTGAACCTTTTAAGAGATTGTGTTTTGAGCGGCTCCTGGGAGACCAGTATTAGTATCCGTTGCACCACTGCAGGTTTACTGTATCCCTTGAATCCTTACATTGACCCTGAAAACAGAAATGGCATCGGACTGAATACAAAATGGATAAGGCCGACCTAAGTACAAGAAGAGTGAATCTTCTAAGTGATTGTGGTTTGAGCGGCTTCTGGGAGACCAGTATTAGATTCCGATGCACCAGTGCTGGTTTACTGTATCCCTTGGACCTTCACATTGACCATGAAACACAGCAATTGCATCGTTATTCAATACAAAATGCACAATGCCGACTTAAGTAAAAGAAGAGTGGATCCTCTAAGAGTTTGTGCTTTAAGCGGCTCCTCGGAGACCAGTATTAGATTCCGATGCACCAGTGCGGCTTTCTTGTGTCACTTGGACCTTTACATTGCCCATGAAACAGAGAAATTGCATTGGGATTGAATACAAAAGGCACATTGCCGACTTAAGTACAAGAAGAGTGAATCTTCTAAGAGTTTACATCTACATCTACATCAATACTCCGAGAGCCACCTTACGGTGTGTGGCGGAGGGTACTTATTGTACCACTATCTGATCCCCCCATCCCTGTTCCATTCACGAATTGTGCGAGGGAAGAACGACTGCTTGTAAGTCTCAGTATTTGCTCTAATTTCTCGGATCTTTTCGTTGTGATCATTAAGCGAGATATATGTGGGCGGTAGTAATATGTTGCCCATCTCTTCCCGGAATGTGCTCTCTCGTAATTTGTGGTTTGAGCGGCTCCTGGGAAACCAGTGTTAGATTGCGATGCACCAATGCCGGTTTACTGTATCAATTGGACCTTTACATTGACCATGAAACACAGCAGTGGTATCGGGATTGAATATAAAAGGCACAATATCAACTGAAGTACAAGAAGAGTGGAACTCCTAAGAGTTTGTGCTTTGAGCGGCTCCTGGGAGACCAGTATTAGATGTAGATGCACCAAAGAAGGTTTACTGTATCCCTTGCACAATCACATTGACCTTGAAACACAGCAATTGAATCGGGATTGAATACAAAAGTCTCAATGCCAACTTAAGTACAAGAAGAGTGGATCCTCTAAGAATTTGTGGTTTGAGCGGCTCCTGGGAGACCAGTATTAGATTCCGATGAACCAGTGCTGGTTTACTGTATCCTTTGGACCTTCACATTGATCATGAAAACAGAAACTGCATCGGATTGAATACAAAAGCGACAATGCCGACTTAAGTACAAGATGAGTGAATCTTCTAAGTCTTTGTGGTTTGAGCGGCACCTGGCAGACCAGTATTAGTATCCGATGCACCAGTGCAGGTTTACTGTATCCCTTGGTTCTCAACAGTGGCCATGAATTACAGAAATTGCATCGGGATTGAATACAAAGGGCACAATGGCGACTTAAGTACAAGAAGAGTGAATCTTCTAAGAGTTTGTGGTATGAGCGGCTCCTGGGAGAACAGTATTAGATTCCGATGAACAGTGCAGGTTTACTGTATCCCTTGGACGTTCACATTGACCATGAAACACAGTAATTACATCGGGACTGAATACAAAAGGGACAATGCCGACTTAAGTACAAGAAGAGTGAATCTTCTAAGTGTTTGTGGTTTGAGCGGCTCCTGGGTGACCAGTATTAGATTCCGATGCACCGGTGAATGGTTAACTGTATCCCTTTGACGTCACAATGAACATGAAACACAGAAATTGCTTCAGGATTGAATACAAAGGGGACAATGCCGACTTAAGTACAAGAAGAATGAATCTTCTAAAAGTTCGTCGGTCAATCGTCTCCAGGGGGACAAGTATTAGATTCCGATGCACCAGTGCAGGTTTGCTGCATCCCTTGGACCTTCACATTGTCCATGAAACACAAAAATCACATCGGGATTGAATACAAAAGGCACAATGTCGACTTAAGTACTAGAAGAGTGAATCTTCCAAGAATTTGTGGTTGGATCTGCCCCTGGGACACCAGAATTAGTTTCCGATGCACCAGTGCAGGTTTACTGCATCCCTCGGACCTTTACATTGTACATGATGCACAGATATCGCATCGGGATTGAATACAAAAGCACAATGCCGACTTAAGTACAGTAAGAGTGATTCTTCTAAAAGTTTGTGCTTTGAGCGGCACCTGGGAGACCAGTATTAGATTCCGATGCACCAGTGCAGGTTTACTGTATCCCTTGGACCTTCCCATTGACCATGAAGCACAGAAATCACATCGGGATTGAACACCAAAGGCACAATGCCGGCTGAAGTACAAGAAGAGTGAATTGTCTAAGAGTTTGTAGTTTTAGCGGCTCCTGGGAAACCAGTATAAGATTCGGATACAACAGTGCAGGTTTACTGTACCCTTGGACCTTCAAAGTGACCATGAAACACAGCAATTGCATCGGGATTGAATACAAAAGGCACATTGGCAACATAAGGACAATTAGAGCGAATCCTCCACGAGTTTGTGCTTTGAGCAGCCCCGGGGAAACCAGTATTAGATTCCGATGCACCAGTGCAGGATTACTGTATCCCTTGGACCTTCACATTGACCATGAAACACAGCAATTGCATCGGGATTCAATACAAAAGGCACAATGCCGACTTAAGTAAAAGAAGAGTGGATCGACTAAGAGTTTGTGCTTTGAGCGGCTCCTGGGAGCCCAGTATTAGATTCCGATGAAGCAGTGCAGGTTTACTGTATCCCTTGGACCTTCACATTGAGCATGAAAAACAGAAATTGTATCGGATTGAATACAAAAGGGACAATGCCGACGTAAGTTCAAGAAGAGTGAATCTTCTAAGTGTTTGCGGTTTGAGCGGCTCCTGGGAAAGCAGTATTGGATTACGATGCACCAGTGAAGAGTTATTTGTATCGTTTGGACCTTCACATTGAAAATAAAACACAGAAATAGCATCGGGATTGAATACAAAGGGGACAATGCCGACTTAAGTACAAGAAGTGTGAATCTTCTAAGAGTTTGTGATATGAGAGGCTCCTGCGAGACCAGTATTAGATTCCGATGCACCAGTGCAGGTTTACTGTATCCCTTGGACCCTTACCTTGATCCTGAAAACAGAAATGGCATCGGACTGAATACATAAGGGACAAGGCCGACCTAAGTACAAGAAGAGTGAATCTTCTAAGTGATTGTGGTTTGAGCGGCTTCTGGGAGTCCAGTATTAGATTCCGAAGCACCAGTGCTGGTTTACTGGATCCCTTGGACTTTCACATTGACCACGAAACACAGAAATTGCATCGCGATTCAATAGTAAAGGCACAAAGCCGGCTGAAGTACAAGAAGAGTGAATCTTCTAAGAGTTTGTGGTTTGAGCGGCTCCTGGGAGACCAGTATTAGATTCCGATACACCAGTGCAGGTCACTGTGTCACTTGGACCCTTACATTGCCCATGAAACAGAGAAATTGCATTGGGAATGAATACAAAAGGCACATTGCCGACTTAATTATAAGAAAAGTGAATCCTCTAAGATTTTGTAGTTTGAGCGGCGCCTGGGAAACCAGTATTAGATTCCGATGCACCAGTGCCGGTTTACTTTATCCGTTGGACATTTACATTGACCATGAAACACAGCAATTGTATCGGGATTGATTATAAAAGGCACAATGCCAACTTAAGTACAAGAAGAGTGGATCCTCTAAGAATTTGTGGTTTGAGCGGCTCCTGGGAGACCAGTATTAGATTCCGATGACTCAGTGCAGGTTTACTGTATCCTTTGGACCATCACATTGACCACGAATACAGAAAGTGCATCGGATTGAATACAAAAGCGACAATGCCGACTCTAGTACAAGATGAGTGAATCTTCTAAGAGTTTGTGGTATGAGCGGATCCTGGGAGAACAGTATTAGATTCCGATGAACCAGTGCAGGTTTACTGTATCCCTTGGACGTTCACATTGACCATGAAACACAGTAACTACATCGGGACTGAATACAAAAGGACAATGCCGACTTAAGTAGAAGAAGAGTAATCTTCTAAGTGTTTGTGGTTTTCGCGGCTCCTGGGAGAACCGTATTAGATTCCGACGAACCAGTGCAGGTTAACTGCATCCCTTGGATCTTCACATTGACCATGAAAATCCTATGTGCGTTTAGCGGCTCCTGGGAGACCAGTATTATTTTCTGATGCACCAGTGCAGGTTAACTGTATTCCTTGGACCCTAGCATTGACCATGAAACACAGACATTGCATCGGGACCGAATACAAAAGGGACAATGCCGACTTAAATACAAGAAGAGTGAATCTTCTAAGAGATTGTGGTTTGAACTGTTCCTGGGAAACCAGTATCAGATTTCGATGAACCAGTGCATGTTTACTGTATCCCGTGGAAGCTCACATTGACCATTAAAAACAGAAAATACTTCGGATTGAACACAAAAGGGGGAATGCCAGCTTTAGTACAAGAAGAGTGAATCTTCTAAGCGTTTGTGATTTGAGTGGCTCCTGGGAGACCAGTTTTAGATTCCGATGAAACGGTGAAGGTTTAACTGTATACCTTTGACCTTCACAATGACCGTGAAACACAGAAATTGCTTCAGTATTGAATACAAAGGGGACCATGCCGACTTAAGTACAAGAAGAATGAATCTTCTAAGAGTTTGTGGTTTGATCGTCTCCTGGGGGACAAGTATTAGAATCCGTTGCACCAGTGCAGGTTTACTGCATCCGTTGGACCTTCACATTAACCATGAAACACAGATATCGAATCGGGATTGAATACAAAAGGCGCAATGCCGACATAAGTACAAGAAGAGTGAATCTCCTATGTGTTTGTGATTTGAGGGGCTCCTGGGTGACCAGTATTAGATTCCGATGCACTGGTGCAGGTTTAGTGTATCCCTTGGTCCTTCACATTAAACATGAAACACAGAATTTGCATCGAGATTGAATACAAGGTTGACAAACCCGACTTAAGTACAAGAAGAGTGAATCTTCTACGTTTTTGTATTTTGAGTTGCTCCTGGGTGACCAGTATTAGATTCCGATGCACCGATGCAGGTTTACTGTATCCCTTGGACCTTAACATTGACTATGAAACACAGAATTTGCATCGAGATTGAATACAAATGGGACGATGCCGACTTAAGTACAAGATGAGTGAATCTTCTAAGAGTTTGTGGTTTGATCTGCTCCTGGAAGACCAGTATTAGTTTCCGATGCACCAGTGAAGGTTTACTGTATCCCTTGGACCTTCACTTTGACCATGAAACACAGAAATCTCACTGGGATTGAATACAAAATGCAGAATGTCGGTTGAAGTACAAGAAGAGTGAATCTATTAAGAGATTCTGGTTTGAGCGGCTCCTAGGAAACCAGTATTACATTAGGATGCACCAGTGCAGGTTTACTGTACCCTTGCAAGTTCACATTGACCATGAAACACTGCAAATGCATCGGGATTGAATTACAAAAGGCACAATGCCAACTTAATGACAAGAAGAGTGAATCTTTTAAGAGTTTGTGTTTTGAGTGGCTCCTGGGAGACCAGTATTAGAATCCGTTGCACCACTGCAGGTTTACTGTATCCCTTGGACCTTCATATTGACCATGAAACACAGCAATTGCATCGGCATTGAATACAAACGGCACAATGCCGACTAAAGTACAAGAAGAGAAGATCTTCTAAGAGTTTGTGATTTGAGCGGCTCCTGGGATATCACTATTAGATTCCGATGTACCAGTGCTGGTTTACTGCATCCCTTGGACCTTCGAATTGACCATGAAACACAGAAATCGCATCGGGATTCAATAGTAAAGGCACAATGCCGGCTGAAGTACAAGAAGAGTGAGGCTTCTAAGAGTTTGTGGTTTGAGCGTCTCCTGGGAGACCAGTATTAGATTCCGATACACCAGTGCAGGTTCACTGTGTCACTTGGACCTTTACATTGCCCATGAAACAGAGAAATTGCATTTGGATTGAATACAAAAGGCACATTGCCGACTTAAGTACAAGAAGAGTGAATCTTCTAAGATTTAGTAGTTTGAGCGGCTCCTGGGAAACCAGTATTAGATTCCGATGCACCAGTGCCGGTTTACTTTATCCGTTGGACATTTACATTGACCATGAAACACAGCAATTGTATCGGGATTGATTATAAAAGGCACAATGCCAACTGAAGTACAAGAAGAGTGGATCTTCTAAGAGTTTGTGCTTTGAGCGGCTCCTGGGAGACCAGTATTAGATTTCAATGCACCAAAGAAGGTTTACTGTATCCCTTGGACAATCACATTGACCTTGAAACACAGCAATTGAATCGGGATTGAATACAAAAGTCTCAATGCCAACTTAAGTACAAGAAGAGTGGATCCTCTAAGAATTTGTGGTTTGGGCGGCTCCTGGGAGACCAGTATTAGATTCCGATGACCCAGTGCAGGTTTACTGTATCCTTTGGACCATCACATTGACCACGAAAACAGAAACTGCATCGGATTGAATACAAAAGCGACAATGCCGACTTAAGTACAAGATGAGTGAATCTTCTAAGAGTTTGTGGTATGAGCGGCTCCTGGGAGAACAGTATTAGATTCCGATGAACCAGTGCAGGTTTACTGTATCCCTTGGACGTTCACATTGACCATGAAACACAGTAATTACATCGGGACTGAATACAAAAGGACAATGCCGACTTAAGTAGAAGAAGAGTAATCTTCTAAGTGTTTGTGGTTTTCGCGGCTCCTGGGAGAACAGTATTAGATTCCGACGAACCAGTGAAGGTTAACTGCATCCCTTGGACCTTCACATTGACCATGAAAATCCTATGTGCGTTGAGTGACTCCTGGGAGACCTGTATTATTTTCCGATGCACCAGTGCAGGTTAACTGTATCCCTTGGACCTTCCTATTGACCATGAAACACAGCAATTGCATCTGGATTGAATACAAAATGCACAATGCCAACTGAAGTACAAGAAGAGTGGATCTTCTAAGAGTTTATGCTTTGAGCGGCTCCTGGGAGACCAGTATTAGATTTCAATGCACCAAAGAAGGTTTACTGCATCCCTTGGACAATCACATTGACCTTGAAACACAGCAATTGCATCGGGATTGAATACAAAAAGCACAATCCCAACTTAAGTACAAGAAGAGTGAATCTTCTAAGAGTTTGTGATTTTAGCGGCTCTGGGAGTCCATTTTTGAATTACGATGCACCAGTGAAGGGTTAACTGTATCCCATGGACCTTCACATTGACCATGAAACACAGATATTCCATCGGGATTGAATACAAAGGGGAGAATGCCGACCTAAGTACGAGAAGAATGAATCTTCTAAGAGTTTGTGGTTTGAGCGGCTCTTGGGAGACCATTATTAGATTCCGATGAACCAGTGCAGGTTTACTACACCCCTTGGACCTTCACATTGACCATGAAAAACAAAAATCACATCAGATTGAATACAAAAGGGACAATGCCGACTTAAGTACAAGAAGAGTGAATCTTCTAAGTGTTTCTGGAATGAGCGGTTTCTAGGAAACCAGTATTAGATTCGGATGCACCAGTGCAGGTTTACTGTACACTTGCAACTTCACATTGACTACGAAACACAGCAAATGCATCGGGATTGAATTATAAAAGGCACAATGCAAACTTAATGACAAGGGGAGTGAAGCTTTTAAGAGTTTGTGCTTTGAGGGGCTCCTGGGAATCCAGTATTAGATTCTGTTGCCCCACTGCAGGTTTACTGTATCCCTTGGACCTTCACATTGACCATGAAACACAGCAATTGCATCGGGATTGAATACAAAAGGCACAATGCCGACTAAAGTACAAGAAGAGTAGATCTTCTAAGAGTTTGTATTATGAGCGGCTCCTGGGATACCACTATTAGATTCCGATGAACCAGTGCTGGTTTAGTGCATCCCTTGGACCTTCACATTGACCATGAAAAACAGAAATAACATCGGATTGATTACAAAAGGGACTATGCCGACTTCAGTACAAGAAGAATGAATCTTCTAAAAGTTTGTCGTTTAATCGTCTCCTGGGGGACAAGTATTAGATTCCGATGCACCAGTGCAGGTTTACTGCATCCCTTGGCCCTTCACATTGTTCATGAAACACAGAAATCACATCGGGGTTGAATACAAAAGTCACAATGCCGACTTAAGTACAAGAAGAGTGAATCTTCCAAGAATTTGTGGTTTGATCTGCTCATGGGAGACCAGAATTACTTTCCGATGCACTAGTGCAGGTTTACCGTATCCCTTGGACCTTCACATTGACCATGAAACACAGAACGTGCATTTGGACGGAATACAAAAGGGACATTGCCGACTTAAGTACAAGAAGAGTGAATCTTCTAAGAGTTTGTGGTTTGGGCGGCTCCTGGGAGACCAGTATTAGATTCCGATGCACCAGTGAAGCGTCATTTGTATCCTTAGACGTTCACATTGAAAATAAAACACAGAAATTGCATCGGGACTGAAAACAAAGGGGACAATGCCGACTTAAGTACGAGAAGAGTGAAGCTTCTAAGAATTTGTGTTTTGAGCGGCTCCTGCGAGACCAGTATTAGATTCCGATGCAAAAGTGCAGGTTTACTGTATCCCTTGGACCTTCACATTGACCGTGAAAACAGAAATGGCATCAGACTGAATACAAAAGGGACAAGGCCGACCTAACTACAAGAAGAGTGAATCTTCTAAGTGTTTGTTTTTTGAGTGGCTCCTGGGTGACCAGTATAAGATTCCGATGCACCAGTGGAGTATTACTGTATCCCTTGGACCTTCACTTTGACCATGAAACACAGAAATCGCACTGGGATTGAATACAGAAGCAGAAAGCCGGTTGAAGTACAAGAAGAGTGAATCTTCTAATAGTTTCTGGTTTGACCGGCTCCTAGGAACCAGTATTAAATTCCGATGCACCAGTGCAGGTTTACGGTACACTTGCACCATCACATTGACCATGAAACACAGCAAATGCATCGGGATTGAATTACATAAGGCTCAATGACTACTTAATGACAACAAGAGTGAATCTTCCAAGAGTATGTGGTTTGATCTGCTCCTGGGAGACCAGTATTGAATTCCGATGCACCAGTGAAGGGTTAACTGTATCCCTTGGACCTTCACATTGACCACGAAACACAGAATTTGCATCGAGATTGAATACAAAGGGGACAAACCCGACTTAAGTACAAGAAGAGTGAATCTTCTATGTGTTTGTGGTTTGAGTGGCCCCTGGGTTACCAGTATTAGATTCCGATGCACCAGTAAAGGTTTACTGTAACCCTTGGACCTTCACTTTGACCATGAAACACAGAAATCGCACTGGGATTGAATACAAAAGCAGAATGCCGGTTGAAGTACAAGAAGAGTTAATCTTCTAAGAGGTTCTGGTTTGAGCGGCTCCTGGGAGACCAGTATTAGATTCCAATGAACCAGTGCAGGTTTACTGTATTACTTGGACCTTCACATTGACCATGAAACACAGAAATTGCAACGCGAATGAATAAAAAGGTAACAATGCCGACTTAAGTACAAGAAAAGTGAATCTTCTAAGAGATTGTGGTTTGATCGGCTCCTGGGAGACCAGTATTAGATTCCGTTGCACCAATGCAGTTTAACTGCATTCCTTGGAACTTCACATTGTCCATGAAACACAGATATCGCATCGGTTTTGAATACAAAAGACACAATGCCAGCTGAAGTACAAGAAGAGTGAATCTTCTAAGAGTTTGTGGGCTGAAAGGTTGCTGGGAGTGGAGTATTAGATTCCGATGCACCAGTGCAGGTTTAATGTATCACTTGGACCATCACATTGGCCATGAAACACAGCAATTGCATCGGGATTGAATACAAAAAGCACAATCCCAACTTAAGTACAAGAAGATTGAATCTTCTAAGAATTTGTGATTTTAGCGGCTCCTAGGGGACCAGTATTATTTTCCGATGCACCAGTGTAGGTTTACTGTATTTCTTGGACCTTCACATTGACCATGAAACCCAGATATTGCATCGGGATTGAATACAAAAGGGACAATGGCAACTTAAGTACAAGAAGAGTGAATCTTCTAAGAGTTTGTGGTGTGTGCGGCTCCTGGGATACCAGTATTAGATTCCGATGAACCAGTGCAAGTTTACTGTATCCCTTGGACTTTCACATTGACCATGAAACACAGATATCGCATCGGGATTGAATACAAAAGGCACAATACCGACATAAGTACAAGAAGAGTAAATCTTACAAGAGTTTGTGGTTTGATCTGCTCCTGGGAGACCAGAATTAGTTTCCGATGCACCAGTGCAGGTTTACTGTATCCCTTGGACCTTCCTATTGACCATGAAACACAGCAATTGCATCTGTATTGAATACAAAATGCACAATGCCAACTTAAGTACAAGAAGAAGGAATCTTCTAAGAGTTTGTGATTTTAGTGGCTCATGAGATGACCATTTTTAGATTCTGATGCACCAGTGAAGGGTTAACTGTATTCCATGGACCTTCACACTGACCATGAAACACAGATATTCCTTCGGGATTGCATACAAAGTGGAGAATGCCGACCTAAGTACGAGAAGAATGAATCTTCTAAGAGTTTGTGGTTTGAGCGGCTCTTGGGAGACCATTATAAGATTCCGATGAACCAGTGCAGGTTTATTGCACCCCTTGGACCTTCACATTGACCATGAAAAACTAAAATCGCATCAGATTGAATACAAAAGGGACAATGCCGACTTAAGTACAAGAAGAGTGAATCTTCTAAGAGATTCCGGTATGAGCGGCTTCTAGGAAACCAGTATTAGATTCGGATGCACCAGTGCAGGTTTACTGTACAATTGCAACTTCACATTGACCATGAAACACAGCAAATGCATCGGGATTGAATTACAAAAGGAACAATGCAAACTTAATGACAAGGAGAGTGAATCTTTTAAGAGTTTGTGCTTTGAGCGGCTCCTGGGAAACCAGTATTAGATTCCGTTGCACCACTGCAGGTTTACTGTATCCCTTGGACCTTCACATTGACCATGAAACACAGCAATTGCATCGGGATTGAATAGAAAAGGTACAATGCCGACTAAAGTGCAAGAAGAGTAGATCTTCTAAGAGTTTGTATTTTGAGCGGCTCCTGGGATACCGCTATTAGATCCCGATGATCCGGTGCTGGTTTAGTGCATCCCTTGGACCTTCACATTGACCATGAAAAACAGAAATTTCATCGGATTGAATATAAAAGGCACTATGCCGACTTAAGTACAAGAAGTGTGAATCTTCTAAGAGTTTGTGGTTTTAGCGGCTCCTGGGAAACCAGTATAAGATTCCGATGCACCAGTGCAGGTTTACTGTATCCTTGGACCTTCGCATTGACCATGAAACACAGCAATTGCATCGGGATTGAATACGAAATGCACAATTCCGACTTACGTAGAAGAAGAGTGGATCTTCTAAGAGTTTGTGCTTTGAGCGGCTCTTAGGAGACTAGTATTAGACTCCAATGCACCAGTGCAGGTTTACTGTATCACTTGGACCTACACATTGACCATGAAACACAGAAATTGAATTTGGACGGAATACAAAGGGGACAATGCCGACTTAACTACAAGAAGAGTGAATCTTCCAAGAGTTTGTGGTTTGAACGGCTCCTGGGAGACCAGTATTAGATTCCGATGCACCAGTGAAGCGTTATTTGTATCCTTTGGACGTTCACATTGAAAATAAAACACAGAAATTGCATGGGGATTAAAAAGAAAGGGGACAATGCGGACTTAAATACAAGAAGAGTGAATCTTTTAAGAATTTGTGTTTTTAGCGGCTCCTGCGAGACTAGTAATAGATTCCGATACAAAAGTGCAGGTTTACTGTATCCCTTGGACCATCACATTGACCGTGAAAACAGAAATGGCATCGGACTGAATACAAAAGTGACAAGGCCGACCTAACTACAACAAGAGTGAATCTTCTAAGTGATTGTGTCCTGAGCGGCTTCTGGGAGACCAGTATCAGAATCCCATGCACCGGTGCAGGTTTACAGTATCCCTTGGACCTTCACATTGACCATGAAACATAGAATTTGCATCGAGATTGAATACAAAAGGGACAAACCAGACTTAAGTACAAGAAGAGTGAATCTTCTAAGTGTTTTTTTTTTTTTTTTGAGTGGCTCCTGGGTGACCAGTATAAGATTCCGATGCACCAGTGGAGGATTACTTTATCCCTTGGACCTTCACTTTGACCATGAAACACAGAAATCGCTCTTGGATTGAATACAGAAGCAGAAAACCGGTTGAAGTACAAGAAGAGTGAATCTTCTAAGAGTTTCTGGTTTGACCGGCTCCTAGGAACCAGTATTAGATTCCGATGCACCAGTGCAGGTTTACTGTACCATTGCACCTTCACATTGACCATGAAACACAGCAAATGCATCAGGATTGAATTACAGAAGGCACAATGCCTATTTAATGACAAGAAGAGTGAATCTTCCAAGGGTTTGTTGTTTGATCTGCTCGTGGGAGACCAGTATCGGATTCCGATGCACCAGTGAAGGGTTAACTGTATCCCTTGGACCTTCACATTGACCGTGAAAACAGAAATGGCATCGGACTGAATACAAAAGGGACAAGGCCGACCTAAGTACAAGAAGAGTGAATCTTCTAAGTGATTGTGTTTTGAGCGGCTTCTGGGAGACCAGTATCAGATTCCGATGCACCGGTGCAGATTTACAGTATCCCTTGGACCTTCACATTGACCACGAAACACAGAATTTGCATCGAGATTGAATACAAAGGGGACAAACCCGACTGAAGTACAAGAAAGGTGAATCTTCTATGTGTTCGTGGTTTGAGTGGCCCCTGGGTGACCAGTATTAGATTTCGATGCACCAGTGAAGGTTTACTGTATTCCTTGGACCTTCACTTTGACCATGAAACACAGCAATTGCATGGGGATTGAATACAAAAAGCACAATCCCAACTTAAGTACAAGAAGAGTGAATCTTCTAAGAGTTTGTGACTTTAGCGGCTCCTGAGAGACCATTTTTAAATTCTGATGCACCAGTGAAAGGTTAACTGTATCCCATGGACCATCACATTGACTATGAAACACAGATATTCCATCGGGATTGAATACAAAGGGGAGAATGCCGACCTAAGTACAAGAAGAATGAATCTTCTAAGAATTTGTGGTTTGAGCGGCTCTTGGGAGACCATTATTAGATTCCGATGAAGCAGTGCAGGTTTACTGTATCCCTTGGACCTTCACATTGACCATGAAAAACAAAAACCGCATCGGATTGAATACAAAAGGGAAAATGCCGACTTAAGTACAAGAAGAGTGAATCTTCTAAGAGTTTGTGGTTTGAGCGGCTCCTAGGGGACCAGTATTATGTTCCGATGCACCAGTGTAGGTTTTCTGTATTTCTTGGAACTTCACATTGACCATGAAACCCAGATATTCCATCGGGATTGAATACAAACGGGAGAATGCCGACCTAAGTACAAGAAGAATGAATCTTCTAAGAATTTGTGGTTTGAGCGGCTCTTGGGAGACCATTATTAGATTCCGATGAACCAGTGCAGGTTTACTGTATCCCTTGGACCTTCACATTGACCATGAAAAACAAAAATCGCATCGGATTGAATACAAAAGGGACAATGCAGAGTTAAGTACAAGAAGAGTGAATATTCTAAGAGTTTGTGGTTTGAGCGGCTCCTAGGGGACCAGTATTATGTTCCGATGCACCAGCGTAGGTTTACTGTATTTCTTGGACCTTCACATTGACCATGAAACCCAGATATTGCATCGGGATTGATTACAAAAGGGACAATGCCGACTTAAGTACAAGAAGAGTGAATCTTCTAAGAGTTTGTTGTTTGAGCGGCTCCTGCGAGACCAGTATTAGATTCCGATGCACCAGTGCAGGTTTACTGTATCCCTTGGACCTTCACATTCACCACGAAACACAGGATTTGCATCGAGATTGAATACAAAGGGGACAAACGCGACTTAAGTACAAGAAGAGTAAATCTTCTATGTTTTTGTGGTTTCAGTGGCTCCTGGGTGACCAGTATTAGATTCCGTTGCACCAGTGAAGGTTTACTGTATCCCTTAGACCTTCACTTTGACCATGAAACACAGAAATCGCACTGGGATTGAATACAAAACCAGAATGCCGGTTGAAGTACAAGAGGAGTGAATCTTCTAAGAGTTTCTTGTTTGAGCGGCTCCTAGGAAACCAGTATTAGATTCCGATGCATCAGTGCATTTTTACTGTACCCTTGCACCTTCACATTGACTATGAAACACTGCAAATGCATCGGGGTTGAATTACAAAAGGCACAATGCCAACTTAATGACAAGAAGAGTAGATCTTCTAAGAGTTTGTGGTTTGAGCAGCTCCTGGGATACCACTATTAGATTCCGATGAACCAGTGCTGGTTTACTGCATCGCTTAGACCTTCACATTGACCATGAAAAACAGAAATTGCATCGGATTGAATACAAAAGGGGCAATGCCGACTTAATTACAAGATGAGTGAATCTTCTAAGTGTTTGTGGATTGAGCGGCTCCTGGGAGACCAGTATTCCATTCCGATGCACCTGTGAAGGGTTAACAGTATCCCTTGGACCATCGCATTGACCATGAAACACAGAAATTGCGTTGGGATTGAATACGAAGGGGACAATGCCGACTTCAGTACAAGAAGAGTGAATCTTCTAAGAGTTTGTGGTGTGAGCGACTCCTGGGAGACCAGTATTAGATTCCGATGAACCAGTGCAGGTTTACTGTATCCCTTGGACCTTCACATTGACCATGAAACACAGAAATCGCATCGGGATTGAATACAAAAGGCACAATGCCGGCTGAAGTACAAGAATAGTGAATCTTCTAAGAAGTTGTGGGTTGACGGTTGCTGGGAATCCAGTATTAGATTCCGATGCACTAGTGCAGGTTTATTGTATCCCTTGGACCATCACATTGACCATGAAACACAGCAATTGCATCGGGATTGAATACAAAAAGCACAATCCCAACTTAAGTACAAGAAGAGTGAATCTTCTTAGAGTTTGTGATTTTAGCGGCTCTGGGAGTCCATTTTTGAATTACGATGCACCCGTGAAGGGTTAACTGTATCCCATGGACCTTCACATTGACTATGAAACACAGATATTCCATCGGGATTGAATACAAAGGGGAGAATGCCGACCGAAGTACAAGAAGAATGAATCTTCTAAGAATTTGTGGTTTGAGCGGCTCTTGGGAGACCATTATTAGATTCGGATGAAGCAGTGCAGGTTTACTGTATACCTTGGACCTTCACATTGACCATGAAAAACAAAAACCGCATCGGATTGGATACAAAAGGGACAATGCCGACTTAAGTACAAGAAGAGTGAATCTTCTAAGAGTTTGTGGTTTGAGCGGCTCCTAGGGGACCAGTATTATGTTCCGATGCACCAGTGTAGGTTTACTGTATTTCTTGGAACTTCACATTGACCATGAAACCCAGATATTGCATCGGGATTGAATACAAAAGGGACAATGCCGACTTAAGTACAAGAAGAGTGAATCTTCTAAGAGTTTGTGGTTTGAGCGGCTCCTGCGAGACTAGTATTAGATTCCGATGCACCAGTGCAGGTTTACTGTATCCCTTGGACCTTCACAATGACTGTGAAAACAGAAATGGCATCGGACTGAATACAAAAGGGACAAGGCCGACCTAAGTACAAGAAGAGTAAATCTTCTATGAGTTTGTGGTTTGAGCGGTTTCTGAGATACCAGTATTAGATTCCAATGCACCAATGCAGGCATACTGTATCCCTTGGACCTTCACATTGATCAAGAAACACAGCAATTGCATCGGGATTAAATACAAAAAGCACAATCCCAACTTATGTACAAGAAGAGTGAATCTTCTAAGAGTTTGTGGTTTGATCGTCTCCTGGGAGAAAAGTATTAGATTCCGTTGCAACAGTGCAGTTTTACTGCATTCCTTGGACCTTCGAAATGTCCATGAAACACAGATATCGCATCGGGATTGAATTAAAAAGGGCATAATGCCGACTTAAATACATGAAGGATGACTCTTCTAAGAGTTTGTGGTTTGAGTGGCTCCTGGGAAGTCAGTATTAGATTCCGATGTACCAGTGCTGGTTTCCAGTATCCCTTGGACATTCACATTGACCACGAAACACAGAATTTGCATCGAGATTGAATACAAAGGGGACACACCCGACATAAGTACAAGAAGAGTGAATCTTCTATGTGTTCATGGTTCGAGTGGCCCTGGGTGACCAGTATTAGATTTCGATGCACCAGTGAAGGTTTACTGTATTCCTTGGACCTTCACTTTGACCATGAAACACAGAAATCGCACTGGGATTGAATACAAAAATAGAATGCCGCTTGAAGTAAAAGAAGAGTGAATCTTCTAAGAGTTTCTGGTTTGAGCGGCTCCTGGGAGACCAGTATTAGATTCCGATGAACCAGTGCAGGTTTACTGTATTCCTTGGACCTTCACATTGACCATGAAACACAGAAATTGCATCGCGATTGAATAAAAAGGTAACAATGCTTACTTAAGTACAAGAAAAGTGAATCTTCTAAGAGATTGTGGTTTGATCGGCTCCTAGGAGACCAATATTAGATTACGTTGCACCAATGCAGGTTGACTGCATTCCTTGGAACTTCACATTGTCCATGAAACACAGATATCGCATCGGGATTGAATACAAAAGGCACAATGCCAGCTGAAGTACAAGAAGAGTGAATCTTCTAAGAGTTTGTGGGTTGAACGGTTGCTGGGAATCCAGTATTAGATTCCGATGCAGCAGTGCAGGTTTAATGTTTCACTTGGACCATCACATTGGCCATGAAACACAGCAATTGCATCGGGATTGAATACAAAAAGCACAATCCCAACTTAAGTACAAGAAGAGTGAATCTTCTAAGAGTTTGTGATTTTAGTGGCTATGGGAGTCCATTTTTGAATTACGATGCACCAGTGAAGGGTTAACTGTATCCCATGGACCTTCACATTGACTATGAAACACAGATATTCCATCGGGATTGAATACAAAAGGGAGAATGCCGACCTAAGTACAAGAAGAATGAATCTTCTAAGAATTTGTGGTTTGAGCGGCTCTTGGGAGACCATTATTAGATTCCGATGATGCAGTGCAGGTTTACTGTATCCCTTGGACCTTCACATTGACCATGAAAAACAAAAACCGCATCGGATTGAATACAAAAGGGACAATGCCGACTTAAGTACAAGAAGAGTGAATCTTCTAAGAGTTTGTGGTTTGAGCGGCTCCTAGGGGACCAGTATTATGTTCCGATGCACCAGTGTAGGTTTACTGTATTTCTTGGAACTTCACATTGACCATGAAACCCAGATATTGCATCGGGATTGAATACAATAGGGACAATGCCGACTTAAGTACAAGAAGAGTGAATCTTCTATGAGTTTGTGGTTTGAGCGGCTCCTGCGAGACCAGTATTAGATTCCGATGCACCAGTGCAGGTTTACTGTATCCCTTGGACCTTCACATTGACTGTGAAAACAGAAATGGCATCGGACTGAATACAAAAGGGACAAGGCCGACCTAAGTACAAGAAGAGTGAATCTTCAAAAGAGTTTGTGGTTTGAGCGGCTCCTAGGGGACCAGTATTATGTTCCGATGCACCAGTGTAGGTTTACTGTATTTCTTGGACATTCACATTGACCATGAAACCCAGATATTGCATCGGGATTAGATTCTGTTGCAACAGTGCAGGTTTACTGCATTCCTTGGACCTTCGAAATGTCCATGAAACACAGATATCGCATCGGGATTGAATTAAAAAAGGCATAATGCCGACTTAAATACATGAAGGATGACTCTTCTAAGAGTTTGTGGTTTGAGTGGCTCCTGGGAAGTCAGTATTAGATTCCGATGTACCAGTGCTGGTTTCCAGTATCCCTTGGACATTCACATTGACCACGAAACACAGAATTTGCATCGAGATTGAATACAAAGGGGACACACCCGACATAAGTACAAGAAGAGTGAATCTTCTATGTGTTCATGGTTCGAGTGGCCCTGGGTGACCAGTATTAGATTTCGATGCACCAGTGAAGGTTTACTGTATTCCTTGGACCTTCACTTTGACCATGAAACACAGAAATCGCACTGGGATTGAATACAAAAGCAGAATGCCGGTTGAAGTAAAAGAAGAGTGAATCTTCTAAGAGTTTCTGGTTTGAGCGGCTCCTGGGAGACCAGTATTAGATTCCGATGAACCAGTGCAGGTTTACTGTATTCCTTGGACCTTCACATTGACCATGAAACACAGAAATTGCATCGCGATTGACAAAAAAGGTAACAATGCTTACTAAAGTACAAGAAAAGTGAATCTTCTAAGAGATTGTGGGTTGATCGGCTCCTAGGAGACCAATATTAGATTACGTTGCACCAATGCAGGTTGACTGCATTCCTTGGAACTTCACATTGTCCATGAAACACAGATATCGCATCGGGATTGAATACAAAAGGCACAATGCCAACTGAAGTACAAGAAGAGTGAATCTTCTAAGAGTTTGTGGGTTGAACGGTTGCTGGGAATCCAGTATTAGATTCCGATGCAGCAGTGCAGGTTTACTGTATCACTTGGACCATCACATTGGCCATGAAACACAGCAATTGCATCGGGATTGAATACAAAAAGCACAATCCCAACTTAAGTACAAGAAGAGTGAATCTTCTTAGAGTTTGTGATTTTAGCGGCTCTGGGAGTCCATTTTTGAATTACGATGCACCAGTGAAGGGTTATCTGTATCCCATGGACCTTCACATTGACTATGAAACACAGATATTCCATCGGGATTGAATACAAAGGGGAGAATGCCGACCGAAGTACAAGAAGAATGAATCTTCTAAGAATTTGTGGTTTGAGCGGCTCTTGGGAGACCATTATTAGATTCCGATGAAGCAGTGCAGGTTTACTGTATCCCTTGGACCTTCACATTGACCATGAAAAACAAAAACCGCATCGGATTGAATACAAAAGGGACGATGCCGACTTAAGTACAAGAAGAGTGAATCTTCTAAGAGTTTGTGGTTTGAGCGGCTCCTAGGGGACCAGTATTATGTTCCGATGCACCAGTGTAGGTTTACTGTATTTCTTGGAACTTCACATTGACCATGAAACCCAGATATTGCATCGGGATTGAATACAAAAGGGACAATGCCGACTTAAGTACAAGAAGAGTGAATCTTCTAAGAGTTTGTGGTTTGAGCGGCTCCTGCGAGACCAGTATTAGATTCCGATGCACCAGTGCAGGTTTACTGTATCCCTTGGACCTTCACAAAGACTGTGAAAACAGAAATGGCATCGGACTGAATACAAAAGGGACAAGGCCGACCTAAGTACAAGAAGAGTGAATCTTCAAAAGAGTTTGTGGTTTGAGCGGCTCCTAGGGGACCAGTATTATGTTCCGATGCACCAGTGTAGGTTTACTGTATTTCTTGGACCTTTACATTGACCATGAAAAACAGAAATCGCATCGGATTGAATACAAAAGGGACAATGCCGATTTAAGTACAAGAAGAGTGAATCTTCTATGAGTTTGTGGTTTGAGCGGTTTCTGAGATACCAGTATTAGATTCCAATGCACCAGTGCAGGCATACTGTATCCCTTGGACCTTCACATTGATCAAGAAACACAGCAATTGCATCGGGATTAAATACAAAAAGCACAATCCCAACTTATGTACAAGAAGAGTGAATCTTCTAAGAGTTTGTGGTTTGATCGTCTCCTGGGAGAAAAGTATTAGATTCCGTTGCAACAGTGCAGTTTTACTGCATTCCTTGGACCTTCGAAATGTCCATGAAACACAGATATCGCATCGGAATTGAATTAAAAAAGGCATAATGCCGACTTAAATACATGAAGGATGACTCTTCTAAGAGTTTGTGGTTTGAGTGGCTCCTGGGAAGTCAGTATTAGATTCCGATGTACCAGTGCTGGTTTCCAGTATCCCTTGGACATTGACATTGACCACGAAACACAGAATTTGCATCGAGATTGAATACAAAGGGGACACACCCGACATAAGTACAAGAAGAGTGAATCTTCTATGTGTTCATGGTTCGAGTGGCCCTGGGTGACCAGTATTAGATTTCGATGCACCAGTGAAGGTTTACTGTATTCCTTGGACCTTCACTTTGACCATGAAACACAGAAATCGCACTGGGATTGAATACAAAAATAGAATGCCGGTTGAAGTAAAAGAAGAGTGAATCTTCTAAGAGTTTCTGGTTTGAGCGGCTCCTGGGAGACCAGTATTAGATTCCGATGAACCAGTGCAGGTTTACTGTATTCCTTGGACCTTCACATTGACCATGAAACACAGAAATTGCATCGCGATTGAATAAAAAGGTAACAATGCTTACTTAAGTACAAGAAAAGTGAATCTTCTAAGAGATTGTGGTTTGATCGGCTCCTAGGAGACCAATATTAGATTACGTTGCACCAATGCAGGTTGACTGCATTCCTTGGAACTTCACATTGTCCATGAAACACAGATATCGCATCGGGATTGAATACAAAAGGCACAATGCCAGCTGAAGTACAAGAAGAGTGAATCTTCTAAGAGTTTGTGGGTTGAACGGTTGCTGGGAATCCAGTATTAGATTCCGATGCAGCAGTGCAGGTTTAATGTATCACTTGGACCATCACATTGGCCATGAAACACAGCAATTGCATCGGGATTGAATACAAAAAGCACAATCCCAACTTAAGTACAAGAAGAGTGAATCTTCTAAGAGTTTGTGATTTTAGCGGCTCTGGGAGTCCATTTTTGAATTACGATGCACCAGTGAAGGGTTAACTGTATCCCATGGACCTTCACATTGACTATGAAACACAGATATTCCATCGGGATTGAATACAAAAGGGAGAATGCCGACCTAAGTACAAGAAGAATGAATCTTCTAAGAATTTGTGGTTTGAGAGGCTCTTGGGAGACCATTATTAGATTCCGATGATGCAGTGCAGGTTTACTGTATCCCTTGGACCTTCACATTGACCATGAAAAACAAAAACCGCATCGGATTGAATACAAAAGGGACAATGCCGACTTAAGTACAAGAAGAGTGAATCTTCTAAGAGTTTGTGGTTTGAGCGGCTCCTAGGGGACCAGTATTATGTTCCGATGCACCAGTGTAGGTTTACTGTATTTCTTGGAACTTCACATTGACCATGAAACCCAGATATTGCATCGGGATTGAATACAATAGGGACAATGCCGACTTAAGTACAAGAAGAGTGAATCTTCTATGAGTTTGTGGTTTGAGCGGCTCCTGCGAGACCAGTATTAGATTCCGATGCACCAGTGCAGGTTTACTGTATCCCTTGGACCTTCACATTGACTGTGAAAACAGAAATGGCATCGGACTGAATACAAAAGGGACAAGGCCGACCTAAGTACAAGAAGAGTGAATCTTCAAAAGAGTTTGTGGTTTGAGCGGCTCCTAGGGGACCAGTATTATGTTCCGATGCACCAGTGTAGGTTTACTGTATTTCTTGGACCTTCACATTGACCATGAAACCCAGATATTGCATCGGGATTAGATTCTGTTGCAACAGTGCAGGTTTACTGCATTCCTTGGACCTTCGAAATGTCCATGAAACACAGATATCGCATCGGGATTGAATTAAAAAAGGCATAATGCCGACTTAAATACATGAAGGATGACTCTTCTAAGAGTTTGTGGTTTGAGTGGCTCCTGGGAAGTCAGTATTAGATTCCGATGTACCAGTGCTGGTTTCCAGTATCCCTTGGACATTCACATTGACCACGAAACACAGAATTTGCATCGAGATTGAATACAAAGGGGACACACCCGACATAAGTACAAGAAGAGTGAATCTTCTATGTGTTCATGGTTCGAGTGGCCCTGGGTGACCAGTATTAGATTTCGATGCACCAGTGAAGGTTTACTGTATTCCTTGGACCTTCACTTTGACCATGAAACACAGAAATCGCACTGGGATTGAATACAAAAGCAGAATGCCGGTTGAAGTAAAAAAAGAGTGAATCTTCTAAGAGTTTCTGGTTTGAGCGGCTCCTGGGAGACCAGTATTAGATTCCGATGAACCAGTGCAGGTTTACTGTATTCCTTGGACCTTCACATTGACCATGAAACACAGAAATTGCATCGCGATTGAATAAAAAGGTAACAATGCTTACTTAAGTACAAGAAAAGTGAATCTTCTAAGAGATTGTGGGTTGATCGGCTCCTAGGAGACCAATATTAGATTACGTTGCACCAATGCAGGTTGACTGCATTCCTTGGAACTTCACATTGTCCATGAAACACAGATATCGCATCGGGATTGAATACAAAAGGCACAATGCCAACTGAAGTACAAGAAGAGTGAATCTTCTAAGAGTTTGTGGGTTGAACGGTTGCTGGGAATCCAGTATTAGATTCCGATGCAGCAGTGCAGGTTTACTGTATCACTTGGACCATCACATTGGCCATGAAACACAGCAATTGCATCGGGATTGAATACAAAAAGCACAATCCCAACTTAAGTACAAGAAGAGTGAATCTTCTTAGAGTTTGTGATTTTAGCGGCTCTGGGAGTCCATTTTTGAATTACGATGCACCAGTGAAGGGTTAACTGTATCCCATGGACCTTCACATTGACTATGAAACACAGATATTCCATCGGGATTGAATACAAAGGGGAGAATGCCGACCGAAGTACAAGAAGAATGAATCTTCTAAGAATTTGTGGTTTGAGCGGCTCTTGGGAGACCATTATTAGATTCCGATGAAGCAGTGCAGGTTTACTGTATCCCTTGGACCTTCACATTGACCATGAAAAACAAAAACCGCATCGGATTGAATACAAAAGGGACAATGCCGACTTAAGTACAAGAAGAGTGAATCTTCTAAGAGTTTGTGGTTTGAGCGGCTCCTAGGGGACCAGTATTATGTTCCGATGCACCAGTGTAGGTTTACTGTATTTCTTGGAACTTCACATTGACCATGAAACCCAGATATTGCATCGGGATTGAATACAAAAGGGACAATGCCGACTTAAGTACAAGAAGAGTGAATCTTCTAAGAGTTTGTGGTTTGAGCGGCTCCTGCGAGACCAGTATTAGATTCCGATGCACCAGTGCAGGTTTACTGTATCCCTTGGACCTTCACAATGACTGTGAAAACAGAAATGGCATCGGACTGAATACAAAAGGGACAAGGCCGACCTAAGTACAAGAAGAGTGAATCTTCAAAAGAGTTTGTGGTTTGAGCGGCTCCTAGGGGACCAGTATTATGTTCCGATGCACCAGTGTAGGTTTACTGTATTTCTTGGACCTTTACATTGACCATGAAAAACAGAAATCGCATCGGATTGAATACAAAAGGGACAATGCCGATTTAAGTACAAGAAGAGTGAATCTTCTATGAGTTTGTGGTTTGAGCGGTTTCTGAGATACCAGTATTAGATTCCAATGCACCAGTGCAGGCATACTGTATCCCTTGGACCTTCACATTGATCAAGAAACACAGCAATTGCATCGGGATTAAATACAAAAAGCACAATCCCAACTTATGTACAAGAAGAGTGAATCTTCTAAGAGTTTGTGGTTTGATCGTCTCCTGGGAGAAAAGTATTAGATTCCGTTGCAACAGTGCAGTTTTACTGCATTCCTTGGACCTTCGAAATGTCCATGAAACACAGATATCGCATCGGGATTGAATTAAAAAAGGCATAATGCCGACTTAAATACATGAAGGATGACTCTTCTAAGAGTTTGTGGTTTGAGTGGCTCCTGGGAAGTCAGTATTAGATTCCGATGTACCAGTGCTGGTTTCCAGTATCCCTTGGACATTGACATTGACCACGAAACACAGAATTTGCATCGAGATTGAATACAAAGGGGACACACCCGACATAAGTACAAGAAGAGTGAATCTTCTATGTGTTCATGGTTCGAGTGGCCCTGGGTGACCAGTATTAGATTTCGATGCACCAGTGAAGGTTTACTGTATTCCTTGGACCTTCACTTTGACCATGAAACACAGAAATCGCACTGGGATTGAATACAAAAATAGAATGCCGGTTGAAGTAAAAGAAGAGTGAATCTTCTAAGAGTTTCTGGTTTGAGCGGCTCCTGGGAGACCAGTATTAGATTCCGATGAACCAGTGCAGGTTTACTGTATTCCTTGGACCTTCACATTGACCATGAAACACAGAAATTGCATCGCGATTGAATAAAAAGGTAACAATGCTTACTTAAGTACAAGAAAAGTGAATCTTCTAAGAGATTGTGGTTTGATCGGCTCCTAGGAGACCAATATTAGATTACGTTGCACCAATGCAGGTTGACTGCATTCCTTGGAACTTCACATTGTCCATGAAACACAGATATCGCATCGGGATTGAATACAAAAGGCACAATGCCAGCTGAAGTACAAGAAGAGTGAATCTTCTAAGAGTTTGTGGGTTGAACGGTTGCTGGGAATCCAGTATTAGATTCCGATGCAGCAGTGCAGGTTTAATGTATCACTTGGACCATCACATTGGCCATGAAACACAGCAATTGCATCGGGATTGAATACAAAAAGCACAATCCCAACTTAAGTACAAGAAGAGTGAATCTTCTAAGAGTTTGTGATTTTAGCGGCTCTGGGAGTCCATTTTTGAATTACGATGCACCAGTGAAGGGTTAACTGTATCCCATGGACCTTCACATTGACTATGAAACACAGATATTCCATCGGGATTGAATACAAAAGGGAGAATGCCGACCTAAGTACAAGAAGAATGAATCTTCTAAGAATTTGTGGTTTGAGCGGCTCTTGGGAGACCATTATTAGATTCCGATGATGCAGTGCAGGTTTACTGTATCCCTTGGACCTTCACATTGACCATGAAAAACAAAAACCGCATCGGATTGAATACAAAAGGGACAATGCCGACTTAAGTACAAGAAGAGTGAATCTTCTAAGAGTTTGTGGTTTGAGCGGCTCCTAGGGGACCAGTATTATGTTCCGATGCACCAGTGTAGGTTTACTGTATTTCTTGGAACTTCACATTGACCATGAAACCCAGATATTGCATCGGGATTGAATACAAAAGGGACAATGCCGACTTAAGTACAAGAAGAGTGAATCTTCTAAGAGTTTGTGGTTTGAGCGGCTCCTGCGAGACCAGTATTAGATTCCGATGCACCAGTGCAGGTTTACTGTATCCCTTGGACCTTCACAATGACTGTGAAAACAGAAATGGCATCGGACTGAATACAAAAGGGACAAGGCCGACCTAAGTACAAGAAGAGTGAATCTTCAAAAGAGTTTGTGGTTTGAGCGGCTCCTAGGGGACCAGTATTATGTTCCGATGCACCAGTGTAGGTTTACTGTATTTCTTGGACCTTTACATTGACCATGAAAAACAGAAATCGCATCGGATTGAATACAAAAGGGACAATGCCGATTTAAGTACAAGAAGAGTGAATCTTCTATGAGTTTGTGGTTTGAGCGGTTTCTGAGATACCAGTATTAGATTCCAATGCACCAGTGCAGGCATACTGTATCCCTTGGACCTTCACATTGATCAAGAAACACAGCAATTGCATCGGGATTAAATACAAAAAGCACAATCCCAACTTATGTACAAGAAGAGTGAATCTTCTAAGAGTTTGTGGTTTGATCGTCTCCTGGGAGAAAAGTATTAGATTCCGTTGCAACAGTGCAGTTTTACTGCATTCCTTGGACCTTCGAAATGTCCATGAAACACAGATATCGCATCGGGATTGAATTAAAAAAGGCATAATGCCGACTTAAATACATGAAGGATGACTCTTCTAAGAGTTTGTGGTTTGAGTGGCTCCTGGGAAGTCAGTATTAGATTCCGATGTACCAGTGCTGGTTTCCAGTATCCCTTGGACATTCACATTGACCACGAAACACAGAATTTGCATCGAGATTGAATACAAAGGGGACACACCCGACATAAGTACAAGAAGAGTGAATCTTCTATGTGTTCATGGTTCGAGTGGCCCTGGGTGACCAGTATTAGATTTCGATGCACCAGTGAAGGTTTACTGTATTCCTTGGACCTTCACTTTGACCATGAAACACAGAAATCGCACTGGGATTGAATACAAAAGCAGAATGCCGGTTGAAGTAAAAGAAGAGTGAATCTTCTAAGAGTTTCTGGTTTGAGCGGCTCCTGGGAGACCAGTATTAGATTCCGATGAACCAGTGCAGGTTTACTGTATTCCATGGACCTTCACATTGACCATGAAACACAGAAATTGCATCGCGATTGAATAAAAAGGTAACAATGCTTACTTAAGTACAAGAAAAGTGAATCTTCTAAGAGATTGTGGTTTGATCGGCTCCTAGGAGACCAATATTAGATTACGTTGCACCAATGCAGGTTGACTGCATTCCTTGGAACTTCACATTGTCCATGAAACACAGATATCGCATCGGGATTGAATACAAAAGGCACAATGCCAGCTGAAGTACAAGAAGAGTGAATCTTCTAAGAGTTTGTGGGTTGAACGGTTGCTGGGAATCCAGTATTAGATTCCGATGCAGCAGTGCAGGTTTAATGTATCACTTGGACCATCACATTGGCCATGAAACACAGCAATTGCATCGGGATTGAATACAAAGAGCACAATCCCAACTTAAGTACAAGAAGAGTGAATCTTCTAAGAGTTTGTGATTTTAGCGGCTCTGGGAGTCCATTTTTGAATTACGATGCACCAGTGAAGGGTTAACTGTATCCCATGGACCTTCACAATTACTATGAAACACAGATATTCCATCGGGATTGAATACAAAAGGGAGAATGCCGACCTAAGTACAAGAAGAATGAATCTTCTAAGAATTTGTGGTTTGAGCGGCTCTTGGGAGACCATTATTAGATTCCGATGATGCAGTGCAGGTTTACTGTATCCCTTGGACCTTCACATTGACCATGAAAAACAAAAACCGCATCGGATTGAATACAAAAGGGACAATGCCGACTTAAGTACAAGAAGAGTGAATCTTCTAAGAGTTTGTGGTTTGAGCGGCTCCTAGGGGACCAGTATTATGTTCCGATGCACCAGTGTAGGTTTACTGTATTTCTTGGAACTTCACATTGACCATGAAACCCAGATATTGCATCGGGATTGAATACAATAGGGACAATGCCGACTTAAGTACAAGAAGAGTGAATCTTCTATGAGTTTGTGGTTTGAGCGGCTCCTGCGAGACCAGTATTAGATTCCGATGCACCAGTGCAGGTTTACTGTATCCCTTGGACCTTCACATTGACTGTGAAAACAGAAATGGCATCGGACTGAATACAAAAGGGACAAGGCCGACCTAAGTACAAGAAGAGTGAATCTTCAAAAGAGTTTGTGGTTTGAGCGGCTCCTAGGGGACCAGTATTATGTTCCGATGCACCAGTATAGGTTTACTGTATTTCTTGGACCTTCACATTGACCATGAAACCCAGATATTGCATCGGGATTGAATACAAAAGGGACAATGCCGACTTAAGTACAAGAAGAGTGAGTCTTCTAAGAGTTTGTGGTTTGAGCGGCTCCTGCGAGACCAGTATCAGATTCCGATGCGCCGGTCCAGGTTTACAGTATTCCTTGGACCTTCACATTGACCACGAAACACAGAATTTGCATCGAGATTGAATACAAAGGGGACAAACGCGACTTAAGTACAAGAAGAGTAAATCTTCTATGTGTTTGTGGTTTCAGTGGTTCCTGGGTGACCAGTATTAGATTCCGATGCACCAGTGAAGGTTTACTGTATCCCTTGGACCTTCACTTTGACCATGAAACACAGAAATCGCACTGGGATTGAATACAAAAGCAGAATGCCGGTTCAAGTACAAGAAGAGTGAATCTTCTAAGAGTTTCTTGTTTGAGCGGCTCCTAGGAAACCAGTATTAGATTCCGATGCACCAGTGCAGGTTTACTGTACCCTTGCACCTTCACATTGACTATGAAACACTGCAAATGCATCGGGGTTGAATTACAAAAGGCACAATGCCAACTTAATGACAAGAAGAGTAGATCTTCTAAGAGTTTGTGGTTTGAGCGGCTCCTGGGATACCACTATTAGATTCTTTAACGAAATCGTCGAAATGAATGGGATTGATTTGAAATTTCGTTAAAGAAGAATAATAAATTTTATCTTTTGCTTTTAAGTTAATTTTGTTTCGTGTGAACTTTGTTGTAGAACCACTCTCTTATTTTCGTGTGGTAATAAAAATTTTTACTTTCTTATTTATTACGTACATTTAAAGAAAAAATAATATTTACGTGAACTCATATGAACTGGTTAAGAATATTAGGTTGAGAATTGAGTCCTTTAAATCATTCGGCCTTGGCATACACTTTCCTAATGCAGTGGGTTTTTTGTTAAATATTTTTACTGAATTTTATCCCGGCACTAGCCATAGAACACAAGATTACCTCTATTAGCAGAAAATGTTTTAATTATTGCCAAGCCGACATTTATCACTGATCAAACCTACTTCATTACACATTTAAGATATTTTGAAAGAACCAAACTGTTTAAATTTCAATGTTAACTAACATTAGCTATCCGCCTACGAATGCACAAACGTATAATTAATTCAAATTTTATCAGCCACAGGATCACTGAAAAAGAAGAACAATTTCTTAATTCACCATTGATTTTTATGCATCTGCTCCCGATTTACGGGTTTGGTATTGTTGGTCGCGGCACAGCCCAGCAACACCGCTAAAAAAATGCTGAAAAATTCTTAAAGAAATTTTATAGATGACGTGGGCAAGCTAATTTACATAAATAATTCACACTTTTGATAAACTCTAATATATTTAGATCAAACAACAATACAACTCACATTAATTCGTAACGCATCGTCTAATGGCGGCTAAGTCCAGACAGAGACAAAAGAAGTCTACCCATTCGTAAAAATCTCTTTCACAGTGTCCTACCGAAATGACTTCTGAACAGAGAAGACCAAAGAATACATAATGCATTGTGCTTAAATAGTATTGCTGACTATTAACATTTCTTTGCAAATTGACGATATTATTCTCTTCTGGCAACATATCTCTGCTATCGCAAATACTGACACATTTTACAATCACATAATGAATACAGAAAATTTCCTATCCTAAATACAGAGAAATATTACAACAAAAAATATAAGGAGAATAACAAATGTCTTTTACACCACATTCAGTAATATTTTTGTTCAATAATTACGATATATACAACTTGCCCAGAGCGGCGTATATGGTACAAATAAACTCTTGTTCTTTAATAACGTGAGTTTGCCAGGGAACGTTACATTGCCCCCTGTCAGCATTTGGCAAAGAGTTTTTACACTTTGACACAATGGTGCCAGTAACGTTCTTTACACTTGTATATTTTACGGAATGGCTCTTTTATTTAGTCCCAGGGTTATATAAGTTCATGGCTCCCCCATTTGGGCGTAGGCAAACAGGAAACCTGGGCAAAACTGTGCCGGAGTCCAGCCATCCCAGTTTGTTCATGGTCAATATTGTCTCTTTAGCAGTTATTCATTTGAATTAAATGCAGTTCGTCACAAACGGTTACACAATTACACAATATCACAGTCACATACAGTTCGACTGAAGTTTTTTGTGTGTGATACTATTATTCTTGTGATACACTACAAGGTCACTTGTCCTACGTAGTAAATGTTCAATGTTTATCGAAATGAAGTCATTGACATGTTATTCAGTTTATGTGAACATAAAAAAAAAATCAATAATGCTGTATTTGGTGAGCTGTGCGGAGTGATTGTTGAGCGGCGCTCGGCGCGGCGCGCTGACTCCGTGTAGGTCACCGCCCCCGGTGTTGACAGCTACGGCGCGGAGGGGCGTGGCTGTCTGTCTGGTCTGCTACGGGCTGCTGCGGCCGCTGCATAGCTGATGTAGCCGGATGCGCGTTGGATATCCGCTCGGCCGTGCGACGTCTTCTTGCAGTGCTCCAGGAAACATGCAACAAGTTCAGAAACAGTGTACTATCCTTATAGGCATTTTTCCTGCTGTGGGAAAGAACGCACACAGTTAGTGGCAGTTATTACTCAGTAGGCCTTCACTAGTCTGGTTTGCACAATGTTTCGTTGTCACAGTAACACGTTTTATGGGCAACAATATTTTTCACCATGTCATGACTTGTCATTAGTCACACGCAAGTTTTCACCTTTGGACAAAATGTATCTCTGTAGTCAATGCGCTTTCCTAGCGTCCCTTGACACACAAAGAGTTAAAGTTTGACACTAGCTTGATCCACCGTCCGTTATCGGTTCACTGTTCGTGTCGTGCTAGTTCCTTGTTCACTTGCACACACGGCGATGATACAGTTTTTTATTACTTATACTCAACTACTCCGTGACGTATTGCTGCAGGTTTAACAGTCACTTTCTGTCTCTGCTGCACAATACTGCACTTTTGTTTAAGTTCCTTTATTTTTATTTACAATGTCCGCTGTGCAATTTTTTTTTTTTTAATAGCACATTCGTAACTCTTTACCAAGGTGTGATATTTGAGTACATGGTAACAAAATATTAAAATTTGGTATTAGTTTGCCCAAAAGTCATCTATATTCGTGTTAGAGTAGATTTTATTTGTGCATTCCAGCCGGATTCAGGCATATTGTTCAATAACTCCTTTGAACTCATGTCACACTTTACTATCAACGTCCTACGTAACTACAGTGTAGTCTCTGTAGGCAAAAATTGACTTGGACTGTATCTGGCTAGCTCTTTTTTACTGTTTGAATCTGCACATGCTTCAATTGAAGCTTCTTTGTGCGTAACTTTGCATTACATAAATTTGCAACAAGTTTGCCTCCCGTGGTGCCCCGGGTCACTACTGGGTGCATTATTTTCTCTAATAACGTTGGTGAGATAATAAAGTTCTCAGGGCCTCATATTATTGATATTATTCTGGGTTCGAATCTGTCAATCTGACAACTACACTTATATACATACATACACATAATAGAAAAGATTGTGCCAAGAAATATTTCAAATTTGGGCACATAGAAAATATGTAGTACACTAACTAATCATTACTAAAATGTTCTTTTTGATTGAACTCTGTCACAGCTTAACACTACAAATAATTGCACTAATCAGATTATCTGTGCAAACATTTAGAGCATGTTCTAGATAACACAAATTAAAAGAGTACATAACACAAATATCCATACACATGAGAAAGTCAATCATATTCTTATAACTAAACACTTCTACACTAGTACATTATCTCTAAAGATCACACATCATTAATGTTCATTATTTACAAAAGAATGGTGTCCACATAGGACTATTAGTCTTTTACTGTAGGAATGCTTTCACATCCTTACGCGGATACAGTCCCCGTACTCTTCCTGAGTGGGGATCTGCTAAGAGATAGCTACACTCATGTGGCACACTTACTACTCTAAAAGGTTCATTGTACACCAATTGCCACTTGCTATTCTGTTTCAAGGATGCCGAGGACTTAGGATGATTGCGTAAGAGTACCAAGTCCCCAACACTAAATTTTTGGTTATTCGTCACATGTCGATTATATTTTTCTTTCCTTTCCTGAGCGCACCTGGTAAGGTTGCACCCTGCTTTTCTTATCTTCTCTTCCTTAGGCTCAGGAATGACTGGGACCTTAGGCAAAGGTGCCAGCCACTCATTCAAAACTCTATTATTATTCATTATAATCTCGTTTGGTGGATACCCCGTAGAAGCATGCGGGGTTGCGTTGTGAACTTCTACAAACTTAGGTATCAGATCTGGCCATCTTGTGTGTTTATATGCAATGTATAACCTGAAAAATTTATTTAACTCTCCAAATGTTCGTAAAAAAAAACTTTTTTCTTCTTGGGCCAAGGAATGGAGTATGAGGCTCGACAGTAAGTTTTGTGAGGCTTCACCTCGATATTGTACTGATATCCCTTAACAGTTCCTGGTCGTTCTGAAAATACATCGGCATAATTAAATAATAACTGTACCAACTCCTGCTGTTGCATAGAGTTCAAATTCTCGGACTGTGATACTTTGTTCGCAAGTGCGTCCACATTTGCTTTTAATTGATCACCTTGTACGTCAGGATAATAGAGATTCTGTCCTAGACAATGATTGTCTAAATGTAGTATCGACTGATTCCTACACTTTATGTTAATATCATTACAATTAGGTACAGGTACCTCTTCAGATCTGAGCATAGACAATTCAATTCTCCTACCAGCATTCATCTAGCTTAATTTTCTCCGAGAAAGGTCGATTATTGCGTCCCTTTCTCTTAAAAAATCTACCCCCATAATGCAGGCTACCTTTAAACCCTTTACTACCAGGAATGAGCACGCTATGGCTTCATCCCCTAAATACATCTCTACCCGCACTAGGAGTTTAATTATTTGTCGCTGTGCACTTATGGCTCCAGTGACTTTACAATTATTCACGGGAAAAGTCAGCATACGCCTTTCCTTTCCCAGTACTTTGAATAAGTCCATACTCATAACACTGACAGTAGCACCTGTATCTACGACCGCTTGCACATCAATATTGTTAATTTTGATCTCTATTATCGCTTGTACTTTGTCTTTGTGCTCCTTTATGCACGTGGATGGTTCAGTTATTAATTCATCTCCCATCTGTACCCCGTCATTATACCTAAGGATACAGATGTTGTTCGGTGTTTTGTTCTGTGTCGGGCTGCTCTCACTCCAAACCTCAGCCGACGATGGAGAGCGTATCTCGGCTGCATCTAGTTTGTTGAATTATTGCTAGTGGATGGGCGTGGCTGCTCTGTGTCACTGACCTCCACTATGTGCACGTTGTGTTGCGTCGGCCGCCACGGTTGCGCAAGTGGCGCATTTTGTGGTGGCGGTCGGTTATTGTCATATCTATCACTGTTTTGCCGGTCCGGACTGGGCCTCTGGTTCTGCGGCCAAGTTCGGTCTGCATCATTATAAGTATTAGTGTTGCTCGGCCCCCTGGCATTTTTCCATCTATTATTGCTTGGTGGGCCTGTCTCATACCGGTCATCGAACCTCCTTTTCCGGTCATTATTCACCGGCGGACTATTGCCGTTCCGGTCTCTACCTCTATTTCCGTTTTGTGCATAATCTCGTCTCCTATTATTACCTCCGCCGTTTCCGTTACTTGGTGGAGGCGTGTTAATTCTACCATTTCTATAACCATTTCCGTTACTTCTAGCCTGTTCAGAGGCTGCCTTAACGTCCTCCTGAATCAGGTCAATTGAGTCCAGAACAGACAAGAAATGTTCCATATCATTTTCAGGCACGTGTATAAGTTTTTCCGTTACATGTATCGGCAAGTGTGATTTCAAAAGTCTGATCAAATCCCGGGATGAAATCTGTTCGTCCCAGTAACGGGTCTTATTAATGTACTTCTCGAAATATTTTCGCAAATTGCCTAGCCGTGGAGAATACGGCTCTGGATTATATACCTCCTTCCGTAATCTCTCCTGGATACATGTTGACCAATATTTGGCCAAGAATGCTTTTTCAAATTGCTCATATGTATCGCAACTATCAGCTGCTTCGGTTGCCCATAATGCAGCATCTCCTTGTATGTAGGACATAACGAACTGTATTTTCTGGGTGTGACTCCAAACGCTAGGCAAAATGTTTCTAAATCCCTTGATAAACACTACAGGGTGAACAGATTTCTTCGCCGTTGTAAAGATCTGAAACTGTCGGTTCCTAATCAAGCTTTCTTCAATCATTACTTTGGAATGACATTTATTTGTTTCGCTTACATTGGTTTCCTGTTCTGTCTCGCAGTCGCAATTTTTTACTGCAGTATTTATATGCCTATCATTGTTGGACCTGGCTGGCGTGACATACGCCTGTGCCTCGTCATGCCTCAAGCTAAGCTCCATTTCGGCAAGACGACGGTCCACACTCCGCTGCCACAGCGGAATGTCTTTGTGCACTATCTTTTTTAGATCCTGCACATCCGCACTTGAGCCCACATCTCTGGCCTCAATTGCGGCGTGCACTTTCTGATCTATTTCTTTTATGACTTCATTTTCTACTTTGTGCACTTGTTCGATCACTTTGTTCTCAATTACTTGAGTTGTGTCAATTTCCAATTGCTCGACTCTGTTAGTCAGGACACTAATTTCCTCTACGATATTGGCGTTAGCCACTTGAATACTGTCTACTCTTTCGCTTATTTCATGCACTGTTTTGGGTATGGTTTCATATTTTTGTTTCAAACTAACAAGCTCACTTTGCATAACTTCTAAAGTTTGCATCAACTGCAAGTCCCTCTCATGCAGGCGTCGGTCACGCTCTGCTTGTTTAGCATCACGTTCTTTATCACGCTCTGCTTGTTTAGCATCACGTTCTTTATCGCGTTCTGCTTGTTTGCATGCAAATTCAGCTACCAATCTCTGGTCACGCTCGGCTTGCATATGTACAAATTCAGCTTGGAAATTGAGCATGCGCTCGAACATAACTCTTAATGATTGCACTTCTGACATCACACCACTCTCTGGTCCGTGTCCAGTGCTTGCGGATGGCACAGTATTTCCGCTATCAACTGAATCACTGGGTGGCAGTGGCAACATTTCTTGTCCTTCTGCCCCCAGATTCTCACATTGTACTTCCTGAAGTACGTCACTAACATTACTTTGTGTCCCACTTTCCAACTCGGTATCACTACTTACTGACTGTTGCTCATTATCCATGTTGATATCTTTCTGACTACGCAATCTAACCATAGTAAACAAAAGAAATAAAATCTGAACTAAATATCCTAACACTCAGGTTTCACTGACACAATCACACAAGAAATGGACATTAACTAATACACGCTTACTATATACTACAATGACTAACTACCTAAATGTCCTGTTATTTTAAAACAAAGTACTAACAACAAGCACACCACTAATGATCCGAGAACACTGCACTGAGGCTACTTTACTACCCACAGGACAACTACACTGTAGCTTTACCTTTTGGTGATCTACCTTCGGTGCAGCTGCCCCCTGAAATTGTGGTAGGTAATTAATTTTTCGAAATATTGAGCTCTCTTCTTCAGCTTGCCTCTGGGTACATAGTGTTCTCATGCAAAAAATCATTCACAGGTATTACCACACAATATTGGTTATGCAATACATACAATACATAGAAAAATTATTAAAAGTTCTGCAACAAAGTTCGACTATATTAATTCCCTAGTTATCTCACGGGTATTTAGTGGCCACTGCATATTCGAGCCCCACGTTGGGCGCCAATTTAACGAAATCGTCGAAATGAATGGGATTGATTTGAAATTTCGTTAAAGAAGAATAATAAATTTTATCTTTTGCTTTTAAGTTAATTTTCTTTCGTGCGAACTTTGTTGTAGAACCACTCTCTTATTTTCGTGTGGTAATAAAAATTTTTACTTTCTTATTAATTACGTACATTTAAAGAAAAAATAATATTTACGTGAACTCATATGAACTGGTTAAGAATATTAGGTTGAGAATTGAGACCTTTAAATCATTCGGCCTTGGCATACACTTTCCAGATGCAGTGGGTTTTTTGTTAAATATTTTTACTGAATTTTATCCTGGCACTAGCCATAGAACACAAGATTACCTCTATTAGCAGAAAATGTTTTAATTATTGCCAAGCCGACATTTATCACTGATCAAACCTACTTCATTACACATTTAAGATATTTTGAAAGAACCAAACTGTTTAAATTTCAATGTTAACTAACATTAGCTATCCGCCTACGAATGCACAAACGTATAAATAATTTACGTTAAATACAAGAGCCGCTCAAACCACAAACTCTTAGAAGATTCATTCTTCTCGTACTTAGGTCGGCATTCTCCACTTTGTATGCAATCCCGATGGAATATCTGTGTTTCATGGTCAATGTGAAGGTCCATGGAATACAGTTAACCCTTCACTGGTGCATCGGAATCTAAAAATGGTCATCTCAGGTGCCGCTAAAATCACAAACTCTTAGAAGATTCATTCTTCTTGTACTTAAGTTGGCATTGTGCATTTTGTATTCAATACAGATGCAATTGCTGTGTTTCATGGTCAATAGGAAGGTCCAAGGGATACAGTAAACCTGCACTGGTGCATCGGAAACTAATACTGGTCTCCCAGGAGTAGATCAAACCACAAACTCTTGTAAGATTTACTCTTCTTGTACTTATGTCGGTATTGTGCCTTTTGTATTCAATCCCGATGCGATATCTGTGTTTCATGGTCAATGTGAAAGTCCAAGGGATACAGTAAAGTTGCACTGGTTCATCGGAATCTAATACTGGCATCCCAGGAGCCGCACACACCACAAACTCTTAGAAGATTCACTCTTCTTCTACTTAAGTCGGCATTGTCCCCTTCGTATTCAATCCCGATGCAATTTCTGTGTTTCATGGTCAATGTGAAGGTCCAAGGAATACTGTAAACCTGCACCAGTGCATCGGAATCTGATACTGGTCTCCCAGAAGCCGCTCAAAACACAATCACTTAGAAGATTCACTCTTCTTGTACTTAGGTCGGCCTTGTCCCTTTTGTATTCAATCCGATGCCATTTCTGCTTTCACAGTCAATGTGAAGGTCCAAGGGATACAGTAAACCTGCACTGGTGCATCGGAATCTAAGACTGGTCTCGCAGGAGCCGCTCAAACCACAAACTCTTAGAAGATTCACTCTTCTTGTACTTCAGCTGGCATTGTGCCTTTTGTATTCAAAACCGATGCGATATCTGTGTTTCATGGACAATGTGAAGTTCCAAGGAATGCAGTTAACCTGCATTGGTGCAGCGGAATCTAATACTGGTCTCCCAGGAGCCGATCAAACCACAATGTCTTAGAAGATTCACTTTTCTTGTACTTAAGTCGGCATTGTTACCTTTTTATTCAATCGCGATGCAATTTCTGTGTTTCATGGTCAATGTGAAGGTCCAAGTAATACAGTAAACCTGCACTGGTTCATTGGAGTCTAATACTGGTCTCCCAGGAGCCGCTCAAACCAGAACCTCTTAGAAGATTCACTCTTCTTGTACCTCAACCGGCATTCTGCTTTTGTACTCAATCCCAGTGCGATTTCTGTGTTTCATGGTCAAAGTGAAGGTCCAAGGGTTACAGTAAACTTTCACTGGTGCATCGGAATCTAATACTGGTCACCCAGGGGCCACTCAAACCACAAACACATAGAAGATTCACTCTTCTTGTACTTAAGTCGGGTTTGTCCCCTTTGTATTCAATCTCGATGCAGATTCTGTGTTTCGTGGTCAATGTGAAGGTCCAAGGGATACTGTAAACCTGCACCGGTGCATCGGAATCTGATACTGGTCTCCCAGAAGACGCTCAAAACACAATCACTTAGAAGATTCACTCTTCTTGTACACAGCTCGGCCTTGTCCCTTTTGTATTCAGTCCGATGCTATTTCTGTTTTCACGGTCAATGTAAAGGTCCAAGGGATACAGTAAACCTGCACTGGTGCATCGGATTCTGATACTGGTCTCGCAGGAGCCGCTCAAACCACAAACTCTTAGAAGATTCACTCTCCTTGTATTTAAGTCGGCATTGTCCCTTTTGTATTCAATCCCGATGCAATTTCTGGGTTTCGTGGTCAATGTGAAGGTCCAAGAATTACAGCAAACCTGCACTGGTACATCGGAACATAATACTGGTCCCCTAGGAGCCGCTCAAACCACAAACTCTTAGAAGATTCACTCTTCTTGTACTTTAGTCGGCATTGTCCCTTTTGTATTCAATCCGATGCGATTCTTGTTTCTCATGGTCAATGTGAAGGTCCAAGGGATACAGTAAACCTGCACTGGTTCATCGGAATCTAATAATGGTCTCCCAAGAGCCGCTCAAACCACAATCTCTTAGAAGATTTACTTTTCTTGTACTTAAGTCGGAATTGTTACCTTTGTATTCAATCACGATGCAACTTCTGTGTTTCATGGTCAATGTGAAGGTCCAAGGGATACAGTAAACCTGCACTGGCTCATCGGTATCTAATACTGGTCTCCCAATAGCCGCTCACACCACAAACTCTTAGAAGATTCACTCTTCTTGTACTTAAGTCGGTATTGTCCCCTTCGTATTCAATCCCTATGCAATTTCTGTGTTACATGCTCAATGTGAAGGTCCAAGGGATACAGTTAACCCTTCACTGGTGCATCGGAATTCAATACTGGTCTCCCAGGAGCAGATCAAACCACATACTCTTGGAAGATTCACTCTTGTTGTCATTAAGTAGTCATTGTGCCTTATGTAATTCAATCCCGATGCATTTGCTGTGTTTCATGGTCAATGTGAAGGTGCAAGGGTACCGTAAACCTGCACTGGTGCATCGGAATTTAATACTGGTTCCTAGGAGCCGGTCAAACCAGAAACTATTAGAAGATTCACTCTTCTTGTACTTCAACCGGCTTTCTGCTTCTGTATTCAATCATAGTGCGATTTCTGTGTTTCATGGTCAAAGTGAAGGTCCAAGGGATACAGTAATACTTCACTGGTGCATCGGAATCTTATACTGGTCATCCAGGAGCCACTCAAAAATCAAACACTTAGAAGATTCACTCTTCTTGTACTTAAGTCTGGTTTGTCCCCTTTGTATTCAATCTCGATGCAAATTCTGTGTTTCATGGTCAATGTGAAGGTCCAAGTGATACTGTAAACCTGCACCGGTGCATCGGATTTTTAAACTGGTCGCCCAGAAGCCGCTCAAAACACAATCACTTAGAAGATTCACTCTTCTTGTAGTTAGGTCGGCCTTGTCCCTTTTGTATTCAGTCTGATGCCATTTCTGTTTTCACGGTCAATGTGAAGGTCCAAGGGATACAGTAAACCTGCACTTTTCCATCGGAATCTAATACTGGTCTCGCAGGAGCCGCTCAAAACACAAATTCTTAGAAGATTCACTCTTCTCGTACTTAAGTCGGCATTGTCCCCTTTGTTTTCAATCCCGATGCAATATCTGTGTTTTATTTTCAATGTGAACGTCCAAAGGATACAAATAACGCTTCACTGGTGCATCGGAATCTAATACTGGTCTGCCAGGAGCCGCCCAAACGACAAACTCTTAGAAGATTCACTCTTCTTGTACTTAAGTCGGCAATGTCCCTTTTGTATTCCGTCCAAATGCACTTGCTGTGTTTCATGGTCAATGTGAAGGTCCAAGGGATACAGTAAACCTGCACTAGTGCATCGGAAAGTAATTCTGGTCTCCCAGGAGCAGATCAAACCACAAATTCTTGGAAGATTCACTCTTCTTGTACTTAAGTCGGCATTGTGACTTTTGTATTCAATCCCGATATGATTTCTGTGTTTCATGGACAATGTGAAGGGCCAAGGGATGCAGTAAGCCTGCACTGGTGCATCGGAATCTAATACTTGTCCCCCAGGAGACGATTAAACGACAAACTTTTAGAAGATTCATTCTTCTTGTACTGAAGTCGGCATAGTCCCTTTTGTATTCAATCCGATGAAATTTCTGTTTTTCATGGTCAATGTGAAGGTCCAAGGGATGCACTAAACCAGCACTGGTTCATCGGAATCTAATAGTGGTATCCCAGGAGCCGCTCATAATACAAACTCTTAGAAGATCACCTCTTCTTGTACTTTAGTCGGCATTGTGCCTTTTGTATTCAATCCCGATGCAATTGCTGTGTTTCATGGTCAATGTGAAGGTCCAAGGGATACAATAAACCTGCAGTGGGGCAACAGAATCTAATACTGGTTTCCCAGGAGCCGCTCAAAGCACAAACTCTTAAAAGAACTCACTCCCTTTGTCATTAAGCTTGCATTGTGCCTTTTGTAATTCAATCCCGATGCATTTGCTGTGTTTCATAGTCAATGTGAAGTTGCAAGTCTACAGTAAACCTGCACTGGTGCATCCGAATCTAATACTGGTTTCCTAGAAACCGCTTATTCCAGAAACTCTTAGAAGATTCACTCTTCTTGTACTTAAGTCGGCATTGTCCCTTTTGTATTCAATCTGATGCGATTTTTGTTTTTCATGCTCAATGTGAAGGTCCAAGGGGTGTAGTAAACCTGCACTGGTTCATCGGAATCTAATAATGGTCTCCCCAGAGCCGCTCAAACCACAAACTCTTAGAAGATTCATTCTTCTCGTACTTAGGTCGGCATTCTCCCCTTTGTATTCAATCCCGATGGAATATCTGTGTTTCATGGTCAATGTGAAGGTCCATGGAATACAGTTAACCCTTCACTGGTGCATCGGAATCTAAAAATGGTCATCTCAGGAGCCGCTAAAATCACACACTCTTAGAAGATTCATTCTTCTTGTACTTAAGTTGGCATTGTGCATTTTGTATTCAATCCAGATGCAATTGCTGTGTTTCATGGTCAATAGGAAGGTCCAAGGGATACAGTAAACCTTCACTGGTGCATCGGAAACTAATTCTGGTCTCCCAGGAGCAGATCAAACCACATACTCTTGTAAGATTCACTCTTCTTGTACTTAAGTCGGTATTGTGCCTTTTGTATTCAATGCCGATGCGATATCTGTGTTTTATGGTCACTGTGAAAGTCCAAGGGATACAGTAAACTTGCACTGGTTCATCGGAATCTAATACTGGTCATCCAGGAGCCGCACACACCACAAACTCTTAGAGGATTCACTCTTCTTGTACTTAAGTCGGCATTGTCCCATTCGTATTCAATCCCGATGCAATTTCTGTGTTTCATGGTCAATGTGAAGGTCCAAGGGATACAGTTAACCCTTCACTGGTGCATCGGAATCCAATACTGGTCTCCCAGGAGCCACTCAAACCACAAACTCTTAGAAGATTCACTCTTCTTGTACTTTAGCCGGCATTGTGCCTTTGGTTTTCAATCCCGATGCGATTTCTGTGTTTCATGGTCAATTCGAAGGTCCAAGGGATGCAGTAAACCAGCACTGGTTCATCGGAATCTAATAGTGATATCCCAGGAGCCGCTCAAATCACAAACTCTTAGAAGATCTACTCTTCTTGTACTTTAGTCGGCATTGTGCCTTTTGTATTCAATCCCCATGCAATTGCTGTGTTTCATGGTCAATGTGAAGGTCCAAGGGATACAGTAAACCTGCAGTGGTGCAACGGATTCTAATACTGGTCTCCCAGGAGCCACTCAAAACACAAACTCTTAAAAGATTCACTCTTCTTGTCATTAAGTTGGCATTGTGCCTTTTGTAATTCAATCCCGATGCGTTTGCAGTGTTTCATGGTCAATGTGAACTTGCAAGGGTACAGTAAACCTGCACTGGTGCATCCTAATGTAATACTGGTTACCTAGGAGCCGCTCAAACCAGAATCTCTTAATAGATTCACTCTTCTTGTACTTCAGCCGGCATTCTGCATTTTGTATTCAATCCCAGTGAGATTTCTGTGTTTCATGGTCAAAGTGAAGGACCAAGGGATACAGTAAACCTTCACTGGTTCATCGGAAACTAATACTGGCCTTCCAGGAGCAGATCATACCACAAACTCTTAGAAGATTCACTCATCTTGTACTTAAGTCTGCATCGTCCCATTTGTATTCAATCTCGATGCAAATTCTGTGTTTCATAGTCAATGTTAAGGTCCAAGGGATACAGTAAACCTGCACCGGTGCATCGGAATCCAATACTGGTCACCCAGGAGCAACTCAAAATACAAAAACGTAGAAGATTCACTCTTCTTGTACTTAAGTCGGGTTTGTCAACCTTGTATTCAATCTCGATGCAAATTCTGTGTTTCATGTTCAATGTGAAGGACCAAGGGATACAGTAAACCTGCACCAGTGCATCAGAATCTAATACTGGTCACCCAGGAGCCCCACAAATCACAAACACATAGGAGATTCACTGTTCTTGTACTTAAGTCGGCATTGTGCCTTTTGCATTCAATCCCGATTCGATATCTGTGTTTCATGGACAATGTGAAGGTCCAACGGATGCAGTAAACTTGCACTGGTGCAACGGATTCTAATACTTGTCCCCCAGGAGACGACCAACCACAAACGCTTAGAAGATTCATTCTTCTTGTACTTAAGTCGGCATTGTCCCCTTTGTATTCAATCCTGAAGCAATTTCTGTGTTTCACGGTCATTGTGAAGGTCAAAGGTATACAGTTAAACATTCACTGTTTCATCGGAATCTAAAACTGGTCTCCCAGGAGCCACTCAAATCACAAACACTTAGAAGATTCACTCTTCTTGTACTGAAGCTGGCATTGCCCCTTTTGTGTTCAATCCGAAGTATTTTCTGTTTTTGATGGTCCATGTGAGGTTCCACGGGATACAGTAAACATGCACTGGTTCATCGGAATCTGATACTGGTTTCCCAGGAACAGTTCAAACCACAATCTCTTAGAGGATTCACTCTTCTTGTACTTAAGTCGGCATTGTCCCTTTTGTATTCAGTCCCGATGCAATGTCTGTGTTTCATGGTCAATGCTAGGGTCCAAGGGATACAGTTAAACTGCACTGGTGCATCGGAAAATAATACTGGTCTCCCAGGAGCCGCTCAACGCACATAGGATTTTCATGGTGAATGTGAAGGTCCAAGGGATGCAGTTAACCTGCACTGGTTCGTCGGAATCTAATACGGTTCTCCCAGGAGCCGCGAAAACCACAAACACTTAGAAGATTACTCTTCTTCTACTTAAGTCGGCATTGTCCTTTTGTATTCAGTCCCGATGTAATTACTGTGTTTCATGGTCAATGTGAACGTCCAAGGGATACAGAAACCTGCACTGGTTCATCGGAATCTAATACTGTTCTCCCAGGAGCCGCTCAAACCACAAACTCTTAGAAGATTCACTCATCTTGTACTTAAGTCGGCATTGTAGCTTTTGTATTCAATCCGATGCAGTTTCTGTTTTCGTGGTCAATGTGATGGTCCAAAGGATACAGTAAACCTGCACTGAGTCATCGGAATCTAATACTGGTCTCCCAGGAGCCGCCCAAACCACAAATTCTTAGAAGATTCACTCTTCTTGTACTTAAGTCGGCAATGTGCCTTTTGTATTCAATCCCAATGCAATTTCTCTGTTTCATGGGCAATGTAAAGGTCCAAGTGAAACAGTGAACCTGCACTGGTGTATCGGAATCTAATACTGGTCTCCCAGGAGCCGCTCAAACCACAAACTCTTAGAAGATTCACTCTTCTTGTACTTTAGCCGGCTTTGTGCCTTTACTATTGAATCCCGATGCGATTTCTGTGTTTCATGGTCAATTCGAAGGTCCAAGGGATGCAGTAAACCAGCACTGGTTCATCGGAATCTAATAGTGATATCCCAGGAGCCGCTCAAATCACAAACTCTTAGAAGATCTACTCTTCTTGTACTTTAGTCGGCATTGTGCCTTTTGTATTCAATCCCGATGCTATTGCTGTGTTTCATGCTCAATGTGAAAGTCCAAGGGATACAGTAAACCTGCAGTGGTGCAACGGACTCTAATACTGGTCTCCCAGGAGCCGCTCAAAACACAAACTCTTAAAAGATTCACTCTTCTTGTCATTAAGTTGGCATTGTGCCTTTTGTAATTCAATCCCGATGCATTTGCAGTGTTTCATGGTCAATGTGAACTTGCAAGGGTACAGTAAACCTGCACTGGTGCATCCTAATGTAATACTGGTTTCCTAGGAGCCGCTCAAACCAGAATCTCTTAATAGATTCACTCTTCTTGTACTTCAGCCGGCATTCTGCATTTTGTATTCAATCCCAGTGAGATTTCTGTGTTTCATGGTCAAAGTGAAAGTAGCTTTTGTATTCAATCCGATGCAGTTTCTATTTTCGTGGTCAATGTGATGGTCCAAAGGATAAAGTAAACCTGCACTGAGTCATCGGAATCTAATACTGGTCTCCCAGGAGCCGCCCAAACCACAAATTCTTAGAGGATCCACTCTTCTTGTACTTAAGTTGGCATTGAGACTTTTGTATTCAATCCCGATTCAATTGTTGTGTTTCAAGGTCAATGTGATTGTCCAAGGGATACAGTAAACCTTCTTTGGTGCATCGGAATCTAATACTGGTCTCCCAGGAGCCGCTCAAACCACAAACACTTAGAAGATTCACTCTTCTTGTACTTAAGTCGGCATTGTACCTTTTGTATTCAATCCCGATGCAATTTCTGTGTTTCATGGTCAATGTGAAGGTCAAGGGATACAGTAAGCCTTCACTGGTGCATCGGAAACTAATACTGGTCTTCCAGGAGCCACAAACTCATACAAGATTCACTCTTCTTGTACTTAACTCGGCATTGTCCCTTTTGTATTCAGTCCCGATGCAATTTCCGTGTTTCATGGTCAATGTGAAGATCCAAGGGATACAGTAAACCTGCACTGGTGCATCGGAATCTAATACAGGTTTCCCAGGAGAAGTTCAAACCACAATCTCTTAGAAGATTCACTCTTCTTGTACTTAAGTCTGCATTGTCCCTTTTGTATTCAGTCCCGATGCAATGTCTGTGTTTCATGGTCATGCACTGGTGCATCGGAAAATAATACTGGTCTCCCAGGTGCTGCTCAACGCACAAACTCTTAAAAGATCCACTCTTCTTGTACTTAAGTGGGCATTGTGCCTATTTTATTCAATCCCGATGCGATATTTTGGCCTCATGGACAATGTGGAGGTCCAAGGGATACAGCAAACCTGCACTGGTTCATCGGAATCTAATACTGTTCTCTCTGGAGCCGATCAAACCACAACCTCTTAGAAGATTCACTCTTCTCGTACTTAAGTCGGCATTGTCCCTTTTGTATTCAATCCGACGCAGTTTCTGTTTTTAATGGTCAATGTGAAGGTCCAAGGGATGCAGTTGACCTGCACTGGTTGGTCGGAATCTAATACTGTTCTGCCAGGAGCCGCGACAATCACAAACACTTAGAAGATTACTTATCTTGTATTTAAGTCGGCATTGTCGCTTTTGAATTCAGTCCCGATGTAATTACTGTATTTCATGGTCAATTCGAACGTCCAAGGGATACAGTATACCTGCACTGGTTCATCGGAATCTAATACTGGTCTCCCAGGAGCCGCTCATACCACAAACTCTTAGAAGATTCACTCTTCTTGTACTTAAGTCGGCATTGTGCTTTTTGTATTGAATCCCGATGCAATTTCTGTAATTCATGGCCACTGTTAAGGTCCAAGGGATACAGTAAACCTTCACTGGTGCATCGGAAACTAATACTGGTCTTCCAGGAGCAGATCAAACCACAAACTCTTAGAAGATTCACTCTTGTTGTACTTAAGTCGGCATTGTCCCCTTTGTATTCAATCTCGTTGCAAATTCTGTGTTTCGTAGTCAATGTTAAGGTCCAAGGGATACAGTAAATCTGTACCGGTGCACCGGAATCTAATACTGGTCACCCAGGAGCAACTCAAACCACAAAAACGTAGAAGATTCATTCTTCTTGTACTTAAGTCGGGTTTGTCAACCTTGTATTCAATCTCGATGCAAATTCTGTGTTTCATGGTCAATGGGAAGGTCCAAGGGATACTCTAAACCTGCACCGGTGCATCAGAATCTAATACTGGTCACTCCAGAGAACCTCAAATCACAAACACATAGGAGATTCACTCTTCTTGTACTTAAGTCGGCATTGTGCCTTTTGTATTCAATCCCGATTCGATATCTGTGTTTCATGGACAATGTGAAGGTCCAACGGATGCAGTAAAGCTGCACTGGTGCAACGGAATCTAATACTGGTTTCCCAGGAACAGTTCAAACCACAATCTCTTAGAAGATTCACTCTTCTTGTACTTAAGTCGGCATTGCCCCATTGTATTCAATCCTGAAGCAATTTCTGTGTGTCATGGTCAATGTGAAGGTCCAAGGGATACAGTAAACCTCCACTGGTGCATCGGAATCTAATACTGGTCTCCCAGGAGCCGCTCGAACCACAAACTCTGAGACGATTCACTGTTCTTGTACTTAAATTGGCATTGTGCCTTTTGTATTCAATCCCGATGTTATTGCTGTGTTTCATGGTCAATGTAAAGGTCCAAGGGATACAGTAAACCTGCACTGGTACATCGGAATCTAATACTGGATTCCCAGGAGCCGCTCAAACCAGAAACTCTTAGAAGATTTACTCTGCTTGTACTTCAGCCAGCATTGTACCTTTTGTATTCAATCCCGATGCGATTGCTGTGTTTCATGGTCAATGTGAAGGCCCAAGGGATACAGTAAACTTGCACTGGTGCATCGGAATCTCATACTGGTTTCCCAGGAACAGTTCAAAAAACAAACGCAAAGAAGATTCACTCTTCTTGTCATTAAGTTGGCATTATGCCTTTTGTAATTCAATCCCGATGCGATTGCTGTGTGTCATGGTCAATGTGAAGGTCCAAGGGATACAGTAAACTTGCACTGGTGCATCGGAATCTCATACTGGTTTCCCAGGAACAGTTCAAACAACAAACGCTTAGAAGATTCACTCCTCTTGTACTTAAGTCGGCATTGTCCCTTTTGTATTCAGTCCCGATGCAATGTCTGTGATTCATGGTCAATGCTAAGGTCCAAGGGATACAGTAAACCTGCACTGGTGCATCGGAAACTAATACTGGTCTCCCAGGAGCTGCACAACTCACAAAATCTTAGATGATACACTCTTCTTGTACTTAAGTTGACATTGTGCCTTTTGTATTCAATTCCGATTTGATTTCTGTGTTTCATGGTCAATGCGAAGGTCCAAGGGATACAGTAAACCTGCACTGGAGCATCGCAATCTAATACTGGTCTCCCAGGAGGCGCTCAAAGCACAAACCCTTAGAGGATTCATTCTTCTTGTACTTAAGTCGGCATTGTGCCTATTCTATTCAATCCCGATGCGATATCTCTGTTTCATGCGCAGTGTGAAGGTCCAAGGGATACAGTTAACCTGCTCTGGTGCATCGAAATCGAATACATGTCTCCCAGGAGCCGCTCAAAGCTCAAACTCATAGAAGATTCCCTCTTCTTGTACTTAAGTCGGCATTGTGCATTTTGTATTCAATCCCGTAGCGATATCTAAGCCTCATGGGCAATGTAGAGGTCCATGGGATACAGCAAACCTGTTCTGGTTAAGCGGAATCTAATACTGGTCTCACCGGAGCCGATCAAACCTCAATCTCTTAGAAGATTCACTCTTCTTGTACTTAAGTCGGCATTGTCACTTTTGTATTAAATCCGATGCAATTTCTGTTTTTCATGGTCAATGTGAAGGTCCAACGGATGCAGTTAACCTGCACTAGTTCGTTGGAATCTAATACTGGTCTCCCAGGAGCCGCGCAAACCACAAACACTTAGAAGATTTCTCTTCTTGTACTTAAGTCGGCATTGTCCCTTTTGTATTCAGTCCCGATGCAACTACTATGATTCATGGTCAATGTGAACGACCAAGGGATACAGTAAACCTGCACTGGTTCGTCGGAATCTAATACTGTTCTCCCAGGAGCCGCTCAAACCATAATCTCTTAGAAGATTCATCTTCTTGTACTTAGGTCGGCATTGTCTCTTTTATATTCAATCCCGATCTCATTTCTGTGTTTCATGGTCAATGTGGAGGTCCAAGGGATACAGTAAAATTGCTCTGGTGCATCGGAATTTAATACTGGACACCCAGGAGCCGCTCAAAGTAGAAACTCTTAGCAGATTCTCTCTTCTTGTACTTTAGATGGCATTGTGCCTTTTGTATTCAATCCCGATTCGATATCTGTGTTTCATGGACAATGTGAAGGTCCAAGGGATACAGTAAACCTGCACTGGTGCATCGGAAATTTAATACTGGTCTACCAGGAGTTCCTCAAACCACAAACACATGGAAGATTCACTCTTCTTGTACTTAAGTCGGCATTGTCCTTTTCTATTCAATCCGATGCGATTTCTGTTTTTCATGATCAATGTAAAGGTCCAAGGGATACAGTAAACCGGCACTGGTGCATCGGAATCTAATACTGGTTTCCCAGGAGACGCTCAAACCACAAACTCTTACAAGATTCACTCTTCTTGTACTTCAGCCGGCATTGTGCCTTTACTATTCAATCCCGATGCAATTTCTGTGTTTCATGGTCAATGTGGAAGTCCAAGGGATACAGTAAACCAGCACTGGTGCATCGGAATCTAATACTGGACTCGCAGAAGCCGCTCAAACCACAATCACTTAGAAGATTCACTCTTCTTGTACTTAGGTCGGCGTTGTCCCTTTTGTATTCAGTCCGATGCCATTTCTGTTTTCATGGTCAATGTAAGGGTCCAAGGGATACAGTAAACCTGCACTGGTGCTTCGGAATCTAATACTGTTCTCGCAGGAGCCGCTCAAATCACAAACTCTAAGAAGATTCACTCTTCTTCTACTTAAGTTGGCATTGTCCCCTTTGTATTCAATCCCGATGCAATTTCTGTGTTTTATTTTCAATGTGAAGGTCCAAACGATACAAATAACGCTTCACTGGTGCATCGGAATCCAATACTGCTCTCCCAGGAGCCGCTCAAACCGCAAACACTTAGAAGATTCACTCTTCTTGTACTTAAGTCGGCATTGTCCCTTAAGTATTCAATCCAATGCAATTTCTGTTTTTCATGCTCAATGTAAATGTCCAAGGGATACAGTAAACCTGCACTGGTTCATCGGAATCTAATACTGGTCTCCCAGGAGCCGCTCAAAGCACAAACTCTTAGAAGATCCACTATTCATTTACTTAAGTCGGCATTGTGCATTTTGTATTCAATCCCGATGTGATATCTGTGTTTCATGGTCAATGTGAACGTCCAAGGGATACATTTAACCCTTCACTGGTGCATCGGAAGTTGATACTGGTCTCCCAGGAGCCGCTTAAACCTCCATCACTTAGAAGATTCACTCTTCTTGTACTTAAGTCGGCATTGCCCCTTTTGTATTCAATCCGATGCAATTTCTGTTTTCCATGGACAATGTGAAGGTCCAAGGGATGCATTGAATCAGCACTGGTTCATCGGAATCCAATAGCGGTATCCCAGCAGCCGCTCAAACCACAAACTCTTAGAAGATCTACTCTTCCTCTACTTAAGTCGGCATTGTACCTTTTGTATTCAATCCCGATGCAATTGCTGTGTTTCATGGTCAATGTGAAGGTCCACGGGATACAGTAAACCTGCAGTGGTGCAACGGAATCTAATACTGGTTTCCCAGGAGCCGCTCAAAGCACAAAGTCTTGGAAAATTCACTCTTCTTGCCATTAAGTTGGCATTGTGCCTTTTGTAATTCAATCCCGATGCATTTGCTGTGTTTCATGGTCAATGTGAAGGTGCAAGGGTACAGCAAACCTGCACTGCTGGATCGGAATCTAATACTGGTTTCCTAGGAGCCGTTCAAATCAGCAACTCTCAGAAGATTCAATCTTCTTGTACTTCAACCGGCATTCTGAATTTTTTTTTCAATCCTAGTGCGATTTCTGTGTTTCATGTTCAAAGTGACGGTGCAAGGGATACAATAAACCTTCACTGGTGCTTCGAAAACTAATACTGGTTTTCCAGGAGCAGATCAAACCACAAACTCTTAGATGATTCACTCTTCTTGTACTTAAGTCTGCATTGTATCTTTTGTATTCAATCCCGATGCAATTTCTGTGTTTCATGGTCAATGTGAAGGTCCAAGGGATACAGCAAACCTTCACTGGAGCATCGGAATCTAATACTGGTCTCCAAGGAGCCGCTCAAACCACAAACACATTGAAGATTCACTCTTCTGGTACTTAAGTCAGGTTTGTCCCCTTTGTATTCAATCTCGATGCAAATTCTGTATTTCATCGTCAATGTGACGGTCCAAGGGATACTGTAAAGCCGCACCGGTGCATCGAAATCTAATACTGGTTACCCAGGAGCCGCTCAAATCACATACACATAGAAGATTTACACTCCTTGTACTTAATGCGGCATTGTGCCTTTTCAATTCAATCCCGATGCGATATCTGTCTTTCATGGACAATCTGAAAGTCCAACGGATGCAGTAAACCTGCACAGGTGCATCGGAATCTAATACTTGTCCCCCAGGAGACGATCAAACCACAAACCCTTAGAAGATTCATTCTTCTTTTACTTACGTCGGCATTGTCCCCTTTGTATTCAATCCTGAAGCAATTTCTGTGTTTCACGGTCATTGTGAAGGTCAAAGGTATACAGTTAAACCTTCACCGTTTCATCGGAATCTAAAACTGGTCTCCCAGGAGCCACTCAAATCACAAACACTTAGAAGATTCACTCTTCTTGTACTAAAGCTGGCATTGCCCCTTTTGTGTTCAATCCGAAGTATTTTCTGTTTTTAATGGTCAATGTGAGCTACCACGGGATACAGTAAACATGCACTGGTTCATCGAAATCTGATACTGGTTTCCCAGGAACAGTTCAAACCACAATCTCTTAGAAGATTCACTCTTCGGGTTCTTAAGTCGGCATTGTCCCTTTTGTATTCAGTCCCGATGCAATGTCTGTGTTTCATGGTCAATGCTTGGGTCCAAGGGATACAGTTAACCTGCACTGGTGCATCGGAAAATAATACTGGTCTCCCAGGAGCCGCTCAACGCACATAGGATTTTCATGGTCAATGTGAAGGTCCAAGGGATGCAGTTAACCTGCACTGGTTCGTCGGAATCTTATACTGTTCTCCCAGGAGCCGCGAAAATCACAAACACTTAGAAGATTACTCTTCTTCTACTTAAGTCGGCATTGTCCTTTTGTATTCAGTCCCGATGTAATTACTGTGTTTCATGGTCAATGTGAACGTCCAAGGGATACAGAAACCTGCACTGGTTCATCGGAATCTAATACTGTTCTCCCAGGAGCCGCTCATACCACAAACTCTTAGAAGATTCACTCATCTTGTACTTAAGTCGGCATTGTCGCTTTTGTATTCAATCCGATGCAGTTTCTGTTTTCGTGGTCAATGTGATGGTCCAAAGGATACAGTAAACCTGCACTGAGTCATCGGAATCTAATACTGGTCTCCCAGGAGCCGCCCAAACCACAAATTCTTAGAGGATCCACTCTTCTTGTACTTAAGTTGGCATTGAGACTTTTGTATTTAATCCCGATTCAATTGCTGTGTTTCAAGGTCAATGTGATTGTCCAAGGGATACAGTAAACCTTCTTTGGGGCATCGAAATCTAATACTGGTCTCCCAGGAGCCGCTCAAAGCACAAACTCTTAGAAGATCCACTCTTCTTGTACTTCAGTTGGCATTGTGCCTTTTATAATCAATCCCGATACAATTGCTGTGTTTCATGGTCAATGTAAATGTCCAACGGATAAAGTAAACCGGCACTGGTGCATCGGAATCTAATACTGGTTTCCCAGGAGCCGCTCAAACTACAAAATCTTAGAGGATTCACTCTTCTTGTACTTAAGTCGGCAATGTGCCTTTTGTATTCATTCCCAATGCAATTTCTCTGTTTCATGGGCAATGTAAAGGCCCAAGTGACACAGTGAACCTGCACTGGTGTATCGGATTCTAATAACGGTCTCCCAGGAGCCGCTCAAACCACAAACTCTTAGAAGATTCACTCTTCTTGTACTTCAGCCGGCTTTGTGCCTTTACTATTGAATCCCAATGCAATTTCTGTGTTTCGTGGTCAATGTGAAAGTCCAAGGGATCCAGTAAACCAGCACTGGTGCATCAGAATCTAATACTGGACTCCCAGAAGCCGCTCAAACCAAAATCACTTAGAAGATTCACTCTTCTTGTACTTAGGTCGGCCTTGTCCCTTATGTATTCAGTCCGATGCCATTTCTGTTTTCAGGATCAAGGTAAGGGTCCAAGGGATACAGTAAACCTGCACTGGTGCATCGGAATCTAATACTGGTCTCGCAGGAGCCTCTCATATCACAAACTCTTTGAAGATTCACTCTTCTTGTACTTAAGTCGGCATTGTCCCCTTTGTATTCAATCCCGATGCTATTTCTGTGTTTTATTTTCAATGTGAAGGTCCAAACGATACAAATAACGCTTCACTGGTGCATCGGAATCCAATACTGCTCTCCCAGGAGCCGCTCAAACCGCAAACACTTAGAAGATTCACTCTTCTTGAACTTACGTCGGCATTGTCCCTTTTGTATTCAATTCGATACAATTTCTGTTTTTCATGCTCAATGTGAAGGTCCAAGGGATACAGTAAACCTGCACTGCTTCATCGGAATCTAATACTGGGCTCCCAGGAGCCGCTCAAAGCACAAACTCTTAGTCGATCCACTCTTCTTTTACTTAAGTCGGCATTGTGCCTTTTGTATTGAATCCCGATGCAATTGCTGTGTTTCATGGTCAATGTGAAGGTCCAAGGGATACAGTAAGCCTGCACTGGTGCATCGGAATCTAATACTGGTTTCCCAGGGGCTGCTCAAAGCACAAACTTTTGGAGGATTCGCTCTAATTGTCCTTATGTTGCCAATGTGCCTTTTGTATTCAATCCCGATGCAATTGCTGTGTTTCATGGTCAATTTGAAGGTCCAAGGGTACAGTAAACCTGCACTGGTGCATCCGAATCTTATACTGGTTTCCCAGGAGCCGCTAAAACTACAAACTCTTAGAAAATTCACTCTTCTTGTACTTCAGCCGGCATTGTGCCTTTGGTGTTCAATCCCGATGTGATTTCTGTTCTTCATGGTCAATGGGAAGGTCCAAGGGATACAGTAAACCTGCACTGGTGCATCGGAATCTAATACGGGTCTCCCGGGTGCCGCTCAAAGCACAAACTTTTAGAAAACTTACTCTTCTTGTACTTAAGTCGGCATTGTGCCTTTTGTATTCAATCCCGATGCGATATCTGTGCATCATGTACAATGTAAAGGTCCGAGGGATGCAGTAAACCTGCACTGGTGCATCGGAAACTAATTCTGGTGTCCCAGGGGCAGATCCAACCACAAATTCTTAGAAGATTCACTCTTCTTGTACTTAAGTCGACATTGTGCCTTTTGTATTCAATCCCGATGTGATTTTTGTGTTTCATGGACAATGTGAAGGTCCAAGGGATGCAGCAAACCTGCACTGGTGCATCGGAATCTAATACTTGTCCCCCAGGAGACGATTAAACGACAAACTTTTAGAAGATTCATTCTTCTTGTACTTAAGTCGGCATTGTCCATTTTGTATTCAATCCTGAAGCAATTTCTGTGTTTCATGTTCATTGTGACGTCAAAGGGATACAGTTAACCATTCACCGGTGCATCGGAATCTAATACTGGTCACCCAGGAGCCGCTCAAACCACAAACACTTAGAAGATTCACTCTTCTTGTACTTAAGTCGGCATTGTCCCTTTTGTATTCAGTCCCGATGTAATTACTGTGTTTCATGGTCAATGTGAACGTCCAAGCGCTACAGTAAACCTGCACTGTTCATCGGAATCTAATACTGTTCTCCCAGGAGCCGCTCATACCACAAACTCTTAGAAGATTCACTCTTCTTGTACTTAAGTCGCCATTGTGCCCTTTGTATTCAATCCCGATGCAATTTCTGTAATTCATGGCCACTGTTGAGAACCAAGGGATACAGTAAACCTGCACTGGTGCATCGGATACTAATACTGGTCTGCCAGGTGCCGCTCAAACCACAAAGACTTAGAAGATTCACTCATCTTGTACTTAAGTCGGCATTGTCGCTTTTGTATTCAATCCGATGCAGTTTCTGTTGTCATGGTCAATGTGAAGGTCCAAAGGATACAGTAAACCAGCACTCGTTCATCGGAATCTAACACTGGTGTCCCAGGAGCCGCTCAAACCACAAATTCTTAGAGGATCCACTCTTCTTGTACTTAAGTTGGCATTGAGACGTTTGTATTCAATCCCGATTCAATTGCTGTGTTTCAAGGTCAATGTGATTGTCCAACGGATACAGTAAACCTTCTTTGGTGCATCTAAATCTAATACTGGTCTCCCAGGAGCCGCTCAAAGCACAAACTCTTAGGAGTTCCACTCTTCTTGTACTTCAGTTGATATTGTGCCTTTTATATTCAATCCCGATACCACTGCTGTGTTTCATGGTCAATGTAAAGGTCCAATGGATACAGTAAACCGGCACTGGTGCATCGCAATCTAATACTGGTTTCCCAGGAGTCGCTCAAACGACAAATTACGAGAGAGCACATTCCGGGAAGAGATGGGCAACATATTACTACCGCCCACATATATCTCGCGTAATGATAACAACGAAAAGATCCGAGAAATTAGAGCAAATACGGAAACTTACTAGCAGTCGTTCTTCCCACGCACAATTCGTGAATGGAGCAGGGAAGGGGGGATCAGATAGTGGTACAATAAGTACCCTCCGCCACACACCGTAAGGTGGCTCTCGGAGTATTGATGTAGATGTAGATGTAAACTCTTAGAAGATTCACTCTTCTTGTACTTAGGTCGGCCTTATCCATTTGGTATTCAGTCCGATGCCATTTCTGTTTTCAGGGTCAATGTAAGGGTTCAAGGGATACAGTAAACCTGCACTGGTGAATCGGAATCTAATACTTGTCCCCCAGGAGACGATTAAACGACAAACTTTAAGAAGATTCATTCTTCTTGTACTTAAGTCGGCATTGTCCCCTTTGTATTCAATCCTGAAGCAATTTCTGTGTTTCATTTTCATTGTGAAGGTCAAAGGGATACAGCTAACCTTTCACCGGTGCATGGGAATCTAATACTGGTCACCCAGGAGCCGCTCAAAACATAATCTCTTAAAAGGTTCACTCTTCTTGTCATTAAGTTGGCATTGTGCCTTTTGTAATTCAATCCCGAAGCATTTGCAGTGCTTCATGGTCAATCTGAACTTTCAAGGGTACAGTCATCCTGCACTGGTGCATCCGAATCTAATACTGGTTTCCTAGGAGCCACTCAAACCAGAAACTCTTACAAGATTCACTCTTCTTGTACTTCAACCGGCATTCTGCCTTTTGTATTCAATTACAGTGCGATTTCTGTGTTTCATGGTCAATGTAAAGGTCCGAGGTATACAGTAAACCTGCACTGGTGCATCGGAATCTAATACTGGTCTCCCAGGAGCCGCTCAAAGCACAAACTCTTAGAAGATCCACTCTTCTTGTACTTCAGTTGGCATTGTGCCTTTTATATTCAATCCCGATACAATTGCTGTCTTTCATGGTCAATGTAAAGGTCCAAAGGATACAGTAAACCGGCACTGGTGTATCAGAATCTAGTACTGGTTTCCCAGGAGCTGCTCAAACCACAAACTCTTACAAGATTCACTCTTCTTGTACATCAGCCGGCATTGTGCCTTAACTATTCAATCCCGATGCAATTTCTGTGTTTCATGGTCAATGTGAAAGTCCAAGGGATACAGTAAACCAGCACTGGTGCATCGAAATCTAATACTGGACTCCCAGAAGCCGCTCAAACCACAATCACTTAGAAGATTCACTCTTCTTGTACTTAGGTCGGCCTTGTCCATTTTGTACTCAGTCCGATGCCCTTTCTGTTTTCAGGGTCAAGGTAAGGGTCCAAGGGATACAGTTAACCTGCACTGGTGCATCGGCATCTAATACTGTTCTCGCAGGAGCCTCTCAGATCACAAATTCTAAGAAGATTCACTCTTCTTGTACCTAAGTCGGCATTGTGCCCTTTGTATTCATTCCCGATGCAATTTCTGTGTTTTATTTTCAATGTGAAGGTCCAAACGATACAAATAACGCTTCACTGGTGCATCAGAATCCAATACTGCTCTCCCAGGAGCCGTTCAAACCGCAAACACTTAGAAGATTCACTCTTCTTGTACTAAAGCCGGCATTGTCCCTTTTGTATTCAATCCGATGCAATTTCTGTTTTTCGTGCTCAATGTGAAGGTCCAAGGGATAGAGTAAACCTGCACTGGTTCATCGGAATCTAATACTGGTCTCCCAGGAGCCGCTGAAAGCACAAACTCTTAGAAGATCCATTCTTCTTTTACTTAAGTCGGCATTGTGCCATTTGTATTGAATCCCGATGCAATTGCTGTGTTTCATGGTCAATGTGAAGGTCCAAGGGATAGAGTAAACCTGCACTGGTTCATCGGAATCTAATACTGGTCTCCCAGGAGCCGCTGAAAGCACAAACTCTTAGAAGATCCATTCTTCTTTTACTTAAGTCGGCATTGTGCCATTTGTATTGAATCCCGATGCAATTGCTGTGTTTCATGGTCAATGTGAAGGTCCAAGGGATACAGCAAACCTGCACTGGAGAATCGGAATCTAATACTGGTCTCCCAGGGGCTGCTCAAAACACAAACTCTTGGAGGATTCACTCTAATTGTCCTTAAGTTGCCAATGTGCCTTTTGCATTCAATCCCAATGCCATTGCCGTGTTTCATGGTCAATGTGAAGGTCCAGGGGTACAGTAAACATGCACTGGTGCATCTGAATCTAATACTGGTTTTCCAGGAGCCGTTAAAACCACAAACTCTTAGAAGATTCACTCTTCCTGAACTTAAATCGGCATTGTGCCTTTTGTATTCAATCCCGATGTGATTTCTGTGTTTCATGGACAAGGTGAAGGTCCAAGGGATGCGGCAAACCTGCACTGGTGCATCGGAATCTGATACTTGTCCCTCAGGAGACGATTAAACGACAAACTCTTAGAAGATTCACTTTTCTTGTACTTAAGTTGGCATTGTTCCCTTTGTATTCAATCGCGATGCAATTTCTGTGTTTCATGGTCAATGTGAAGGTCCAAGGGATAGAGAAACCTGCACTGGTTCATCGGAATCTAATTCTGATCTCCCAGGAGCCGCTCACACCACAAACTCTTAGGAGATTCACTCTTCTTGTACTTACGTCGGCATTGCCCCCTCGTATTCTATCCCGATGCAATATCTGTGTTTCATGGTCATTGTGAAGGTCCAAGGTATACAGTTAACCCTTCAGTGGTGCATCGGAATCTAATACTGGTCTCCCAGGAGCCGCTCAAACCACAAACACTTAGAAGATTCACTCTTCTTGTACTTAAGTCGGCATTGTACCTTTTGTATTCAATCCCGATGCAATTGCTGTGTTTCATGGTCAATGTGAAGGTCAAGGGATACAGTAAGCCTTCACTGGTGCATCGGAAACTAATACTGGTCTTCCAGGAGCCACAAACTCATACAAGATTCACTCTTCTTGTACTTAAGTCGGCATTGTCCCTTTTGTATTCAGTCCCAATGCAATTTCCGTGTTTCATGGTCAATGTGAAGATCCAAGGGATACAGTAAACCTGCACTGGTGCATCGGAATCTAATACAGGTTTCCCAGGAGAAGTTCAAACCACAGTCTCTTAGAAGATTCACTCTTCTTGTACTTAAGTCTGCATTGTCCCTTTTGTATTCAGTCACGATGCAATGTCTGTGTTTCATGGTCAATGCTAGGGTCCAAGGGATACAGTTAACCTGCACTGGTGCATCGGAAAATAATACTGGTCTCCCAGGTGCTGCTCAACGCACAAACTCTTAAAAGATCCACTCTTCTTGTACTTAAGTGGGCATTGTGCCTATTCTATTCAATCCCGATGCGATATCTTGGCCTCATGGACAATGTGGAGGTCCAAGGGATACAGCAAACCTGCACTGGTTCATCGGAATCTAATACTGTTCTCCCTGGAGCCGATCAAACCACAACCTCTTAGAAGATTCACTCTTCTCGTACTTAAGTCGGCATTGTCCCTTTTGTATTCAATCCGACGCAGTTTCTGTTTATAATGGTCAATGTGAAGGTCCAAGGGATGCAGTTAACCTGCACTGGTTGGTCGGAATCTAATACTGTTCTGCCAGGAGCCGCGACAATCACAAACACTTAGAAGATTACTCATCTTGTATTTAAGTCGGCATTGTCGCTTTTGTATTCAGTCCCGATGTAATTACTGTGTTTCATGGTCAATTTGAACGTCCAAGGGATACAGTATACCTGCACTGGTTCATCGGAATCTAATACTGGTCTCCCAGGAGCCGCTCATACCACAAACTCTTAGAAGATTCACTCTTCTTGTACTTAAGTCGGCATTGTGCTTTTTGTATTGAATCCCGATGCAATTTCTGTAATTCATGGCCACTGTTAAGGTCCAAGGGATACAGTAAACCTTCACTGGTGCATCGGAAACTAATACTGGTCTTCCAGGAACAGATCAAACCACAAACTCTTAGAAGATTCACTCTTGTTGTACTTAAGTCGGCATTGTCCCCTTTGTATTCAATCTCGTTGCAAATTCTGTGTGTCGTAGTCAATGTTAAGGTCCAAGGGATACAGTAAATCTGTACCGGTGCACCGGAATCTAATACTGGTCACCCAGGAGCAACTCAAACCACAAAAACGTAGAAGATTCACTCTTCTTGTACTTAAGTCGGGTTTGTCTACCTTGTATTCAATCTCGATGCAAATTCTGTATTTCATGGTCAATGGGAAGGTCCAAGGGATACTCTAAACCTGCACCGGTGCATCAGAATCTAATACTGGTCACTCCAGAGAACCTCAAATCACAAACACATAGGAGATTCACTCTTCTTGTACTTAAGTCGGCATTGTGCCTTTTGTATTCAATCCCGATTCGATATCTGTGTTTCATGGGCAATGTGAAGGTCCAACGGATGCAGTAAAGCTGCACTGGTGCAACGGAATCTAATACTGGTTTCCCAGGAACAGTTCAAACCACAATCTCTTAGAAGATTCACTCTTCTTGTACTTAAGTCGGCATTGCCCCTTTGTATTCAATCCTGAAGCAATTTCTGTGTGTCATGGTCAATGTGAAGGTCCAAGGGATACAGTAAACCTCCACTGGTGCATCGGAATCTAATACTGGTCTCCCAGGAGCCGCTCGAACGACAAACTCTTAGACGATTCACTGTTCTTGTACTTAAATTGGCATTGTGCCTTTTGTATTCAATTCCGATGTTATTGCTGTGTTTCATGGTCAATGTAAAGGTCCAAGGGATACAGTAAACCTGCACTGGTACATCGGAATCTAATACTGGATTCCTAGGAGCCGCTCAAACCAGAAACTCTTAGAAGATTTACTCTGCTTGTACTTCAGCCAGCATTGTACCTTTTGTATTCAATCCCGATGCGATTGCTGTGTTTCATGGTCAATGTGAAGGCCCAATGGATACAGTAAACTTGCCCTGGTGCATCGGAATCTCATACTGGTTTCCCAGGAACAGTTCAAACAACAAACGCTTAGAAGATTCACTCTTCTTGTACCTAAGTCGGCATTGTCCCTTTTGTATTCAGTCCCGATGCAATGTCTGTGTTTCATGGTCAGTGCTAAGGTCCAAGGGATACAGTAAACCTGCACTGGTGCATCGGAAACTAATACTGGTCTCCCAGGAGCTGCACAACTCACAAAATCTTAGATGATACACTCTTCTTGTACTTAAGTTGACATTGTGCCTTTTGTATTCAATTCCGATTTGATTTCTGTGTTTCATGGTCAATGCGAAGGTCCAAGGGATACAGTAAACCTGCACTGGAGCATCGCAATCTAATACTGGTCTCCCAGGAGGCGCTCAAAGCACAAACCCTTAGAAGATTCATTCTTCTTGTACTTAAGTCGGCATTGTGCCTATTCTATTCAATCCCGATGCGATATCTCTGTTTCATGCACAGTGTGAAGGTCCAAGGGATACAGTTAACCTGCTCTGGTGCATCGAAATCGCATACTTGTCTCCCAGGAGCCGCTCAAAGCTCAAACTCATAGAAGATTCCCTCTTCTTGTACTTAAGTCGGCATTGTGCATTTTGTATTCAATCCCGTAGCGATATCTAAGCCTCATGGGCAATGTAGAGGTCCATGGGATACAGCAAACCTGTTCTGGTTAAGCGGAATCTAATACTGGTCTCACCGGAGCCGATCAAACCACAATCTCTTAGAAGATTCACTCTTCTTGTACTTAAGTCGGCGTTGTCACTTTTGTATTAAATCCGATGCAATTTCTGTTTTTCATGGTCAATGTGAAGGTCCAACGGATGCAGTTAACCTGCACTAGTTCGTTGGAATCTAATACTGGTCTCCCAGGAGCCGCGCAAACCACAAACACTTAGAAGATTTCTCTTCTTGTACTTAAGTCGGCATTGTCCCTTTTGTATTCAGTCCCGATGCAACTACTATGTTTCATGGTCAATGTGAACGACCAAGGGATACAGTAAACCTGCACTGGTTCGTCGGAATCTAATACTGTTCTCCCAGGAGCCGCTCAAACCATAATCTCTTAGAAGATTCATCTTCTTGTACTTAGGTCGGCATTGTCCCTTTTATATTGAATCCCGATCTCATTTCTGTGTTTCATGGTCAATGTGGTGGTCCAAGGGATACAGTAAAATTGCACTGGTGCATCGGAATTGAATACTGGTCTTCCAGGAGCCGCTCAAAGTAGAAACTCTTAGCAGATTCTCTCTTCTTGTACTTTAGATGGCATTGTGCCTTTTGTATTCAATCCCGATTCGATATCTGTGTTTCATGGACAATGTGAAGGTCCAAGGGTTACAGTAAACCTGCACTGGTGCATCGGAAATTTAATACTGGTCTACCAGGAGCCGCTCAAATCACGAACACATGGGAGATTCACTCTTCTTGTACTTAAGTCGGCATTGTCCTTTTCTATTCAATCCGATGCGATTTCTGTTTTTCATGGTCAATGTAAAGGTCGAAGGGATACAGTAAACCTGCACTGGTCCATCAGAATCTAATACTGGTCTCTCAGGAGCCTCTCAGACCACAAACTCTTAGAAGATTCATTCCTCTTGTACTTAAGTCGGCATTGTCCCATTTGTATTCAGTCTCAATGCAATTTCTTGGTTTTATGGTCAATGTGAGGGTCAAAGGGATACAGTAAATTTGCACTGGTGCATCGGAATCTAATACTGTTCCCCAGGAGCCGCTCAAAGCACAAACTCTTAAAAGATTCACTCTTCTTGTTCTTAAGTTGGCATTGTGCCTTTTGTATTCAATCCCAATGCCATTGCAGTGCTTCATGGTCAATGTGAAGTTTCAAGGGACACAGTAATCCTGCACTGGTGCTTCGGAATCTAATACTGGTTTTCCAGGTTCACTCAAACCACAAACTCTAAGAAGATTCACTCTTTCTGTACTTCAGCTGGCATTGTGTTTCACATCCTATCCCGATGCAATTACTCTGTTTCATGGTCAATGCGAAGGTCCAAGTGATACAGTTAACCAGCACTGGTGCATCGGAAATTAGTACTGGTCTCCCAGCAGCCGCTCAAACCACAAACTCTTAGATGATTCATCCTTCTTGTACTTAAGTCGGCATTGTCCACTTTGTATTCAATCCCGAGGCAATTTTTTTGTTTTGTGGTCAATGTGAAGGTCCAAGGGATACAGTAAACCTGCACTTTTGCATCGGAATCTAATACTGGTCTCCCAGGAGCCGCTCAAACACAAACTCTTAGAAGATTCATTCTTAAAGTACTTATATTGGCATTGTGCCTTTTGTATTCAATACTGATGCTATTGCTGTAGTTTCATGGTCAATGCTAGGGTCCAAGGGATACAGTTAACCTGCACTGGTGCATCGGAAACTAATACTGGTCTCCCAGGAGCTGCTCAACGCACAAACTCTTAGAAGATCCACTCTTCCTGTACTTAAGTTGGCATTGTGCCTTTTGTATTCTATCCCGATGCGATATCTGGGCCACATGGACAATATGGATGTCCAGGGATACAGATAACCTGCACTGGTTCATCGGAATCTAATACTATTCTCCTCGGAGCCAATCAAACCACAACCTCTTAGAAGATTCACTCTTCTTGTACTTAAGTCGGCATTGTCTCTTCTGTATTCAATCCGATGGAGTTTCTGTTTTTCATGGTCAATGTGAAGGTCCATGGGATACAGTAAACCTGCACTGGTGCATCGGAATCTAATACTGGTTTCCCAGGAGGTGCTCAAACCACAATCTCTCAGAAGATTCACTCTTCTTGTACTGAAGTCTTCGTTGTGTCTTTTGTATTCTATCCCGATGCAATTTCTCTGTTTCAAGGTCAATGTAAAGGTCCAAGTGACACAGTAAACCTGCACTGGTGCATCGGAATCTAATATTGGTCTCCCAAGAGCCGCTCAAACCACAAACTCTTAGAAGATTCGCTCTTCGTGTACTTAGGTCGGCAGTGTCCCATTTGTATTCAATCCCGATCTAATTTCTGTGTTTCATGGTCAATGTGAAGGTCTAAGGGATACAGTAAACTTGCACTGGTGCATCGAAATTGAATACTAGTCTTCCAGGAGCCGCTCAAAGTAGAAACTCTTAGCAGATTCTCTCTTCTTGTACTTTAGTTGGCATTGTGCCTTTTGTTTTCAATACCGATTCGATATCTGTGCTTCATGGACAATGTGAAAGCCCAAGGGATACAGTATAGTTGCACTGGTGCATCGGAATTTAGTAGTGGTCTCCCAGAAGCCGATCAAAAAACAAACACCTAGAAGATTCACTCTTGTTGTACGTAAGTCGGCACTGCCCCTTTGTGTTCAGTCCCAATGAAATTTCTGTGTTTCATGGTCAATGTGATGGTCCAAGGGATACAGTAAACCTGCACTGGTGCATCGGAACCTAATACTGGTATACCAGGAGCCGCTCAAACCACAACCACATGGAAGATTCACTCTTCTTGTACTTAAGTCGGCATTGTCCATTTTATTCAATCCGATGCGATTTCTGTTTTTCATGGTCAATGTGAAGGTCCAAGTGACACAGTAAACCTGCACTGGTGCTTCGGAATCTAATACTGGTTTCCCAGGTTCACTCAAACCACAAACTCTAAGAAGATTCACTCTTCTTGTACTTAAGTCTGCATTGTCCCTTTTGTATTCAGTCCCGATGCAATTTCTGTGTTTCATGGTCAATGTGAAGGTCCGTGGGATACAGTAAACCTCCACTGGTGCATCGGAATCTAATGCTGGTCACCCAGGAACCGCTCAAACACATACTTTTAGAAGATTCACTCTTAATGTACTTATATTGGCATTGTGCCTCTTGTATTCAATACTGATGCTATTGCTGTAGTTTCATGGTCAATGCTAGGGTCCAAGGGATACAGTTAACCTGCACTGGTGCATCGGAATGAAATACTGGTCTCCCAGGAGCCGCTCTAAGCACAAACTCTAAGAAGATTCACTCTTCTTGTACTTAAGATGGCATTGTGCCATTTGTATTCAATCCCGATGCGATATCTGTGTTTCATGGAGAATGTGAAGGTCCAAAGGATACAGTAAACTTTCACTGGTGCATCTGAATCTTATACTGGTCTCCCAGGAGCCGCTCAAAACACAAACCCTTAGAAGATTCAATCTTGGTGTACGTAAGTCGGCATTGTGCGTTTGCATTCAATCCCGATGCGATATCTGTGTTTCATGGTCAATTTCAAGGTCCATCGGATAGAGTAAAACTGAACTAGTGCATCGGAGTCAAATACTATTTAATCAGGCGCCGCTCAAACCCCAAATTCTTATAAGATTGACACTTCTTGTACTTCAGCTAGCATTGTGCATTTTGTATTCAATCCCGATGCGATTTCTGTGTTTCGTGGTCAACGTTAATGTCCAAGGTATACAATAAACCTGCACTGGTGCATCGGAATCTAATACTGATCTCCCAGGAACCGCTCTAAGCACAAACTCTTAGAAGATTCACTCTTCTTGTACTTAACTATGCACTGTGCCTTTTGTATCAATCCCGATGCAATTGCTGTGTTTCATGGTCAATGTGAAGGTCCAAGGGATATAGTAAACCTGCACTGGTGCATCGGAATCTAATACTGGTTTCCCAGGAGCCGCCCAAACCACAAGCTCTTAGAAGATTCACTCTTCATTTACTTCTATCGGCATTGTGCCTATTCTATTCAATGCCGATGCGATTTCTGTGTTTCGTGATCAATGCGAGGTCCAAGGGATACAGTAAACCGGCGTTGGTGCATCGGAAATTAATACTGGTCTCCCAGGAGCCGCTCAAAGCAAAAATTCTTAGAAGATTCACTCTTCTTGTACTTAAGTCGGCATTGTGTCTTTTGTATTCATTCCCGATGCGATATCTGTGCGTCATGGACAATGTGAGAGTCCAAGGGATACAGTAAACCTGCACTGGTGCATCGGAATCTAAAACTGGACCCCCAGGAGCCGACCAAACCCCAAACTTTTAGAAGATTCACTCTTCTTGTACTTAGGTCGGCATTGTCCCCTTTGTATTCAATCCCGATGCAATTTCTGTGTTTCATGTTCAATGTGAAGGTCCAGGGAATACAGAAAACCTGCACTGGTGCATCGGAATCTAATACTGGTTTCCCAGAGGCTGCTCAAAGCACAAACTCTTGGAGGATTCGCTCTATTTGTCCTTAAGTCGAATGTGCGTTTTGTACTCAATCCCGATGCAATTGCTGTGTTTCATGGTCAATGGGAAGGTCCAAGGGATACAGTAAACATGTACTGGTGCAACGGATTCTAATACTGGTGTAAAAGGAGCCGCTCAATGCAAAAACACTCTGAAGATGCACTCTTCTTTTGCTTAAGTCGGTATTGTGTCTTTTGTATTCAATCCCGATGCGATATCTGTGTATCATGGACAATGTGAAGTTCCAAGGAATGCAGTAAAACTACATTGGTGCATCGGAATCTAATACTTGGCCCCCAGGAGACGATCAAACCACAAAGTCTTAGATGATTCACCCTTCTTGTACTTAAGTGGCATTGTCCATTTTGTATTCAATCCCGATCTAATTTCTGTGTTTCATGGTCAATGTGAAGGTCCAAGTGATACAGTAAACTTGCACTTTTGCATCGGAATCTAATACTGGTCTCCCAGAAGCCGCTTAAAGCAAAAATTCTTAGAGGATTCACTCTTCTTGTACTTAAGTCGGCATTGTCCCTTTTGTATTCAATCCGATGCAATTTCTGTTTCTCATGGTCAATGTGAAGGTCCAGGGGATACAGTAAACCTGCAGTTTTGCATCGGAATCTAATACTGGTCTCCCAGGAGCCGCTCAAACCACAAGCTCTTAGAAGATTCACTCTTCATTTACTTCCGCCGGCATTGTGCCTTTTCTAATCAATCCCGATGCGATTTCTGTGTTTCGTGGTCTATGCGAGGTCCAAGGGATAAAGTAAACCGGCATTGGTGCATCGGAATTTAATACTGGTCTCCCAGGACTTAAGTACAAGAAGACTGACTCTTCATACTGACTATGTTTTGAACCATTCCTGTGACACTAGTAATAGATTCCGATGCTTCACTTCAGGTTTACTGTATCCCTTGGACCTTCTTATTGACGATGAAACACAGAAATTGCATCGGAATTTAATACAAAAGGCACAATGCCGACTTAAGGACAAGAAAACTGACTCTTCTTAGTGACTTTGTTTTGAACCATTAGTGTGACACTAGTTATAGATTCCGATGCTTCACTCCAGTCTTACTGTATCCCTTGGACCTTGTTATTGATGATGAAACACAGAAATTGCATCGGAATTAAATAGAAAAGGCACAATGCCGACTTAAGTACAAGAAGACTGACTCTTCTTACTGACTATGCTTTGAACCATTCCTGTGACACTAGTTATAGATTCCGATGCTTCACTTCAAGTTTGCTGTATACCTTGGACCTTCTTATTGACGATGAAACATAGAAATTGCATCGGCATTAAATACAAAAGGCACAATGCCGACCTACGTACAAGAAGACTGACTCTTCCTACTGTCTATGTTTTGAACCATTCCTGTGACACTAGTTTTGGATTCCGATGCTTCACTTCAGGTTTACTGTATCCCTCTTACCTTCTTATTGACGATGAAACACAGAAATTGCATCGGAATTAAATACAAAAGCACAATGCCGACTAAAGTACAAGAAGACTGACTCTTCCTATTGTCTATGTTTTGAACCATTCCTGTGACACTAGTTATAGATTCCGATGCTTCACTTCAGGTTTACTGTATCCCTCTGACCTTATTGCCGATGAAACACACAAATTTCATCGGAATTAAATATAAAAGCCACAATGCCGACTTAAGTACAAGAAGACTGACTCTTCGTACTGTCTGTGTTTGGAACCATTCCTGTGACACTAGTTATAGATTCCGATGCGTCACTTCAGTTTTACTGTTTAACTTGGTCCTTCTTATTGACGATGAATCACAGTAATTGCATCGGAATTAAATAGAAAAGGCTCAATGCCGAATTAAGTACAAGGAGACTGACTCTTCTTACTGTCTATATTTTGAACCATTCCAGTGACACTAGTAATAGATTCCGATGCTTCACTTCAGGTTTACTGTTTCCCTTCGACCTTCTTATTGACGATGAAACACTGATATTGCATCGGAATTAAATACAAAATGCACAATGCCGACTTAAGTACAAGAAGACCGACTCTTCATACTGTCTATGTTTTGAACCATTACTGTGACTCTAGTTATAGATTCCGGTGCTTCACTCCAGGTTTACTGTATCCCTTAGACCTACTCATTGACGATGAAACACAGAAATTGCAACGGAATTAAATACAAAAGGCACAATGCGGACTTAAGGACAAGAAGACTGACTCTACTTACTGACTATGTTTTGAACCATTCCTGTGACACTAGTTATAGACTCCGATGGTTGACTTCATGTTTACTGTATCCCTCTGACCCTCTTATTGACGATGAAACACAGAAATTGCATCGGAATTAAATACGAAAGGCACAATGCCGACTTAAGTACAAGAACTCCAACTCTTCTTACTGACTATGTTTTGAACCATTCCTGTGACACTAGTTATAGATTCCGATGCTTCACTTCAGGTTTACTGTATCCCTCTGACCTTCTTAGTGCCGATGAAACACAGAAATTGCATCGGAATTTAATACAAAAGGAACAATGCCGACTTAAGGACAAGAAGACTGACTCTTCTTCCTGTCTTTGTTTTGAACCAATCCTGTGACACTATTTGTAGATTCCGATGCTTCACTTCAGGTTTACTGTATCCCTTGGACCTTCTTATTGACGATGAAACACAGAAATTGCATCGGAATTAAATACAAAAGGCAAAATGCCGACTTAAGTACAAGAACACTGACTCTTCCTACTGGCTACGTTTTGAACCATTCCTGTGACACTAGTTATAGATTGCGACCCTTCACTTCAGGTTTACTGTATCCCTTGTACCTTCTTATTGACGATGAAACACAGAAAGTGCATCAGAATTAAATACAAAAGGCACAATGCCGACTTAAGTACATGAAGACCGACTCTTCTTATTGACAATGATTTGAACCATTCCTGTGATACTAGATTCCGATGCTTCACTTCAGGTTTACTGTATCCCTTGGACATTCTTATTAACGATGAAACACAGAAATAGCATCGGAATTAAATACAAAAGGCACAATGCCGACTGAAGTACAAGAAGACTGACTCTTGTTACTGTCTATGTTTTGAACCATTCCTGTGACACTAGTTATAGGTTGCGATGTTTCACTCCAGGTTTACGATATCCCGTGGACCTTCTTATTGACGATGAAACACAGAAATTCCATCGGAAACAAATACAAAAGGCACAATGCCGACTTAAAGACAAGAAGACTGACTCTTCTTACTGACTATGTTTTGAACCATTCCTGTGACACTAGTTATAGAATCCGATGCTTCACTTCAGGTTTACTGTATCCCTCTGACCTTCTTATTAACGATGACACTCAGAAATAGCATTGGAATTAAATACAAGAGGCACAATGCCGACTTAAGTACAAGAAGACTGACTCTTCTTGCTGTTTTTGTTTTGAACCATTCCATCGACACTAGTTACAGATTCCGATGCTTCACTCCTGGTTTACTGTATCCCTTGGACCTTCTTATTGACGATGAAACACAGAAATTGCATCGGAATTAAATAGAAAAGGCACAATGCCAACGTAAGTACAAGAAGACTGACTCTTCTTACAGACAATGTTTGGAACCATTCGTGTGACACTAGTTATAGATTCCTATGCTACACTCCAGGTTTACTGTATCCCTTGGACCTTCTTATTGACGATGAAACAAAGAAATTGCATCGGAATTAAATACAAAGGGCACAATGCCGACTTAAGTACAAGAAGACTGACTATTCTTCCTGACTGTGTTTTGAACCAATCCTGTGACACTAGTTATAGATTCCGATGCTTCAACTCAGGTTTACTGTATCCCTCTGACCTTCTTATTGACGATGAAACACAGAAATTGCATCGGAAATAAATAGAAAAGGCACAATGTCGACTTAAGTACAAGAGGACTGACTCTTCTTACTGTCTATGTTTTGAACCATTCCTGTGACTCTAGTGATAGATTCCGATGCTTCACTCCAGGTTTACTGTATCCCTTGGACCTTCTTATTGACGATGAAACACAGAAATTGCATCGGAATTAAATAGAAAAGCCACAATGCCGACTTAAGTACAAGAAGACTGACGCTTCTTACTGACTATGTTTTGAACCATTCCTGTGACACTAGTTATAGATTCCGATGCTTCACTTCAGGTTTGCTGTATACCTTGTACCTTGTTATTGGCGATGAAACACAGAAAATGCATCGGAATTAAATACAAAAGGCAAAAAGCCGACTTACGTACAATATGACTGACACTTCCTACTGTCTATGATTTGAACCATTCCTGTGACACTAGTTTTGGATTACGATGCTTCACTTCAGGTTTACTGTATCCCTCTGACGTTCTTATTGACGATGAAACACAGAAATTGCATCGGAATTAAATACAAAAGCCACAATGCCGACTTAAGTACAAGAAGACTGACTCCTCGTACTGTCTATGTGTGGAACCATTCCTGTGACACTAGTTATAGATTCCGATGCTTCACTTCAGGTTTACTGTTTCCCTTGGACCTTCTTATTGACGATGAATCACAGAAATTGCATCGGAATGAAATACAAAAGGCACAATGTCGACTTAAGGACAAGAAGACTGACTCTTCTTACTGACTATGTTTTGAACCATTCCTGTGACACTAGTTATAGATTGCGATGCTTCACTTCAGGTTTACTGTATACCTCTGACGTTCTTATTGACGATGAAACACAGAAATTGCATCGGAATTAAATACAAAAGCCACAATGCCGACTTAAGTACAAGAAGACTGACTCTTCGTACGGTCAATGTGTGGAACCATTCCTGTGACACTAGTTATAGATTCCGATGCTTCACTTCAGGTTTACTGTTTCCCTTGGACCTTCTTATTGACGATGAAACACAGAAATTGCATCGGAATTAAATACAAAAGGCACAATGCCGACTTAAGTATGAGATGACTGACTCTTCCTACTGTCTATGTTTTGAACCATTTCTGTGACACTAGTTATAAAGTCCGATGCTTCACTTCAGGTTTACTGTATCCCTTGGACCTTCTTATTGACGATGAAACACAGAAATTGCATCGGAAAAAAATAGAAAAGGCACAAAGTCGACTTAAGTACAACAGGACTGACTCTTCTTACTGTCTATGTTTTGAACCATTCCTGTGACACTAGTAATAGATTCCGATGCTTCACTTCAGGTTTGCTGTATACCATGGACCTTCTTATTGACGATGAAACACAGAAATTGCATCGGAATTAAATACAAAAGGCACAATGCCGCCTTATGTACAAGAAGACTGACACTTCCTACTGTCTATGATTTGAACCATTCCTGTGACACTAGTTTTGGATTACGATGCTTCACTTCAGGTTTACTGTATCCCTCTGACGTTCGTATTGACGATTAAACACAGAAATTGCATTGGAATTAAATACAAAAGCCACAATGCCGACTTAAGTACAAGAAGACTGACTCTTCGTACTGTCTATGTGTGGAACCATTCCTGTGACACTAGTTACAGATTACGATGCTTCACTCCAGGTTTGCTGTATCCCTTGGATCTTCTTGTTGACGATGAAACACAGAAATTGCATCGGAATTAAATAGAAAAGGCACAATGCCAACGTAAGTACAAGAAGACTGACTCTTCTTACTGACTATGTTTTGAACCATTCCTGTGACACTAGTTATAGATTCCGATGCTTCACTTCAGGTTTACTGTATCCCTTGGACCTTCTTATTGACGAAGAAACACAGAAATTGAATCGGAATTAAATACAAAAGGCAAAATGCCTACTTAAGTATACGAAGACTGACTCTTCTTACTGTCTATGTGTGGAATTATTCCTGTGACACTAGTTATAGATTCCTATGCTACACTCCAGGTTTACTGTATCCTTTGGACCTTCTTATTGACGATGAAATACAGAAATTGCATCGGAATTAAATACAAAGGGCACAATGCCGACTTAAGTACAAGAAGACTGACTCTTCTTCCTGACTGTGTTTTAAACCATTCCTGTGACACTAGTTATAGATTCCAATGCTTCACCTCAGGTTTACTGTATCCCTCTGACCTTCTTACTGACGATGAAACACAGAAAATGCATCGGAATTAAATAGAAAAGGCACAATGCCGACTTAAGTACAAGAAGACTGACTCTTCTTACTGTCTATGTTTTGAACCTTTCCTGTGACACTTGTTATAGATTCCGATTCTTCACTCCAGGTTCACTGTATCCCGTGGACCTTCTTATTGACGGTGAAACACAGAAATTGCATAGGAATTAAATAGAAAATGCATAATGCCGACTTAAGTACAAAAAGACTGACTCTTCTTACTGATTATAGTTTGAACCATTCCTGTGACACTAGTTATAGATTCCGATGCTTTACGTCAGGTTTACTGTATACTTTGGACCATCTTGTTGACGATGAAACACAGAAATTGCATCGGAATTAAATACAAAAGGCACAATGCCAACTTAAGGACAAGAAGACTGACTCTTCTTACTGACTATGTTTTGAACCATTCCTGTGACACTAGTTATAGATTCCGATGCTTCACATCAGGTTTACTGTATCCCTTGGACCTTCGTATTGACGATGAAACACAGAAATTGCATCGGATTTAAATACAAAAGGCAAAATGCCGACTTAAGTGCACGAAGACAGACTCTTCTTACTGTCTATGTTTTGAACCATTCCTGTGACGCTAGTTATAGATTCCGATGCTCCACTTCAGGTTTATTGTATGCTTCTGACCTTCTTATTGACGATGAAACACAGAAATTGCATCGGAAATAAATAGAAAAGGCACAATGTCGACTTAAGTATAAGAGGACTGACTCTTCTTACTGTCTATGTTTTGAACCATTCCTATGACTCTAGTGATAGATTCCGATGCTTCACTCCAGGTTTACTGTATCCCTTGGACCTTCTTATTGACGATGAAACACAGAGATTGCATCGGAATTAAATAGAAAAGCCACAATGCCGACTTACGTACAAGAAGACTGATTCTTCCTTCTGTCATTGTTTTGAACCATTCCTGTGACACTAGTTTTGGATTCCGATGCTTCACTTTAGGTTTACTGTATGCCTCTGACCTTCATATTGACGATGAAACACAGACATTGCATCTGAATTAAATACAGAAGGCACAATGCCGATTTAAGTACAAGAGGACTGACTCTTCCTACTGTCTATGTTTTGAACCATTCCTGTGACACTAGTTATGGATTCCGATGCTTCACTTCAGGTTTACTGTATCCCTCTGACGTTATTATTGACGATGAAACACAGAAATAGCATCGGAATTAAATACAAAAGCCACAATGCCGGCTTAAGTACAAGAAGACTGACTCTTCGTACTGTCTATGTGTGGAACCATTCCTGTGACACTAGTTATAGATTCCGATGCTTCACTTCAGGTTTACTGTTTCCCTTGGACCTTCTTATTGACGATGAAACACAGAAATTGCATTGGAATTAAATACAAAAGCCACAATGCTGACTTAAGTACAAGAAGACTGACTCTTCGTACTGTCTATGTTTGGAACCATTCCTGTGACACTAGTTATAGATTCCGATGCTTCACTTCAGGTTTACTGTATAACTCTGACGTTCTTATTGACGATGAAACACAGAAATTGCATCGGAATTAAATACAATAATCACAATGCCGACTTAAGTACAAGAAGACTGACTCTTCGAACTGTCTATGTGTGGAACCATTCCTGTGACACTAGTTATAGATTCCGATGCTTCACTTCAGGTTTACTGTTTCCCTTGGACCTTCTTATTGACGATGAATCACAGAAATTGCATCGGAATTAAATACAAAAGGCACAATGTCGACTTATAGGACAAGAAGACTGACTCTTCTTACTGACTATGTTTTGAACCATTCCTGTGACACTAGTTATAGATTGCGATGCTTCACTTCAGGTTTACTGTATACCTCTGACGTTCTTATTGACGATGAAACACAGAAATTGCATCGGAATTAAATACAAAAGCCACAATGCCGACTTAAGTACAAGAAGACTGATTCTTCGTACTGTCAATGAGTGGAACCATTCCTCTGACACTAGTTATAGATTCCGATGCTTCACTTCAGGTTTACTGTTTCCCTTGGACTTTCTTATTGACGATGAAACACAGAAATTGCATCGGAATTAAATACAAACGGCACAATGCCGACTTAAGTATGAGATCACTGACGCGTCCTACTGTCTATGTTTTGAACCATTTCTGTGACACTAGTTATAAAGTCCGATGCTTCACTTCAGGTTTACTGTATCCCTTGGACCTTCTTATTGACGATGAATCACAGAAATTGCACCGGAATTAAATACAAAAGGCACAATGCCGACTTAAGTACAAGAAGACTGACACCTCTTACTGTCTATATTTTGAACCATTCCAGTGACACTAGTTATAGATTCCGATGCTTCACTTCAGGATTAATTTATCCCTTGGACCTTCTTATTGACGATGAAACACAGAAATTGCATCGGAATTAAATACAAAAGGCACAAAGCCGACTTAAGTATACGAAGACTGACTCTTCTTACTGTCTATGTTTTGAACCATTTCTGTGACACTAGTTATAGATTCCTATGCTACACTCCAGGTTTACTGTATCCCTTGGACCTTCTTATTGACGATGAAACACAGAAATTGCATCGGAATTAAATACAAAGGGCACAATGCCGACTTAAGTACTAGAAGACTGACTCTTCTTCCTGACTGTGTTTTGGACCATTCCTGTGACACTAGTTATAGATTCCGATGCTGCACCTCAGGTTTACTGTACCCCTCTGACCTACTTATTGACGATGAAACACAGAAATTGCATCGGAATTAAATAGAAAAGGCACAATGCCGACATAAGTACAAGAAGACTGACTCTTCTTACTGTCTATGTTTTGAACCTTTCCTGTGACACTTGTTATAGGTCCCGATTCTTCACTAAAGGTTTACTGTATCCCTTGGACCTTCTTATTGACGATGAAACACAGAAATTGCATTGGAATTAAATAGAAAAGGCACAATGCTGACTTAAGTACAAAAAGACTGACTCTTCTTACTGATTATAGTTGGAAACATTACTGTGACACTAGTTATAGATTCCTATGCTTTACGTCAGGTTTACTGTATACCTTGGACGTTCTTATTGACGATGAAACACAGATATTGCATCGGAATTAAATACAAATGGCACAATGCCGACTTACGTACAAGAAGACTGACACATCCAACTGTCATTGTTTTGAACCATTCCTGTGACACTAGTTTTGGATTCCGATGCTTCACTTCAGGTTTACTGTATCCCTCTGACCTTCATATTGACGATGAAACACAGACATTGCATCGGAATTAAATACAGAAGGCACAATGCTGACTTAAGTACAAGAGGACTGACTCTTCCTACTGTCTATGTTTTGATCCATTCCTGTGACACTAGTTATGGATTCCGATGCCTCACTTCAGGTTTACTGTATCCCTCTGACCTTATTGCCGATGAAACACAGAAATTGCACCGGAATTAAATACAAAAGGCACAATGCCGACTTAAGGACAAGAAGACTGACTCTTCTTACTGACTATGCTTTGAACCATTCCTGTGACACTAGTTATAGATTCCGATGCTTCACCTCAGGTTTACTGTATCCCTCTGATGTTCTTATTGACGATGAAACACAGAAATTGCATCGGAATTAAATACAAAAGCCACAATGCCGACTTAAGTACAAGAAGACTGACTCTTCGTACTGTCTATGTGTGGAACCATAACTGTGACACTAGTTATAGATTCCGATGCTTCACTTCAGGTTTACTGTTTCCCTTGGACCTTCTTATTGACGATGAATCACAGAAATTGCATCGGAATTAAATACAAAAGGCACAATGTCGACTTAAGGACAAGAAGACTGACTCTTCTTACTGACTATGCTTTGAACCATTCCTGTGACACTAGTTATAGATTGCGATGCTTCACTTCAGGTTTACAGTATACCTCTGACGTTCTTTTTGACGATGAAACACAGAAATTGCATCGGAACTAAATACAAAAGCCACAATGCCGACTTAAGTACAAGAAGACTGACTCTTCGTACTGTCAATGTGTGGAACCATTCCTGTGACACTAGTTATAGATTCTGATGCTTCACTTCAGGTTTACTGTTTCCCTTGGACCTTCTTATTGACGATGAAACACAGAAATTGCATCGGAATTAAATACAAAAGGCACAATGCCGACTTAAGTATGAGATGTCTGACGCTTCCTACTGTCTATGTTTTGAACCATTTCTGTGACACTAGTAATAAAGTCCGATTCTTCACTTCAGGTTTACTGTATCCCTTGGACCTTCTTATTGACGATGAATCACAGAAATTGCACCGGAATTAAATACAAAAGGCACAATGCCAACTTAAGTACAAGAAGACTGACACTTCTTACTGTCTATATTTTGAACCATTCCAGTGACACTAGTTATAGATTCCGATGCTTCACTTCAGGTTTAATGTATCCCTTGGACCTTCTTATTGACGATGAAACACAGAAATTGCATCGGAATTAAATACAAAAGGCACAATGCCGACTTAAGTATACGAAGACTGACTCTTCTTACTGTGTATGTTTTGAACCATTCCTGTGACACTAGTTATAGATTCCTATGCTACACTCCAGGTTTACTGTATCCCTTGGACCTTCTTATTGACGATGAAACACAGAAATTGCATCGAAATTAAATACAAAGGGCACAATGCCGACTTAAGTACAAGAAGACTGACTCTTCTTCCTGACTGTGTTTTCAACCATTCCTGTGACACTAGTTATAGATTCCGATGCTGCACCTCAGGTTTACTGTACCCCTCAGACCTACTTATTGACGATGAAACACAGAAATTGCATAGGAATTAAATAGAAAAGGCACAATGCCGACTTAAGTACAAGAAGACTGACTCTTCTTACTGTCTATGTTTTGAACCTTTCCTGTGACACTTGTTATAGATTCCGATGCTTCACTCCAGGTTTACTGTAGCCCTTGGACCTTCTTATTGACGATGAAACACAGAAATTGCATCGGAATTAAATAGAAAAGGCACAATGCTGACTTAAGTACAAAAAGACTGACTCTTCTTACTGATTATAGTTGGAACCATTACTGTGACACTAGTTATAGATTCCGATGCTTTACGTCAGGTTTACTGTATACCTTGGACCTTGTTATTGACGATGGAACACATAAATTACATCGGAATTAAATGGAAAAGTCACAATGCCTTCTTAAGTACTAGAAGACTGACTCTTCTTAATGACTATGTTTTGAACCATTCCTGTGACACTAGTTATAGATTCCCATTCTTCACTTCAGGTTTACTGTATCCCTTGGACCTTCTTATTGACGGTGAAACACGGAAATTGCATCGGAATTAAATACAAAAGGCACAATGCCGACTTAAGTGCAAGAAGACTGACTCTTCCTACTGTCTATGTTTTGAACCATTCCATTGACACTAGTTACAGATTACGATGCTTCACTCCAGGTTTACTGTATCCCTTGGACATTCTTATTGACGATGAAACACTGATATTGCATCGGAATTAAATACAAAAGGCACAATGCCGACTTAAGTACAAGAAGACCGACTCTTCTTACTGTCTATGTTTTGAACCATTATTGTGAATCTAGTTATAGATTCCGGTGCTTCACTCCAGGTTTACTGTATCCCTTGGACCTACGTATTGACGATGAAACACAGAAATTGTATCGGAAATAAATACAAAAGGCACAATGCCGACTTAAGGACAAGAAGACTGACTCTTCTTACTGACTATGTTTTGAACCATTCCTGTGACACTAGTTATAGACTCCGATGTTTGACTTCATGTTTTCTGTATCCCTCTGACCCTCTTATTGACGATGAAACACAGAAATTGCATCGGAATTAAATACAAGAGGCACAATGCCGACTTAAGTACAAGAAGACTGACTCTTCTTACTGTCTATGTTTTGAACCAATCCTGTGACACTAGGTGTAGATTCCGATGCTTCACTTCATCTTCACTGTATCCCTTGGACATTCCTATTGACGATGAAACACAGAAATTGCATCGGAATTAAATATAAATGGCACAATGCCGACTTAAGTACAAGAAGACTGACTTTTCGTACTGTCTATGTTTGGAAACATTCCTGAGACACTAGTTATAGATTCCGATGCTTCACTTCAGGTTTGCTGTATCCCTTGGACCTTCGTATTGACGATGAAACACAGAAATTGCATCGGATTTAAATACAAAAGGCTAAATGCCCACTTAAGTACACGAAGACAGACTCTTCTTACTGTCTATGTTTTGAACCATTCCTGTGACACTAGTTATAGATTCCGATGCTCCACTTCAGGTTTATTGTATCCCTCTGACCTTCTTATTGACGATGAAACACAGAAATTGCATCGGAAATAAATAGAAATGGCACAATGTCGACTTAAGTATAAGAGGACTGACTCTTCTTACTGTCTATGTTTTGAACCATTCCTGTGACTCTAGTGATAGATTCCGATGCTTCACTCCAGGTTTACTGTATCCCTTGGACCTTCTTATTGACGATGAAACACAGAGATTGCATCGTAATTAAATAGAAAAGGCACAATGCCGACTTACGTACAAGAAGACTGACACTTCCTACTGTCATTGTTTTGAACCATTCCTGTGACACTAGTTTTGGATTCCGATGCTTCACTTCAGGTTTACTGTATCCCTCTGACCCTCATATTGACGATGAAACACAGACATTGCATCGGAATTAAATACAGAAGGCACAATGCCGAATTAAGTACAAGAAGACTGACTCATCCTACTGTCTATGTTTTGAACCATTCCTGTGACACTAGTTATGGATTCCGACAGTTCACTTCAGGTTTACTGCGTCCCTCTGACCTTATTGCCGATGAATTACAGAAATTGCATCGGAATTAAATACAATAGGCACAATGCCGACTTAAGGACAAGAAGACTGACTCTTCTTACTGACTATGTTTTGAACCATTCCTGTAACACTAGTTATAGATTCCGATGCTTCACCTCAGGTTTACTGTATCCCTCTGACGTTCTTATTGACGATGAAACACACAAATTGCATCGGAATTAAATACAAAAGGCACAATGCCGACTTAAGTACAAGAAGACCGACTCTTCGTACTGTCTATGTGTGGAACCATTCCTGTGACACTAGTTATAGATTCCGATGCTTCACTTCAGGTTTACTGTTTCACTTGGACCTTCTTATTGACGATGAAACACAGAAATTGCATCGGAATTAAATACAACAGGCACAATGCCGACTTAAGTATTATATGACTGACTCTTCCTACTGTCTATGTTTTGAACCATTTCTGTGACACTAGTTATAGAGTCAGATGCTTCACTTCAGGTTTACTGTACCCCTTGGACCTTCTTATTGACGATGAATCACCGAAATTGCATCGGAATTAAATACAAAAGGCACAATGTCGACTTAAGGACAAGAAGACTGACTCTTCTTACTGACTATGTTTTGAACCATTCCTGTGACACTAGTTATAGATTCCGATGCTTCACTGCAGGTTTACTGTATACCTCTGACGTTCTTATTGACAATGAAACACAGAAATTGCATCGGAATTAAATACAAAAGCCACAATGCCGACTTAAGTACAAGAAGACTGACTCTTCGTACTGTCAATGTGTGGAACCATTCCTGTGACACTAGTTATAGATTCTGATGCTTCACTTCAGGTTTACTGTTTCCCTTAGACCGTCTTATTGACGATGAAACACAGAAATTGCATCGGAATTAAATACAAAAGGCACAATGCCGACTTAAGTATGAGATGTCTGACGCTTCCTACTGTCTATGTTTTGAACCATTTCTGTGACACTAGTTATAAAGACCGATGCTTCAGTTCAGGTTTACTGTATCCCTTGGACCTTCTTATTGACGATGAATCACAGAAATTGCACCGGAATTAAATACAAAAGGCACAATGCCGACTTAAGTACAAGAAGACTGACACTTCCTACTGTCTATATTTTGAACCATTCCAGTGACACTAGTTATAGATTCCGATGCTTCACTTCAGGTTTAATGTATCCCTTGGACCTTCTTATTGACGATGAAACACAGAAATTGCATCGGAATTAAATACAAAAGGCACAATGCCGACTTAAGTATACGAAGACTGACTCTTCTTACTGTCTATGTTTTGAACCATTCCTGTGACACTAGTTATAGATTCCTATGCTACACTCCAGGTTTACTGTATCCCTTGGACCTTCTTATTGACGATGAAACACAGAAATTGCATCGAAATTAAATACAAAGGGCACAATGCCGACTTAAGTACAAGAAGACTGACTCTTCTTCCTGACTGTGTTTTGAACCATTCCTGTGACACTAGTTATAGATTCCGATGCTGCACCTCAGGTTTACTGTAAACCTCTGACCTACTTATTGACGATGAAACACAGAAATTGCATAGGAATTAAATAGAAAAGGCACAATGCCGACTTAAGTACAAGAAGACTGACTCTTCTTACTGTCTATGTTTTGAACCTTTCCTGTGACACTTGTTATAGATTCCGATGCTTCACTCCAGGTTTACTGTAGCCCTTGGACCTTCTTATTGACGATGAAACACAGAAATTGCATCGGAATTAAATAGAAAAGGCACAATGCTGACTTAAGTACAAAAAGACTGACTCTTCTTACTGATTATAGTTGGAACCATTACTGTGACACTAGTTATAGATTCCGATGCTTTACGTCAGGTTTACTGTATACCTTGGACCTTCTTATTGACGATGAAACACAGAAATTGCATCGGAATTAAATACAAATGGCACAATGCCGACTTAAGTACAAGAAGACTGACTCTCCTTCGGGTCTATGTTTTGAACCATTTCTGTGACACTAGTTATAGATTCCGATGCTTCACTTCAGGTTTACTGTATCCCTTGGACCATCTTATTGACGATGAAACACAGAAATTGCATCGGAATTAAATACAAAAGGCACAATGCCGACTTAAGTACAAGAAGACTGACTCTTCATACTGTCTATGTTTTGAATCATTCCTGTGACACTAGTTATAGATTCCGATGCTTCACTTCAGGTTTACTGTATCCCTTGGACCTTCGTATTGACGATGAAACACAGAAATTGCATCGGAATTAAATAGAAAAGGCACAATGCCGACTTAAATACAAGACGACTGACTCTTCTTACTGACTATGTTTTGAACCATTCCTGTGACACAAGTTATAGATTCCGATGCTTCACTTCAGGTTTGCTGTATACCTTGGACCTTCTTAGGGACGATGAAACACAGAAATTGCATCGGAATTAAATACAGAAGGCACAACTCAAACTTAAGTACAAGAAGACTGACTCTTCTTACTGTCTATGTTTTGAACCAATCCTGTGACACTAGTTATGGATTCCGACGCTTCACTTCAGGTTTACTGCGTCCCTCTGACCTTATTGCCGATGAATTACAGAAATTGCATCGGAATTAAATACAATAGGCACAATGCCGACTTAAGGACAAGAAGACTGACTCTTCTTACTGACTATGTTTTGAACCATTCCTGTGACACTAGTTATAGATTCCGATGCTTCACCTCAGGTTTACTGTATCCCTCTGACGTTCTTATTGACGATGAAACACAGAAATTGCATCGGAATTAAATACAAAAGGCACAATGCCGACTTAAGTACGCGAAGACTGACTCTTCGTACTGTCTATGTGTGGAACCATTCCTGTGACACTAGTTATAGATTCCGATGCTTCACTTCAGGTTTACTGTTTCACTTGGACCTTCTTATTGACGATGAAACACAGAAATTGCATCGGAATTAAATACAACAGGCACAATGCCGACTTAAGTATTATATGACTGACTCTTCCTACTGTCTATGTTTTGAACCATTTCTGTGACACTAGTTATAGAGTCAGATGCTTCACTTCAGGTTTACTGTACCCCTTGGACCTTCTTATTGACGATGAATCACAGAAATAGCATCGGAATTAAATACAAAAGGCACAATGTCGATTTAAGGACAAGAAGACTGACTCTTCTTACTGACTATGTTCTGAACCATTCCTGTGACACTAGTTATAGATTCCGATGCTTCACTTCAGGTTTACTGTATACCTCTGACGTTCTTATTGACAATGAAACACAGAAATTGCATCGGAATTAAATACAAAAGCCACAATGCCGACTTAAGTACAAGAAGACTGACTCTTCGTACTGTCAATGTGTGGAACCATTCCTGTGACACTAGTTATAGATTCCGATGCATCACTTCAGGTTTACTGTTTCCCTTGGACCTTCTTATTGAAGATGAAACACAGAAATTGCATCGGAATTAAATACAAAAGGCAAAATGCCGACTTAAGTATGAGATGACTGACTCTTCCTACTGTCTATGTTTTGAACCATTCCAGTGACACTAGTTATAGATTCCGATGCTTCACTTCAGGTTTACTGTATCCCTTGGACGTTCTTATTGACGATGAAACACAGAAATTGCATCGGAATTAAATACAAAAGGCACAATGCCGACTTAAGTATACGAAGACTGACTCTTCTTACTGTCTATGTTTTGAACCATTCCTGTGACACTAGTTATAGATTCCTATGCTACACTCCAGGTTTACTGTATCCCTTGGACCTTCTTATTGACGATGAAACACAGACATTGCATCGGAATTAAATACAAAGGGCACAATGCCGACTTAAGTACAAGAAGACTGACTCTTCTTACTGTCTATGTTTTGAACCAATCCTGTGACACTAGTTGTAGATTCCGATGCTTCACTTCAGGTTCACTGTATCCCTTGGACCTTCTTATTGACGATGAAACACAGAAATTGCATCGGAATTAAATACAAACGGCACATTGCCGACTGAAGTACAAGAAGACTGACTCTTCGTACTGTCTATGTTTGGAACCATTCCTGAGACACTAGTTACAGATTCCGATGCGTCACTTCAGGTTTACTGTTTCCCTTGGACCTTCTTATTGACGATGAATCACAGAAATTGCATCGGAATTAAATAGAAAAGGCACAATGCTGACTTAAGTACAAAAGGACTGACTCTTCTTACTGATTATAGTTGGAACCATTCCTGTGACACTAGTTATAGATTCCGATGCTTTACGTCAGGTTTACTGTATACCTTGGACCTTCTTATTGACGATGAAACACAGAAATTGAATCGCAATTAAATACAAATGGCACAATGCCGCCTTAAGTACAAGAAGACTGACTCTTCCTACTGCATATGTTTTGTACCATTACTGTGACACTAGTTGAGGATTCCGATGCTTCACTTCCGGTATACTGTATCCCTCTGACCTTCATACTGACGATGAAACACTGAAATTGCATCGGAATTAAATACAAAAGGCACAATGTCGACTTAAGTACAAGAGGACTGACTCTTCTTACTGTCTATGTTTTGAACCATTCCTGTGACTCTAGTGATAGATTCCAATGCTTCGCTTCAGGTTTGCTGGATACCTTGGACCTTCTTATTGACGATGAAACACAGAAATTGCATCGGAATTAAATACAAAAAGCACAATGCCGACTTACGTACAAGAAGACTGACACTTCCTACTGTCTATGTTTTGAACCATTCCTGTGACACTAGTTTTGGATTCCGATGCTTCACTTCAAGTTTACTGTATCCCTCTGACCTTCTTATTGACGATGAAACACGGAAATTGCATCGGAATTAAATACAAAAGGCACAATGCACACTTAAGTACAAGAAGACTGACTCTTCCTAGTGTCTATGTTTTGAACCATTCCATTGACACTAGTTATAGATTCCGATGCTTCACTCCAGGTTTACTGTATCCCTTGGACCTTGTTATTGACGATGGAACACATAAATTGCATCGGAATTAAATGGAAAAGTCACAATGCCACCTTCAGTACTAGAAGACTGACTCTTCTTAATGACTATGTTTTGAACCATTCCTGTGACACTAGTTATAGATTCCCATTCTTCGCTTCAGGTTTACTGTATCCCTTGGACCTTCTTATTGACGGTGAGACACGGAAATTGCATCGGAATGAAATACAAAAGGCACAATGCCGACTTAAGTACAAGAAGACTGACTCTTTACTACTGCCTATGTTTTGAACCCTTCCATTTACACTAGTTATAGATTACGATGCTTCACTCCAGGGTTACTGTATCCCTTGGACCTTCTTATTGACGATGATACACTGATATTACATCGGAATTAAATACATAAGGCACAATGCCGACTCAAGTACAAGAAGACCGACTCTTCTTACTGTCTATGTTTTGAACCATTATTGTGACTCTAGTTATAGTTTCCGGTGCTTCACTCCAGGTTTACTGTATCTCTTGGACCTACTTATTGACGATGAAACACAGAAATTGTATCGGAAATAAACACAAAAGGCACAATGCCGAATTCAGAACAAGAAGACTGAATCTTCTTACTGACTATGTTTTGAACCATTCCTGTGACACTAGTTATAGACTCCGATGCTTGACTTCATATTTTCTGTATGCCTCTGACCCTCTTATTGACGATGTAACACAGAAATTGCATCGGATTTAAATACAAGAGGCACAATGCCGACTTAAGTACAAGAAGACTGACTCTTCTTACTGACTATGTTTTGAACCATTCCTGTGACACTAGTTATAGATTCCGATGCTTCACTTCAGGTTTGCTGTATACCTTGGACCTTCTTATTGACGATGAAACACAGAAATTGCATCGGAAATTAAATTACAAAAGGCACAATGCCGACTTACGTACAAGAAGACTGACACTTCCTACTGTCTATTTGTTGAACCATTCCTGTGACACTAGTTTTGGATTCCGATGCTTCACTTCAGGTTTACTGTATCCCTCTGACCCTCTTATTGACGATGAAACACAGAAATTGCATCGGAATTAAATACAAAATTCACAATGCCGACTTAAGTACAAGAAGATTGACTCGTCCTACTGACTATGATTTGAACCATTCCTGTGACACTAGTTATAGATTCCGATGCTTCACCTCAGGTTTACTTTATCCCTCTGACGTTCTTATTGACGATGAAACACAGAATTAAATACAAAAGCCACAATGCCGACTTAAGTACAAGAAGAATGACTCTTCATACTGTGTATGTGTGGAAAAAATTCCTGTGACACTAGTTATAGATTCCGATGCTTCACTTCAGGTTTACTGTATCCCTTGGACCTTCTTATTGACGATAAAAACGGTAATTGCATTGGAATTAAATACAAAAGGCACAATGCCGACTTAAGTACAAGAAGACTGACTCTTCCTACTGTCTATGTTTTGAACCATTCCATTGACACTAGTTATAGATTCCGATGCTTCACTCCAGGTTTACTGTATCCCTTGGACCTTGTTATTGACGATGAAACACATAAATTGCATCGGAATTAAATGGAAAATTCACAATGCCGTCTTAAGTACAACAAGACTGAATCTTCTTAATGACTATGTTTTGAACCATTTGTGTGACACTAGTTATAGATTCCCATGCTTCACTTCAGGTTTACTGTATCCCTTGGACCTTCTCATTGACGTTGAACACGGAAATTGCATCGGAATTAAATACAAAAGGCACAATGCCGACTTAAGTACAAGAAGACCGACTCTTCCTACTGTCTATGTTTTGAACCATTCCATTGACACTAGTTACAGATTCCGATGCTTCACTCCAGGTTTACTGTATCGCTTGGACCTTCTTATTGACGATGAAACACTGATATTGCATCGGAATTAAAAAAAAAATCACAATGCCGACTTAAGTACAAGAAGACCGACTCTTCTTACTGTCTATGTTTTGAACCATTCCTGTGACCCTAGTTATATGTTCCGGTGCTTCACTCCAGGTTTACTGTATCCCTTGGACCTACTTATTGACGATGAAACACAGAAATTGCGTCGGAATTATATACAAAAGGCACAATGCCGACTTAAGGACAAGAAGACTGACTCTTCTTACTCACTATGTTTTGAACCATTCCTGTGACACTAGTTATAGACTCCGATGCTTGACTTCATGTTTACTGTATCCCTCTGACCCTCTTATTGACGATGAAACACAGAAATTGCATCGGAATTAAATACAAGAGGCACAATGACGACTTAAGTACAAGAAGACTTACTCTTCTTACTGTCTATGTTTGAACCAATCCTGTGACACTAGTTGTAGATTCCGATGTTTCAGTTCAGGTTCCCTGTTTTTCCTTTTACCTTCTTATTGACGATGAAACACAGAAATTGCATCGGAATTAAATAGAAAAGGCACAATGCCGACTTAAGTACAAGAAGACTGACTCTTCTTACTGTCTATGTTTTGAACCTTTCCTGTGACACTTGTTATAGATTCCGATGATTCACTCCAGGTTTACTGTATCCCTTGGACCTTCGTATTGACGATGAAACACTGATATTGCATCGGAATTAAAAAAAAAATCACAATGCCGACTTAAGTACAAGAAGACCGACTCTTCTTACTGTCTATGTTTTGAACCATTCCTGTGACCCTAGTTATATGTTCCGGTGCTTCACTCCAGGTTTACTGTATCCCTTGGACCTACTTATTGACGATGAAACACAGAAATTGCGTCGGAATTATATACAAAAGGCACAATGCCGACTTAAGGACAAGAAGACTGACTCTTCTTACTGACTATGTTTTGAACCATTCCTGTGACATAGTTATAGACTCCGATGCTTGACTTCATGTTTACTGTATCCCTCTGACCCTCTTATTGACGATGAAACACAGAAATTGCATCGGAATTAAATACAAGAGGCACAATGACGACTTAAGTACAAGAAGACTGACTCTTCTTACTGTCTATGGTTTGAACCAATCCTGTGACACTAGTTGTAGATTCCGATGTTTCAGTTCAGGTTCACTGTTTTTCCTTTTACCTTCTTATTGACGATGAAACACAGAAATTGCATCGGAATTAAATAGAAAAGGCACAATGCCGACTTAAGTACAAGAAGACTGACTCTTCTTACTGTCTATGTTTTGAACCTTTCCTGTGACACTTGTTATAGATTCCGATGCTTCACTCCAGGTTTACTGTATCGCTTGGACCTTCTTATTGACGATGAAACACTGATATTGCATCGGAATTAAAAAAAAAATCACAATGCCGACTTAAGTACAAGAAGACCGACTCTTCTTACTGTCTATGTTTTGAACCATTCCTGTGACCCTAGTTATATGTTCCGGTGCTTCACTCCAGGTTTACTGTATCCCTTGGACCTACTTATTGACGATGAAACACAGAAATTGCGTCGGAATTATATACAAAAGGCACAATGCCGACTTAAGGACAAGAAGACTGACTCTTCTTACTCACTATGTTTTGAACCATTCCTGTGACACTAGTTATAGACTCCGATGCTTGACTTCATGTTTACTGTATCCCTCTGACCCTCTTATTGACGATGAAACACAGAAATTGCATCGGAATTAAATACAAGAGGCACAATGACGACTTAAGTACAAGAAGACTTACTCTTCTTACTGTCTATGTTTGAACCAATCCTGTGACACTAGTTGTAGATTCCGATGTTTCAGTTCAGGTTCACTGTTTTTCCTTTTACCTTCTTATTGACGATGAAACACAGAAATTGCATCGGAATTAAATAGAAAAGGCACAATGCCGACTTAAGTACAAGAAGACTGACTCTTCTTACTGTCTATGTTTTGAACCTTTCCTGTGACACTTGTTATAGATTCCGATGATTCACTCCAGGTTTACTGTATCCCTTGGACCTTCGTATTGACGATGAAACACTGATATTGCATCGGAATTAAAAAAAAAATCACAATGCCGACTTAAGTACAAGAAGACCGACTCTTCTTACTGTCTATGTTTTGAACCATTCCTGTGACCCTAGTTATATGTTCCGGTGCTTCACTCCAGGTTTACTGTATCCCTTGGACCTACTTATTGACGATGAAACACAGAAATTGCGTCGGAATTATATACAAAAGGCACAATGCCGACTTAAGGACAAGAAGTCTGACTCTTCTTACTGACTATGTTTTGAACCATTCCTGTGACATAGTTATAGACTCCGATGCTTGACTTCATGTTTACTGTATCCCTCTGACCCTCTTATTGACGATGAAACACAGAAATTGCATCGGAATTAAATACAAGAGGCACAATGACGACTTAAGTACAAGAAGACTGACTCTTCTTACTGTCTATGGTTTGAACCAATCCTGTGACACTAGTTGTAGATTCCGATGTTTCAGTTCAGGTTCACTGTTTTTCCTTTTACCTTCTTATTGACGATGAAACACAGAAATTGCATCGGAATTAAATAGAAAAGGCACAATGCCGACTTAAGTACAAGAAGACTGACTCTTCTTACTGTCTATGTTTTGAACCTTTCCTGTGACACTTGTTATAGATTCCGATGCTTCACTCCAGGTTTACTGTATCCCTTGGACCTTCGTATTGACGATGAAAAACTGATATTGCATCGGAATTAAAAAAAAAAATCACAATGCCGACTTAAGTACAAGAAGACCGACTCTTCTTACTGTCTATGTTTTGAACCATTCCTGTGACCCTAGTTATATGTTCCGGTGCTTCACTCCAGGTTTACTGTATCCCTTGGACCTTCGTATTGACGATGAAACACAGAATGTGCATCGGAATTAAATAGAAAAGGCACAATGCTGACTTCAGTACAAAAAGACTGACTCTTCTTACTGATTATAGTTGGAACCATTCCTGTGACACTAGTTATAGATTCCGATGCTTTACGTCAGGTTTACTGTATACCTTGGACCTTCTTATTGACGATGAAACACAGAAATTGAATCGGAATTAAATACAAATGGCACAATGCCGACTTAAGTACAAGAAGACTGACTCTTCCTACTGCATATGTTTTGTACCATTACTGTGACACTAGTTGTGGATTCCGATGCTTCACTTCCGGTATACTGTATGCCCCTGACCTTCATACTGACGATGAAAAACAGAAATTGCATTGGAATTAAATACAAAAGGCACAATGTCGACTTAAGTACAAGAGGACTGACTCTTCTTACTCTCTATGTTTTGAACCATTCCTGTGACTCTAGTGATAGATTCCGATGCTTCACTTCAGGTTTGCTTTATACCTTGGACCTTCTTATTGATGATGAAACACAGAAATTGCATCGGAATTAAATACAAAAGGCACAATGCCGACTTACGTACAAGAAGACTGACACTTCCTACTGTCTATGATTTGAACCATTCCTGTGACACTAGTTTTGGATTCCGATGCTTCACTTCAAGTTTACTGTATCCCTCTGACCTTCTTATTGACGATGAAACACGGAAATTGCATCGGAATTAAATACAAAAGGCACAATGCCGACTTAAGTACAAGAAGACTGACTCTTCGTACTGTCTATGTTTGGAACCATTCCTGAGACACTAGTTATAGATTCCGATGCGTCACTTCAGGTTTACTGTTTCCCTTGGACCTACTTATTGACGATGAATCACAGAAATTGCATCGGAATTAAATAGAAAAGGCACAATGCCGACATAAGTACAAGCAGTCTGACTCTTCTTACTGTCTATATTTTGAACCAATCCAGTGACACTAGTTATAGATTCCGATGCTTCACTTCAGGTTTACTGTTTCCCTTGGACCTTGTTATTGACGATGAAACACAGAAATTGCATCGGAAATAAATAGAAAAGACACAATGTCGACTTAAGTACGAGAGGACTGACACTTCATACTGTCTATGTTTTGAACCATTCCTGTGACTCTAGTGATAGATTCCGATGCTTCACTCCAGGTTTACTGTATCTCCTGGACCTTCTTTTTGACGATGAAACACAGAAATTGCATCGAAATTAAATAGAAAAGGCACAATGCCGACTTAAGTAGAAGAAGACTGACTCTTCTTACTGACTATGTTTTGAACCATTCCTGTGACACTAGTTATAGGTTCCGATGCTTCACTTCAGGTTTGCTGTATACCTTGGACCTTCTTATTGACGATGAAACACAGAAATTGCATGGGAATTAAATTACAAAAGGCACAATGCCGACTTACGTACAAGAAGACTGACACTTCCTACTGTCTATGTTTTGAACCATTCCTGTGACACTAGTTTTGGATTCCGATGCTTCACTTCAGGTTTACTGCATCCCTGTGACCTTCTTATTGACGATGAAACACAGAAATTGCATCGGAATTAAATACAGAAGGCACAATGCCGACTTAAGTACAAGAAGACTGACTCTTCCTACTGTCTATGTTTTGAACCATTCCTGTGACACTAGTTTTGGATTCCGATGTTTCACTTCAGGTTTACTGTATCCCTCTGACCTTATTGCCGATGAAACACAGAAATTGCATCGGAATTAAATACAAAATTCACAATGCTGACTTAAGTACAATCAGACTGACTCTTCTTACTGACTATGTTTTGAACCATTCCTGTGACACTAGTTATAGACTCCGATGCTTGACTTCATGTTTACTGTATCCCTCTGACCCTCTTATTGACGATGAAACACAGAAATTGCATCGGAATTAAATACAAGAGGCACAATGACGACTTAAGTACAAGAAGACTGACTGTTCTTACTGTCAATGTTTTGAACCAATCCTGTGACACTAGTTGTAGATTCCGATGCTTCACTTCAGGTTCACTGTATCCCTTGGACCTTCTTATTGACGATGAAACACAGAAATTGCATCGGTATTAAATACAAAAGGCACAATGCCGACTTAAGTACAAGAAGACTGACTCTTCGTGCTGTCTATGTTTGGAACCATTCCTGTGACACTAGTTATAGATTCCGATGCGTCACTTCAGGTTTACTGTTTCCCTTGGATCTTCTTATTGACGATGAATCACAGAAATTGCATCGGTATTAAATAGAAAAGGCACAATGCCGACTTAAGTACAAGCAGACTGACTCTTCTTACTGTCTATGTTTGATCCAATCCTGTGACACTAGTTGTAGATTCAGATGCGTCACTTCAGGTTTACTGTTTCCTTGGACCTTCTTATTGACAATGAATCACAGAAATTGCATCTGAATTAAATAGAAAAGGCACAATGCCGACTTAAGTACAAGAAGACTGATTCTTCTTACTGACTATATTTTGAACCATTCCAGTGACACTAGTTATAGATTGCGAAGCTTCACTTCAGGTTTACTGTATCCCTTGGGCCTTCTTATTGACGATGAAACACTGATATTGCATCGGAATTAAAAACAAAAGGCACAATGCCGACTTAAGGACAAGAAGACTGACTCTTCTTACTGACTATGTTTTGAACCATTCTTGTGACACTAGTTATAGACTCCGATGCTTGACTTCATGTTTACTGTATCCCTATGACCCTCTTATTGACGATGAAACACAGAAATTGCATCGGAATTAAATACAAAAGGCAAAATGCCGACTTTAGTACAAGCAGACTGACTCTTCTTACTGTATATGTTTGAACCATTCCTGCTACACTGGTTATAGATTCCGATGCTTCACTTCATGTTTACTGTATCCCTCTGACCTTCTTATTGACGGTGAAACACAGAAATTGCATCGGAATTAAATACGAAAGGCACAATGCCGACTTAAGTACAAGAAGACCGACACTTCTTACTGACTATGTTTTGAACCATTCCTGTGACACTAGTTACAGATTCCGATGCTTCACTTCAGGTTTACTGTATCCCTCTGACCTTCTTAGTGACGATGAAACACAGAAATTGCATCGGAATTAAATAGAAAAGGCACAATGCCGACTTAAGTACAAGAAGACTGACTCTTCCTACTGTCTATGTTTTTAACCAGTCCTGTGACACTAGTTGTAGATTCCGATCCTTCACTTCATGTTTACTGTATCCCTTGGACCTTCTCATTGACGATGAAACACAGTAATTGTATCGGAATTAAATACAAAAGGCACAATGCCGACTTAAGTACAAGAACACTGACTCTTCCTACTGGCTATGATTTGAAACATTCCTGTGAAACTAGTTATAGATTCCGACGCTTCACTTCAGGTTTACTGTATCCCTTGTACCTTCTTATTGACGATGAAACACAGAAATTGCATCGGAATTAAATACAAAAGGCAAAATGCCGACTTAAGTATACGAAGACTGACTCTTCCTACTGTCTATGTTTTGAACCATTCCTGTGACACTAGTTACAGATTCCTATGCTACACTCCAAGTTTACTGTATCCCTTGGACCTTCTTATTAACGATGAAATACAGAAATTGCATCGGAATTAAATAGAAAAGGCACAATGCCCACTTAAGTACAAGAAGACTGACTCTTCTCACTGTCTATGTTTTGAACCTTTCCTGAGACACTTGTTATAGATTCCGATGCTTCAGTCCAGGTTTACTGTATCCCTTGGATCTTCTTATTGACGATGAAACACAGAAATTGCATCGGAATTAAATACAAAAGGCACAATGCCAACTTACGTACAAGAAGACTGACTCTTAATACTGTCGATGTTTTGAACCATTCCTGTGACACTAGTTTTGAATTCCGATGCTTCACTTCATGCTTACTGTATCCCTCTGACCTTCATATTGACGATGAATCACAGAAGTTGCATCGGAATTAAATACAAAAGGCACAATGCCGACTTAAGTATAAGAAGACTGACTCTTCCTACTGCCTATGTTTTGAACCATTCCTGTGACCCAAGTTGTGGATTCCGATGCTTCACTTCAGGTTTACTGTATCCCACTGACCTTCTTATTGACGATGAAACACAGAAATTGCATCGGAATTAAATACAAAAGGCACAATGCCGACTTAAGGACAAGAAGACTGACTCTTCTTACTGACTATGCTTTGAACCATTCCTGTGACACTAGTTATAGATTCCGGTGCTTCATCTCAGGTTTACTGTAACCCTCTGACTTTCTTATTGACGATGAAACACAGAAATTGCATCGGAATTAAATACAAAAGATACAATTCCGACTTAAGTACAAGAAGACTGACTCTTCGTACTGTCTATGTGTGGTACCATTCCTCTGACACTAGTTATAGATTCCGATGCTTCACTACAGGTTTACTGTTTCCCTTGGACCTTCTTATTGACGATGAAACACAGAAATTGCATCGGAATTAAATCCAAAAGGCACAATGCCGACTTAAGTATGAGATGACTGACTCTTCCTACTGTCTATGTTTGAACCATTTCTGTGACACTAGTTATAGCGTCCGATGCTTCACTTCAGGTTTACTGTATCCCTTGGACCTTCTTATTGACGATGAATCACAGAAATTGCATCGGAATTAAATACAAATGCACAACGCCGACTCAAGGACAAGAAGACTGACTCTTCTTACTGACGATGTTTTGAACCATTCCTGTTACACTAGTTATAGATTCCGATGCTTCACTTCAGGTTTACTGTATACCTCTGACCCTCTTATTGACGATGAATCACAGAAATTGCATCGGAATTAAATACAAAAGGCACAATGCCGACTTAAGTATAAGAAGACTGACTCTTCCTACTGCCTATGTTTTGAACCATTCCTGTGACACAAGTTGTGGATTCCGATGCTTCACTTCAGGTTTACTGTATCCCACTGACCTTCTTATTGACGATGAAACACAGAAATTGCATCGGAATTAAATACAAAAGGCACAATGCCAACTTAAGGACAAGAAGACTGACTCTTCTTTCTGACTATGCTTTGAACCATTCCTGTGACACTAGTTATAGATTCCGATGCTTCACTTCGGGTTTAATGTATCCCTTGGGCCTTCGTATTGACGATGAAACACAGAAATTGCATCGGAATTAAATACAAAAGGCACAATGCCGACTTAAGGACAAGAAGACTGACTCTTCTTACTGACTATGTTATGAACCATTCCGGTAACACTAGTTATAGATTCCGATGCTTCACCTCAGGTTTACTGTATCCCTCTGACGTTCTTATTGACGATGAAATACAGAAATTGCATCGGAATTAAATACAAAAGATACAATGCCGACTTAAGTACAAGAAGACTGACTCTTCGTACTGTCTATGTGTGGAACCATTCCTGTGACAACAGTTATAGATTCCGATGCTTCACTTCAGGTTTACTGTTTCCCTTGGGCCGTCTTATTGACGATGAAACACAGAAATTGCATCGGAATTGAATACAAAAGGCACAATGCCGACTTAAGTATGAGATGACTGACTCTTCTTACTGTCTATGTTTTGAACCATTTCTGTGACACTAGTTATAGCGTCCGATGCTTCACTTCAGGTTTACTGTATCCCTTGGACCTTCTTATTGACGATGAATCAAAGAAATTGCATCGGAATTAAATACAAATGCACAATGCTGACTTAAGTACAAGAAGACTGACTCTTCTTACTGACTATGTTTTGAACCATTCCTGTTACACTAGTTATAGATTCCGATGCTTCACTTCAGGTTTACTGTATACCTCTGACCTTTTTATTGACGATGAATCACAGAAATTGCATCGGAATTAAATACAAAAGGCACAATGCCGACTTAAGTATAAGAAGACTGACTCTTCCTACTGCCTATGTTTTGAACCATTCCTGTGACACAAGTTGTGGATTCCGATGCTTCACTTCAGGTTTACTGTATCCCACTGACCTTCTTATTGACGATGAAACACAGAAATTGCATCGGATCTAAATACAAAAGGCACAATGCCGACTTAAGGACAAGAAGACTGACTCTTCTTACTGACTATGTTTTGAACCATTCCTGTGAGACTAGTTACAGACTCTGATGCTTGACTTCATGCTTACTGTATCCCTCTGACCCTCTTATTGACGATGAAACACAGAAATTACATAGGAATTAAATACAAAAGGCACAATGCCGACTTAAGTACAAGAAGACTGACTCTTCTTACTGTCTATGTTTTGAACCAACCCTGTGACACTAGTTGTAGATTCCGATTCTTCACTTCTGGTTCACTGTATCCCTTGGACCTTCTTATTGACGATGAAACACAGAAATTGCATCGGAATTAAATACAAAAGGCACAATGCCGACTTAAGTACAAGAACACTGACTCTTCTTACTGTATATGTTTGAACCATTCCTCTGACACTGGTTATAGATTCCGATGCTTCACTTCAGGTTAACTGTATCCATCTGACCTTCTTATTGACGGTGAAACACAGAAATTGCATCGGAATTAAATACGAAAGGCACAATGCCGACTTAAGTACAAGAAGACTGACTCTACTTACTGACTATTTTTTGAACCATTCCTGTGAAACTACTTATAGATTCCGATTCTTCACATCAGGTTTACTGTATCCCTCTGATCTTCTTAGTGACGATGAAACACAGAAATTGCATCGGAATTAAATAGAAAAGGCACAATGCCGACTGAAGTACAAGAAGACTGACTCTTCTTACTGTCTATGTTTTGAACCAGTCCTGTGAGACTAGTTGTAGATTCCGATGCTTCACTTCAGGTTTACAGTATCCCTTGGACCTTCTCATTGACGATGAAACACAGAAATTGCATCGGAATTAAATAGAAAAGGCACAATGCCGACTTAAGTATACGAAGACTGACTCTTCCTACTGTCTATGTTTTGAACCATTCCTGTGACACTAGTTACAGATTCCTATGCTACACTCCAGGTTTACTGTATCCCACTGACCTTCTTATTGACGATGAAACACAGAAATTGCATCGGAAATAAATAGAAAAGGGACAATGTCGACTTAAGTACAAGAAGACTGACTCTTCTTACTGCCTATGTTTTGAACCAACCCTGTGACACTAGTTGTAGATTCTGATTCTTCACTTCCGGTTTACTGTAACCCTCTGACCTTCTGAGTGACGATGAAACACAGTAATTGCATCGGAATTAAGTAGAAAAGGCATAATGCCGACTTAAGTACAAGAAGACTGACTCTTCTTACTGACTATGTTTTGAACCATTCCTGTGACACTAGTTATAGACTCCGATGCTTGACTTCATGCTTACTGTATCCCTCTGACCCTCTTATTGACGAAGAAACACAGAAATTGCATCGGAATTAAATACAAAAGGCACAATGCCGACTTAAGTACAAGAAGACTGACTCTTCTTACTGCCTATGTTTTGAACCAACCCTGTGACACTAGTTGTAGATTCTGATTCTTCACTTCCGGTTTACTGTAACCCTCTGACCTTCTGAGTGACGATGAAACACAGTAATTGCATCGGAATTAAATACAAATGGCACAATGCCGACTTTAGTACAAGAAGACTGACTCTTCTTACTGTATATGTTTGAACAATTCCTGCTACACTGGTTATTGATTCCGATGCTTCACTTCAGGTTTACTGCAAACCTCTGACACTCTTATTGACGGTGAAACACAGAAATTGCATCGGAACTAAATACGAAAGGCAAAATGCCGACTTAAGTACAAAAAGACTGACTCTTCTTACTGACTATGTTTTGAACCATTCCTGTGACACTAGTTATAGATTCCGATGCTTCACTTCAGGTATACTGTATCCCTCTGACCTTCTTAGTGACGATGAAACACAGAAATTGCATCGGAATTAAATGGAAAAGGCAGAATGCCGACTTAAGTACAAGAAGACTGATTCTTCTTACTGTCTATGTTTTGAACCAATCCTGTGACACTAGTTGTAGATTCCGATGCTTCACTTCAGGGTTACTGTATCCCTTGGACCTTTTTATTGACGATGAAACAAAGAAATTGCATCGGAACTAAATACAAAAGGCACAATGCCGACTTAAGTACAAGAACACTGACTCTTCCTACTGGCTATGTTTTGAAGGATTCCTGTGACACTAGTTATAAATTCCGACGCTTCACTTCAGGTTTACTGTATCAGTTGTACCTTCTTATTGACGATGACACACAGAAATTGAATCGGAATTAAATACAAAAGGCAAAATGCCGACTTAAGTATACGAAGACTGACTCTTCTTACTGTCTATGTTTTGCACGATTCCTGTGACACTAGTTATAGATTCCTATGCTACACTCCAGGTTTACAGTATCCCTTGGACCTTCTTATTGACGATGAAACACAGAACAAGCATCGGAATTAAATACGAAGGGCACTATGACGACTTAAGTACAAGAAGACTGACTCTTCTTCCTGACTATGTTTAGAACCATTCCTGTGACACTAGTTATAGATTCCGATGCTGCACCTCAGGTTTACTGTATCCCTCTGACCTTCTTATTGACGATGAAACACAGAAATTGCATCGGAATTAAATAGAAAAGGCACAATGCCAACTTAAGTACAAGAAGACTGATTCTTCTTACTGTCTATGATTTGAACCTTCCCTGTGACACTTGTTATAGATTCCGATGCTTCACTCCAGGTTTATTGTATCCCTTGGATCTTCTTATTGACGATGAAACACAGAAATTGCATCGGAATTAAATGGAAAAGGCACAATGCCGACTTAAGTACAAGAAGACTGACTCGTCTTACTGATTATAGTTTGAACCATTCCTGAGACACTAGTTATAGAATCCGATGCTTTACGTCAGGTTTACTGTATACCTTGGACCTTCTTATTGACGATGAAACACAGAAATTGCATCGGAATTAAATACAAAAGGCACAATGCCGACTTAAGTACAAGAAGACTGACTCTTCCTACTGCCTATGTTTTGAACCATTCCTGTGACACTAGTTGTGGGTTCCGACGCTTCACTTCAGGTTTAATGTATCCCACTGACCTTCTTATTGACGATGAAACACAGAAATTGCATCGGAATTAAATACAAAATGCAAAATGCCGACTTAAGTACACGAAGACTGACTCTTCCTACTGTCTATGATTTGAACCATTCCTGTGACACTGGTTATAGATTCCGATGCTTCACTTCACGTTTATTGTATCCCTCTGACCTTCTTATTGACGATGAAACACAGAAAATGCATCGGAAATAAATAGAAAAGGCAGAATGTCGACTTAAGGACAAGAGGACTGACTCTTCATACTGTCTATGTTTGAACCATTCCTGTGACTCTAGTGATAGATTCCGATGCTTCACTCCAGGTTTACTGTATCCCTCGGACCATCTTGTTGTCGATGAAACACAGAAATTGAATCGGAATTAAATAGTAAAGGCACAATGCCGACTTAAGTACAAGAAGACTGACTCTTCTTACTGACTATGTTTTGAACCATTCCTGTGTCACTAGTTATAGATTCCGATGCTTAACTTCTGGTTTGCTGTATACGTTGGACCTTCTTATTGACGATGAAACACAGAAATTGCATCGGAATTAAATACAAACGGCACAATGCAGACTTACGTACAAGAAGACTGACTTTTCCTACTGTCTATGTTTTGTATCATTCCTGTGACACTAGTTTTGGATTCCGATGCTTCACTTCAGGCTTACTGTATCCCTCTGACCTTCATATTGACGATGAAACACAGAAATTGCATCGGAATTAAATACAGAAGGCACAATGCCGACTTAAGTACAAGAAGACTGACTCTTCTTACTGACTATGTTTTGAACCATTCCTGTGACACTAGTTATAGATTCCGATGCTTCACTTCAGGTTTACTGTATACCTCTGACCTTCTTATTGACGATGAAACACAGAAATTGCATCGGAATTAAATACAAAAGCCACAATGCCGACTTAAGTACAAGAAGACTGACTCTCCGTACTGTCTATGTTTGGAACCATTCCTGTGACACTAGTTACAGATTCCGATGCGTCACTTCAGGTTTACTGTTCCCCTTGGACCTTCTTATTGACGATGAAACACTGATATTGCATCGGAATTAAATACAAAAGGCACAATGCCGACTTAAGTACAAGTAGACCGACTCTTCTTACTCTCTATGTTTTGAACCATTACTGTGACTCTAGTTATAGATTCCGGTGCTTCACTCCAGGTTTACTGTATCCCTTGAACCTACTTATAGACGAAGAAACACAGAAATTGCATCGGAATTAAATACAAACGGCACAATGCCGACTTAAGGACAAGAAGACTGACTCTTCTTACTGACTATGTTTGAACCATTCCTGTGACACTAGTTATAGATTCCGACGCTTCACTTCAGGTTTACTGTTTCCCTTGGACCTTCTTATTGACGATGAATCACAGAAATTGCATCGGAATTAAATAGAAAAGGCACAATGCCGACTTAAGTACAAGAAGACTGATTCTTCTTACTGAATATGTTTTGAACTATTCCTGTGATACTAGTTATAGATTCCGATGCTTCACTTCAGGTTTGCTGTATACCTTGGACCTTCTTATTGACGAAGAAACACAGAAATTGCATCGGAATTAAATACAAAAGGCTCAATGCCGACTTACGTACAAGAAGACTGACTCTTCCTAATGTCTATGTTTTTAACCATTCCTGTGACACTAGTTTTGGATTCCGATGCTTCACTTCAGGTTTACTGTATCCCTCTGACCTTCATATTGACGATGAAACACAGAAATTGCATCGTAATTAAATACAGAAGGCACAATGCCGACTTAAGTACAAGAAGACTGAATCTTCCTACTGTCTATGTTTTGAACCATTCCTGTGACACTAGTTATGGATTCCGATGTTTCACTTCAGGTTTACTGTATCCCTCTGACCTTATTGCCAATGAAACACAGAAATTGCATCGGAATTAAATACAAAGGGCACAATGCCGACTTAAGGACAAGAAGACTGACTCTTCTTACTGACTATGTTATGAACCATTCCTGTGACACTAGTTATAGATTCCGATGCTTCACTTCAGGTTTACTGTATACCACTGACCTTCTTATTGACGATGAAACACAGTAATTGCATCGGAATTAAATACAAAAGCCACAATGCCGACTTAAGTACAAGAAGATTGACTCTTCGTACTGTCTATGTTTGGAACCATTCCTGTGACACTAGTTATAGATTCCGAACGTCACTTCAGGTTTACTGTTTCCCTTTTACCTTCTTATTGACGATGAATCACAGAAATTGCATCGGAATTAAATAGAAAATGCACAATGCCGACTTAAGTACAAGAAGACTGACTCTTCTTACCGTCTATATTTTGAGCCATTCCAGTGACACTAGTTATAAATTCCGATGCTTCACTTCAGGTTTACTGTATCCCTTGGACCTTCTTATTGACGATGAAACACTGATATTGAATCGGAATTAAATACAAATGGCACAATGCCGGCTTAAGTACAAGAAGACCGACTCTTCTTACTGTCTATATTTTGAACCATTACTGTGACTCTAGTTATAGATTCCGGTGCTTCACTCCAGGTTTACTGTATCCGTTGGACCTACTTATTGACGAAGAAACACAGAAATTGCATCGGAATTAAATACAATAGGCACAATGCCTATTTAAGTACAAGAAGACGGATTCTTCATACTGTCTATTTTTTGAACGATTACTGTGACTCTAGTTATAGATTCCTGAGCTTCACTGCAGGATTACTGTATCCCTTGGACCTACTTATTGACGATGAAACACAGAAATTGCAACGGAATTAAATACAAAAGGCACAATGCCGACTTAAGGACAAGAAGACTGACTCTTCTTACTGACTATGTTTTGAACCATTCCTGTGACACTAGTTATAGACTCCGATGCTTGACTTCATGTTTACTGTATCCTTATGACCCTCTTATTGACGATGAAACACAGAAATTGCATCGGAATTAAATACAAAAGGCACAATTCCGACTTTAGTACAAGAAGACTGACACTTCTTACTGTATATGTTTGAACCATTCCTGCTACACTGGTTATTGATTCCGATGCTTCACTTCAGGTTTACTGCAAACCTCTGACACTCTTATTGACGGTGAAACACAGAAATTGCATCGGAACTAAATACGAAAGGCAAAATGCCGACTTAAGTACAAAAAGACTGACTCTTCTTACTGACTATGCTTTGAACCATTCCTGTGACACTAGTTATAGATTCCGATGCTTCACTTCAGGTATACTGTATCCCTCTGACCTTCTTAGTGATGATGAAACACAGAAATTGCATCGGAATTAAATGGAAAAGGCACAATGCCGACTTAAGTACAAGAAGACTGATTCTTCTTACTGTCTATGTTTTGAACCAATCCTGTGACACTAGTTGTAGATTCCGATGCTTCACTTCAGGTTCACTGTATCCCTTGGACCTTCATATTGACGATGAAACACAGAAATTGCATCGGAACTAAATACAAAAGGCACAATGCCGACTTAAGTACAAGAACACTGACTCTTCCTACTGGCTATGTTTTGAAGGATTCCTGTGACACTAGTTATAAATTCCGATGCTTCACTCCAGGTTTATTGTATCCCTTGGATCTTTTTATTGACGATGAAACACAGAAATTGCATCGGAATTAAATGGAAAAGGCACAATGCCGACTTAAGTACAAAAAGACTGACTCGTCTTACTGATTATAGTTTGAACCATTCCTGAGACACTAGTTATAGAATCCGATGCTTTACGTCAGGTTTACTGTATACCTTGGACCTTCTTATTGACGATGAAACACAGAAATTGCATCGGAATTAAATACAAAAGGCAAAATGCCGACTTAAGTACACGAAGACTGACTCTTCCTACTGTCTATGTTTTTAACCATTCCTGTGACACTAGTTATAGATTCCGATGCTTCACTTCACGTTTATTGTATCCCTCTGACCTTCTTATTGACGATGAAACACAGAAAATGCATCGGAAATAAATAGAAAAGGCAGAATGTCGACTTAAGGACAAGAGGGCTGACTCTTCATACTGCCTATGTTTGAACCATTCCTGTGACTCTAGTGATAGATTCCGATGCTTCACTCAAGGTTTACTGTATCCCTCGGACCATCTTGTTGTCGATGAAACACAGAAATTGAATCGGAATTAAATAGAAAGGGCACAATGCCGTCTTTAGTACAAGAAGACTGACTCTTCTTACTGACTATGTTTTGAACCATTCCTGTGTCACTAGTTATAGATTCCGATGCTTCACTTCAGGTTTGCTGTATACGTTGGACCTTCTTATTGACGATGAATCACAGAAATTGCATCGGAATTAAATACAAAAGGCACAATGCCGACTTAAGTACAAGAAGACCGACTCTTCTTACTCTCTATGTTTTGAACCATTACTGTGACTCTAGTTATAGATTCCGGTGCTTCACTCCAGGTTTACTGTATCCCTTGAACCTACTTATAGACGAAGAAACACAGAAATTGCATCGGAATTAAATACAAACGGCACAATGCCGACTTAAGGACAAGAAGACTGACTCTTCCTACTGCCTATGTTTTGAACCATTCCTGTGACACTAGTTATAGATTCCGACGCTTCACTTCAGGTTTACTGTTTCCCTTGGACCTTCTTATTAACGATGAATCACAGAAATTGCATCGGAATTAAATAGAAAAGGCACAATGCCGACTTAAGTACAAGAAGACTGATTCTTCTTACTGAATATGTTTTGAACCATTCCTGTGATACTAGTTATAGATTCCGATGCTTCACTTCAGGTTTGCTGTATACCTTGGACCTTCTTATTGACGAAGAAACACAGAAATTGCATCGGAATTAAATACAAAATGCTCAATGCCGACTTACGTACAAGAAGACTGACTCTTCCTAATGTCTATGTTTTAACCATTCCTGTGACACTAGTTTTGGATTCCGATGCTTCACTTCAGGTTTACTGTATCCCTCTGACCTTCATATTGACGATGAAACACAGAAATTGCATCGTAATTAAATACAGAAGGCACAATGCCGACTTAAGTACAAGAAGACTGAATCTTCCTACTGTCTATGTTTTGAACCATTCCTGTGACACTAGTTATGGATTCCGATGTTTCACTTCAGGTTTACTGTATCCCTCTGAACTTATTGCCAATGAAACACAGAAATTGCATCGGAATTAAATACAAAGGGCACAATGCCGACTTAAGGACAAGAAGACTGACTCTTCTTACTGACTATGTTATGAACCATTCCTGTGACACTAGTTATAGATTCCGATGCTTCACTTCAGGTTTACTGTATACCACTGACCTTCTTATTGACGATGAAACACAGTAATTGCATCGGAATTAAATACAAAAGCCACAATGCCGACTTAAGTACAAGAAGATTGACTCTTCGTACTGTCTATGTTTGGAACCATTCCTGTGACACTAGTTATAGATTCCGAACGTCACTTCAGGTTTACTGTTTCCCTTTTACCTTCTTATTGACGATGAATCACAGAAATTGCATCGGAATTAAATAGAAAATGCACAATGCCGACTTAAGTACAAGAAGACTGACTCTTCTTACCGTCTATATTTTGAGCCATTCCAGTGACACTAGTTATAAATTCCGATGCTTCACTTCAGGTTTACTGTATCCCTTGGACCTTCTTATTGACGATGAAACACTGATATTGAATCGGAATTAAATACAAATGGCACAATGCCGGCTTAAGTACAAGAAGACCGACTCTTCTTACTGACTATATTTTGAACCATTACTGTGACTCTAGTTATAGATTCCGGTGCTTCACTCCAGGTTTACTGTATCCGTTGGACCTACTTATTGACGAAGAAACACAGAAATTGCATCGGAATTAAATACAAACGGCACAATGCCTATTTAAGTACAAGAAGACGGATTCTTCATACTGTCTATTTTTTGAACGATTACTGTGACTCTAGTTATAGATTCCTGAGCTTCACTGCAGGATTACTGTATCCCTTGGACCTACTTATTGACGATGAAACACAGAAATTGCAACGGAATTAAATACAAAAGGCACAATGCCGAATTAAGGACAAGAAGACTGACTCTTCTTACTGACTATGTTTTGAACCATTCCTGTGACACTAGTTATAGACTCCGATGCTTGACTTCATGTTTACTGTATCCTTATGACCCTCTTATTGACGATGAAACACAGAAATTGCATCGGAATTAAATACAAAAGGCACAATGCCGACTTTAGTACAAGAAGACTGACTCTTCTTACTGTATATGTTTGAACCATTCCTGCTACACTGGTTATTGATTCCGATGCTTCACTTCAGGTTTACTGCAAACCTCTGACACTCTTATTGACGGTGAAACACAGAAATTGCATCGGAACTAAATACGAAAGGCAAAATGCCGACTTAAGTACAAAAAGACTGACTCTTCTTACTGACTATGCTTTGAACCATTCCTGTGACACTAGTTATAGATTCCGATGCTTCACTTCAGGTATACTGTATCCCTCTGACCTTCTTAGTGATGATGAAACACAGAAATTGCATCGGAATTAAATGGAAAAGGCACAATGCCGACTTAAGTACAAGAAGACTGATTCTTCTTACTGTCTATGTTTTGAACCAATCCTGTGACACTAGTTGTAGATTCCGATGCTTCACTTCAGGTTTACTGTATCCCTTGGACCTTCTTATTGACGATGAAACACAGAAATTGCATCGGAACTAAATACAAAAGGCACAATGCCGACTTAAGTACAAGAACACTGACTCTTCCTACTGGCTATGTTTTGAAGGATTCCTGTGACACTAGTTATAAATTCCGATGCTTCACTCCTGGTTTATTGTATCCCTTGGATCTTCTTATTGACGATGAAACACAGAAATTGCATCGGAATTAAATGGAAAAGGCACAATGCCGACTTAAGTACAAAAAGACTGACTCGTCTTACTGATTATAGTTTGAACCATTCCTGAGACACTAGTTATAGAATCCGATGCTTTACGTCAGGTTTACTGTATACCTTGGACCTTCTTATTGACGATGAAACACAGAAATTGCATCGGAATTAAATACAAAAGGCAAAATGCCGACTTAAGTACACGAAGACTGACTCTTCCTACTGTCTATGTTTTTAACCATTCCTGTGACACTAGTTATAGATTCCGATGCTTCACTTCACGTTTATTGTATCCCTCTGTTCTTCTTATTGACGATGAAACACAGAAAATGCATCGGAAATAAATAGAAAAGGCAGAATGTTGACTTAAGGACAAGAGGGCTGACTCTTCATACTGCCTATGTTTGAACCATTCCTGTGACTCTAGTGATAGATTCCGATGCTTCACTCAAGGTTTACTGTATCCCTCGGACCATCTTGTTGTCGATGAAACACAGAAATTGAATCGGAATTAAATAGAAAGGGCACAATGCCGACTTTAGTACAAGAAGACTGACTCTTCTTACTGACTATGATTTGAACCATTCCTGTGTCACTAGTTATAGATTCCGATGCTTCACTTCAGGTTTGCTGTATACGTTGGACCTTCTTATTGACGATGAATCACAGAAATTGCATCGGAATTAAATACAAAAGGCACAATGCCGACTAACGTACAAGAAGACTGACTCTTCCTACTGTCTATGTTTTGTACCGTTCCTGTGACACTAGTTATGGATTCCGATGCTTCACTTCAGGTTTACTGTATCCCTCTGACCTTATTGCCAATGAAACACAGAAATTGCATCGGAATTAAATACAAAGGGCACAATGCCGACTTAAGGACAAGAAGACTGACTCTTCTTACTGACTATGTTATGAACCATTCCTGTGACAGTAGTTATAGATTCCGATGCTTCACTTCAGGTTTAATGTATACCACTGACCTTCTTATTGACGATGAAACACAGAAATTGCATCGGAATTAAATAGAAAATGCACAATGCCGACTTAAGTACAAGAAGACTGACTCTTCTTACTGTCTATATTTTGAGCCATTCCAGTGACACTAGATATAAATTCCGATGCTTCACTTCAGGTTTAGTGTATCCCTTGGACCTTCTTATTGACGATGAAACACTGATATTGAATCGGAATTAAATACAAAAGGCACAATGCCGGCTTAAGTACAAGAAGACCGACTCTTCTTACTGTCTATATTTTGAACCATTACTGTGACTCTAGTTATAGATTCAAGTGCTTCACTCCAGGTTTACTGTATCCGTTGGACCTACTTATTGACGAAGAAACACAGAAATTGCATCGTAATTAAATACAAAAGGCACAATGCCGACTTAAGTACAAGAAGACTGACTCTTCTTACTGACTATGTTTTGAACCATTCCTGTGACACAAGTTATAGATTCCGATGCTTCACCTCAGGTTTACTGTATCCCTCTGACCTTCTTATTGACGATGAAACACAGAAATTGCATCAGAATTACGTAGAAAAGGCACAATGTCGACTTAAGTACAAGAGGACTGACTCTTCTTACTGTCTATGTTTTGAACCATTCCTGTGACTCTAGTGATAGATTCCGATGATTTACTCATGGTTTAATGTATCCCTTGGACCTTGTTATTGACGATGAAACACAGAAATTGCTTCGGAATTAAATAGAAAAGGCACAATGCCGACTTAAGTACAAGAAGACTGACTCTTCTTACTGACTATGTTTTGAACTATTCCTGCGACACTAGTTATAGATTCCGATGCTTCACTTCAGGTTTGCTGTATACCTTGGACCTTCTTATTTACGATGAAACTCAGTAATTGCATCGCAATTAAATACAAAAGGCACAATGCCGACTTACGTACAAGAAGACTGACTCTTCCTACTGTCTATGTTTTGAACCATTCTTGTGACACTAGTTATAAATTCCGATGCTTCACTTCAGGTTTACTGTATCCCTCTGACGTTATTGCCGGTGAAACACAGAAATTGCATCGGAATTAAATACAAAAGGCACAATGCCAAATTAAGGACAAGAAGACTGACTCTTCTTACTGACTATGTTTTGAAGTATTTCTGTGACACTAGTTATAGAGTCCGATGCTTCACTTCAGGTTTACTGTATCCCTTGGACCTTCTTATTGACGATGAAACACAGAAATTGCATCGGAATTAAATACAAAAGTCCCAATGCCGACTTAAGAACAAGAAGACTGGCTCTTCTTACTGTCTATATTTTGAACTATTCCAGTGACACTAGTTATAGATTCCAATGCTTCACTTCATGTTTCCTGTATCCCTTGGACCTTCTTATTGACGATGAAACACAGAATTTGCATCGGAATTAAATACAAAAGGCACAATGCCAACTTAAGTACAAGAAGAACTACTCCTCTTACTGTCTATGTTTGATCCATTACTGTGACTCTAGTAATAGATTCCCGTGCTTCACTCCAGGTTTACTGTATCCCTTGGACCTACATTTTGACGATGAAACACAGAAATTGCATCGGAATTAAATACAAAAGGCACAATGGCGACTTAAGGACAAGAAGACTGAATCTTCTTTCTGACTATAATTGAACCATTCCTGTGACACTAGTTATAGATTCCGATGCTTCACTTGATGTGTTCTGTATCCCTCTGACCCTCTTATTGACGATGAAACACAGAAATTGCATCGGAATTAAAAACAAAATTCACAATGCCGACTTAAGTACAAGAAGACTGACTCTTCTTACAGTATATGTTTGAACCATTCCTGTGACACTAGTTATAGATTTCGATGCTTCACTTCAGGTTTACTGTGTCCCTCTGACCTTCTTATTGACGGTGAAACACAGAAATTGCATCGGAATTAAATACGAACGGCACAATGCCGACTTAAGTACAAGAAGACGGTCTCTTCTTACTGACTATGATTTGAACCTTTCCTGTGACACTAGTTATAGATTCCGATGCTTCACTTCAGGTTTACTGTATCCCTCTGACCTTCTTCTTGACGATGAAACACAGAAATTGCATCGGAATTAAATAGAAAATCACAATGCCGACTTAAGTACAAGAAAATTGACACTTCTTACTGTCTATGTTTTGAACCAATCCTGTGACACTAGTTGTAGATTCCGATGCTTCACTTCAGGTTTACTGTATCCCTTGGACCTACTTATTGACGATGAAACACTGAAATTGCATCGGAATTAAATTCAAATGCACAATGCCGACTTAAGTAAAAGAACACTGACTCTTCCTACTGTCTATGCTTTGAACCATTCCTGTGGCACTAGTTATAGATTCCTACGCTTCACTTCAGGTTAACTGTATCCCATGTACCTTCTTGTTGACAATGAAACACAGATATTGCATCGGAATTAAATACAAAAGGCACAATGCCGATTTAAGTACAAGAAGACAGACCCTTCTTACTGTCTATGTTTTGAACCATTCCGGTGACACTAGTTATAGACTCAGATGCTTGACTTCATGTTTACTGTATCCCTCTGACCCTCTTAATGACGATGAAACACAGAAATTGCATCGGAATTAAATACAAAAGGCACAATGCCAACTTAAGGACAAGAAGACTGACTCTTCTTACTGACTATGTTTTGAACCATTCCTGTGACACAAGTTATAGATTCCGATGCTTCACCTCAGGTTTACTGTATCCCTCTGACCTTCTTATTGACAATGAAACACAGAAATTGCATCGGAATTAAATACAAAAGGCACAATGCCGACTTAAGTACAAGAGGACTGACTCTTCTTACTGTCTATATTTTGAGCCATTCCAGTGACACTAGTTAAAAATTCCGATGCTTCAGTTCAGGTTTACTGTATCCCTTGGACCTTCTTATTGACGATGAAACACAGAAATTGCTACAGAATTAAATAGAAAAGGCACATTGCCGACTTAAGTACAAGAAGACTGACTCTTCTTACTGACTATGTTTTGAACCATTCCTGTGACACTAGTTATAGATTCCGATGCTTCACTTCAGCTTGGCTGTATACCATGGACCTTCTTATTGACGATGAAACACAGAAATTGCGTCGGAATTAAATACAAAAGGCACAATGCCGACTAACGTTCAAGAAGACTGACTCTTCCTACTGTCTATGTTTTGTACCGTTCCTGTGACACTAGTTTTGGATTACGATCCTTCACTTCAGGTTTACTGTATCCCTCTGACCTTCTTATTGACGATGAAACACAGAAATTGCATCGGAATTAAATACAAAAGGCACAATGCCGACTTACGTACAAGAAGACTGACTCTTCCTACTGTCTATGTTTTTAACCATTCCTGTGACACTAGTTTTGGATTCCGATGCTTCACTTCAGGTTTACTGTATCCCTCTGACCTTCATATTGACGATGAAACACAGAAATTGCATCGGAATTAAATACAGAAGGCACAATGCCGACTTAAGTACAAGAAGACTGAATCTTCCTACTGTCTATGTTTTGAACCATTCCTGTGACACTAGTTATGGATTCCGATGCTTCACATCAGGTTTACTGTATCCCTCTGACCTTATTGCCAATGAAACACAGAAATTGCATCGGAATTAAATACAAAGGGCACAATGCCGACTTAAGGACAAGAAGACTGACTCTTCTTACTGACTATGTTATGAACCATTCCTGTGACACTAGTTATAGATTCCGATGCTTCACTTCAGGTTTACTGTATACCACTGACCTTTATTATTGACGATGAAACACAGTAATTGCATTGGAATTAAATACAAAAGCCACAATGCCGACTTAAGTACAAGAGGACTGACTCTTCTTACTGTCTATATTTTGAGCCATTCCAGTGACACTAGTTATAAATTCCGATGCTTCACTTCAGGTTTACTGTATCCCTTGGACCTTCTTATTGACGATGAAATACTGATATTGAATCGGAATTAAATACAAAAGGCACAATGCCGACTTAAGTACAAGAAGACCGACTCTTCTTACTGTCTATATTTTGATCCATTACTGTGACTCTAGTTATAGATTCCGGTGCTTCACTCCAGGTTTACTGTATCCCTCTGACCTTCTTATTGACGATGAAACACAGAATTTGCATCGGAATTAAGTAGAAAAGGCACAATGTCGACTTAAGTACAAGAGGACTGACTCTTCTTACTGTTTATGTTTTGAACCATTCCTGTGACTCTAGTGATAGATTCCGATGCTTCACTCCAGGTTTACTGTATCCCTTGGACCTTGTTATTGACGATGAAACACAGAAATTGCTTCGGAATTAAATAGAAAAGGCACAATGCCGACTTAAGTACAAGAAGACTGACTCTTCTTACTGACTATGTTTTGAACTATTCCTGCGACACTAGTTATAGATTCCGATGCTTCACTTCAGGTTTGCTGTATACCTTGGACCTTCTTATTGACGATGAAACACAGTTATTGCATCGCAATTAAATACAAAAGGCACAATGCCGACTTACGTACAAGAAGACTGACTCTTCCTACTGTCTATGTTTTGAACCGTTCCTGTGACACTAGTTTTGGATTCCGATCCTTCACTTCAGGTTTACTGTATCCCTCTGACCTTCTTATTGACGATGAAACACAGAAATTGCATCGGAATTAAATACAAAAGGCACAATGCCGACATTAGTACAAGAAGACTGACTCTTCCTACTGACTATGTTTTGAACCATTCTTGTGACACTAGTTATAGATTCCGATGCTTCACTTCAGGTTTACTGTATCCCTCTGACGTTATTGCCGGTGAAACACAGAAATTGCATCGGAATTAAATACAAAAGGCACAATGCCAACTTAAGGACAAGAAGACTGACTCTTCTTACTGACTATGTTTTGAAGTATTTCTGTGACACTAGTTATAGAGTCCGATGCTTCACTTCAGGTTTACTGTATCACTTGGACCTTCTTATTGACGATGAAACACAGAAATTGCATCGGAATTAAATACAAAAGGCACAATGCCGACTTAAGAACAAGGCGACTGGCTCTTCTTATTGTCTATATTTTGAACTATTCCAGTGACACTAGTTATAGATTCCAATGCTTCACTTCATGTTTCCTGTATCCCTTGGACCTTCTTATTGACGATGAAACACAGAATTTGCATCGGAATTAAATACAAAAGGCACAATGCCAACTTAAGTACAAGAAGAACTACTCCTCTTACTGTCTATGTTTGATCCATTACTGTGACTATGGTTATAGATTCCCGTGCTTCACTCCAGGTTTACTGTATCCCTTGGACCTACATTTTGACGATGAAACACAGAAATTGCATCGGAATTAAATACAAAAGGCACAATGGCGACTTAAGGACAAGAAGACTGAATCTTCTTTCTGACTATGTTTTGAACCATTTCTGTGACACTAGTTATAGATTCCGATGCTTCACTTCATGTTTACTGTATCCCTCTGACCCTCTTATTGACGATGAAACACAGAAATTGCATCGGAATTAAATAAAAAATTCACAATGCCGACTTAAGTACAAGAAGACTGACTCTTCTTACTGTATATGTTTGAACCATTCCTGTGACACTAGTTATAGATTTCGATGCTTCACTTCAGGTTTACTGTATCCCTCTGACCTTCTTATTGACGGTGAAACACAGAAATTGCATCGGAATTAAATACGAACTGCACAATGCCGACTTAAGTACAAGAAGACGGTCTCTTCTTACTGACTATGTTTTGAACCTTTCCTGTGACACTAGTTATAGATTCCGATGCTTCACTTCAGGTTTAGTGTATCCCTCTGACCTTCTTCTTGACGATGAAACACAGAAATTGCATCGGAATTAAATAGAAAAGGCACAATGCCGACTTAAGTACAAGAAAATTGACTCTTCTTACTGTCTATGTTTTGAACCAATCCTGTGACACTAGTTGTAGATTCCGATGCTTCACTTCAGGTTTACTGTATCCCTTGGACCTACTTATTGACGATGAAACACAGAAATTGCATCGGAATTAAATACAAATGCACAATGCCGACTTAAGTAAAAGAACACTGACTCTTCCTACTGTCTATGTTTTGAACCATTCCTGTGGCACTAGTTATAGATTCCTACGCTTCACTTCAGGTGAACTGTATCCCATGTACCTTCTTACTGACAATGAAACACAGATATTGCATCGGAATTAAATACAAAAGGCACAATGCCGATTTAAGTACAAGAAGACTGACTCTTCTTACTGTATATGTTTGAACCATTCCTGTGACACTAGTTATAAACTCAGATGCTTGATTTCATGTTTACTGTATCCCTCTGACCGTCTTAATGATGATGAAACACAGAAATTACATCGGAATTAAATACAAAAGGCAGAATGTCAACTTAAGGACAAGAATACTGACTCTTCTTACTGACTATGTTTTGAACCATTCCTGTGACACAAGTTATAGATTCCGATGCTTCACCTCAGGTTTACTGTATCCCTCTGACCCTCTTATTGACGATGAAACACAGAAATTGCATCGGAATTAAATACAAAATTCACAATGCCGACTTAAGTACAAGAAGACTGACTCTTCTTACTGTATATGTTTGAACCATTCCTGTGACACTAGTTGTAGATTCCGATGCTTCACTTCAGGTTTACTGTATCCCTCCGACCTTCTTATTGACAATGAAACACAGAAATTGCATCGGAATTAAATAGAAAAGGCACAATGCCGACTTAAGTACAAGAAGACTGACTCTTCTTACTGACTATGTTTTGAACCATTCCTGTGACACTAGTTATAGATTCCGATGCTTCACTTCAGGTTTTCTGTATACCTTGGACCTTCTTATTGACGATGAAACACAGAAATTGCATCGGATATTAAATACAAAAGGCACAATGCCGACTAACGTACAAGAAGACTGACTCTTCCTACTGTCTATGTTTGTACCGTTCCTGTGACACTAGTTTTGGATTACGATCCTTCACTTCAGGTTTACTGTATCCCTCTGACCTTCTTATTGACGATGAAACACAGAAATTGCATCGGAATTAAATACAAAAGGTACAATGCCGACTTAAGTACAAGAGGACTGACTCTTCCTACTGTCTATGTTTTGAACCATTCTTGTGACACTAGTTATAGATTCCGATGCTTCACTTTAGGTTTACTGTATCCCTCTGACGTTATTGCCGGTGAAACACAGAAATTGCATCGGAATTAAATACAAAAGGCACAATGCCGACTTAAGGACAAGAAGACTGACTCTTCTTACTGACTATGTTTTGAACCATTTCTGTGACACTAGTTATAGAGTACAATGCTTCACTTCAGGTTTACTGTATCCCTTGGACCTTCTTATTGACGATGAAACACAGAAATTGCATCGGAATTAAATACAAAAGGCACAATGCCGACTTAAATACAAGAAGACTGGCTCTTATTACTGTATATATTTTGAACTATTTCAGTGACACTAGTTATAGATTCCGGTGCTTCACTTCATGTTTCCTGTATCCCTTGGACCTTCTTATTGACGATGAAGCACAGAATTTGCATCGGAATTAAATACAAAAGGCACAATGGCAACTTAAGTACAAGAAGACCTACTCCTCTTACTGTCTATGTTTTGATCCATTACTGTGACTCTAGTTATAGATTCCCGTGCTTCACTCCAGGTTTACTGTATCCCTTGGACCTACATTTTGACGATGAAACACAGAAATTGCATCGGAATTAAATACAAAAGGCACAATGGCGACTTAAGGACAAGAAGACTGAATCTTCTTACTGACTATGTTTTGAACCATTCCTGTGACACTAGTTATAGATTCCGATGCTTCACTTCATGTTTACTGTATCCCTCTGACCCTCTTATTGACGATGAAACACAGAAATTGCATCGGAATTAAATACAAAATTCACAATGCCGACTTAAGTACAAGAAGACTGACTCTTCTTACTGTATATGTTTGAACCATTCCTGTGACACTAGTTGTAGATTCCGATGCTTCACTTCAGGTTTACTGTATCCCTCCGACCTTCTTATTGACAATGAAACACAGAAATTGCATCGGAATTAAATAGAAAAGGCACAATGCCGACTTAAGTACAAGAAGATTGACTCTTCTTACTGTCTATGTTTTGAACCAATCCTGTGACACTAGTTGTAGATTCCGATGCTTCACTTCAGGTTTACTGTATCCCTTGGACCTACTTTTGACGATGAAACACAGAAATTGCATCGGAATTAAATACAAAATGCACAATGCCGACTTAAGTACAAGAACATTGACTCTTCCTACTGTCTATGTTTTGAACTATTCCTGTGGCACAAGTTATAGATTCCGACGCTTCACTTCAGGTTAACTGTATCCCATGTACCTTCTTATAAACGATGAAACACAGAAATTGCTCGGAATTAAATACAAAAGCCACAATGCCGACTTAAGTACAAGAAGACTGACTCTTCTTACTGTCTATACTTTGAACCATTCCAGTGATACTAGTTATAGATTCCGATGCTTCACATCAGGTTTGCTGTATACCTTGGACCTTCTTATTGACGATGAAACACAGAAATTGCATCGGAATTAAATACAAAAGGCACAATGCCGACTTACGTACAAGAAGACTGACTCTTCCTACTGTCTATGTTTTGAACCGTTCCTGTGACACTAGTTTTGGATTACGATCCTTCACTTCAGGTTTACTGTATCCCTCTGACCTTCTTATTGACGATGAAACACAGAAATTGCATCGGAATTAAATACAAAAGGCACAATGCCGACTTAAGTACAAGAAGACTGACTCATCCTACTGTCTATGTTTTGAACCATTCTTGTGACACTAGTTATAGATTCCGATGCTTCACTTCAGGTTTACTGTATCCCTCTGACGTTATTGCCGGTGAAACACAGAAATTGCATCGGAATTAAATACAAAAGGCACAATGCCGACTTAAGGACAAGAACACGGACTCTTCTTACTGACTATGCTTTGAACCATTTCTGTGACACTAGTTATAGAGTCCAATGCTTTACTTCAGGTTTACTGTATCCCTTGGACCTTCTTATTGACGATGAAACACAGAAATTGCATCGGAATTAAATACAAAAGGCACAATGCCGACTTAAGTACAAGAAGACTGGCTCTTCTTACTGTCTATATTTTGAACTATTTCAGTGACACTAGTTATAGATTCCGATGCTTCACTTCATGTTTCCTGTATCCCTTGGACCTTCTTATTGACGATGAAACACAGAATTTGCATCGGAATTAAATACAAAAGGCACAACGCCAACTTAAGTACAAGAAGACCTACTCCTCTTATTGTCTATGTTTTGATCCATTACTGTGACTCTAGTTATAGATTCCCGTGCATCACTCCAAGTTTACTGTATCCCTTGGACCTACATTTTGACGATGAAACACAGAAATTGCATCTTAATTAAATACAAAAGGCACAATGGCGACTTAAGAACAAGAAGACTGAATCTTATTACTGACTATGTTTTGAACCATTCCTGTGACACTAGTTATAGATTCCGATGCTTCACTTCATTTTTACTGTATCCCTCTGACCCTCCTATTGACGATGAAACACAGAAATTGCATCGGAATTAAATACAAAATTCACATGCCGACTTAAGTACAAGAAGACTGACTCTTCTTGCTGTATATGTTTCAACCATTCCTGTGACACTAGTTATAGATTCCGATGCTTCACTTCAGGTTTACTGTATCCCTCTGACCTTTTTATTGACGGTGAAACACAGAAATTGAATCGGAATTAAATACGAAAGGCACAATGCCGACTTAAGTACAAGAAGACGGCCTCTTCTTACTGACTATGTTTTGAACCTTTCCTGTGACACTAGTTATAGATTCCGATGCTTCACTTCAGGTTTACTGTATCCCTCTGACCTTCTTATTGACGATGAAACACAGAAATTGCATCGGAATTAAATACAAAAGGCACAATGCCGACTTAAGTATAAGAAGATTGACTCTTCTTACTGTCTATGTTTTGAACCAATCGTGTGACACTAGTTGTAGATTCCGATGCTTCACTTCAGGTTTACTGTATCCCTTGGACCTACTTATTGACGATGAAACACAGAAATTGCATCGGAATTTAATACAAAATGCACAATGCCGACTTAAGTACAAGAACACCGACTCTTCCTACTGTCTATGTTTTGAACCATTCCTGTGGCACAAGTTATAGATTCCGACGCTTCACATCAGGTTACCTGTATCCCATGTACCTTCTTATTGACGATGAAACACAGAAATTTCATCGGAATTAAATACAAAAGCCACAATGCCGACTTAAGTACAAGAAGACTGACTCTTCTTACTGTCTATACTTTGAACCATTCCAGTGATACTAGTTATAGATTCCGATGCTTCACTTGAGGTTTTACTGTATCTCTCTGACCCTCTTATTGACGATGAAATACAGAAATTGCATCGGAATTAAATAGAAAAGGCACAATGCCGACTTAAGTACAAGAAAACTGACTCTTCTTACTGATTATAGTTTGAACCATTCCTGTGACACTAGTTATAGATTCCGATGCTTTACTTCAGGTTTACTGTATACCATGGACCTTCTTATCGACGATGAAATACAGAAATTGCATCGGAATTAAATAGAAAAGGCACAATGCCGACTTAAGTACAAGAAGACTGACTCTTCTTACTGACAATGTTTTGATCCTTTCCTGTGACACTAGTTATAGATTCCGATGCTTCACTTCAGGTTTACTGTGTCCCTTGGACCTTCTTATTGACGATGAAACACAGAAATTCCATCGGAATTAAATAGAAAATTCACAATGCCGACTTAAGTACAAGAACACTGACTCTTCTTACTGTCTATGTTTTGAACCTTTCCTGTGACACTAGTTATAGATTCCGATGCTTCACTCCAGGTTTACTGTATCCCTTGGACCTTCTTATTGACGATGAAACACAGAAACTGCATCGGAATTAAATAGAAAAGGCACAATGCCGACTTAAGTACAAGAAAACTGACTCTTCTTACTGATTATAGTTTGAACCATTCCTGTGACACTAGTTATAGATTCCGATGCTTTACTTCAGGTTTACTGTATACCATGGGCCTTCTTATTGACGATGAAACACAGAAATTGCATCGGAATTAAATCAAAAGGCACAATGCCAACTTAAGGACAAGAAGACTGACACTTCTTACTGACTATGTTTTGAACCATTCCTGTGACACTAGTTATAGATTCCGATGCTTCACTTCATGTTCACTTTATCCCTTGGACCTTCTTATTGACGATGAAGCACAGAAATTGCATCTGAATCAAATACAAAAGACACAATGCTGACATAAGTACAAGAAGACTGACTCTTCTTACTGTCTATGTCTTGAACCATTACTGTGACACTAGTTATAGATTCAGATCCTTCACTTCACGTTTACTCTATCCCTCTGATCTTATTATTGACGATGAAACACAGAAATTGCATCGGAATTAAATAGAAAAGGCACAATGCCGACTTAAGTACAAGAAGATTGACTCTTCTTACCGTCTATGTTTTGAACCAATCCTGTGACACTAGTTGTAGATTCCGATGCTTTACTTCAGGTTTACTGTGTCCCTTATACCTTCTTATTGACGATGAAACACAGAAACTGCATCGGAATTAAATACAAAAGGCACAATGCCGACTTAAGTAAAAGAACACTGACTCTTCTTACTGACTATGCTTTGAACCATTCCTGTGACACTAGTTACAGTTTCCGATGCTTCACTCCAGGTTTACTGTATCCCTTGGACCTTCTCATTGACGATGAAGCACAGAAATTGCATCGGAATTAAATAGAAAAGGCACAATGCCGACTTAAGTGCAAGAAGACTGACTCTTCTTACTGACTATGTTTTGAACCATTCCTGTGACACTAGTTATAGATTCCGATGCTTCACGTCAGGTTTACTGTATCCCTTGGACCTCCTTATTGACGATGAAACACAGAAATTGCATCGGAATTAAATAGAAAAGGCACAATGCCGACTTAAGTACAGGAAGACTGACTCTTCTTACTGTCTATGTTTTGAACCATCCCTGTGACACTAGTTATAGATTCCGATGCTTCACTCCAGGTTTACTGTATCCCTTGGACCTTCTTACTGACGATGAAACACAGAAATTGCATCGGAATTAAAAACAAAATGCACAATGCCGTCTTAAGTACAAGAAGACTGACTCTTCTAACTGACTATGCTTTGAACCATTCCTGTGACACTAGTTATAGATTCCGATGCTTCACTTGAGGTTTACTGTATCCCTCTGACCTTCTTATTGACGACGAAACACAGAAATTGCATCGGAATTAAATACAAAAGGCACAATGCCGACTTAAGTATAAGAAGACTGACCCTTCTTGCTGTCTATGTTTCGAACCATTCCTGTGACACAAGTTATAGATTCCGATTCTTCACTTCAGGTTTACTGTATCCCTTGGACCTTCTTATTGACGATGAAACACAGAAATTGCATCGGAATTAAATACAAAAGGCAAAATGCCGACTTAAGTACAAGAAGACTGACTCTTCTTACTGTCTATGTTTTGAACCATTCCTGTGACACTAGTTACGGATTCTGATGCTTCACTTCAGGTTTACTGTATTCCTTAGACCTTCTTATTGACGATGAAACATAGAAATTGCCTCGGAATTAAATACAAAAGGCACAATACCGCCTTAAGTACAAGAAGACTGACTCTTTCTACTGTCTACGTTTTGAACCATTCCTGTAACACTAGTTATAGATTCCGATGCTTCACTTCACGTTTACTATATCCCTTGGACCTTCTTATTGACGATGAAACACAGAAATTGCATCGGAATTAAATACAAAAGGCACATTGCCGACTTAAGTACAAGAAGACTGAGTCTTCCTATTGTCCATGATTTGAACCATTCCTGTGACACTGGTTATAGATTACGATGCTTCACTTCAGGTTTACTGCATCCCTTGGACCTTCTTATTGACGATGAAACACGGAAATTGCATCAGAATTAAACACAAAAGGCACAATGCCGACTTAAGTACAAAGAGACTGACTCTTCTTACTGACTATGTTTTGAACCATTCCTGTGACACTAGTTTTAGATTCCGATGCTTCACTTCAGGTTTACTGTATCCCTTGGACCTTCGTATTGACGATGAAACACAGAAATTGCATCGGAATTAAATACAAAAGGCAAAATGCCGACTTAAGTACACGAAGACTGAATCTTCTTACAGTTTATGCTTTGAACCATTCCTGTTACACTAGTTATAGATTCCGATGCTACACTCCAGTTTTATTGTATCCCTTGGACCTTCTTATTGACGATGAAACACAGAAATTGCATCGGAATTAAATACAAAAGGCACAAAGTCGACTTAAGGACAAGAAGACCGACTCTTCTTACTGTCTATGTTTTGAACCATTTCTGTGACACTAGTTATAGATTCAGATTCTTCACTCCAGGTTTACTGTATACCTTGGACCTTCTTATTGACGATGAAACACAGAAATTGCATCGGAATTAAATAGAGAAGGCACAATGCCGACTTAAGTACAAGAAGACTGACTCTTTTTACTGATTATAGTTTGAACCATTCCTGTGACACTAGTTATAGATTCCGATGCTTTACTTCATGTTTACTGTATACCTTGGACCTTCCTATTGACGATGAAACACTGAAATTGCATCGGAATTAAATACAAAAGGCACAATGCCGACTTAAGTACAGGATGACTGACTCTTCCTACTGTCTATGCTTTGAACCATTCCTGTGACACTAGTTGTGGATTCAGATGCTTCTCTTCAGGTTTACTGTATCCCTCTGACCTTCTTATTGACGATGAAACACAGAAATTGCATCGGAATTAAATACAAAAGGCACAATGCCGACTTAAGGACAAGAAGACTGACTCTTCTTACTGACTATGTTTTCAACCATTCCTGTGACACTAGTTATAGATTCCGATGCTTCACTCCAGCTTTACTGTATCCCTTGGACCCTCTTATTGACGATGAAACACATAAATTGCATTGGAATTAAATACAAAAGGCAAAATGCCTACTTAAGTACCCGAAGACTGACTCTTCTTACTGTCTATGCTTTGAACCATTCCTGTTACACTAGTTATAGATTCCGATGCTACACTCCAGTTTTATTGTATCCCTTGGACCGTCTTATTGACGATGAAACACAGAAATTTCATCGGAATTAAATATAAAAGGCACAAAGCCGACTTAAGGACAAGAAGACAGACTCTTCTTACTGTCTATGTTTTGAACCATTCCTGTGGCACTAGTTGTGGATTCCGATGCTTCTCTTCAGGTTTACTGTATCCCTCTGACCTTCTTATTGACGAAGAAACACAGACATTGCATCGGAATTAAATAGAAAAGGCACAATGCCACCTTAAGGCCAAGAAGACTGACTCTTCTTGCCGACTATGATTTGAACCATTCCTGTTACACTAGTTATAGATTCCGATGCTACACTCCAGCTTTACTGTATCCCTTGGACCTTATTATTGACGATGAAACACATAAATTGCATCGGAATTAAATACAAAAGGCACAATGCCGACTTAAGTACAAGAAGACTGACTCTTCGTATTGTCAATGATTTGAACCATTCCTGTGACACTAGTTATAGATTCCGATGCTTCACTTCAGGTTTACTGTATCCCTCTGATCTTCTTAATGACGATGAAGCACAGAAATTGAATCGGAAGTAAATACAAAAGACACAATGCCGACTTAAGTACAAGAAGACTGACTCATCTTACTGTCTATGTTTTGAACCATTCCTGTGACACTAGTTATAGATTCCGATGCTTCACTTCAGGTTTACTGCATCCCTTGGACCTTCTTAGTGACGATGAAACACAGAAATTGCATCAGAATTAAACACAAAAGGCACAATGCCGACTTAAGTACAAAAAGACTGACTCTTCTTACTGACTGTGTTTTGAACCATTCCTGTGACACTAGTTATAGATTCCGATGCTTCACTTCAGGTTTACTGTATCCCTCTGACCTTCTTATTGACGATGAAACACAGAAATTGAATCAGAATTAAACACAAAAGGCACAATGCCGACTTAAGTACAAAAAGACTGACACTTCTTACTGACTGTGTTTTGAACCATTCCTGTGACACTAGTTATAGATTCCGATTCTTCACTTCACGTTTACTGTATCCCTTGGACCTTCTTATTGACGATGAAACACAGAAATTGCATCGGAATTAAATACAAAAGGCACAATGCCGACTTAAGTGCAAGAAGACTCACTCTTCTTACAGCTATGATTTGAACCATTCCTGTGACACTAGTTATAGATTCTGATGCTTCACTTCAGGTTTACTGTATACCTTGGACCTTCTTATTGACGATGAAACACAGAAATTGCATCGGAATTAAATACAAAGAGCACAATGCCGACAAAGTACAAGAAGACTGACTCTTCCTACAGTCACTGTTTGAACCAATCCTGTGACTCTAGTTATGGATTTCGATGCTTCACTTCAGGTTTACTGTATCCCTCTGATCTTCGTATTGACGATGAAACACAGAAATTGCATCGGAATTAAATACAAAAGGCACAATTCAGACTTAAGTACAAGAAGACTGACTCATCTTACTGTCTATGTTTTGAACCATTCCTGTGACACTAGTTATAGATTCCGATGCTTGACTTCAGATTTACTGCATCCCTTGGACATTCTTATTGACGACGAAACACAGAAATTGCATCGGAATTAAATACAAAAGGCACAATGCCGACTTAAGTATAAGAAGACTGACCCTTCTTGCTGTCTATGTTTCGAACCATTCCTGTGACACTAGTTATAGATTCCGATTCTTCACTTCAGGTTTACTGTATCCCTTGGATCTTCTTATTGACGATGAAGCACAGAAATTGCATCGGAATTAAATAGAAAAGGCACAATGCCGACTTAAGTGCAAGAAGACTGACTCTTCTTACTGACTATGTTTTGAACCATTCCTGTGACACTAGTTATAGATTCCGATGCTTCACGTCAGGTTTACTGTAACCCTTGGACCTCCTTATTGACGATGAAACACAGAAATTGCATCGGAATTAAATAGAAAAGGCACAATGCCGACTTAAGTACAGAAAGACTGACTCTTCTTACTGTCTATGTTTTGAACCATCCCTGTGACACTAGTTATAGATTCCGATGCTTCACTCCAGGTTTACTGTATCCCTTGGACCTTCTTATTGACGATGAAACACAGAAATTGCATCGGAATTTAAAAAAAATGCACAATGCCGACTTAAGTACAAGAAGACTGACTCTTCTAACTGACTATGCTTTGAACCATTCCTGTGACACTAGTTATAGATTCCGATGCTTCACTTGAGGTTTACTGTATCCCTCTGACCTTCTTATTGACGACGAAACACTGAAATTGCATCGGAATTAAATACAAAAGGCACAATGCCGACTTAAGTATAAGAAGACTGACCCTTCTTGCTGTCTATGTTTCGAACCATTCCTGTGACACAAGTTATAGATTCCGATTCTTCACTTCAGGTTTACTGTATCCCTTGGACCTTCTTATTGACGATGAAACACAGAAATTGCATCGGAATTAAATACAAAAGGCAAAATGCCGACTTAAGTACAAGAAGACTGACTCTTCTTACTGTCTATGTTTTGAACCATTCCTGTGACACTAGTTACGGATTCTGATGCTTCACTTCAGGTTTACTGTATTCCTTAGACCTTCTTATTGACGATGAAACATAGAAATTTTCTCGGAATTAAATACAAAAGGCACAATACCGCCTTAAGTACAAGAAGACTGACTCTTTCTACTGTCTACGTTTTGAACCATTCCTGAAACACTAGTTATAGATTCCGATGCTTCACTTCAGGTTTACTGTATCCCTTGGACCTTCTTATTGACGATGAAACACACAAATTGCATCGGAATTAAATACAAAAGGCACATTGCCGACTTAAGTACAAGAAGACGGAGTCTTCCTATTGTCAATGATTTGAACTATTCCTGTGACACTGGTTATAGATTACGATGCTTCACTTCAGGTTTACGGCATCCCTTGGACCTTCTTATTGACGATGAAACACGGAAATTGCATCAGAATTAAACACAAAAGGCACAATGCCGACTTAAGTACAAAGAGACTGACTCTTCTTACTGACTATGTTTTGAACCATTCCTGTGACACTAGTTTTAGATTCCGATGCTTCACTTCAGGTTTACTGTATCCATTGGACCTTCGTATTGACGATGAAACACAGAAATTGCATCGGAATTAAATACAAAAGGCAAAATGCCGACTTAAGTACACGAAGACTGAATCTTCTTACAGTTTATGCTTTGAACCATTCCTGTTACACTAGTTATAGATTCCGATGCTACACTCCAGTTTTATTGTATCCCTTGGACCTTCTTATTGACGATGAAACACAGAAATTGCATCGGAATTAAATACAAAAGGCACAAAGTCGACTTAAGGACAAGAAGACCGACTCTTCTTACTGTCTATGTTTTGAACCATTTCTGTGACACTAGTTATAGATTCAGATTCTTCACTCCAGGTTTACTGTATACCTTGGACCTTCTTATTGACGATGAAACACAGAAATTGCATCGGAATTAAATAGAGAAGGCACAATGCCGACTTAAGTACAAGAAGACTGACTCTTCTTACTGATTATAGTTTGAACCATTCCTGTGACACTAGTTATAGATTCCGATGCTTTACTTCATGTTTACTGTATACCTTGGACCTTCTTATTGACGATGAAACACTGAAATTGCATCGGAATTAAATACAAAAGGCACAATGCCGACTTAAGTACAGGATGACTGACTCTTCCTACTGTCTATGCTTTGAAACATTCCTGTGACACTAGTTGTGGATTCCGATGCTTCTCTTCAGGTTTACTTTATCCCTCTGACCTTCTTATTGACGATGAAACACAGAAATTGCATCGGAATTAAATACAAAAGGCACAATGCCGACTTAAGGACAAAAAGACTGACTCTTCTTACTGACTATGTTTTCAACCATTCCTGTGACACTAGTTATAGATTCCGATGCTTCACTCCAGCTTTACTGTATCCCTTGGACCCTCTTATTGACGATGAAACACATAAATTGCATTGGAATTAAATACAAAAGGAAAAATGCCGACTTAGGTACCCGAAGACTGACTCTTCTTACTGTCTATGCTTTGAACCATTCCTGTTACACTAGTTATAGATTCCGATGCTACACTCCAGTTTTATTGTATCCCTTGGACCGTCTTATTGACGATGAAACACAGAAATTTCATCGGAATTAAATATAAAAGGCACAAAGCCGACTTAAGTACAAGAAGACTGACTCTTCGTATTGTCAATGATTTGAACCATTCCTGTGACACTAGTTATAGATTCCGATGCTTCACTTCAGGTTTACTGTATCCCTCTGATCTTCTTAATGACGATGAAGCACAGAAATTGAATCGGAAGTAAATACAAAAGACACAATGCCGACTTAAGTACAAGAAGACTGACTCATCTCACTGTCTATGTTTTGAACCATTCCTGTGACACTAGTTATAGATTCCAATGCTTCACTTCAGGTTTACTGCGTCCCTTGGACCTTCTTAGTGACGATGAAACACAGAAATTGCATCAGAATTAAACACAAAAGGCACAATGCCGACTTAAGTACAAAAAGACTGACTCTTCTTACTGACTGTGTTTTGAACCATTCCTGTGACACTAGTTATAGATTCCGATGCTTCACTTCAGGTTTACTGTATCCCTCTGACCTTCTTACTGACGATGAAACACAGTAATTGAATCAGAATTAAACACAAAAGGCACAATGCCGACTTAAGTACAAAAAGACTGACACTTCTTACTGACTGTGTTTTGAACCATTCCTGTGACACTAGTTATAGATTCCGATTCTTCACTTCACGTTTACTGTATCCCTTGGACCTTCTTATTGACGATGAAACACAGAAATTGCATCGGAATTAAATACAAAAGGCACAATGCCGACTTAAGTGCAAGAAGACTCACTCTTCTTACAGCTATGATTTGAACCATTCCTGTGACACTAGTTATAGATTCTGATGCTTCACTTCAGGTTTACTGTATACCTTGGACCTTCTTATTGACGATGAAACACAGAAATTGCATCGGAATTAAATACAAAGAGCACAATGCCGACAAAGTACAAGAAGACTGACTCTTCCTACAGTCACTGTTTGAACCAATCCTGTGACTCTAGTTATGGATTTCGATGCTTCACTTCAGGTTTACTGTATCCCTCTGATCTTCGTATTGACGATGAAACACAGAAATTGCATCGGAATTAAATACAAAAGGCACAATTCAGACTTAAGAACAAGAAGACTGACTCATCTTACTGTCTATGTTTTGAACCATTCCTGTGACACTAGTTATAGATTCCGATGCTACACTTTAGGTTTACTGTATACCTTGGACCTTCTTATTGACGCAGAAACACAGAAATTGCATCGGAATTAAACACAAAAGACACAATGCCGCCTTAAGTACAAAAAGACTGACTCTTCTTACTGACTATGTTTTGAACCAATCCTGTGACACTAGTTATAGATTGCGATGCTTCACTTCAGGTTTACTGTAACCCTCTGACCATCTTATTGACGATGAAACACAGAAATTGCATCGGAATTAAATTCAAAAGGCACTATGCCGACTTAAGTACAAGAAAACTGACTCTTCTTACTGTCTATGTTTTGAACCATTCCTGTGACACAAGTTATAGATTTCGATGCTACACTCCAGGATTACTGTATCCCTTGGACCCTCTTATTGACGATGAAACACAGAAATTGCATCGGAATTAAATACAAAAGGCACAATGCCGACTTAAGGACTAGAAGACTGACTCTTCTTACTGTCTATGTTTTGAACCATTCCTGTGACACTAGTTATAGATTCCGATGCTTCACTTCAGGTTTATTGTGTCCCTTGGACCTACTTATTGACAATGAAACACAGAAATTGCATCGGAATTAAATAGAAAAGGCACAATGCTCCCTTAAGTACAAGAAGACTGACTCTTCTTACTGTCTATGTTTTGAACCATTCCTGTGACACTAGTTATGGATTCTGATGCTTCACTTCAGGTTTACTGTATTCCTTGGACCTTCGTATTGACGATGAAACATAGAAATTGCCTCGGAATTAAATACAAAAGGCACAAAGCACCTTAAGTACAAGAAGACTGACTCTTCTTACTGTCTATGTTTTGAACCATTCCTGTAACACTAGTTATAGATTCCGATGCTTCACTTCAGGTTTACTCCATCCCTTGGACCTTCTTATTGACGATGAAACACAGAATATGCATCAGAATTAAACACAAAAGGCACAATGCCGACTTAAGTACAAAAAGACTGACTCTTCTTACTGACTATGTTTTGAACCATTCCTGTGACACTAGTTATGGATTCCGATGCTTCACTTCAGGTTTACTGTATCCCTCTGACCTTCTTATTGACGATGAAACACAGAAATTGCATCGGAATTAAATACAAAACGCACAATGCCGACTAAAGTACATGAAGACTGACTCATCTTACTGTCTATGTTTTGAACCATTCCTGTGACACTAGTTATAGATTCCGATGCTTCACTTCAGGTTTACTCCATCCCTTGGACCTTCTTATTGACGATGAAACACAGAATATGCATCAGAATTAAACACAAAAGGCACAATGCCGACTTAAGTACAAAAAGACTGACTCTTCTTACTGACTATGTTTTGAACCATTCCTGTGACACTAGTTATGGATTCCGATGCATCACTTCAGGTTTACTGTATCTTTTGGACCTTCTTATTGACGACGAAACACAGAAATTGCATCGGAATTAAATACAAAAGGCACAATGCTGACTTTAGTACAAGAAGACTGACCCTTCTTACTGTCTATGTTTCGAACCATTCCTGTGACACTAGTTATAGATTCCGATTCTTCACTTCAGGTTTACTGTGTCCCTTGGACCTTCTTATTGACGATGAAACACAGAAATTGCATCGGAATTAAATACAAAAGGCATAATGCCGACTTAAGAACAAGAAGACTGACTCATCTTACTGTCTATGTTTTGAACCATTCCTGTGACACTAGTTATAGATTCCGATGCTTCACTTCAGCTTTACTGTATACCTTGGACCTTCTTATTGACGATGAAACACAGAAATTGCATCGGAATTAAATACAAAGAGCACAATGCCGACTTAAGTACAAGAAGACTGACTCTTCCTACAGTCACTTTTTTGAACCAATCCTGTGACTCTAGTTATGGATTCCGATGCTTCACTTCAGGTTTACTGTATCCCTCTGATCTTCTTATTGACGATGAAACACAGAAATTGCATCGGAATTAAATACAAAAGGCACAACGCAGACTTAAGTACAAGAAGACTGACTCATCTTACTGTCTATGTTTTGAACCATTCCTGTGACAGTAGTTATAGATTCCGATGCTTCACTTCAGGTTTACTGTATCCCTTGGACCTTCTTATTGACGCTGAAACACAGAAATTGCATCGGAATTAAAAACAAAAGACACAATGCCGACTTAAGTACAAAAAGACTGATTCTTCTTACTGACTATGTCTTGAACCAATCCTGTGACACTAGTTATAGATTGCGATGCTTCACTTCAGGTTTACTGTAACCCTCTGACAATCTTATTGACGATGAAACACAGAAATTGCATCGCAATTAAATACAAAAGGCACTATGCCGACTTAAGTACAAGAAAACTGAATCTTCTTACTGTCTATGTTTTGAACCATTCCTGTGACACTAGTTATAGATTCCGATGCTACACTCTAGGCTTACTGTATCACTTGGACCTTCTTATTGACGATGAAACATAGAAATTGCATCGGAATTAAATACAAAAGGCACAATGCCGACTTAAGGACTAGAAGACTGACTCTTCTTACTGTCTATGTTTTGAACCATTCCTGTGACACTAGTTATAGATTCCGATGCTTCACTTCAGGTTTACTGTATCCCTTGGACCTTCTTATTGACGCTGAAACACAGAAATTGCATGGGAATTAAACACAAAAGACACAATGCCGACTTAAGTACAAAAAGACTGACTCTTCTTACTGACTATGTCCTGAACCAATCCTGTGACACTAGTTATAGATTGCGATGCTTCACTTCAGGTTTACTGTAACCCTCTGACCATCTTATTGACGATGAAACACAGAAATTGCATCGCAATTAAATACAAAAGGCAATATGCCGACTTAAAAACAAGAAAACTGACTGTTCTTACTGTCTATGTTTTGAACCATTCCTGTGACACTAGTTATAGATTCCGATGCTACACTCTAGGCTTACTGTATCACTTGGACCTTCTTATTGACGATGAAACATAGAAATTGCATCGGAATGAAATACAAAAGGCACAATGCCGACTTAAGGACTACAAGACTGACTCTTCCTGTTGTCAATGATTTGAACCATTCCTTTGACACTAGTTATAGATTCCGATGCTTCACTTCTGGTTTACTGTATCCCTCTGATCTTCTTATTGACGATGAAACACAGAAATTGCATCGGAATTAAATACAAAAGGCACAATGCAGACATATGTACAAGAATACTGACTCATCTTACTGTCTATGTTTTGAACCATCCCTCTGACACTAGTTATAGATTCCGATGCTTCACTCCAGGTTTACTGTAACCCTTGGACCTTCTTATTGACGATGAAACACAGAAATTGCATAGGAATTAAATACAAAAGGCACAATGCCGACTTAAGTACAAGAAGACTGACTCTTCTACTGACTATGCTTTGAACCATTCCTGTGACACTAGTTATAGATTCCGATGCTTCACTTGAGGTTTACTGTATCCCTCTGACCTTCTTATTGACGATGCAACACAGAAATTGCATCGAAATTAAATACAAAAGGCACGATGCCGAATTAAGTACAAGAAGACTGACTCTTCTTACTGGCTATGTTTTGAACCATTCCTGTGACACTAATTATAGATTCCGATGCTTGACTTCAGTTTTACTGTATCCCTTGGACCTTCTTATTGACGACGAAACACAGAAATTGCATCGGAATTAGATACAAAAGGCACAATCCCGACTTAAGTATAAGAAGACTGACCTTCTTGCTGTCTATGTTTCGAACCATTCCTGTGACACTAGTTATAGATTCCGATTCTTCACTTCAGGTCTCTTGGACCTTCTTATTGACGATGAAACACGGAAATTGCATCGGAATTAATTACAAAAGGCACAATGCCGACTTAAGTCCAAGATGACTGACTCATCTTACTGTCTATGTTTTGAACTGTCCCTGTGACACTAGTTATAGATTCCGATGCTTCACACCAGGTTTACTGAATCCCTTGGACCTTCTTATTGGCGATGAAACACAGAAATTGCATCTGAATTAAATAGAAAAGGCACAATGCTGACTTAAGTACAAGAAGACTGACTCTTCTTACTGTCTATGCTTTGAACCATTCCTGTGACACTAGTTATGGATTCTGATGCTTCACTTCAGGTTTACTGTATTCCTTGGACCCTCTTATTGGCAATGAATCATAGAAATTGCCTCGGAATTAAGTACAAAAGGCACAATACCGCCTTAAGTACAAGAAGACTGACTCTTCCTACTGTCTATGTTTTGAACAATTCCTGTGACACTAGTTATAGATTCCGATGCTTCACTTCACGTTTACTGTATCCTTGGACCTTCTTAATGGCGATGAAACACAGAATTAGCATCGGAATTAAATACAAAAGGCACAATGACGACTTAAGTAAATGAAGACCGACTCTTCCTACTGACTAAGTTTTGAACCATTCCTGTGACACTAGTTATTGATTCCGATGCTTCACTTCAGGTTTACTGTATCCCTTGGACCTTCTTATTGAAGATGAAACACAGAAATTGCATCGGAATTAAATACAAAAGGCACAATGCCGACTTAAGTACAAGAAGACTGACTCTTCCTATTGTCAATGAATTGAAACATTCCTGTGACACTAGTTATAGATTCCGATGCTTCACTTCTGGTTTACTGTATCCCTCTGATCTTCTCATTGACGATGAAACACAGAAATTGCATCGGAATTAAATCCAAAAGGCACAATGCCGACTTAACTACAAGAATACTGACTCTTCTTACTGTCTATGTTTTGAACCATCCCTGTGACACTAGTTATAGGTTCCGATGCTTCACTCCAGGTTTACTGTATCCCTGGGACCTTCTTATTGACGATGAAACACAGAAATTGCATCGGAATTAAATACAAAAGGCACAATGCCGACTTAAGTACAAGAAGACCGACTCTTCTTACTGACTATGCTTTGAACCATTCCTGTGACACTAGTTATAGATTCCGATGCTTCACTTGAGGTTTACTGTATCCCACTGACCTTCTTATTGACGATGCAACACAGAAAGTGCATCGGAATTAAATACAAAAGGCACAATGCCGAATTAAGTACAAGAAGACTGACTCTTCTTACTGGCTATGTTTTGAACCATTCCTGTGACACTAATTATAGATTCCGATGCTTGACTTCAGATTTACTGTATCCCTTGGACCTTCTTATTGACGACGAAACACAGAAATTGCATCGGAATTAAATACAAAAGGCACAATGCCGACTTAAGTATAAGAAGACTGACCCTTCTTGCTGTCTATGTTTCGAACCATTCCTGTGACACTAGTTATAGATTCCGATTCTTCACTTCAGGTTTACTGTATCCCTTGGACCTTCTTATTGACGATGAAACACAGTAATTGCTTCGGAATTAAATACAAAAGGCAAAATGCCGACTTAAGTACAAGAAGACTGACTTTTCTTACTGTCTATGTTTTGAACCCTTCCTGTGACACTAGTTATAGATTCCGATGCTTCACTTCAGGTTTACTGTATCCCTTGGACCTTCTTATTGACGATGAAACACATATATTGCATCGGAATTAAATACAAAAGGCACAACGCCGACTTAAGTACAAGATGACTGACCCGTCTTACTGTCTATGTTTCGAACCATTCCTGTGACACTAGTTATAGATTCCGATGCTTCACTTCAGGCTTACTGTGTCCCTTGGAACTACGTATTGACGATGAAACACTGAAATTGCATCGGAATTAAATAGAAAAGGCACAATGCTGCCTTAAGTACAAGAAGACTGACTCTTCTTACTGTCTATGTTTTGAACCATTCCTGTGACACTAGTTATGGATTCTGATGCTTCACTTCAGGTTTACTGTATTCCTTGGACCTTCTTATGACGATGAAACATAGAGATTGCCTCGGAATTAAATACAAAAGGCACAATACCGCCTTAAGTACAAGAAGACTGACTCTTCTTACTGTCTATGTTTTGAACCATTCCTGTAACACTAGTCTTAGATTCCGATGCTTCACTTCATGTTTACTGTATCCCATGGACCTTCTTATTGACGATGAAACAAAGAAATTGCATCGGAATTAAATACAAAAGACACAAAGCCGACTTAAGTACAAGAAGACTGACTCATCTTACTGTCTATGCTTTGAACCATTCCTGTGACACTAGTTATAGATTCCGATGCTTCACTTCAGGTTTACTGCATCCCTTGGACCTTCTTATTGACGATGAAACACAGAAATTGCCTCAGAATTACACACAAAAGGCACAATGCCGACTTAAGTACAAAAAGACTGACTCTTCTTACTGACTATGTTTTGAACCATTCCTGTGACACTAGTTATGGATTCCGATGCTTCACTTCAGGTTTACTGTATCCCTCTGACCTACTTATTGACGATGAAACACAGAAATTGCATCGGAATTAAATGCAAAAGGCACAATGCCGACTTAAGGACAAGAAGACTGACTCTTTTTACTGACTATGCTTTAAACCATTCCTGTGACACTAGTTATAGATTCCGATGCTTCACCTCAGGTTTACTGTATCCCTTAAACCTTCTTATTGACGATGAAACACAGAAATTGCATCGGAATTAAAAACAAAAGGCACAATGCCGACTTAAGTACAAAAAGACTTACTCTTCTTACTGACTATGTTTTGAACCTTTCCTGTAACACTAGTTACAGATTCCGATGCTTGACTTCAGTTTTACTGTATCCCTTGGACCTTCTTATTGGCGACGAAACACAGAAATTGCATCGGAATTAAATACAAATGGCACAATGCTGACATAAGTACAAGAAGACTGACCCTTCTTACTGTCTATGTTTCGAACCATTCCTGTGACACTAGTTATAGATTCCGATTCTTCACTTCAGGTTTACTGTATCCCTTGGACCATCTTATTGACGATGAATCACAGAAATTGCATCCGAATTAAATACAAAAGGCACAATGCCGACTTAAGTACAAGAAGACTGACTCTTCTTACTGTCTATGTTTTGAACCATTCCTGTGACACTAGTTATAGATTCCGATGTTTCTCTTCAGGTTTACTATATACCTTGGACCTTCTTATTAACGATGAAACACAGAAATTGCATCGGAATTAAATACAAAGAGCACAATGCCGACTTAAGTACAAGAAGACTGACTCTTCCTACAGTCACTGTTTTGAACCAATCCTGTGACCCTAGTTATGGATTCCGATGCCTCACTTCAGGTTTACTGTATCCCTCTGATCTTCTTATTGACGATGAAACACAGAAATTGCATCGGAATTAAATACAAAAGGCACAATGCCGACTTAAGGACTAGAAGACTGACTCTTCTTACTGACTATGTTTTGAACCATTCCTGTGACACTAGTTATTGATTCGGATGCTTCACTTCAGGTTTACTGTATCCCTTGGGCCTTCTTATTGACGATGAACCACAGAAATTGCATCGGAATTAAATACAAAAGGCACAATGCCGACTTAAGTACAAGAAGACTGACTCTTCCTATTGTCAATGATTTGAACCATTCCTGTGACACTAGTTATAGATTCCGATGTTTCTCTTCAGGTTTACTGTATATCTTGGACCTTCGTATTAACGATGAAACACAGAAATTGCATCGGAATTAAATACAAAGAGCACAATGCCGACTTAAGTACAAGAAGACTGACTCTTCCTACAGTCACTGTTTTGAACCAATCCTGTGACTCTAGTTATGGATTCCGATGCTTCACTTCAGGTTTACTGTATCCCTCTGATCTTCTTATTGACGATGAAACACAGAAATTGCATCGGAATTAAATACAAAAGGCACAATGCCGACTTAAGTACAAGAATACTGACTCATCTTACTGTCTATGTTTTGAACCATCCCTGTGACACTAGTTATAGATTCCGATGCTTCACTCCAGGTTTACTGTAACCCTTGGACCTTCTTATTGACGATGAAACACAGTAATTGCATCGGAATTAAATTCAACAGGCACAATGCCGACTTAAGTACAAGAAGACTGACTCTTCTTACTGACTATGCATTGAACCAATTCTGTGACACTAGTTATAGATTCCGATGCTTCATTTGAGGTTTACTGTATCCCTCTGACCTTCTTATTGACGATGCAACACAGAAATTGCATCGAAATTAAATACAAAGGCACGATGCCGAATTAAGTACAAGAAGACTGACTCTTCTTCCTGGCTATGTTCTGAACCATTCCTGTGACACTAATTATAGATTCCGATGCTTGACTTCAGTTTTACTGTATCCCTTGGACCTTCTTATTGACGACGAAACACAGAAATTGCATCGGAATTAAATACAAAAGGCACAATGAAGACTTAAGTATAAGAAGACTGACCCTTCTTGCTGTCTATGTTTCGAACCATTCCTGTGACACTAGTTATAGATTCCGATTCTTCACTTCAGGTTTACTGTATCTCTTGGACCTTCTTATTGACGATGAAACACAGAAATTGCATCGGAATTAAATACAAAAGGCACAATGCCGACTTAAGTACATGAAGACTGACTCTCCTTACTGTCTATGTTTTGAACCATTCCTGTGACACTAGTTATAGATTCCGATGCTTCACTTCAGGTTTACTGTATCCCTTGGACCATCTTATTGACGATGAAACACAGAAATTGCATCGGAATTAAATACAAAAGGCACAATGCCGACTTAAGTACAAGAATACTGACTCTTCTTACTGACTATGCATTGAACCAATTCTGTGACACTAGTTATAGATTCCGATGCTTCATTTGAGGTTTACTGTATCCCTCTGACCTTCTTATTGACGATGCAACACAGAAATTGCATCGAAATTAAATACAAAGGCACGATGCCGAATTAAGTACAAGAAGACTGACTCTTCTTACTGGCTATGTTCTGAACCATTCCTGTGACACTAATTATAGATTCCGATGCTTGACTTCAGTTTTACTGTATCCCTTGGACCTTCTTATTGACGACGAAACACAGAAATTGCATCGGAATTAAATAAAAAAGGCACAATGCCGACTTAAGTATAAGAAGACGTACCCTTCTTGCTGTCTATGTTTCGAACCATTCCTGTGACACTAGTTATAGATTCCGATTCTTCACTTCAGGTTTACTGTATCTCTTGGACCTTCTTATTGACGATGAAACACAGAAATTGCATCGGAATTAAATACAAAAGGCACAATGCCGACTTAAGTACAAGAAGACTGACTCTCCTTACTGTCTATGTTTTGAACCATTCCTGTGACACTAGTTATAGATTCCGATTCTTCACTTCAGGTTTACTGTATCCTTGGACCTTCTTAATGACGATGAAACACAGAATTAGCATCGGAATTAAATACAAAAGGCACAATGACGACTTAAGTAAATGAAGACCGACTCTTCCTACTGACTAAGTTTTGAACCATTCCTGTGACACTAGTTATTGATTCCGATGCTTCACTTCAGGTTTACTGTATCCCTTGGACCTTCTTATTGAAGATGAAACACAGAAATTGCATCGGAATTAAATACAAAAGGCACAATGCCGACTTAAGTACAAGAAGACTGACTCTTCCTATTGTCAATGAATTGAAACATTCCTGTGACACTAGTTATAGATTCCGATGCTTCACTTCTGGTTTACTGTATCCCTCTGATCTTCTTATTGACGATGAAACACAGAAATTGCATCGGAATTAAATCCAAAAGGCACAATGCCGACTTAACTACAAGAATACTGACTCTTCTTACTGTCTATGTTTTGAACCATCCCTGTGACACTAGTTATAGATTCCGATGCTTCACTCCAGGTTTACTGTATCCCTGGCACCTTCTTATTGACGATGAAACACAGAAATTGCATCGGAATTAAATACAAAAGGCACAATGCCGACTTAAGTACAAGAAGACCGACTCTTCTTACTGACTATGCTTTGAACCATTCCTGTGACACTAGTTATAGATTCCGATGCTTCACTTGAGGTTTACTGTATCCCACTGACCTTCTTATTGACGATGCAACACAGAAAGTGCATCGGAATTAAATACAAAAGGCACAATGCCGAATTAAGTACAAGAAGACTGACTCTTCTTACTGGCTATGTTTTGAACCATTCCTGTGACACTAATTATAGATTCCGATGCTTGACTTCAGATTTACTGTATCCCTTGGACCTTCTTATTGACGACGAAACACAGAAATTGCATCGGAATTAAATACAAAAGGCACAATGCCGACTTAAGTATAAGAAGACTGACCCTTCTTGCTGTCTATGTTTCGAACCATTCCTGTGACACTAGTTATAGATTCCGATTCTTCACTTCAGGTTTACTGTATCCCTTGGACCTTCTTATTGACGATGAAACACAGTAATTGCTTCGGAATTAAATACAAAAGGCAAAATGCCGACTTAAGTACAAGAAGACTGACTTTTCTTACTGTCTATGTTTTGAACCATTCCTGTGACACTAGTTATAGATTCCGATGCTTCACTTCAGGTTTACTGTATCCCTTGGACCTTCTTATTGACGATGAAACACATATATTGCATCGGAATTAAATACAAAAGGCACAACGCCGACTTAAGTACAAGATGACTGACCCGTCTTACTGTCTATGTTTCGAACCATTCCTGTGACACTAGTTATAGATTCCGATGCTTCGCTTCAGGTTTACTGTGTCCCTTGGAACTACGTATTGACGATGAAACACTGAAATTGCATCGGAATTAAATAGAAAAGGCACAATGCTGCCTTAAGTACAAGAAGACTGACTCTTCTTACTGTCTATGTTTTGAACCATTCCTGTGACACTAGTTATGGATTCTGATGCTTCACTTCAGGTTTACTGTATTCCTTGGACCTTCTTATGACGATGAAACATAGAGATTGCCTCGGAATTTAATACAAAAGGCACAATACCGCCTTAAGTACAAGAAGACTGACTCTTCTTACTGTCTATGTTTTGAACCATTCCTGTAACACTAGTCTTAGATTCCGATGCTTCACTTCATGTTTACTGTATCCCATGGACCTTCTTATTGACGATGAAACAAAGAAATTGCATCGGAATTAAATACAAAAGACACAAAGCCGACTTAAGTACAAGAAGACTGACTCATCTTACTGTCTATGCTTTGAACCATTCCTGTGACACTAGTTATAGATTCCGATGCTTCACTTCAGGTTTACTGCATCCCTTGGACCTTCTTATTGACGATGAAACACAGAAATTGCCTCAGAATTACACACAAAAGGCACAATGCCGACTTAAGTACAAAAAGACTGACTCTTCTTACTGACTATGTTTTGAACCATTCCTGTGACACTAGTTATGGATTCCGATGCTTCACTTCAGGTTTACTGTATCCCTCTGACCTACTTATTGACGATGAAACACAGAAATTGCATCGGAATTAAATACAAAAGGCACAATGCCGACTTAAGGACAAGAAGACTGACTCTTTTTACTGACTATGTTTAAACCATTCCTGTGACACTAGTTATAGATTCCGATGCTTCACCTCAGGTTTACTGTATCCCTTAAACCTTCTTATTGACGATGAAACACAGTAATTGCATCGGAATTAAAAACAAAAGGCACAATGCCGACTTAAGTACAAAAAGACTGACTCTTCTTACTGACTATGTTTTGAACCTTTCCTGTAACACTAGTTACAGATTCCGATGCTTGACTTCAGTTTTACTGTATCCCTTGGACCTTCTTATTGGCGACGAAACACAGAAATTGCATCGGAATTAAATACAAATGGCACAATGCTGACATAAGTACAAGAAGACTGACCCTTCTTACTGTCTATGTTTCGAACCATTCCTGTGACACTAGTTATAGATTCCGATTCTTCACTTCAGGTTTACTGTATCCCTTGGACCATCTTATTGACGATGAATCACAGAAATTGCATCGGAATTAAATACAAAAGGCACAATGCCGACTTAAGTACAAGAAGACTGACTCTTCTTACTGTCTATGTTTTGAACCATTCCTGTGACACTAGTTATAGATTCCGATGTTTCTCTTCAGGTTTACTATATACCTTGGACCTTCTTATTAACGATGAAACACAGAAATTGCATCGGAATTAAATACAAAGAGCACAATGCCGACTTAAGTACAAGAAGACTGACTCTTCCTACAGTCACTGTTTTGAACCAATCCTGTGACCCTAGTTATGGATTCCGATGCTTCACTTCAGGTTTACTGTATCCCTCTGATCTTCTTATTGACGATGAAACACAGAAATTGCATCGGAATTAAATACAAAAGGCACAATGCCGACTTAAGGACTAGAAGACTGACTCTTCTTACTGACTATGTTTTGAACCATTCCTGTGACACTAGTTATTGATTCGGATGCTTCACTTCAGGTTTACTGTATCCCTTGGGCCTTCTTATTGACGATGAAACACAGAAATTGCATCGGAATTAAATACAAAAGGCACAATGCCGACTTAAGTACAAGAAGACTGACTCTTCCTATTGTCAATGATTTGAACCATTCCTGTGACACTAGTTATAGATTCCGATGTTTCTCTTCAGGTTTACTGTACATCTTGGACCTTCTTATTAACGATGAAACACAGAAATTGCATCGGAATTAAATACAAAGAGCACAATGCCGACTTAAGTACAAGAAGACTGACTCTTCCTACAGTCACTGTTTTGAACCAATCCTGTGACTCTAGTTATGGATTCCGATGCTTCACTTCAGGTTTACTGTATCCCTCTGATCTTCTTATTGACGATGAAACACAGAAATTGCATCGGAATTAAATACAAAAGGCACAATGCCGACTTAAGTACAAGAATACTGACTCATCTTACTGTCTATGTTTTGAACCATCCCTGTGACACTAGTTATAGATTCCGATGCTTCACTCCAGGTTTACTGTAACCCTTGGACCTTCTTATTGACGATGAAACACAGTAATTGCATCGGAATTAAATTCAACAGGCACAATGCCGACTTAAGTACAAGAAGACTGACTCCTCTTACTGACTATGCATTGAACCAATTCTGTGACACTAGTTATAGATTCCGATGCTTCATTTGAGGTTTACTGTATCCCTCTGACCTTCTTATTGACGATGCAACACAGAAATTGCATCGAAATTAAATACTAAGGCACGATGCCGAATTAAGTACAAGAAGACTGACTCTTCTTACTGGCTATGTTCTGAACCATTCCTGTGACACTAATTATAGATTCCGATGCTTGACTTCAGTTTTACTGTATCCCTTGGACCTTCTTATTGACGACGAAACACAGAAATTGCATCGGAATTAAATACAAAAGGCACAATGCCGACTTAAGTATAAGAAGACTGACCCTTCTTGCTGTCTATGTTTCGAACCATTCCTGTGACACTAGTTATAGATTCCGATTCTTCACTTCAGGTTTACTGTATCTCTTGGACCTTCTTATTGACGATGAAACACAGAAATTGCATCGGAATTAAATACAAAAGGCACAATGCCGACTTAAGTACAAGAAGACTGACTCTCCTTACTGTCTATGTTTTGAACCATTCCTGTGACACTAGTTATAGATTCCGATGCTTCACTTCAGGTTTACTGTATCCCTTGGACCATCTTATTGACGATGAAACACAGAAATTGCATCTGAATTAAATACAAAAGGCACAATGCCGACTTAAGTACAAGAAGACTGACTCTTCTTACTGTCTATGTTTTGAATCATTCCTGTGACACTAGTTATAGATTCCGATGCTTCACTTCAGGTTTACTGTATCCCTTGGACCTTCGTATTGACGATGAAACACAGAAATTGCATCGGAATTAAATAGAAAAGGCACAATGCTGACTTAAGTGCAAGAAAACTGACTCTTCTTACTGTCTATGTTTTGAACCATTCCTGTGACACTAGTTATGGATTCTGATGCTTCACTTCAGGTTTACTGTATTCCTTGGACCTTCTTATTGGCGATGAATCATAGAAATTGCCTCGGAATTATGTACAAAAGGCACAATACCGCCTTAAGTACAAGAAGACTGACTCTTCCTACTGTCTATGTTTTGAATCATTCCTGTGACACTAGTTATAGATTCCGATGCTTCACTTCACGTTTACTGTATCCCTTGGACCTTCTTAATGACGATGAAACACAGAAATTGCATCGGAATTAAATACAAAAGGCACAATGCCGACTTAAGTACATGCAGACCGACTCTTCCTACTGACTAAGATTTGAACCATTCCTGTGACACTAGTTATGGATTCTGATGCTTCACTTCAGGTTTGCTGTATTCCTTGGACCTTCTTATTGGCGATGAATCATAGAAATGGCCTCGGAATTAAGTACAAAAGGCACAATACCGCCTTAAGTACAAGAAGACTGAGTCTTCTTACTGTCTATGTTTGAACCATTCCTGTGACACAAGTTATAGATTCCGATGCTTCACTTCAGGTTTACTGTATCGCTTGGACCTTCTTATTGACGATGAAACACAGAAATTCCATCGGAATTAAGTACAAAAGACACCATGCCGACTTAAGTACAAGAAGACTGACTCTTCCTACAGTCAATGATTTGAACCATTCCTGTGACACTAGTTATAGATTCCGATGCTTCACTTCAGGTTTACGGTATCCCTCTGACCTTCTTATTGACGATGAAACACAGAAATTGGATCGGAATTTAATACAAAAGGCACAATGCCGACTTAAGTACAAGAAGACTGACTCTTCCTACAGTCACTGTTTTGAACCAATCCTGTGACTCTAGTTATGGATTCCGATGCTTCACTTCAGGTTTACTGTATCCCTCTGATCTTCTTATTGACGGTGAAACACTGAAATTGCATCGGAATTAAATACAAAAGGCACAATGCAGACTTAAGTACAAGAAGACTGACTCATCTTACTGTCTATGTTTTGAACCATTCCTGTGACACTAGTTATACATTCCGATGCTTCACTTCAGGTTTACTGTATACCTTGGACCTTCTTATTGACGATGAAACACAGAAATGGCATCGCAATTAAATACAAAGAGCACAATGCCGACTTAAGTACAAGAAGACTGACTCTTCCTACAGTCACTGTATTGAACCAATCCTGTGACTCTAGTTATGGATTCCGATGCTTCACCTCTGGTTTACTGTATCCCTCTGATCTTCTTATTGACGATGAAACACAGAATTTGCATCGGAATTAAATACAAAAGGCACAATGCAGACTTAAGTACAAGAAGACTGACTCATCTGACTGTCTATGTTTTGAACCATTCCTGTGACACTAGTTATAGATTCCGATGCTTCACTTCAGGTTTACTGTATCCCTTGGACCTTCTTATTGACGCTGAAACACAGAAATTGCAACGGAATTAAACATAAAAGACACAATGCCGACTTAAGTACAAAAAGACTGACTCTTCTTACTGACTATGTCTTGAACCAATCCTGTGACACTAGTTATAGATTGCGATGCTTCACTTCAGGTTTACTGTAACCCTCTGACCATCTTATTGACGATGAAACACAGAAATTGCATCGCAATTAAATACAAAAGGCACAATGCAGACTTAAGTACAAGAAGACTGACTCATCTTACTGTCTATGTTTTGAACCATTCCTGTGACACTAGTTATAGATTCCGATGCTACACTCTAGGTTTACTGTATCACTTGGGCCTTCTTATTGACGATGATACACAGAAATTGCATCGGAATTAAATACAAAAGGCACAATGCCGACTTAAGTACAAGAAGACTGACTCTTCCTATTGTCAATGATTTGAACCATTCCTGTGACACTAGTTATAGAATCCGATGCTTCACTTCTGGTTTACTGTATCCCTCTGAGCTTCTTATTGACGATGAAACACAGAAATTGGATCGGAATTAAATACAAAAGGCACAATGCCGACTTAAGTACAAGAATACTGACTCATCTTACTGTCTATGTTTTGAACCATCCCTGTGACACTAGTTATAGATTCCGATGCTTCACTCCAGGTTTACTGTAACCCTTGGACCTTCTTATTGACGATGAAACACAGAAATTGCATCGGAATTAAATACAACAGGCGCAATGACGACTTAAGTACAAGAAGACTGACTCTTCTTACTGACTATGGTTTGAACCATTCCTGTGACACTCGTTATAGATACCGATGCTTCACTTGAGGTGTACTGTATCCCTCTGACCTTCTTATTGACGATGCAACACAGTAATTGCATCGAAATTAAATACAAAAGGCACGATGCCGAATTAAGTACAAGAAGACTGATTCTTCTTACTGGCTATGTTTTGAACCATTCCTGTGACACTAATTATAGATTCCGATGCTTGACTTCAGTTTTACTGTATCCCTTGGACCTTCTTATTGACGACGAAACACAGAAATTGCATCGGACTTAAATACAAAAGGCACAATGCCGACTTAAGTATAAGAAGACTGACCCTTCTTGCTGTCCATGGTTCGAACCATTCCTGTGACACTAGTTATAGATTCCGATTCTTCACTTCAGGTTTACTGTATCTCTTGGACCTTCTTATTGACGATGAAACACAGAAATTGCATCGGAATTAAATACAAAAGGCACAATGCCGACTTAAGTACAAGAAGACTGACTCTCCTTACTGTCTATTTTTTGAACCATTCCTGTGACACTAGTTATAGATTCCGATGCTTCACTTCAGGTTTACAGTATCCCTTGGACCATCTTATTGACGATGAAACACAGAAATTGCATCGGAATTAAATACAAAAGGCACAATGCCGACTTAAGTACAAGAAGACTGACTCTTCTTACTGTCTATGTTTTAAATCAGTCCTGTGATAGTAGTTATAGATTCCGATGCTTCACTTCAGGTTTACTGTATCCCTTGGACCTTCTTATCGACGATGAAACACAGAAATTGCATCGGAATTAAATACAAAAGGCACAATGCCGACTTAAGTACAAGAAGACTGACTCTTCCTACTGTCAATGTTTTGAACCATGCCTGTAACTCTAGTTATAGTTTCCGATGCTTCACTTCAGGTTTACTGTATCCCTTGGACCTTCGTATTGACGATGAAACACAGAAATTGCATCGGAATTAAATAGAAAACGCACAAGGCTGACTTAAGTACAAGAAGACTGACTCTTCTTACTGTCTATGTTTTGAACCATTCCTGTGACACTAGTTATGGATTCTGATGCTTCACTTCAGGTTTACTGTATTCCTTGGACCTTCTTATTGGCGATGAATCATAGAAATTGCCTCGGAATTAAGTACAAAAGGCACAAAACCGCCTTAAGTACAAGAAGATTGACTCTTCCTACTGTCTATGTTTTGAACCATTCCTGTGACACTAGTTATAGATTCCGATGCTTCACTTCACGTTTACTGTATCCCTTGGACCTTCTTAATGACGATGAAACGGAGAAATTGCATCGGAATTAAATACAAAAGGCACAATGCCGACTTAAGTACATAAAGACCGACTCTTCCTATTGACTAAGTTTTGAACCATTCCTGTGACACTAGTTATAGATTCCGATGCTTCACTTCAGGTTTACTGTATCCGTTGGACCTTCTTATTGACGATGAAACACAGAAATTGCATCAGAATTAAACACAAAAGGCACAATACCGACTTAAGTACAAAAAGACTGACTCTTCTTACTGACTATGTTTTGAACCATTCCTGTGACACTAGTTATAGATTCCGATGCTACGCTACAGGTTTACTGTATCCCTTGGACCTTCTTATAGACGATGAAACACAGAAATTGCATCGGAATTAAATACAAAAGGCACAATGCCGACTTAAGTACATGAAGACCGACTCTTCCTACTGACTAAGATTTGAACCATTCCTGTGACACTAGTTATGGATTCTGATGCTTCAATTCAGGTTTGCTGTATTCCTTGGACCTTCTTATTGGCGATGAATCATAGAAATGGCCTCGGAATTAAGTACAAAAGGCACAATACCGCCTTAAGTACAAGAAGACTGAGTCTTCTTACTGTCTATGTTTGAACCATTCCTGTGACACAAGTTATAGATTCCGATGCTTCACTTCAGGTTTACTGTATCGCTTGGACCTTCTTATTGACGATGAAACACAGAAATTCCATCGGAATTAAGTACAAAAGGCACCATGCCGACTTAAGTACAAGAAGACTGACTCTTCCTACAGTCAATGATTTGAACCATTCCTGTGACACTAGTTATATATTCCGATGCTTCACTTCAGGTTTACGGTATCCCTCTGACCTTCTTATTGACGATGAAACACAGAAATTGCATCGGAATTTAATACAAAAGGCACAATGCCGACTTAAGTACAAGAAGACTGACTCTTCCTACAGTCACTGTTTTGAACCAATCCTGTGACTCTAGTTATGGATTCCGATGCTTCACTTCAGGTTTACTGTATCCCTCTGATCTTCTTATTGACGGTGAAACACTGAAATTGCATCGGAATTAAATACAAAAGGCACAATGCAGACTTAAGTACAAGAAGACTGACTCATCTTACTGTCTATGTTTTGAACCATTCCTGTGACACTAGTTATACATTCCGATGCTTCACTTCAGGTTTACTGTATACCTTGGACCTTCTTATTGACGATGAAACACAGAAATGGCATCGCAATTAAATACAAAGAGCACAATGCCGACTTAAGTACAAGAAGACTGACTCTTCCTACAGTCACTGTATTGAACCAATCCTGTGACTCTAGTTATGGATTCCGATGCTTCACCTCTGGTTTACTGTATCCCTCTGATCTTCTTATTGACGATGAAACACAGAATTTGCATCGGAATTAAATACAAAAGGCACAATGCAGACTTAAGTACAAGAAAACTGACTCTTCTTACTGTCTATGTTTTGAACCATTCCTGTGACACTAGTTATAGATTCCGATGCTACACTCTAGGTTTACTGTATCACTTGGACCTTCTTATTGACGATGAAACACAGAAATTGCACCGGAATGAAATACAAATGGCACAATGCCAACTTAAGGACTAGAAGACTGACTCTTCTTACTGACTATGTTTTGAACCATTCCTGTGAGACTAGTTATTGATTCGGATGCTTCACTTCAGGTTTACTGTATCCCTTGGGCCTTCTTATTGACGATGATACACAGAAATTGCATCGGAATTAAATACAAAAGGCACAAATCCGACTTAAGTACAAGAAGACTGACTCTTCCAATTGTCAATGATTTGAACCATTCCTGTGACACTAGTTATAGAATCCGATGCTTCACTTCTGGTTTACTGTATCCCTCTGATCTTCTTATTGACGATGAAACACAGAAATTGCATCGGAATTAAATACAAAAGGCACAATGCCGAATTAAGTACAAGAATACTGACTCATCTTACTGTCTATGTTTTGAACCATCCCTGTGACACTAGTTATAGATTCCGATGCTTCACTCCAGGTTTACTGTAACCCTTGGACCTTCTTAATGACGATGAAACACAGAAATTGCATCGGAATTAAATACAACAGGCACAATGACGACTTAAGTACAAGAAGACTGACTCTTCTTACTGACTATGGTTTGAACCATTCCTGTGACACTAGTTATAGATTCCGATGCTTCACTTGAGGTGTACTGTATCCCTCTGACCTTCTTATTGACGATGCAACACAGTAATTGCATCGAAATTAAATACAAAAGGCACGATGCCGAATTAAGTACAAGAAGACTGATTCTTCTTACTGGCTATGTTTTGAACCATTCCTGTGACACTAATTATAGATTCCGATGCTTGACTTCAGTTTTACTGTATCCCTTGGACCTACTTATTGACGATGAAACACAGAAATTGCATCGGACTTAAATACAAAAGGCACAATGCCGACTTAAGTATAAGAAGACTGACCCTTCTTGCTGTCCATGGTTCGAACCATTCCTGTGACACTAGTTATAGATTCCGATTCTTCACTTCAGGCTTACTGTATCTCTTGGACCTTCTTATTGACGATGAAACACAGAAATTGCATCGGAATTAAATACAAAAGGCACAATGCCGACTTAAGTACAAGAAGACTGACTCTCTTTACTGTCTATGTTTTGAACCATTCCTGTGACACTAGTTATAGATTCCGATGCTTCACTTCAGGTTTACTGTATCCCTTGGACCATCTTATTGACGATGAAACACAGAAATTGCATCGGAATTAAATACAAAAGGCACAATGCCGACCTAAGTACATGAAGACCGACTCTTCCTACTGACTAAGATTTGAACCATTCCTGTGACACTAGTTATGGATTCTGATGCTTCACTTCAGGTTTGCTGTATTCCTTGGACCTTCTTATTGGCGATGAATCATAGAAATGGCCTCGGAATTAAGTACAAAAGGCACAATACCGCCTTAAGTACAAGAAGACTGAGTGTTCTTACTGTCTATGTTTGAACCATTCCTGTGACACAAGTTATAGATTCCGATGCTTCACTTCAGGTTTACTGTATCGCTTGGACCTTCTTATTGACGATGAAACACAGAAATTGCATCAGAATTAAACACAAAAGGCACAATACCGACTTAAGTACAAAAAGACTGACTCTTCTTACTGACTATGTTTTGAACCATTCCTGTGACACTAGTTATAGATTCCGATGCTACGCTACAGGTTTACTGTATCCCTTGGACCTTCTTATTGACGATGAAACACAGAAATTGCATCAGAATTAAACACAAAAGGCACAATGCCGACTTAAGTACAAAAAAACTGACTCTTCTTACTGACTATGTTTTGAACCATTCCTGTGACACTAGTTATAGCTTCCGATGCTTCACTTCAGGTTTACTGTATCCCTCTGACCGTCTTATTGACGATGAAACACAGAAATTGCATCGGAATTAAATGCAAAAGGCACAATGCCGACTTAAGTACAAGAAGACCGACTCTTTTTACTGACTATGTTTTGAACCATTCCTGTGACACTAGTTATAGATTCCGATGCTTCGCTTCAGGTTTACTGTATCCCTTGGACCTTCGTATTGACGATGAAACACAGAAATTGCATCGGAATTAAATACAAAAGGCACAGTGCCGACTTAGGTACAAGAAGACTGACTCTTCTTACTGACTATGTTTTGAACCAATCCTGTGACACTAGTTATAGATCCCGGTGCTTCACTTCAGGTTTACTGTATCCCTCTGACCTTCTTATTGACGAGGAAACACAGAAATTGCATCGGAATTAAATGGAAACCCCACAATGCCTACATAAGTACAAGATGACAGACCCTTCTTACTGTCTATGTATTGAACCATTCCTGTGACACTAGTTATAGATTCCGATGCTTCACTTCAGGTTAACTGTAACCCTTGGACCTACTTATTGACGATGAAACACAGAAATTGCATCGGAATTAAATAGAAAAGCACAATGCTGACTTAAGTACAAGAAGAATGATTCTCCTTACTGTCTATGTTTTGAACCATTCCTGTGACACTAGTTATGGATTCTGATGCTTCACTTCAGGTTTACTGTATTCCTTGGACCGTCTTATTGGCGATGAATCATAGAAATTGCCTCGGAATTAAGTACAAAAGGCACAATACCGCCTTAAGTACAAGAAGACTGAGTCTTCTTACTGTCTATGTTTGAACCATTCCTGTGACACAAGTTATAGATTCCGATGCTTCACTTCAGGTTTACTGTATCGCTTGGACCTTCTTATTGACGATGAAACACAGAAATTCCATCGGAATTAAGTACAAAAGACCCCATGCCGACTTAAGTACAACAAAACTGACTCTTCCTACAGTCAATGATTTGAACCATTCCTGTGACACTAGTTATAGATTCCGATGCTTCACTTCAGGTTTACGCTATCCCTCTGATCTTCTTCTTGACGATGAAAGACAGAAATTGCATCGGAATTAAATACAAAAGGCACAATGCCGACTTAAGTACAAGAATTCTGACTCTTCTTACTGACTATGTTTTGAACCATCCCTGTGACACTAGTTATAGATTCCGATGCTTCACTCCAGGTTTACTGTATCCCTTGGACCTTCTTATTGACGATGAACCACAGAAATTGCATCGGAATTAAATACAAAAGGCACAATGCCGACTTAAGTACAAGAAGACTGACTCTTCTTACTGACTATGTTTTGAACCATTCCTGTGACACTAATTGTAGATTCCGATGCTTCACTTGAGGTTTACTGTATCCCTCTGACCTTCTTATTGACGATGAAACACAGAAATTGCTTCGGAATTAAATAAAAAAGGCACAATGCCGAAAGAAGTGCAAGAAG